>NC_138379.1:8098862-8166940 GCF_054177405.1 Leptonychotes weddellii
AAAATACCATCAACTTGGGGCGCCTGGGTGGCTCAGTCGTTAAGCGTCTGCCTTCAGCTCAGGTCATGATCCCAGGGTCCTGGGATCGAGCCCTGCATCGGGCTCCCTGCTCAGCGGGAAGCCTGCTTCTCCCTCTCCCACTCTCCCTGCTTGTGTTCCCTCTCTTGCTGTGTCTCTCTGTCAAATAAATAAATAAAAGATCTTAAAAAAAAAAAAAGAAAAAGTGAGAGATTATATATTTAAAAAAAATAAAATACCATCAACTTAAAAAAAACCCACAAATATAATAAAAGTAGTGAATGCTTATATAGTGCTTACTTAACCATTGCAGGCACGAAGCGCTATACAGTGAATAATGTGGGGAACAAAGGCTAAAGAAATAGAGAAAAAAATTAAACCTCCTTACAACTTATAGCCTATTGACAAGTACTTGAGACAGGCAGAGTGACCTTCCTCCAAGAACTCAACTGCTTCAATGTTAATACTTTGCTAGAGGCAAAAGGCAACCTTTGTTTGACATTAGCAACCTTTGTTTGACCGTAGCAGTCCTGGATCCTCTAAGTGTCCTTTAACATATGAAACTCCATTTGGAAACGTCCTTCATCTCTTACCCTCCCCCCCCAAGATACATGTTAACAATCATCCTCCAAGCATATGAGCCATTAATCTACATCTGAAGGGTCTCATGACTAAAGTTTACTAGACAGTAGTAAATGACCCCTCAAGGTCCTGGAAACCTTAGAGACTTACGCTCTCTCCCTATCCCCCTCCCAACTTAAAAGTATATAATCAGTCACTCCTCACAACCCCAGTGCAGCTCTTTCTGCCCACGGGTCCTGTCCCTGTGCTTTAATAACCTTTTTTTTTTGCACAGTAGACGTCTCAAGAATTCTTTCTTGACCGTTCACTCCGGGACCCCAACATTTCACATCAGTGAACATATTCCCTGGTTTCAATTTTCACAACAAACCCTATGAGGGAGTTGTACTATTATCATCCTCATTGGGGAAGAGGAAATAGGCATAAAGAGGGTGTTGAGCAGAGTACACAGCCAGTAAGTGAGATAGCTGGAACTTAATCTAGACAGACTGGCTGTTGTGGGGGCTCTTCAAGAGGTGCATGTGAGCTCCTCATATAGTTAACCACACTCCCTCTCCGCAAGGGAGAGGAGAGGTCCTGAGTTGGCAGGCTGGGGAGAAAGCAAAGCCTAAACAATGAAGACTAACAGAAGGACCGAAGTGCCAGCTTATGACTGGGAGAACACCTACAGCCCAGCCAGCCCAATTTATTTTGGGCTTTTTCTCCTTCCCTTTATTTCCTTTTCCTCTCTTAGAAGAGTTTTCCCTCCCTCCCTCCATCATTCTCTCTCTCAGGCTCCCACCCACTGTGGAGCCCACGAGGGGCTTGAACTCACGCCCCTGAGATTGAAACCTGAGCTGAGATCAGACTCCCAGCCTTAACCGACTGAGCCACCCAGGTGCCCCTGCCTCCTTTCTTTCCGTCTTCTTACCGCTTTCCCCTTCCCTTCTCTCCTTTAACTGCTTTTTCCATTGTCACTGTTTGTTTACTTGTTTGTTTATTTATTTAATATCGTCACTATTTATTGATGAAAATGTCTCCTAGTGCTTCATTTTTTAAAACCTCCTGAGTTGAACACTGAATTTTTGGCTTTCGGAAAAATAATTAAATCCAACTGTGAATAGCCGCAGCTAGCTTTAGTTTGTGTCTTAAAAGCCTTTTGAGGGAAAACAAGGTTTTGTTGAGGCCGGTCGGATTCTCGTTGTCACCGTCGCTGTCCTGCTCTGGGATCCCGACGCGGTCCGGAACCAATGTATGAGGGTCGCGGACGTCGCCGGACGGGTTTTCCTGAGAAGCCTAGGCGCTGGTTCCTTTTGGGTTTCCCGTCAGCGCGCATGCGCTGCCTGCGCTTCGCCGCTCCCGCCTCGGGCTCGGGCTAGGGCTCCGGGATGTCCGCGTTGTGCGACCCTCCCGGGGCCCCAGGGCCTCCCGGTCCTGCCCCGGCCACCCACGGTCCCGCGCCGCTCAGGTAGTCAGAGCCCCTGGCATCTTCCCCCATCGCGCGGCCCTGCGCCGATCCCCAGCCTTCTCGGCAGAAACCCGGATCCTACCTCGAGAACTCGCGTCAGGGTTCTCAGAGATTCCTGCTCGGGTCTTCCCAGAACTCAGGGACTGCTTCACCAAAACTCTGGGCTCCAGTGCCCGCACTCCTAAGATCTCGGTCCTGCCTCCTCCTAACCGAAACGCCTAGTTACCCCAGATCCCGGCCTTGTTTTCCCAAGAGTTGGGGGTATCAGAACTCTAGGGAACCCAGCCGTCCTGCCCCTTTTAGACCCGAGAGAACCCAGGGTCCCCTGACTTTATGGAGACTCCCTGGGAACCCAGTCCCGAAAACCCATAAAATGCTTCCCTCTAGCCTTTGCCTTGCCCTCCAACTAGGCTACTCTCTCTCACCTTAGGGTGGTTTATTTGTTTATTTATTTATTTAAACAATCAGAGAGGGCACAGTCGGAGCCCTATCAGCCCCTA
Source organism: Leptonychotes weddellii (assembly GCF_054177405.1). Lineage (NCBI taxonomy): Eukaryota > Metazoa > Chordata > Mammalia > Carnivora > Phocidae > Leptonychotes > Leptonychotes weddellii. The sequence goes on from NC_138379.1 coordinate 8,101,410, forward strand.
GAGGATGCGGTCTTCTTTGGCAGAAAAGGCAGTAAGAGGAAGGGGACTTTGCCTCTTCCCATGACACCGGCTTCTGAACGCCTAAGACTGAAGCAATCTGTTTTGGGAGGGGAAGGGTTGAAAGGCAGACATTACCTTGTCTGTATCCTAGGACACTGTGATTCCTAGGCACCAGGAGGATGCCCGGAGTTGGTTGTTGATGTGTTCAAGTGGTGGGTGGTCAGGATGCTTGCAGAATATGGGGAAGAAACAGGTACTAGGAGGCCTTAATGAAGGACAAGTTGAGTTTAGGATTTTCTTTAAGAGCATAATCCCCGGTGCTTGTGTTTTCCGGGGAGGGTAGTCAAGCTGGAAAGGTGTTTTTAAAAGCAGATGTTGTAGCCACACAAGATATATTTACTCAATTCAAAAAATACTCATGGAGTACCTCCTGTATGCCTGGCACTTCAATAGAAAGGGATTCAGTGTTGAAGAGAATAGAAATGTTTACTACCCTTTTGGAGCTTATAGTCTGATTACTTAACCTTGGTTTTCTTATCTGTAAAGTGGGATCATACCTTATTGGGCTGTTGTCTGGATTGAAATAATATACATAAAGTACTTAAAGAGTACCTGACCTGAGTTACCTAACATTGATATTATTGTTATTATTGAAAGAAAAAATATTTATTGGTGATTAGTGTGAACTTGATATGGTGCTTAAGTGTTTCATGTGCATTATCTTATGAGGGAGGTACAGTTACCCCTGTTTTACATGGAAAGAAACCAAAGCTCACAAGGGGAATGTAATGTGCCTAACATCTCCCAACGCTCTAAGTCTGCTTCTCTTGCTTCCTTTTAGCGCTCAAGAGCTGTCCCAGGAAATCAAGGCTTTTCTGACTGGCGTGGACCCTATTCTGGGCCACCAACTCTCGGCCCGGGAACATGCTCGCTGTGGTCTTCTCCTGCTCCGCTCTTTGCCACCTGCTCGGGCTGCCGTGCTTGACCACTTGCGAGGTGTCTTTGATGAGAGTGTCCGGGCCCACCTGGCTGCCCTGGATGAAAGCCCTGTGGCTGGCCCCCCTCACCTCCGTCCACCCCCACCCTCCCATGTCCCCGCTGGGGGACCTGGTCTAGAAGATGTGGTGCAGGAAGTACAGCAGGTGCTGTCTGAGTTTATCCGGGCCAACCCGAAGGCCTGGGCACCTGTGATTAGCGCATGGTCCATTGACCTCATGGGGCAGCTGAGCAGCACATACTCAGGCCAGCACCAGCGTGTGCCCCATGCCACTGGCTCTCTCAACGAATTGCTGCAGCTGTGGATGGGCTGTCGGGCCACCCGCACATTAATGGACATCTATGTTCAGTGTCTCTCAGCTCTCATTGGTAGTTGCCCAGATGCCTGCGTGGACGCCTTGCTGGATACCTCTGTCCAGCATTCCCCACACTTCGACTGGGTTGTGGCCCACATTGGCTCCTCTTTTCCTGGCACTATCATCTCCCGAGTTCTCTCCTGTGGCCTTAAGGATTTCTGTGTTCACAGTGGGGCTGGAGGCGGAGCTGGTGGCAGTGGGGCAAGCTCTTCTCAAACCCCCTCTATAGACCCCTTCCCTGGATCTCCTGCTATCCCTGGGGAGAAACGGGTGCCCAAGATTGCCTCAGTTGTAGGCATCCTAGGGCACCTGGCCTCCCGCCACGGAGACAGCATCCGCCGGGAGCTTCTGCGAATGTTCCATGATAGCCTGGCAGGGGGCTCTGGGGGCCGGAGTGGGGACCCGTCCCTTCAGGCCACAGTCCCCTTCCTGCTGCAGCTGGCGGTCATGTCACCAGCTTTGCTGGGCACAGTCTCTGGAGAGTTGGTGGACTGCCTTAAGCCCCCAGCTGTGCTGAGTCAGCTGCAGCAACACCTGCAGGGATTCCCCCGAGAGGAGCTGGACAACATGCTGAATCTGGCTGTGCACCTGGTGAGCCAGGCCTCGGGGGCAGGTGCCTACCGCCTGTTGCAGTTCCTGGTGGACACAGCTATGCCTGCCTCAGTCATTACCACCCAAGGCCTGGCTGTGCCGGACACGGTGCGTGAGGCCTGTGACCGGCTGATCCAGCTGCTGCTGCTGCATCTGCAAAAACTGGTTCATCACCGGGGAGGGTCTCCCGGGGAAGGGGTGCTGGGCCCGCCCCCACCCCCCCGCCCTGTGCCCTTCCTAGATGCGCTAAGAAACCATGTTGGAGAGCTGTGTGGAGAGACCTTACGATTGGAACGGAAGCGCTTCCTTTGGCAACACCAGCTCCTGGGGCTGCTTTCTGTCTATACTCGGCCTAGCTGTGGACCTGAGGCCTTGGGCCATCTCCTGAGCCGGGCCCGAAGCCCTGAAGAGTTGAGTCTGGCCACCCAATTATATGCAGGGCTGGTGGTTAGCCTCTCTGGCCTCCTGCCTCTGGCTTTCCGAAGCTGCCTGGCTCGGGTGCATGCAGGGACTCTGCAGCCTCCCTTCACTGCCCGGTTCCTGCGCAACTTGGCACTGCTCGTGGGGTGGGAACAGCAGGGTGGTGAGGGCCCTGCAGCCCTAGGGGCCCGGTTTGGGGAGTCTGCATCAGCCCATTTGTCTGACCTGGCTCCTCTCCTGCTACATCCTGAGGAGGAAGTAGCTGAAGCTGCTGCCTCCCTCCTGGCCATTTGTCCCTTTCCTCAAGAAGCCCTGTCCCCCTCCCAACTCCTGGGACTGGTGAGAGCTGGAGTACATCGCTTCTTTGCGTCTCTGAGGCTGCATGGCCCTCCAGGGGTGGCTTCGGCCTCTCAACTTCTTACCCGCCTCTCTCAGACCTCTCCAGCTGGGCTCAAGGCTGTCTTGCAGCTGCTAGTTGAGGGAGCCTTACATCGGGGCAACGCAGAACTGTTTGGAGGGGAAGTGGATAGGGACAATGAGACTCTTTCAGTTGTCTCAGCTCCTTTGGCTTCTGCCTCCCTGTTGGACACAAACAGGCGGCACACTGCAGCTGTGCCAGGGCCTGGAGGGATTTGGTCAGTTTTCCACGCTGGAGTCATCGGTCGTGGCCTCAAGCCACCCAAGTTTGTCCGGTCACGCAATCAGCAGGAAGTGGTCTATAACACCCAGAGCCTCCTCAGCCTCCTGGTGCACTGCTGCAGTGCCCCTGGGGGGCCGGAATGTGGGGGCTGCTGGGGGGCTCCCACCCTGAGCCCTGAGGCAGCCAAAGCGGTGGCAGTGACCTTGGTGGAGAGTGTGTGTCCTGATGCAGCTGGTGCTGAGCTAGCCTGGCCCCCTGAGGAGCACGCCCGGGCCACCGTGGAGCGGGATCTCCGCATTGGCCGGCGCTTCCGGGAACAGCCCTTGCTCTTTGAGCTGTTAAAGCTGGTGGCGGCTGCTCCCCCAGCCCTGTGCTACTGTTCCGTGCTCCTGCGGGGGCTACTAGCCGCCCTTCTGGGTCATTGGGAAGCCTCTCGCCACCCTGATACAGCTCACTCCCCCTGGCATCTGGAGGCATCCTGCACCCTGGTAGCTGTCATGGCAGAGGGAAGCCTCCTGCCACCAGCCCTGGGTAATATGCACGAGGTATTTAGCCAACTGGCACCTTTTGAAGTGCGTCTGCTGCTGCTCAGTGTCTGGGGCTTTCTCCGGGAGCATGGGCCATTGCCCCAGAAATTCATCTTCCAGTCAGAGCGTGGCCGCTTCATCCGGGACTTCTCCAGGGAGGGCGGGGGTGAGGGTGGACCCCATCTCGCTGTGCTGCACAGTGTCCTCCACCGCAACATTGACCGCCTGGGCCTTTTCTCTGGCCGTTTCCAGGCACCTTCACCGTCCACTCTCCTTCGGCAGGGCACATAGCCTTTTCCAAGCTTCGGAAGCCAAGGGAGGTTGAGCGGTGAGAGAGCTAGGGGGCTAAGGTGCTGCAGAAAGGTGGAGGATTCTCTTCTAAAACCTTGGCCTAAAGAGCGCTGTCACTTTTTTCCTCCCCCATCTTTTTTTTCTAAATAAAATTTGCCGAGTTGAGAAAAGCAGAGTCCAGTGCCTCTGTCTGATGCTGAGAGCTGGCAAAGTCGGACAGCACCTGGCTCTGGACAATCCCGCCCCCGCCCTCAGGCCACGCCCCTAGGCCCGCCTGCCGCGGGCATTTATTGTGCGCGCTCTGCCAATGGGACAACCGCCCGGCGCTCTCCGGTCGAGCCAATCAGAAGGCCGGAAGGGGCGGGCGCTAAGATACGTGGCTCAACGCGCGCGGGGGGAGGAGAGCCTCGGGGTCAAGGAGCAAACCCGGCACAAGATGGCGGCGGTAGCGGCAGTGGCGGCGCGTAGGAGGCGGTGAGGAGCCCGGAACCCGGGGGCACGGCCGGGACGCCCCCAGGCCCCCCAAACCCCATATTTCTCCTTCTGTGTGTCCTCCTGAGACTTTGTTATCCCCCGGCCTCGTGAGCAGCCTTTGTCCCTCTGGAGGCGGCCTCAGGCTTTCCCGGTTTCCTCGCGGTATATCCGCGCGGCGTTGGGGGCCCTTGCTTCTGGGGCTCCCAGCTGCAGCCCGGCGGCTCAAGAGGGCCGCAACCGTTCGTTCTTATTGGCGTTGGCGGCTCGCGGCGGTTAACGCTGCCGCCTCCTTCCTGCAGTGTGCGGGCCATCCGGGCGGGGGACTAGACGGCCGGGCCTCCGGGAACGCAGTCCACTGTCCTGCGGGCCCCTCAGCCGGGAAGCCCCGCGGCCTGCTATCCCGCCTGCACTACCCTTCTTGCCCTACCCCCCGCCTCTCCCCAAGAGTCCCGGACCCTGCCCTGCCCTGGTCTTCACGTGGACACCAACCATGGCTTGTTCGGTGTTCACGGTCGCTGGGCACGGCTGGGGCAGGATCCCGTAAGTTCACGGTCTGCCTGGATGATGGTGCTCAAACACAACATGTAGTCGAATGTTTTGGTCTGCGCTCTCGAGGTTCTGTTACCGAAAAGCAAAAAACAAAAAACGGTTCGAAACTATCACCAGCGCCACAAAACGTTTACCTGGACATAACGGATGTACTGGGGTGGGAGAGGCATGTACTGTCACCAGCAGTGAAAAAAAAATTGGACTGTAAACCCAACTCTCTGGAAGCCTGTGACCTGAAACAATAAACGGGTGCACCTTACCCTGTGGCTCATTCCTGACGTTGGCTTGTGACCACCTCTTGCTCTCGGGCGTTCAAGGCATCCCTGAGTTCCTAGGGCCTTCCAACAGGTCACATCTGAAAGATCTTTTAGAAATTCTATCCTCATTGGCATTTCTCCCAAGCCCATTGCATAGATTGTGCAAATACGACTCCAGAGGGTATTTAACTCACTGTACTTCTGATTACTGCTGCTTTGGGCAGGTGGACATGGAGTCAGTGGTGCAGGGTGCCTGCTGCAGTCACTCCTCAGGATCTGGGCCACAAGTCTTGCTGTTGAGTTTTCTGGTAGCATTTCTTGTGCTTGTTTTGCTACCAATTATTCCTGCTTGGCCTATCAAAAGACAGTGCCTGGTGTTTTCATCACTTTTCTGTGTGCCCTGGCTTGCTTTGCACATTCTTTTGGAACTGGAGGGCTTACTGTGTTCTGCCATCTCCCTTCTGGTGAATTTTCCTTACGTTTAGCTTTCAGGCAGATGCTGAGGCTAATGCTGGGTACAATGTATATAGTCTCTAGTTAGCAGTTTGCAAAGTTTTAAGACTTAGAAGAAGAGAAGCCTGTGTTTGTTTTCTCTCCTATTTGGGACACTTAAGAGTGTGCTCCTGGACAACCCACATCAGTCGCTGGGAAAGCGTGTTTAAAATGCAGATTCTCCCAGGGTTCGGGCATCTACATTTACTAAACACTGCAGGTAATTCTTAACAGACAATGAAGTTTGAGAACCTCTGTTTAGGATTTACTGAGAATGGATGAATGTATCTTTCAAACTAACTTGTTTAGCCAATTAGTCCCTTGTCTGTCATTTGATAGCACCTTGGGGAAGTAACAGTTTATGGTAACCTTGGGGTAATGGTCCTCAGTGAGGCAGGCCCTGCTGGTAGGTAGCGTGCTGTATTGTGTATCATGAAGTACGTGGGCCCCGGAGTCAGGCAGAGCTGAGTTCAATCCCAGTTTCACCCCTTATTAGCAGTTCAGTTTTGGATGGATTATTGAACCTTTTATGCTTCGATTTTCCCATCTGGGAAAAACCCCAACCCTACATTCACCAAGAAAACAACGAAAGAAATGAAAAAGAGGTAGTATGTATCAAGAAGTGGTTTTGAGTGATGGTTGCCCATTAGAGTTGTTTTGAGGAGATTTTAAAAACTCTGATGCCCAGGCCCCGCTTCGTGCCAGTTCGATCAGAATCTCTGGGGGTGAGATTGGCACTTTTAAAAACTTCAGGCTGAGTTGAAAACTAGGGATATAGGCAGTTAGCCCGGACCCTGGGGGTATGTTAGGATTCAGTACATGTGGCTGTTGTTACTCTTTTCAGGCTTAGGTCATGGTAGTGGCAACTTATTTTGAAGATCTAGGAGTGGAGGTCAGAGGAGCAGGATGCCTAGGGTGCTAGGGATGTTGGGAATCTGGGTATTGTGACAACAGGCTAGCTGAGGGTACATCTTTAACTTTTCCACCGTAGCTCTACCTAATGCCTTCCCCGTGGAAAGGCATGGCTCGCTTTGTTTCTCTGTTCCTCACATGGTGCCACCACTTCCCCTGGGACTGGCTGTTACTGCTCCTTTCCTCTGAGAAGCTGATGTAACCAGAGTCAATACAAGGGCCTCTGAAGGCCAAAGATCCTTTGTCCACTTCCCCTGCCTTTATTTATTTATTTATTTATTTATTTATTTATTTATTTGAGAGAGAGAGAGAGAAACAGCATGAGAGGGGATAGGGTCAGAGGGAGAAGCAGGCTCCCCGCCGAGCCGGGAGCCCGATGTGGGACTCGATCCCAGGACTCCGGGATCATGACCTGAGCCGAAGGCAGTCGCTTAACCAACTGAGCCACCCAGGCGCCCCACTTCCCCTGCCTTTTGAAGGGAAGGTGTGAGTGAGCCAACTCCTCAGGCCTGACATTTCACCCCATGTCCACTGTGCCTTCTCTTCTATTTGACCAGACTCTATTTTTCTCCCCTTTTAGGGTTGTGGTGGGAAGGGGCCTTTCCCTGTGAAGGTGGGGCCTTTTCTGATCTCTGTGCTGATTGTTCCCTCTTTGTCTTTTTTTTCCTCCTTAGGTCTGGGACAGGTTTGGTACTCGCTTGTTTAGGGGTCTGCCTGGGAGTTACCCTTGCTGTGGATAGAAGCAACTTTAAGACCTGTGAAGGGAGTTCCTTCTGCAAGTATGACATTTCTTGGAGAGTGGGATGGAAAATAGGGTACTGTGGGAGGTGCTGTGGCAGATGGGGGGTAGCCTGGGGACATTGCAGGTGGTAGAGGGACCTAGGAACATCGGGGAACCTTCCCTCCTTCCCATTTCACTTGGCAGGAGGCAACGAAGCATGCGGCCAGGCCTCTCTCCGTACCGAGCCTTGCTGGACTCTCTACATCTTGGTCCTGATGCCCTCACAGTTCATCTGATCAACGAGGTCACCAAGGTCAGGGGAGAAAAGGAGGAGTCTGGTGGGGGTGGCGAAATGGCTAAGGGGTAATTTGGCAAAGGTGAACCTGTAGCCAACATTCTATCCCAGCCATCTTGGGATTTTGTGAGGAATTCGGATCTCAGATCCCTTAGGTAAGGGGCTAGAAGGAGGAGACCCCTCAGGAGGGAGTGGGTTCAGAGGGCATTCCATGGTGTAGCCCTCTCCCTTCTCCAGATCCAAACCTCTGCCCCCACAGGTAGTGCTGCTGCTGGAGCTCCAGGGGCTTCAAAAGAATATGACCCGGATCAGGATTGATGAACTGGAGCCCCGGCGGCCCCGATACCGGGTGCCAGATGTATTGGTGGCCGATCCCCCCACATCTCGGTAAATTTTTCCTGAGAAACCTATCCATTTCCCTGCTCCTTTTGTCCTTCCCGATTAACCTTTATTTGGCTGATTTTTTTTCCCACTTTGGGGTAACAGCTGACTATCTCGTCACTCTGCTAACCTTGCTCCATTTCTCCCTCTGTTTCATGCATTTTCTCTTCTGTCCTTTTTTTTCTTTCATTCTGCAGATACTGCTTCCAGTTCTGTGCCAGGCCTGGGCTAGGGGCTGGCAATGCAAGAGTAGATAAACAAGGCCCCAGGTCTTGCCCTCCAGTGTTAGTGTCTCTGTGGTTGGTTCCTCCCGTCCTTTCCCTTCCCCTTACTTTTCTCTTTTTCTTTGTTTTTCTTCAGATACTCATGATATGATTACTCAAATTCTTGAATCATGACACAGTGTCATTATGAGTATTCCATGCATGGCTCACTCGCTCTCTCTTTTTTTTAAGTTTGTTTATTTATTTTTTTTTTTTAGTAATCTCTGCACCCGACGGGCTCAAACCCACAACCCCGAGGTCAAGAGTCACATGCTCTGCTGACTGAGCCAGCCCAGCACCCCATGCATGGCTCTCTATTAAGTACCTAATTAATTAATTTATTTTTTAAAAAAGATTTTATTTATTTATTTGACAGAGAGAGAGAATGAGCACAAGCAGGTAGAGTGGCAGGCAGATGGAGAGGGAGAAACAGGCTCTCTGCTGAGCAGGGAGCCGGATGCGGGGCTCGATCCCAGGACCCCGGGATCATGACCTGAGCCGAAGGCAGCCGCTTAACAGACTGAGCCACCCAGGCGCCCCTATTAAGTACTTAATTTAAAAAATGATATAATAAGGGGCGCCTGGGTGGCTCAGTCGTTAAGCGTCTGCCTTCGGCTCAGGTCATGATCCCGGGGTCCTGGGATCGAGCCCCGCATCCGGCTCCCTGCTCAGCGGGAAGCCTACTTCTCCCTCTCCCACTCCCCCTGCTTGTGTTCCCTCTCTCGCTGTCTCTCTCTCTCTCTCTGTCAAATAAATAAATAAAAATCTTAAAATCTATAGAAAACGATATGATAAACCCTCTTCCCTGTATACGCTTTACCCAGCCCAACCATTACTTCTCACTCTCTGTGGTCCTGACCGCCCCCAGAGGTGAGTGTTACTCTAAAGTTCATCATTCCCTTGTCTTGTTCTTACAGTTGTATCATGTGTGTGCACATAAGAACAGATATACACATACATATTCGTGTTTGTGTGCCTAAGCCATAAACTACGTAGGTGTGTTTGGTTTTGAGTGTTATAGGGTAAGTATCCTAGTGAATGTGGGCTTCTGGAACTTCCGTTTTTGACATAACTTTATATAACTCTATTGCATGTAGCTTTAGAAATTCATTTTTACTGCCGTATATATTCATACGCTGCCCCATGGTGTTAGCATTTTCTAAGTTGTGTTTATTATTAATTTTTAATATAATTTTTAATTTTCATATTTCTTATATTTTATATAATCTTATATTTTTAATTTAATTTTTTATATACTTTTTACAAAATATTTATTTATTTGACAGAGAACAAGCAGGGGGAGTTGCAGGCAGAGGGAGAGGGAGAGGCAGGCTCCCCACTGAGCAGGGAGCCTGATGTGGGGCTTGATTCCAGGAACTTGGGATCATGACCCGAGCCAAAGGAGACGCTTAACCAACTGAGCCACCCAGGCGCCCCTGTAAGTTGTGTTGAAATAATTCTTCTCTATCTCAAGGTCAGAAAAATATTTTTTTTTCTAAAAATCTTACTTTAGGGCGCCTGGCTAGCTCAGTCAACAGAATATACAACTTTTTTTTTTTTTTTTTAAGATTTTATTTATTCATTCGAGACACAGATAGAGAGAGCATGAGCAGGGGGAGAGGCAGAGGGAGAGGGAGAAGCAGGCTCCCTGCTGAGCCAGGAGCCAGACGTGGGGCTCTATCCCAGGACCCTGGGATCATGACTTGAGCTAAAGGCAGACACTTAACCATCTAAGCCACCCAGGCGCCCCAGAACATACGACTCTTGATCTTGGGTTTGTGGGTTTGAGCCCCATGTTGGGTATAGAGATTACTTAAAAAAAAAAAAAGAATTAAAAAATCTTACTTTAAAATGTTAAGTAATAACCTGTCTGGAGTTGATACTAGTATCTGGTATGAGGTAGGTATTTGGTACCATTTTTTTCCTGTTCAGGAAATCTGTTTTTCTGACTTCACTATTGAATAGTCCTCTTTTCCTCACCAACCGCCATGCTACCTCTGTTATATTTCTAAGTTCTAAGTATGCTTGGGTCCACTGCCAAGCTCTTCTTTGGTTCCTTTGGTGAATCTGTCCGCCCCGGCACTGTCCCCACACCACCTATAGCTCTTAGCAGTCTCCCTCCGCCCCCCCCGCCCAAAGTGTCATCACTACTCTTCACCCTTTGTGCTTCTTTGTATCCCTTTCGATCTCTTTCCCAGGCTTTCTGTCTCTGGCCGTGATGATAACAGCGTGGAGCTCACCGTGGCTGAGGGACCCTATAAAATCATCTTGACGGCGCGGCCATTTCGCCTGGACCTGCTAGAGGACCGCAGTCTTCTGCTCAGTGTCAATGCCCGAGGACTCTTGGATTTTGAGCACCAGAGGGCCCCCAGGGTCCCGTGAGTACAGGGGTTGGGACCGGAGAGAACCTAATGTGCCAGAGCCCAGGGATGTGGTGGATTTGGCCCCGGGTCCCTGGGAGGAGACAGGGTGGCAGGACCACCGTAGGGGCTGGGGCTGGGAAAAGCTGCTCTCGGGGAGAGTAGGAAGCAGACCCGGGTCGCGGTTTTCTCCGTTTCCTGTACAGATCAGGAGGCAAGTCACTTTTGTCTCTGAGCTGTACCCTGGGCACCTCCTTTGGAAGGCCTGCCTGGGTCTGCCTTTCCCTCTTCCCCTTCTCACACCATCACATTTTCCCAGGTTTATTTTCTTCTTTTTTTTTTTTTTTTGGTTTCTTTTCCGCCCCACCCCCCATCTCTGGAAGTTTGTCGACTGAAACTCACTTTTATGTTTCTGTTTTTGTGTTGGTTTTGTGCCTCCTTTTCCCCTTCCCTACCCATCTCCTCCTGCCCCAGTTTCTCGGATAAAGTTAGTCTCACGCTCAGTAGCATTTGGGATAAGATCAAGAACCTTTTCTCTAGGTAAATCCATGGCCACTGGTACTGTATCTGTTCCTCTGCCCTTACCTGCCCTTCACTCTGGCCCCCAGGGGAAGGTGCCCCAGACCTTCCTATGCCCTGCCCTTCACTCACCCTTCTTTCCCCAGATACATGGTATCTGGTCCCTGTTCCCCTGTGGGAGCTCCCTAGGAGAAGGAAGATGAAATGCTGGGAGTCCTTAAGGAATGTAGGGTGCTTCTTGCTTTGCCAAGGGGTGGAGAGATGCCGCCTGATGCTGGGGTTTCTGGCTCTTAGCGGGAGTGCACAGAGGCTCTAGGTGGAACTGCTTGCCAGCTGCCCTTGAAAGCTTTCTTTGGCAGAACCTCTTGTTTGAGTCCCTGCATATATCTCTAGAGGCTTGACCATGGTATGACCCACTTGCCTTTGTAAAACCTTGGTGTCAGGCCAAGAGGCTGAGGCCCAGTGAGAGTAGTTGGGGCCAGATTCTCTCGGAGGCTGCAGAGCCAGCACTGACATTGCCAGTCCAGGCACTTGAACCATCCCGCCTGTCTCTTCTGGAATGCAGGCAGAGGCTAGTGATTTAGTCCTGTGTGTGGAAGGCACCTCCTGGTGGCATTTAATCATTTCCCTTTCTCATTTCTCTCCCCGTCCTTTGCATATTGATCTGCTCACTGGGGTCCCTTGCCAAGCTTTAACATTCAGTCCCTTCCTCCAATGCCTTCGTTCCTTTGGACCCTTGGCTCTCTATTCCCTTACCCCTCCTTCCACTAGCCCCTCGTCCCTGCCCCCTCTGGATTGGAGCAGACAGCTCTCCTACCTTCCAGGCAAGGATCAAAAGACCCAGCTGAGGGCGGTGGGGCCCAGCCCGAGGAAGCACCTGGGGATGGTGACAAGGCAAGTCGGTGGGCTGGGTGGTTGGGCACAGGGCTGGCTGGGAGGTTGGAGGGGAAAGGCCCACAGGAAACTTGAGCTCAGTCTCCCCACTGGGGATGGGATTTAGAAGAGGGTGGGGGAAGAGAGAGCTAGTGTGTGATTGGAGGTGGTCTGCTTTCCTCCTCACAGCCAGAGGAGACCCAGGGGAAAGCAGAGAAAGATGAGCCAGGAGCCTGGGAGGAGACGTTCAAAACTCACTCTGACAGCAAGCCATATGGTGAGGGACTGGGAGAGCCTTGGGCAGGGACGCAGGGACTCCTTGTCAAACAGAAGCTTTGAAGCCCATCTTTGCTTTCCTTCCAGGCCCCACGTCTGTGGGTTTGGACTTCTCCCTGCCAGGCATGGAGCATGTGTATGGGATCCCTGAGCATGCAGACAACCTGAGGCTAAAGGTCACTGAGTGAGTCCCATGGTGACATCAAGAAATGGGGAAAGAGGGGTCGGACGTTAGGGCTGTGGGGCGGTGTCCATGCAGTTTGGATACTCTGGACAAGCATGGATCACTTCCTGTGGCCAGATCACCTTTGGTGATCAGAAAATTCTCCTTTGAGGGGCGCCTGGGTAGCTCAGTCAGTTAAGCATCTGCCTTCAGGGGCACCTGGGTGGCTCAGTCGTTAAGCGTCTCCCTTCGGCTCAGGTCATGATCCCAGGGTCCTGGGCTCAAGCCTCGCATCAGGCTCCCTGCTCAGCGGGGAGTCTGCTTCTCCCTCTTCCTTTGCCCCTCCCCCCTGCTTGTGCACTCTCTGTCTCTCTCATAAATAAATAAAATTAAAAAAAAAAAAATTCTCCTTTGAGAAGGGGCAGGGGGGCCAGTTTTTATCACTCACCTGTATCTGTGGGATGGAGGTTGTGGGTGCCACAGCCTAGGGCCAGTCTGTCTGTCTGCCTGCAGGGGTGGGGAGCCGTATCGCCTCTACAATTTGGATGTATTCCAGTACGAGCTGTACAACCCCATGGCCCTGTATGGGTCTGTGCCTGCGCTTCTGGCACACAGCCCTCATCGGGACCTGGGCATCTTCTGGCTCAATGCCGCAGAGACCTGGGTTGACATATCTTCCAACACTGCAGGGAAGGTGAGCACGCATGCGGAGAGGAGTAAGAGAGTGAGTCTTCAGGCCTGAGGCAAATGCGTGTGCTAGGGGCGTTTACTTTGAAGAGGCTGGCTGGAGGCTCTCGGGGATACTGTTTGGGGACTGGGTGGGAGAAGGGGCCCTGAGCCTTGGGAGCAGCATTTGAGTTCCCTGGTCCTTCCCAGAAAACACACACTCATGGAGAAAATATTGCTTCTTCTGCATCTGTTGTCAGTACATTTGTTAGTGATCATTTGTCATGTACTAGACACTCTTGGAGGTGCTGGGGATATATTGCTCATTGAGGTAGGAAAGGTTCTTACTCTAAGGGTGGAAGACAGATGTTAAGCAGGTAAGAAGGCGGGGTGAGTTCCGCAGCGGTAAGTGTTGAGAAGGAAATGCAGTGATCACATGGTGGGGAAGGAGGCAGTGCTGTTTGAGATGGCGTGGTCCAGAAAAGCCTCACTGAGGAGGTGATACCTGATCTCAGCCCTGACTGACTCCTTAGGACCCAGCTGTGTGAGGACTCTGAAGAAAACATTGCTGCTTTGTCTCTAGGTCAGGGAAGAAGAGGGTGGGTGTCGGACTTGTGTCTCTGGTTGCCTCTGTAGACCCTGTTTGGGAAGATGCTAGACTACCTGCAAGGCTCTGGGGAGACCCCGCAGACAGATGTCCGCTGGATGTCGGAGAGTGGCATCATTGATGTCTTCCTGCTGCTCGGGCCCTCTGTCTCTGATGTATTCCGGCAGTATGCCAGTCTCACAGGTACGTGTGTCCCCTCTCTGCCAGCCAGCAGCCTCCTCCGCTGGCCCTGTCTTCCTGAGACGGGTGACTCCGTTTTCAAAAATTCTGTGCCTCAGCCTGCTTACTAGCCCAGTACCCTTCTCTCTCTCTCTCTCTCTCTCTCTCTCTCTCTCCCCCCCTCCCCCTCTCTCCGACAAGCCTCCCTCAATTTCTGGGTGTTCCCGATGGCCCCAGGTTGGGCCTGACCCCATTGTGACCCCCGTGCCTGCAGGGACCCAGGCATTGCCCCCGCTCTTCTCCCTCGGCTACCACCAGAGCCGCTGGAACTACCGGGATGAGGCTGATGTGCTAGAAGTCGATCAGGGCTTCGATGATCACAACCTGCCCTGCGATGTCATTTGGCTGGACATCGAGCATGCCGATGGCAAGCGGTACTTCACCTGGGACCCCAGCCGTTTCCCCCAACCCCTTACCATGCTGGAACACTTGGCCTCCAAGAGGCGGAAGGTAAGAGGGCTGTGGTCATGCTCAGTCTTCTCAGGCACAACAGCCCTGGAGAGCTCTGAGCACCCCTGTTCCTTGCCTGCAGCTGGTGACCATTGTGGACCCCCACATCAAGGTGGATTCCGGCTACCGTGTACACGAAGAGTTGCAGAGCCGGGGTCTGTATGTGAAAACCCGGGACGGCTCTGACTACGAGGGCTGGTGCTGGCCAGGTAGGTGGGCCCAGAATTGAGGGAGAGGCTATTGTGAGACCAGGGAGGTAGGATGGGAGCCATTTTGCCCCTTGGAGGTTGATAGCCAGCCTTAACTTGTCCTAGGCGCTGCTGGTTACCCTGACTTTACCAATCCTACAATGAGGGCCTGGTGGGCTAACATGTTCAGCTTTGACAACTATGAGGTACGGCAGCCCCTCCCCTGCCTGCATCTGTCTCTCCCACCCTGCCTCCCTAAGTCTGTCATTCTCTGCCAGCCAGCCCTGCTGTGGTTGGTTGCCTGTATTTTTTTTTTTTTTAAGATTTATTTATTTGAGAGAGAGTGTGTGCAGGGAGGGGGGTGCAGAGAGAGCAGGAGAGAAGCAGACTCCCCCCTGAGGGCAGAGCCTGACAATGGGCTTGATCCCACCACCCTGAGATCATGACTTGAGCCGTAGTCGGTGCTTAACTGACTGAGCCCCCCAGGCGCCCCTGGCTGCCTGTATTTATTAGGAGCATTTATCATGCTCCTCAGAGGACCCTGAGAAATGCTTTTTGGATTCTTAGGAGTTCTCTGCTCTCACAGTT
Source organism: Leptonychotes weddellii (assembly GCF_054177405.1). Lineage (NCBI taxonomy): Eukaryota > Metazoa > Chordata > Mammalia > Carnivora > Phocidae > Leptonychotes > Leptonychotes weddellii. The sequence goes on from NC_138379.1 coordinate 8,116,484, forward strand.
TGTCTTTTTCCTCCCCTCTGTCCCATTTTCTGCCTCGTGTGCCTAGGGCTCAGCTCCCAACCTCTATGTCTGGAATGACATGAATGAACCGTCTGTGTTCAATGGTCCAGAGGTTACCATGCTCAAGGATGCCCAACATTATGGGGGCTGGGAGCACCGAGACGTGCATAACATCTATGGCTTCTACGTGGTAAGAGGCTGAGTGAGGAAAGCCTGCGGGCTGGGTAACTTATACAGGACAGCAGGCTTTTGTTCCTCACTACCGCTTCTCTCCTGTGTCCACCCAGCACATGGCAACGGCAGACGGGTTGGTGCTGCGCTCTGGGGGCCTAGAGCGCCCTTTTGTCCTGAGCAGGGCTTTCTTCGCTGGCTCCCAGCGCTTTGGTAAGATTTGGAGAATAGAGCTGTGACAGAGGGTGTGAAGGCCAGATGGGAAGAGTGGTGCACCAGGGCCTGCTTCTCGGAGAAATGTGTCCACGCGGCTGTCCTCCGGGAGCAGCAGGCTGCATCTCCGTCCCTCCCCCCTGAACCTGCGCACTTTAAGGGGATCCAGGGACGGGGGAGGACCAGTCCCCTTTCAAGTGCTGTTGTGAATTCTGCCACCTTGGACAGGACCCCGGGGGCCCTAGAACAGATGTGGCAGGTCATAGGAGTTGGCTGTATGAAAAGCAGAGCCCCTCCACTGTTGGCAAGCTCCATCTCCCTCATCTTCCCTTAGGAGCTGTGTGGACAGGGGACAACACTGCTGAGTGGGACCATTTGAAGATCTCTATTCCTATGTGTCTCAGCTTGGGGCTGGTGGGACTTTCCTTCTGTGGAGGTGAGAGGGGGAGGAATTGGGGGTCTTGGTTTGGTGGGAGAGGAGCCGGGTAGAGGGCACAGGACCCAGGCACAAACAGAGAGCGGAGAGTCTAGGGTGGGACCTGGGGGAGCTCCTTAGGATTGAGCCCTCTTTTCACCCTCTTTTCCAACCTCTTTCCTCCCTCCCCTCTCCCAGCGGATGTGGGGGGCTTCTTCAAAAATCCAGAGCCCGAGCTGCTTGTGCGCTGGTACCAGATGGGAGCCTACCAGCCATTCTTCCGGGCACATGCACACTTGGACACTGGGCGGCGAGAGCCCTGGCTCTTACCAGCTCAGTACCATGACATCATCCGAGATGCCTTGGGCCAGCGATACTCCTTGCTGCCCTTCTGGTACACTCTCTTCTATCAGGCCCACCGTGAAGGCATTCCTGTCATGAGGTGAGGCATTCAGCTGGGTCTGCGTAGCGTGGGCTGAGGTGGCTGAGGGACAGTGGGGAACTGGGCTCCATCTCTGGGCCCCTTTTGCCACTCACCAGGGCCTTGTAAAGGAGGGAAATGCTGGCTGCAAGGTCAAGAGTAAGAAGAGACTAAGTAGCAGTAGCAGTAAACATTGCTGCCAGGCATTGTTCATCACTGTCCCTAGAGCCTGAAACAAGGCAGACAAGTATCCTTCCATCCTTGGGAGTAAGACACACAGACATGTACACAAATAGGCAAATAAGAAAATTGCCGGGGCGTGTGGGTGGCTCAGTCGTTAAGCGTCTGCCTTCGGCTCAGGTCATGATCCCAGGGTCCTGGGATCGAGCCCCGCATCGGGCTCCCTGCTCCGCGGGAAGCCTGCTTCTCCCTCTCCCACTCCCCCTGCTTGTGTTCCCTCTCTCGCTGTCTCTCTGTCAAATAAATAAATAAAAGTCTTTAAAAAAAATTAAAAAAAAGAAAATTGCCAACAGTGATAAGCTCTTTGAATAGGGTAATGTAATTTAGTTCTACAAATGGCTTTTTTAAGAAGAAGGACATGTGAGCGGCACCTGGGTGGCTCATTCGGTTAAGCGTCCGACTTTTGATCTCAGCTCAGGTTTTGATCTCAGGATCATGAGTTCAAGCCCCATATTGGGCTCCATGCTGGGTGTAGGGCCTACTTAAACAAAAAAAGGGCATGTGAGATGAGGCCTGACTAAGGAGGAAGATGGACTTTTGTGATCTAGAGGAAGAAAGTTCCCAGCACAGGAGATTGCAAGTGCAGACATCCTAAAGTGGAAATGAGTTTGTTGTGTTCCAGGGATAGAAAGACCAGTGTGTCTCAGGGTAAGGACCCAGGGGGAGAGGTAGGAGAGGAAAATTCGACCTGATGCAGGATAATGAAATGGCCACTGGAATGTTGCCGTGTGGAATAGTTTCAGGTGGAGGCTGGGGAGGAGGAGGCAAGGAGATGGATTAGAAAGTTCAGTGACTAGACCAAGGGTAGGTTGTGTAGCTGAGGCCTACCGCGCAGTTGGGCTGTCTCACGCAAGCTCCTGGCTTGTACCGTGTGCTGTTCTTATTTCTGGTTCCTGGGCTAGCATCTTTGACCTCTGCCAAGACAGCAGGTGTCTTCCCTTGTTTTCTTGCTTCCTTCCTAGGCCCCTGTGGGTACATTATCCTCAGGATGTGACCACCTTCAGTATAGACGATCAGTTCCTGCTCGGTGAGAAATGGAGGGGACAGTTGCTGGTGGGTTGGGATAGGGCTGAGAAGAAGTAAGCACCTGTGGGAGAGATGTCTGTGGATGCCCAGGGAGAGAGGAGTGAGTGAGGCCAGTGGCACAAGGCGGCAGGCGTTTTGGTGCTCCCTGCCTGGGAACTGGTCCCCTCAGTTCACAGCTGATTCTGGTGTGTTTTAGGGGATGCATTATTGGTTCACCCTGTATCAGACTCCGGGGCTCATGGTGTGCAGGTCTATCTGCCTGGCCAAGGGGAGGTGAGTTAAGGAAGAAAGGGTGTGGTGGGGAAAGGTGGTGAAGGCCAACGAGGGTAGATAGGATGGGGGCCATGTGCAGTGACCTACTGTGTGTTCTGCCACCCACAGGTGTGGTATGACATTCAGAGCTACCAGAAGCATTATGGTCCCCAGACCCTGTACCTGCCTGTAACCCTGAGCAGTGTGAGTATGCCTGGCCCAGCTGCCAGCTCCATCTGCCTGTCAGTTTCCAGAAGGGGAGAGTGTGTGCTTTGGGGTCCAGTACGTGAGTGGGCACAGAGGGGCAAGAGCAAAAGACACTGCCGGGCCCAAGATTGGACAGTGGGGCAACTTCATCCCCTGCTCTTGCCCTAGATCCCTGTGTTCCAGCGTGGAGGGACAATTATCCCTCGGTGGATGCGAGTGCGGCGCTCTTCTGACTGTATGAAGGATGACCCCATCACTCTTTTCGTTGCTCTCAGTCCCCAGGTGAGCGTGTGGGCAGGGAGCCCCCTCAGCCCTCTGCCTGCCTTCCTGGGATTCAGTCCCTGGGGGGAGTGCCCCCCACTCTCTCTTGGGCTCAGGCTCTCCCCTATCCCACTTCCCGCTCAGGGTACGGCCCAAGGAGAGCTCTTTCTAGATGATGGGCACACATTCAACTATCAGACTCGCCATGAGTTCCTGTTGCGTCGGTTCTCGTTCTCTGGCAACAGCCTTGTCTCCAGGTAAGGAAGTGCTCATTCGTCCTTGGTAGCCTCAGGGATGCTCACAGTGCACTGTGCTCTTTTCTTGCATATGACCTTGCTCTGGGTCTCCTCCTTCCTTCTACTCTGACATCTTTCTCCCTGACAGGCATCTGTTTTTGTTCCCTCTAGCTCAGCAGACCCCAAAGGCCACTTTGAGACACCAATCTGGATTGAGCGGGTGGTGATAATAGGGGCCGGAAAGCCAGCAGCTGTGGTCCTCCAGACAAAAGGTGAGGGGTGAGACTGGCCCCCAGGCGGGGGAAAGAGGGGAAGTAGGGGCAGGGCTGGGACACCTTGCCTGTAGGAAAGCAGTTGCTATGCCGTAGCCTGTTGCCGTGACCATGGAACGCTTTCTTTTTCTCCACCAGGATCTCCTGAAAGCCGCCTGTCCTTCCAACATGACCCTGAGACCTCTGTGTTGATCCTGCGCAAGCCTGGCGTCAACGTGGCATCCGACTGGAGCATTCACCTGCGATAACACAAGGGATGTTGGGGGGTGGGAGGGGGTGCAGTGGTGACGAGAGTTCCTCTTCCTTCTGCCTTGGGGTTTGACCCTCCCCAGACTTCACCTTTCTTATCTGAAGACTCAAATTCTGCCAACATCTGGGCAGGATGAGAAGCTGTCCCTGCACTCTGAATTCCTCCTGTGACCTCCTGACCTCTGCCACCCCGCTGACACCAAGTCTCCCATCGTCCCTCAACACTCTGTTGCTCTAACTGGAGCACATTCACCTGTGAAGACCTGGGGACCATGAGGCCCTTGCTTTCCCTTCTTTTTCCTTTCTTTTGGGGGCCCCGAATCTCCTCTAGACCTTCTTCATTCATACCTCTTGTGTATTGATGCCATTTCTTGGAAGAAGAGGGCAGTGAGCTTTAGGGCTTCTTTTCTCCTTCCCCTTCCCTCCCCACCAAACTGCTCTCCCTCCTTTTATTTCTTTCTCCCGATTCTTCTCTGTCAGCCCTCCCCTTTTTATGCCCCACTGATACACTGGGACCACCCCTTACCTGATAAGGGATGAATGGATCAAAGGAGTGAGGTTGCTGGAGAACATCCTCTTCCCTGTTGCCTCAACCTTTCCTCTCCCCGATTGCTTCTAGAGCTGCTGCAGTTCTGACAGGGGCAGTTCTATCTACCCTGTCCTTTGGGGGAAAGAAGTTTCCACTCTTCCTTAAGAGGGGATGGGCATTAAACTTCTTTTGCCCCCTTTTTGTCCCCTCAGGGGGCATTCAAGATGGAGAAATCAGTTGTGGTTTCATCAAATCATGGTCACCTGTATTTATTGCTGGGAGAAGGCTGAGGGTGGGGGGAGATGATCATGTGTGCCCAGGGTTAGCTTGAAGCCCTGGGTGGGGGGTGGGGGAGGACTAACTGGGGACAAGGGGGAATATTTGTGGCAATTTTTTTTACTTCTTCTTGGCCCCCAGCTGCGACAGGTTTTGATAAAAGGAGAAACAATAAAGGAGAAACCAATAAATAACTGTTGGTGTCCGGATTCTGATTCTGGCCTGAACCACAGACCCTTAGAAGCCTAAGGGCCTGACATTTTCATCTAACTTCAGCATGAGCCTCATCAGTTCAGCAAAATGAATGAGTGCAAGTCTTCCTCAACTTGCTAGATGCCAATATTTTCATCGAGGAGTCCAGCAAGGTCATCAGATTTTAGCAGGCCTAGTTAATAGTGGTGACCAGAGCTGATGGGGTCTCTCTTGAATAGAAACAGCTTTATAGTCATGTTCACATGCACAAGGCTGCTTCTCCTTAGCATCACTTTTTAAAACTCCCCGTTGTTTTGGTGACAGGAAATAGATTTCTCCATTTTGGAGACTACCAGTTTTAGAGATGATTTTACCAGAAACAAGAGGGTTGTGTTTTTTTTTAGGGAAAATGCTCAGGAAGGCTTGTGCCTGTGAGTAGTTAGGGGATGTCTTCGTGCAATTTTCAGCTCAAATATTGACGATCTCCTGGGAGGTAGCCCACTGCCTTGGCGCCCCACTCCCTACCCTCCCCCCATACACCGCGACCCTTATTGTCATCCGTTTGAGAAACGTGGGTCAGAGGAAACGGTACAGATTTTGGAGACAGGTAGCTAGAAGGGACATAGAAAACTACATAGTGGCAATTTCATAGTTTTTGTCAACCTTGGCTACTTGTCCGTGAAATGGGGACAATACCACCCGTCTCAGGATTAGAGTGAGAAATGCAATGCGTGAGAGCACAGGCCTGGCACGGGAGAAGTCCAAGATTTCATTCATTCGTGTAACAAGCGTTTGTAGAACTCTTACTGGGTGCTGTGGTTGAAGAATGAATGAAAATGACGAAATCTGCGCACAGGGACTGGAGTTCAAGGGGAAGGTCTCAAAGTCGCTCCCACCAGGCTTCTCACTGCCCGCCACGCGAGCTCGCCACGCCGGATGTGACGTCACCCACTCCCGTGGTTCCCAGAACTAGGCGGAGGGACCGGAAATTAACCCGTGGGGCGGGGTACAGACTGACCGGAAGTGGGCCCTGGCGGGCGCCGCGGTTCCCACCTCGCGCGAGCCGGTGGAGCGGAGCGTGAGGAAGGCGGGACACGGGGCGGGACCGCTGCAGGGGCGGGGTCTGCAGGCGGGCGGGCGGGGGGCGGGGACCCCCTAGTCCCCCCCGGACCCCGCCTGCCCGGGCGGCGGCACGGCCATGAAGCTGAAGCTGAAGAACGTGTTTCTCGCCTACTTCCTGGTGTCGATCGCCGGCCTCCTCTACGCGCTGGTGCAGCTCGGTGAGCGGGGCGGGGCGGGGGTGCGGCGGGCCCGCCCGAGGGCGCCCGCCGCCGTGCATCCCGCCCTGGGGATGAACCCCCGCGCAGACACCATTCAGCCGGCTCGGCCCTCCCACAGCCCTCTGCGGCCGCCGGCGCTCTCCCCTCTCTAGGATGCACCGCCGCTTCCCGCCGCACCTCGGATGAAATGCAGACTCTTTCCCAGAGTCCGCAAGGCCCCGCATGATCCTGTGGCCGTCAGCCTTTCCAACCCCATTCCCTTTCCCACTCGCTCGCTCTGCTCCGGCCGCACTGGCTGCGTGACAGGTTCTCGAAAGCCCACGCTCATTGCTCTCTCAAGCTCTTAACCTGTTCCTTCTGGCTGCGGTGTTTTTCTCCCTGCTCTTCCTGGCCGCCGCTTTCTCATGCTTCAGGTCTCAGCTCAAATGTCACCGCCTCAGAGAGGCCTTCCCCGACCACCTTAGCTAGCGTTAACTCCTCTTTTTCTGGATTCTCTTTTATTCTCTTACGTGTTTCCTTCGTGGCCCTTATCACAATTCGTAATGATTTTACTAATTTGTTTCTTTGCTCAGTGTCTGCCTCTGCCACTAAACTGAAAGCTCCATGAAGGCAGGGACCGTGTCTGCTTTGCTCCCTGCCGCATCCCCAGCACCTAAGGCTGTGCCTCCCACGAGGAGCATTCAATAAATATTTATCCAATAACGGAATCATTGAATTTTATGAGTCTTTGGTCACACAGCCAAGGGAACAGATGGAACGTTGCCTCTTACACAGAGAGACAGGGCTTAGGGCTTGATCCTCAGGTATTTAAAAGACAGCCCTGTTTCAGGAGATCTAGTTGTTCTTTATGGCTCCAGAAGGCAACATTAGGATCAGCAGGTAGAAGGGATGGAGGCAGATGATTAGCTCAATATCCGAGTGAAAGCTGTAACAGATGGAATTGATTGCAGTTGGAGGGGGCTGCTGATTGAGGCCATGAGCTCCCCCCGACCCCCAATCAAGGGTGTGGAAGGAAGGCTGTGGCTGCCGAGGAAGTTGTCAGGAGATTCCTGCACTGGCTAGTTGTTGAACAAGAAGGTTATGCCCCTTTGGGATGCTCAACATGCTGTGGTTCTCTGCCCCCATCCCTGCTTCCTGGGACCAGGTCAGCCATGTGACTGCCTCCCTCCCCTGCGCGCAGCCGCAGAGCAGCTTCGGCAGAAGGATCTGAGGATTTCCCAGCTGCAAGCCGATCTCCGCCGTCCACCCCCTGCCCCTGCCCAGCCCCCTGAACCTGAGGCCCTGCCTACTATCTATGTTGTTACCCCCACCTACGCCAGGTATGGGCTCTGGTGTACCCCAGAGGCCTGCATGGGCCAGGAGGTTGGGGTTGATGATGAGTTTGGGGAGGCACTGGGCCAGGTGATGTGCCTCAAACTAGGGCACGCCAAATGACGAGATAAATGAACCACACCTCTCTCTCCTCAAAGATTTGTGGGAAAAGGGTTTTTTTTTTCCTAGTAAAATAGACGGGTATACTCTGAAATAGAATACACAGTTCCTAACACATTTTAAGATAGAACAATAAAGTTTCAAGGAAATGTTGAGCTTGCCCATGAGTTCACTCTCTCTCTCTCAGGGATCCTTTGGTGAGAAAGTTTGAGGATCCCTGACTAAATTGAAATAGGAAAGGGCTTGGCCTTACAGTCATACTAGGGTCTAGAAATAGTTACACCAGCTATGATTTACAGTGTGTTTACTCTCTACCAGGCACTGTGCTAAGTCAGGGCTTTCCTTTTTTTTTTTTTTTTTTTTTTTGTAGTTTTTTTTGGGTACAAACCAACTGGGGAACATGGTTTTGGATCTATAGCTAAAGAGCCTTCCAACACCTCCCTGGAATCAGGTGGCTGACCCATGTAGGCACAGGCAGCTCTAGACCCTGTCCCCTTCCACACACACAGCACCACCCCTGGGGCAGACAGACCAAACTGCAGGAGAAAGAAGCCTAGAAGAGACTGGGCCACACCTTCCCAGTTTCTTGTCTAAACTCAGGCAAATCCTCCCCTGGAGAGGAATGAGGCAAAGGGCTCCTCTAAATCTCTCTACCTGGAAACCCAGGAAGAGGACCTGGCCCTCCTGGTATTTTAGAAAGTCATTATAATTTAATCTTTAAAGCTTTTTATTTTTTTATTTTTTATTTATTTATTTGAGAGAGAGAGAGAGAGAGAGAGAAACAGCATGAGAGGGGATAGGGTCAGAGGGAGAAGCAGGCTCCCCCCTGAGCTGGGAGCCCGATGTGGGACTTGATCCCGGCACTCCGGGATCATGACCTGAGCCGAAGGCAGTCGCTTAACCAACTGAGCCACCCAGGCGCCCTATAATTTAATCTTTAAGACAAGATTGTTGTAAAATACTGTTATTCTCATTTTCATAGCCAAGGAAACTGAGGTGTGGGGAGATCTGACCCATTTCCCCCAGTGTCTCACCTATTAAGTTACCAAGCTGGCATTCAAACCCAGATCTGTCTGATTCCAAAGCCTGTGCCCTTAACTTGTAGTCTCCCACAGCCAGAGCCCTGAGGTTGAGGGGGCTGCCGGACATGGGCTGCAGGAACAGGGCAGGTGAGCGCAGTGTGAAGTTGACAGGCAAGAAGGGGAGTTTGGGTGTTGGTTGGGAAAGACCATGGGGGTTACTGGAAGGGACCGAGGAGAAGCTACGTGTAGGGGCGGGAGTGAGCAGATGGTGCCGACCCCTCGCCCTCCCGTGCATCTTTCCCCCTGCAGGCTGGTGCAGAAAGCGGAGCTGGTGCGGCTGTCCCAGACACTGAGCCTGGTGCCCCGGCTGCATTGGCTGCTGGTGGAGGATGCCGAGGGCCCCACCCCACTGGTCTCCCGGCTGCTGGCTGCCTCGGGCCTCCTCTTCACACACCTGGCGGTCCTCACCCCCAAGGCCCAGCGGCTCAGGGAGGGTGAGCCCGGCTGGGTTCGGCCCCGCGGTGTAGAGCAACGGAACAGGGCCCTGGACTGGCTGCGGAGCGGAGGGGGCGCTGTGGGGGGAGAGAAGGACCCCCCTCCAGCCGGCACGCGGGGAGTCGTGTACTTTGCAGATGATGACAACACCTACAGCCGGGAACTCTTTGAGGAGGTGAGCGGTGGGGGGGGGACGGGGGGATGGGAAAAGAGGCAGGTGGGGCCAGCCTCACCGGTTGCCTTGGTTACAGGTGGGAGGAGGGGGAGCAGTGGGGCAGAGTGGCCGCAGCGGCCCTTCCTGCTGCTCCCTTGCCCCTGGGCCACACTCTGTCTGTTTCTTCTCTCCTGACCTCTCTTAGATGCGCTGGACCCGTGGTGTCTCAGTGTGGCCCGTGGGGCTGGTGGGCGGCCTGCGATTTGAGGGCCCTCGGGTACAGGATGGCCGGGTTGTGGGCTTCCACACAGCATGGGAGCCCAACAGGCCCTTCCCAGTGGATATGGCAGGATTTGCTGTTGCCCTGCCCTTGCTGTTGGCTAAGCCCAGTGCCCAGTTCGACGCCACTGCTCCCCGGGGCCACCTGGAGAGCAGTCTCCTGAGCCACCTCGTGGATCCCAAGGACCTGGAGCCACGGGCAGCTAACTGCACTCGGGTAAGGAGCTGGAGGTGGGCAGAAACCTGGCTCTGGGATATGGAATGGTGATGGGGAAAGCGGAGTAAGGCTTTGGGGAGAAGGATCAAAGGATGGGTGTTTGAACCAGGAGGGACCCTCCAGAGCTTGGACTCAACCTTGCTTACTCTCCTGTAGGGGAAGCTGGGAGCCAGGCAAGGAAAGAGGTCTCCTGGGCACCCACGTAGCACAGAGGGGGTAAGGGGTAAGGCCCCATTTTAGAGGCACTAAAGGCCCCTGCCTTTCACACTTTGCAGCCAACGCTGCGTGTGTAGAGGGGGTGAGAGAATCCGTTCCACACTGAGGGCCCCAGAGGCCTCATTACAGCTGGGTCCAGCTCTAACTGAAACGCTCCTGGGACAGGTTCTGGTGTGGCACACACGGACAGAGAAGCCCAAGATGAAGCAGGAAGAGCAGCTACAGCGGCAGGGCCGAGGCTCAGACCCAGCTGTTGAGGTGTGATGGCAGCCCCACCCTGACTACCGCCGCGTCAGGCACGAACCTGGGGGACTGGGCCCCTGGCCTGCCCAGGATGCAGTTTTCCAAATCCTGACCCCTCAGAGCCAGGGGCGGCCCTTCTGCCCCCTCAGCCCCAGGGCGTGGCCCAGCTGCTTCTCCCCTCCCCCAGCCTGCCATGTGGCACTGCCCACAGGCTGGGGACAAGCGGCCCTTGTGTTGAGCCAGGTCAGCCCCGTCTGGGGCAGAGCAGAAGGACAGACACTCAGGAGGGAGGGCTGCTGAGCAACTGGGTAACTTATTGGGGCTGGGCATGCACTGGGGGGCTGGAGGAGCTGGGCTGGACCCTCCCCACCTGAGCATGCTGACCCCCCTCCTACCTCCAGAATAAAAGATCTCAAGCTGGAGGGGCCTCTGGTTTCCTTCTTTGCGCACGTCTGGTTCTTGCGTTTGATCCTTACCAGAGTCAACACCTAGGCGTCCTGGCTTCTCTATCAGACAGAAATCAGTTCTCCCAGGGCCCCCCACCCCCTGGAAGAGGAAGATCAGTGGCTTCAGTCCAAAAGCTTTATTGAGTCTGTGTGCCAGGACCAGTCTCCAGTCCTTCCCATGTCACCTTCCCATCACCCTGGGTGCTTTCTGTTCCCCGGTGGCTCTTGGCCACAGGGCTAGGCCCTGGACACCTAGTTTTCTCACCGCCCCCATTCCAGCTCCGTGACTATCCTTAACCCCTCCTCTAATCCCAGGGATCCCCCCTCCCCGACCTGGAGCCTTGGTAAGGAGTTGTGAGGTTTTCAGTCTTGTCCATCCCTCCCCCCTCCCCCCCCCATTCCCCACCCGAACGTTCAGGCCACTAGGCCTCAGGTAGACCCTCCTTAGGAGGTGCCTCTTCTGGTGGGGCCTCCTCAGGTGCCGGCGTGTCAGCCACCCCTCCCTGTCGCCACGCTGTTTTCAGCATGTCCTTCAGCCCACTGGGAAACAGATAGCCCTGGGTCTCTCCCTCCCCGTCGATGACTCCTCCAAGCCCCTCCAGTGCTGTCTGCAGGTACCGCAGGCCCAGGAGCACCAGAATCTGTGGGGAAGGCAGGGAGAAAGAGGTCAGGGAGGGTCAACTGCTCCTGGGGCCAGGGCTGGAGGCAGTGAGGGGGGCCAGATGGAGGGAGCCCTCAGACACTTTGCTAACTCACCTGCAGCAGGAAGGTGACAGCCAGCATGCTGCCCAGCATGCTCGCCAAGTCCTGCAGTTGCCCCAGCAGCACCCTGTGGCATCCTTGGGCCCAGAGGTTTAGGTTGGGCTGACGGGGATCAAAGAGAGGGTGGACGTGGGGCTCTGAGAGCCGGCTTTGCAGGCAAGGTCTGGGCGAGTGGGGGTTGCAGCAGGAGAAAGGGACACCATCGATCAGATATAGGCCTTCCACGTTGCTCTGGATCCGGCTGCAAAGGGAGGGGCAGGGATGTTAGGATGTCTGGAAATAGAGGCCTCGGGAGAAGCTACGGGGCTCAGGAGTCGAGAAGGGAAAACCGAAAGACCTTTGCTGACTGGTTTACTGTGTGCGAGGCATGCATAATTCATTTACCTTCACAATAAGTCTGTAAGATAGGTCCTATTATATCCATTCTTCAGAGGAGGAAACGGGCCCAGAGCAGTTGGGTAACATGCCCTGGGTCACACACCTAATAAACGGCAGATCTGTAACCCGAGGCTCTCAATCACTACGCTCTATTTATTGCCTGTGGGGTGAGGTGGGTTTCAAGGGAGGAGGAGGCGAAGGAGGGGAAGGAGACCAGGAGGAGTGGGGGGAGGGGAGAAACAAAACACTCACTCAACCACGTCCTGGTCATTGGGATCCAAGTAACGGCTGCTGACCCACTGGATCCCAAACCAGTCCTTGTACCCGTGGCGCCCGCAGCAGTGGTGCCTCAGCTGGAGCTCATCCAACAGCCGTTTGGCATGACAGTGTCCGGGCACCTCTGTGTCTTTGTAGTGAGCCAAGGCAGTCCCCAGGCCCTCCTCCAGCCCGGTGTCCAGACTCCCAGGTAAAGCCAGGGCTAGCCCCAGGGCGAGGACCAGAAGACCCCCGCCCCCAGCAGTGCCAACCACCAGCAGTGGGCCCAGGACCTTTCGCCAGGGAGGGTAGTGGGCCGCATCCAGGCTGGCCCTGCTGGCTCCCGCACCCACCAGCCCTGTCCCCAGAGCCACCGCACCGGCTGCCAGGGCAACGTGGGGCAGGGCAGCAAATGGGCAGGAGGGAGCCAAGAAGGTGTGGAGGTGCCACAGCTGGGCCAGGAGGTGCCCGCTACAGAGGAGGGCGAGGGCACCGGCCAGCGCCAGCAGCCAGGAGAGGAGCCAGAGCCCCTGTGCCAGACGGATGCGGGGCTGGAGGGGCAGCACCAGGGGCAACACCGGGGCCATCTCCCATCTCCGCCCAAGGGAAAGCAGAGCTGTCAGGGACGAGGGTTGGCCGCGCGGCACGATGCTGAGTCAGCCCAGCCCGGCTTGAGCTGGGCTAATGCCACCCTGACCCCAATACCCTGGGAATCCGCGCCCCCCCCGCAGCCTTAATAACCCGCTGCCCTGGCCCCTGCCAGCCCCAATTCGAGATGCCTTGGCCTTGCCCCTTAGGAAAAGCCCCGCCCCCGGGCAAGGGGCCCAGTTCGTGACCCCGCCCCTGCCCCCTCGCGGAAGTGGGGAGGGGCCGGTCGGCTCTGGCCCTAGGGGCTAGGCGCTGGGGGCTCGGAGACCAGAGAGGACCCCAGGGAGTCAGGGGGCGGGGATTCCGGCAGGGCCTGGAGGGCGGAGGCCCGGAGGGGGCCCGGGGGTCAGCGGGTTGGCCCTGCCCGTGTCCTGAGCGGCGAGGCCCGGACAGGGAGGGGTTACCAGGCGGCCCGGCCCCCCCCTCGTCCCGCCCCCCCTCCCGCGCTTCCTGGCGGCTCCGCGTCCGGCGCCTGTTTGTGCCGCGGCGCTGGGGCCCGGGACGGCCCCGCCACCCCACCCCCGGGAGCCGAGAGCGGCCCCGGGAGAGTCCGAGGCCCCGGCGGGCCCCGGAGCCGGCCGCCCCCGCCCCACAGCGCCCCCTCCAGGCCCTTTCCCCGCGCCCGACAGCGCCCCCGGGGGGTGGCACGGCACCCGTGCGCGCGCGCCCTGGGGTGCTTCCCCTTCCCCTCTCCCTGGCCATGGCCCCGGCGGCTTAGAAGCCTCCTCCGCCGCCGCCGCTCGGAGCAAGCCGGGGGCCGGATGGACGGGGCCGGGGGGCCCGGTGAGTACGGGGCGGGGCGGGCGGCGTGCCCCTTCCCGGAGCGCCGGCCGGTCGGCCGCTGCCAGTGCCCGACGGCTGTCTGGTGGCGACCCGCGTGCTCCTCGGCCTCAGGGGCTCTGAGCATCCTCCACTGTTCCTCAGGTCGCTCTCCCCAGTTATTTGGATCTCCTACTGTCATTTCGAACTTTCTCAACGTCATCCACTCCCCATGTTACTCTGGGCCCCTCGATGTTTCTCTGTCCCCTGTGTTATTCTGGGCCTCTTCCCCTGGTTTTTCGGGTCGTCTTACTTCTGACCCGTTATCCTGGGACCTTCACTATGACTCCGTCTCCACTGATACCCTCTCCGGTCATTCTCTATCTCTTCTCCCGGTCCTCTGAGCCCTCAGATGACTGTAGTCTCTTGTCCCCCTCTTCTTTTGCGCCCCCTCCTCAGTTTCTCTGCCTTCCCGGGAGACCTGAGCCTGCTCTGCGGTGGGCTGTCATCCTTCACCCGCACTGCGCCTCCCTCTGTGGTTCCCACGTTCCTGGGCGGTACTCCATATTTCCCCCCTGGTACTCCATGGTGCTCCCTGCCTTTGCGGAGGCTGAGACAGCAGCAGGAAGGGAGCTCTGCCAGGCTCCTCGCCTGCCCTGCCAGAAGGAGGCCCTTGATCCTCTACCACCCGTCTCCTCCCCTCTGGGCCAGCCTCCAAGACTGGGGCTGCTTGAAGGGGGTAGTCCTATTGGACAAATGCAAACTTGGGGGAAGACAGAATCCCCTCAACCCCTCTCTTCGGGGTTGGGCACGTTCTGAGTGCTTCTCGCCCCTTTCCCAGGTGAGGGCCCTGCTCCGGAGGCCCTGCAGTCCTTGAGCCGGCGGCTTCAGGTGCAGGAGAAGGAGATGGAGCTGGTAAAGGCAGCCCTGGCAGAGGCCCTCCGCCTGCTGCGGCTGCACGTGCCCCCCACCCCCCTGCAGGACCCTGGCACGCCCGCTCCGCCACGGGACAGGTATGCCTGTTGTCACACACCCTCTTCCTCTTCCTTCCAGGGACCTCTTAGGGGCATCAGGTTGATTCACTGTCTCCCCAGCAGCCCTGCAGTGCCCCCAGGACTGCCACCCACATGCGGCCCCTCCTTGGTGAGCCGGGGCACCCAGACCGAGACAGAGGCAGAGACGGAGCCATCCCCTGGACCCCCTGGCCTGAGCAATGGGCCCCCAGCCCCCCAGGGGGGCAGCGAAGAGCCTGGTGGGACCCAGTCTGAAGGAGGGGGCAGCAGCAGCAGTGGTACTGGTTCCCCCGGCCCCCCGGGGGTCCTCAGGCTTGTGCAGCCCCCACAGCGTGCTGACACGTAAGTGTCCCGCGGCAGAGCCTGGCCGGGGCGGGGGTGGGGGGGGAGGACTGGGGAGCACGAGCGGAGGGAATGATCTTTACCTGCTCACTATGCTCCTACCAGGCCACGGAGAAATTCTTCCTCCTCCTCATCCCCCTCAGAGCGGCCTCGGCAGAAACTCTCCCGGAAGGCAGCTTCCTCGGCCAACCTGCTGTTGCGGTCAGGGAGCACAGAGAGGTGGGCGAGGCTCCCCCCGCGCCCCGCCCCCCGCCCCACCCCAGGCTCAGGCTCTTGACTTTCCACATCCCTCACCTCACTTCCCTGGGTGGGGTGGGGGGACCTCGTTGCCCAACAGGAAGAAAGGAACAAGCACTCCTGGGGCGCCTGCTGTGTTCCCGGCTCTGTGCTAAACCCTCGACCTCCTCCACCTCATTCAGTTCCCACGACATCCTTGGGGGGTAGGTGGTCTCATGCGGTTCATTGTCCAGGTGAGGAAGCAGGCTCAGAGAGGGTAAGTCATTTGCCTGGGGTCACACAGCTAGAGCTAGGATTTGAACCCTACTCCTCCTGACTCCGGTTCTACCATATCACCACATTCCTCCCAAGATTCTAAGAGGTACCAAAAGGCCTCATGATTTTCATTTTCATGGATGACTGTTTTCAGAGTTTCAGCTCTACTCCTCAGCTCCCTGCTCCAGTCTACCAGGCTTTATTTCTAGAGAGCAAGGGGAGAGTCTAGTGGCTGAGTATAGTTGTCTCAGAGTGCCTACAGGCCCCAGGACACCTGAGTGTTTATTCGAGTCCTGTCCTTGGTCTCCTTTATTTTCTGAAGAGATATTACTACCTTATAATCTAGGGACAGCTGTTTGTGGAATTCACCTGTTACTTTCCTCTGGCGAGATAAGGACTTTCTTGCTTACCTCCCACATCCCTGAAAGGCAGGCCTGCTGTGCATTCTGGATTCACTTTGGTCCCATTTTACAGATGGAGAAATGAAAAGGCCAGCCAGAAGCCTGGTGGTCTAGAGGAAAGGGCCCCTCCTTGCCATGCCGCCCTGCCTCTCACCAGGCTTTAGGGCTTTGTGCCGTGTGCTCTGCCCCTTTAGCCTAAACCTTCTCATCTCTTAACATGGGGCTGAAAGTGCCCATCTACTTGGGGCCCTGAATGCTCTGAATGCAGACTAAAAGCCTGCAGAGGTGACTGGGGCTCTAGAGGAGCCTCCTTTCTTGTGTCCTGCCCTTTCCCACTTAGGTCTTGGGACCTGACCCCATCCCTCTGCTTTTCTCTCTTCCCAACAGCCGTGGGGGGAAAGACCCCCTTTCCAGCCCCGGAGGTCCTGGGTCTCGGAGGAGCAACTATAATTTGGGTATGTACAGAGGAGTCTGGAAGAACTGGGATGACGGACTTGGGGTTTGGGCTACAGCCCCAGGAGCTATTGTGGGGGACCTGTGAGGTGTGGTGGGTAGAGTTCTGCTCTGGCTTTCCTGAAAGGGAGGCTGCAGGGTGGTGGTTGACACCCCCCTTTTCTCTGTAGAAGGCATCTCAGTGAAGATGTTCCTTCGCGGCCGCCCCATTACCATGTACATCCCGTCTGGCATCCGCAGCCTTGAGGAGCTGCCCAGCGGCCCACCCCCGGAGACCCTCAGCCTTGACTGGGTGTATCCTGCCCCCTCCAGTCCCATGGGAGCCACGTTTCCCATCTTGGGAACCCCCCCCCCTTCTTTATGGTTTCCCTCTGGGTCTGCGGTATCAGGAAGCCCTCTGACCCCTCCCTCACCATCCTCTGCCGACGGTGCTGCCAGCCAGAAGCTCTTTCATTGCCCCCTCTCTTCCTCATTCTGCCCTTGGTCTGACCCTTTCCTTGACCGTGATCCCCACTCCAGTTATGGGTACAGGGGTCGTGACTCCCGCTCTAATCTGTTTGTGCTGCGCTCTGGGGAGGTGGTCTACTTTATCGCCTGCGTGGTGGTGCTGTATCGGCCTGAGGGAGGCCCAGGGGGTCCTGGAGGTGGCGGCCAGAGACATTACCGGGGCCACACGGACTGCGTTCGATGGTGAGGGGCCTGGGGCCTGGGAGTGGGCAGCGCCTAGGCGTGGGGATGGTGGGCTTGGCAGGAACAGGGTCGGGGCGGGTGTGGAGGAGCAGGAGGGAAGCTGCTACTTGGCTGCTCTCCAAGCATGGAGAAAGTGTCCTGGGGGGTCATGAGAGACCGACCCCCTTCCCTAGAGCGTCTCCTCCCCCACTTAGCCTGGCCGTCCACCCCGATGGTGTTCGTGTAGCCTCAGGACAGACAGCGGGAGTGGATAAAGACGGAAAGGTAAGGCCAAAGTCAAACACCAGGCAGACAGGATGAAATTCCAGCCTGGCTTTCCTTCACGTCCCTGACCCCTTCTCTGACTCCACCAGCCCCTGCAGCCGGTGGTTCACGTCTGGGACTCAGAGACCCTGCTGAAGCTGCAGGAGATTGGACTGGGGGCCTTCGAGCGGGGTGTGGGAGCCCTGGCCTTTTCAGTGGCGGTGAGCTGGCCCTAAAGCCTCTAGAGCCCCCATCTTCCTTGCCCAGGAACCTCCTTCTTGCACCTCACCAGGACGCCTCCGAAGTTCTGGCCTTCCTGAACCCCACCCAGCCGGTTTTCCTGAGAAAGGGACAGGTGTCCACTTCTGCCCGCTCCACCCGTGATGGCAGCCCGTGCCTAATGACTGTGAGCCCACAGACCTCTAGGCCTCACTCAGCCCCTCCGATGTGTCCCCCGTTCTCAGGATCAGGGTGCTTTTCTTTGTGTGGTGGATGATTCCAATGAGCACATGCTGTCAGTGTGGGACTGCAGCCGAGGCACAAAGCTGGCTGAGATCAAGGTGAGGAGCGAGTCCGGGTGGCCTGGTGGGGCACTGAGCTTAGGGAGCTAAGAGCAGTGGAGTGCACGGCGAACTCCAGACTTTCCCGTACCCTGACTTCATTTCTGGCTGGGTCACGGGGAGCGAGCCTCTTAGCCTCCCTGAGGCTGTGAAAGGGAACTCTGGAAGTTCTGGCCTCCCGAGGGACCCATAGCGTGCTAGGCATTAGGGTGGGCCTGGCATCATGAGTAACTGGGAGGGGTGCTCTTAGGGGACCAGGGTCTGGGTCTGGAAGGAAGGCTTGTCCTGGGGTTTCGGGCCTTCAGCAGACCAGCTGTCAGGATGCACACTGAAGAGTTGCGTAAAGTGAGGGTGCTCAGGGCTTGGGGTGGCTGAATCTGGTTATCTTCCCTTCAGAGTACAAATGACTCAGTCTTGGCCGTTGGCTTCAGCCCTCGTGACAGCAGTTGCATTGTCACCAGCGGGAAATCCCACGTTCACTTCTGGAACTGGAGCGGAGGAGCAGGGCTTCCTGGAAACGGGACCCTCACCCGGAAACAGGGTGTCTTCGGGGTGAGGCGTGGATGGGTGCGGGGTGGCGTGGGAGGACAGGACAGAGGTGGGAGGATTGGTCTGAGGACTGTAGACCCTACTACTCCCCACCCAGCGACGGTCCATGACTTGCAGTCTTTGCCCTTCCCTCTGACCCCTGCTCTCTGCTTGCCTCTCCCCCAGAAATACAAGAAACCCAAGTTTATCCCATGCTTTGTGTTCCTCCCGGATGGAGACATTCTCACTGGGGATTCAGAGGGGAACATTCTCACCTGGGGGCGGAGCCTCTCAGATTCCAGGACCCCAGGCAGGGGTGGGGCCAAAGGTACGTGGTTGGGGGTGGTGGCTCCTGGGAAGTCCAGTACCCCAAAGGGTCTGTGGGAACAAAGAAGAAGATTTTCCTTTTTTTTTTTTTTTTTACCATGAGAGTTGATAGTTGTCTGTGGGCCCCAAGGAAGCCCTCTTAGAGGAGGGCCGTCTAGAAGGGTAGGGACACCATGGCAAAGGGGCAGGGCTGGGGCTTTGGAGTCTGCCAGATCCTGGGGTCACATTCCAGTTTTGCCGCTGCTCGTTTGGCCTTTAGGAAGTTACCTCACGTCTTTGGGCCTCGGTTGTCCAGTCTGTAAATTGGGTAAAATGATAGCCGAGGATCAGATACCGTATTCAGTAGGTACTCAATAGCTGGGAATTATTACTCTTATTATTATTATTACCGTTGCGACGGTCAGGGCTGCTCGAGTTCCCCACTTCCCGGCACCCCTACGGCATGACTCACTCATGTCTTCCAACAGAGACCTACGGGATTGTAGCCCAGGCCCACGCTCATGAAGGTTCCATCTTTGCCCTCTGTCTCCGGCGGGATGGGACTGTGCTGAGTGGTGGTGGACGGGACCGCCGGCTGGTCCAGTGGGGGCCGGGATTGGTGGCCCTCCAGGAGGCTGAGGTGAGGGCTAGGCTGGGGTCGGTGGGGAGGGAGGAGGAAGAGGAATGGCCAGGGGGCCCCTGACTTCCCGCCACCATCCCGCAGATTCCTGAACACTTCGGGGCTGTGCGGGCCATTGCGGAGGGGCTGGGCTCCGAGCTGCTGGTGGGAACCACGAAGAATGCATTGCTGAGGGGAGATCTGGCTCAGGGCTTCTCCCCTGTAATCCAGGTTGGGGGGCCGAGGGCTCCTGGGGTGGGGGAGGAGGGCAGGAAGAGCTACTGAGGCGGGGCAGAGGTGACAGCCCACGCTCCGCTGCAGGGCCACACGGATGAGCTCTGGGGGCTCTGCACGCATCCCTTCCAGAACCGCTTCCTGACCTGCGGCCACGACCGGCAGCTCTGCCTGTGGGATGGGGAGGGCCATGCGCTGGCCTGGAGCATTGACCTCAAGGTAGAGCCCCGCGTCCCTGGCTCCCCAATGCCACGCCCACCATGGCTTCTGTGGCCGCCACTCCTTCCCCAACATCCTTTCCCCTTCTCCCCAGAGGCCACCAGTTTGTACTGGTATGGCTATAAGGGCTACTAAAATCTCCATCCTTCTCTGCAGATGCCTCCAGTGCCCCCTGAGCACTGCCCCCTTGCCCCCTTGCCCCAGACCTCCCCTCGATCCAGCAACAAATGGTTACTCTCCAGCACAGCTTCCCAGCTCAGTTCTGGTTGTTAAATATTTTGAGTATCGCCTCATTTAGGCTCCAGTGACACCCTGCCTCCACCCCAGGTCTACTGTCCCTCTCCTCCCCGTCTCATCCTTGGGAGGAGAAGGCTTTGGTGTTACCAACATGACGAGGTGTCCATCCGGGAACCTTCACTAGAAAGGCATCTTCTTGAATTCACCTTCTCCCCCCTCCCAGGAGACTGGTCTCTGTGCTGACTTCCACCCCAGTGGGGCAGTCGTGGCCGTAGGACTGAACACAGGGAGGTGAGAGGAGCCAGGATTCCTGGGAGGGGAAAGCAGGAGGTATGGGAAGGGTTCCCCGGTTATGGGGTGTGCGTGTGGGGGCGGGGAGGAGTGTGGCTGCTGCCTGCTCAGAAGCCCCAGCTGCACCTTCCCAGTGCTTTTCTCTGCAGCCCGGGCCTCCCCTGCTCTCCTGTGGCAACCGTCATCACTCAACCACTCTCCCCTCCGGGCCTGGAGTGGAGGACGTGGCAGCTTAGGATAGAGGAGCAGCGTGGATAGGAGGGGTTTGGGAGAGACTAACAAAGGGAAGTGACAGGCTTACGACTCCATAAGGTCCTCCTACTCGGCCCTTGTACTCCTTTCTTAGAGGCATCTCAGCCCCTCAGCCTTTATTTCTCCTTAGCCCCTTCCGGTTTCCTAGCATAAGAATGCAGTGTTGGGGGCACCTGGGCAGCTCAGTTGGTTAAGCGTCCAACTCTTGATTTCGGCTCAGGTCATGATCTCAGGGTAGTGAGATGGAGCCCTGCGTGTGCTCTGTGCTAGGCATGGAGCCTACTTAAGATTCTCCCTCTGCCTCTCCCCACTCTCCCTCTCTGTTTATTTATTTTTTAAATATTTTATTTATTTATTTCAGAGAGAGAGAGAGGGAGAGTGAAAGCATGAGGAGGGGGAGGGGCAGAGGGAGAAGCAGGCCTCCCGCTGAGCAGGGAGCCCGATGCCGGGCTTGATCCCAGGACCCTGGGATCAGGACCTGAGCCGAAGGCAGGGGCTCAACTGACTGAGCCACCCAGTTACCCCAACCCTCTCTTTTTTTAAAAAAAGCTGTGGGGCGCCTGGGTGGCTCAGTTGGTAGAGTGGCTGCCTTCGGCTCGGGTCATGATCCCGGAGTCCTGGGATCGAGCCCCGCATCGGGCTCCCTGCTCAGCGGAGAGCCTGCTTCTCTCTCTCCCTCTGCCTGCCTCTTTGACTGCTTGTGCTCTCTATCTCTCTGTCAAATGAATAAATAAAATCTTAAAAAAAAAAAAAAAAGATGCAGTGGCAACTTGTCTTCATCACAGCTGTTCTGTCGGTGTCTCTGAGAGTCCAACTTGCCAACCTCCACCTTGCCCAGGACAGGTAACCTCTCACCTGCTTTCCACCCCCTCCCTTCCAGGTGGCTGGTTTTGGACACAGAAACCCAGGAGATCGTGTCGGACATCACTGACGGCAATGAGCAGCTCTCAGTGGTCCGGTACAGCCCAGGTGGGAGTCACCCCCACCCCGGACCCAGACCTGTCCCTGGCCCTTCCTTCTCTGAGTGACTGTCTTTGTAGATGGGTTGTACCTGGCCATTGGTTCCCATGACAACATGATCTACATCTATAGCGTTTCCAGTGATGGTGCCAAGTCCAGCCGCTTTGGCCGCTGTGTGGTGAGGAAGCTGGGGTGGAGGGTGGGGCATTGCCATAGCAGGTAAACTCCTTGAAGGGGTCTAATGCACTAGGGGGATCTGGGGAGGGGAAATGGTAGCTACATTTTTAGTCTCTTGACCCTTGCTCCTAGGGTCACTCCAGCTTCATCACTCATCTTGACTGGTCCAAGGATGGGAGTTTCATCATGTCCAATTCTGGGGACTATGAGATCCTTTACTGTGAGTGAAAGTAGGGGAGAGCATGGGGAACGGGTAACCGGGTGGGTTTTATTTGGTTGAGGGGGGCTGCTGGTTGGGAGCGGTTGAAGGAGAGTATGTAGGGAACTCCAGGTGGAGGGGCTGTTACATAGGGAGGGGGAGATGGGGTTGGAATTGTACACATAGGAGAAACACTGTGATTTGGACACCCCCCCCCCCCACAGTTTTACACCGTGTCTTTCCGCACGAGGACTTGAGGGAGTTGAAAAATGTACTAGGAAGAGGTTGTTCTGGACAAGTGTCTCAGGGCAGGTGTGGAGGGATTGACTTATCTAGGGAGGAGGAACTGATGAGAAGCTGTTCCGAGAACTTCAGCAAGAATTCAGGAAGCACATGGGGCTGGGTTTTGTCCTGGGCTGAGGGCTGCCACGGTGACCAGATCACATGTCACTACCTCAAGCCTGTCTTTCCAGCCTGCCCTTCCCGGTGTCTTCCCGACTGAGGG
The DNA here is from genome assembly GCF_054177405.1 of Leptonychotes weddellii. Lineage (NCBI taxonomy): Eukaryota > Metazoa > Chordata > Mammalia > Carnivora > Phocidae > Leptonychotes > Leptonychotes weddellii. Next base: position 8,138,750 of record NC_138379.1, read on the forward strand.
CAGGGTTAGAGCTGAGCTGGGTGGGCTCTCTCTCCCCAGGGGACGTGGTTGGAGGCTGCAAGCTGCTGAGGAATCGCTATGACAGCCGCGACCGGGAGTGGGCCACCTATACCTGCGTGCTGGGCTTCCACGTCTATGGTGAGCAGGGCCTTGGAACCTTGCGGGAGGGGTGGGGTGGGGGGCAAGGTGGAGCCCGCCCTGGGCTCGGAACGCAGGGCATGTGTCGAGGGGTGGGCGTCAAGAGACCGGCAGATCCAGCCCGGGAGGCCCCTCAGGCCCTGGGCTGTCGGGACTGGGAAGGATTGCCTGGAACGCGGCGGGTGGGTGGCCGCGGCTGCCTGGGCGTCGGAAACGGTGCGGCCCTGGGCCGTGGGTGGCCACGGGGAGGAGGCCGCACTGAGGCCGGCCGCCGTGCTAGGCGTGTGGCCAGACGGCTCGGATGGCACCGACATCAACTCCCTGTGCCGCTCCCACAACGAACGCGTGGTGGCCGTGGCCGACGACTTCTGCAAAGTGCACCTGTTCCAGTACCCGTGCGCGCGTGCCAAGGTGAGGCCTCCCGGGGCCTCTGGGGCCGGGCGGGCCCGGGGCTCCGCGGCCGCCGCAACTCGGTCTCCTTCCCGCCCAGGCGCCGAGCCTCGTGTACGGCGGCCACGGCAGCCACGTGACCAGCGTCCGGTTCACGCACGACGACTCGCACCTCATCTCGCTGGGCGGCAAGGACGCCAGCATCTTCCAGTGGCGAGTGCTGGGCGCTGGGAGCGCGGGGCCGGCGCCCGCCACGCCCTCTCGAACCCCCTCCCTGTCCCCCGCCTCCTCTCTCGACGTCTGACAGCTGCGGGAGGGGACCCACCGGCCCTGCGGCGCGGCTCCGCCCCACCCGAAGCCCCCAGGACCAGGGGCCGACCTTTCCTGGACTTCGAGACATTCCCGATCGCGCGTTTCCCTGGAGGGGGCGAATGGCACCCCCGCACACACTGTAGAGACCCGCTGGCTGAGCCGGGCAGCCCCAGCCTGGGCCCTGACTCCCGCCGCCTGCTGAGGGGCAATAAACCAAAAGCAAAGTCGCCTCCCAGTCCTTTTGTGGGGCGCGGCTGGGCGCCTCCGGGGCCCTGTGGGGGTGGCGATGAAGAAAAAGAGGAGTTTGGAAAGGGTAGGGGAGCGTAGGCCGCTCATGCAAATAACAGGCAAAGCCGCTTGCAAATAACCGGGCCGAGCGCAAAGGCGCGCGAGTCTTTCGGGGCCGCAGGAGGAGCTGCAGGGCTCCGGCGAGGAGAGGGTTAAGCCCAACTCTTCTCCCGCCCTCGGAGGAGGGGTCGAGCTGCAACGGAAATAACCGAGCGCCGGGCCGCGGTTGGCCGGAGGGAGCCGAATCTCTTCCGGAAGTAGCCGATCTCTGGGGTCTCGCTCTCCGACCTGAGTCGAGGGCCGGGCCTTGTTCTCCGGATCGGCCGAAGGTGTTCCGGAAGGAGGCGAACCCCGAGGCGGGCAGGGCAAGCCTTCCCCGCGGCCGGCAGAGCCCAACATCTGGTGGGGCTCGGCGAGCGGGGAGGGGGGAGCCGGAGCCTGGCTCCGGTCCGGCGGGAGCCGAGCTCGTTCCGGAAGAGGCCGAGCGGACCGGCGCTGGCCTCGGCGTCCCGGGCTTGAGGTGGTAGCGGCGGCGGCGACAGCGCGGGCCGGGATGAACCGCGACGGCTGAGGCGGCGGAGGTGCCGGCTGCGCGGCCCCGACCGAGACTTCCGCGAAGCGCCAGCCCCGCGCTTGGGGCTTCGCTTCGAGCCGAGCCCTGCCCCCGCGAGCCTCCCGGACCCCTTTGTGCGTCCAGAGGCGGCGGCGGGAACGGCCATGGCGGCCAACATGTACCGGGTGGGGGGTGAGTACCGGGCGCAGGGGCTGCGGGGTCTGGGGCGGGAGAGGTCGGGGTCCGGGGCCGGAGAGGCTCGGCACCCGGCAGTGCGGGGAGCCGCGCCTGGGGCGGCGTGGTCCCGAGCGCGGACCGGAACCGGAACCGGGAACATGGGGAGCGAGGGCGCGGGGAAGGCGCCGCGGCCCCGGGAGAGGCTGCGGGCAGCCCCGACGGCACTCTCAGGGTTGCCTCGGGGGCCCCTGGGTCGGGGAGCGGGGCCTGGGAAAGTGGTTCGGAGGGAACTGACAGGGCAGGCAGGGGGCGCGGGGGGCCGGGGCGACCGCTCTGCCACCTGAGCGGGAGCCGACGGGAGGTTTCCTCCCCCCGGGCGTTATTGTGCGCCTGGGTTCTACAAGGTGAGGGCCCTGCGCTGGAGTCAACAATTGCTCGCTCGGCCGAGACTGGGGTGCACCTTCACTGCTGAGTTGTGGGGACTGCAGGGGAACCCCCTGCTTCTCGTGTCTTCCTTAAGGCTCACTTTTGAGTGAGGGATTTGATAAAAGAACTAGGTGGTCAGGGGTGGTGGTGGGGGAAACCCCTTGTTTTCTCGTAGTCTCTCCACTTCCACATTTCAGCGTTCTCTCTACCTGGACCCTTATCCTTTTGGTCCTTTCGGGCCTACTTTTCTCTCCTACCCTGGTGCTCAGTTTTTTCCATCTCCTCCTCTGATCTTACCGATGCCTCCCCACCCCCTCCTACAGATTATGTCTATTTTGAAAATTCTTCTAGCAATCCTTACCTGGTTAGACGGATTGAGGAGCTCAACAAGGTGAGTGGAGCAGAGTCCCACCCCTGTCCTGTCCTGCCTCCCCTCTCCCCCTCCTGGGGGGTCTTTTTTCTTCTGAGGTCACTAACTTCAGGTGGAAGCCAGAGGGGTGGGGGTGGGGAACCAACCCTATCCTAAGTGCCCATTCATATTCATTCATTCATTCATTGGATGTATTCAGGAAAGGCTTTTGAGAGTTGAGTGGGAACTTTCCTGGTCTATCTCTTGGGGGCTAAGGAAAGGGACAGTCTGGGGAAAAAAAAGTTTGGAAGTCTGTCCTTAAGTGTAAGTCTCTTTATCCATAATTTCTTGGGTTTTTCTACTTACACCCCTTAGAACCTTATTCACTGTTGTTAGTTTCTTCTTTATATGTTTCCACCTTTAAATGACCAATTTTTACTGCCATTTTTTATCCCCTTAGACTGCAAATGGAAACGTGGAGGCAAAGGTTGTGTGCCTTTTCCGGCGAAGGGACATTTCTAGTAGCCTCAACAGCCTGGCTGATAGCAATGCCAGTGAGTGTCTTCGCACCCCCACCTCACCCTCACCCCCCCCCCCCCGACTCCCCCTCCCCATGATCTGAGGCCAGGGCATGTCCCTGCAGGTGTTTCCCCTGGTAGCATGCCCAAAGCAGGGGTGTGAGTTTGGGGGTGGGAAATGCCTGGTCTGCGGAGGGAGGCCTGTTTTTACATGTTGGGGTTGGAAGCAGGGTGGAGAGACCAAGATAAGGAAAGCCAGAAAATGGCCTGTGTGTGACTGTGTGTATCTGAATGATGGGTGTAAAAGAGATGATAGTATTTAAATAGGGGATGAGGAAGGCGTTTAGAGAAGCAAGACCCTTGGGGGACAGTTTTGGGTACACTGAGACAATGGGTGGTGACTGTAAAGGTCAAGGTTGAAGAGGAAGAGCTTGTACTTAGAAGCCTGCGTAACAGGGAAGCGGCCTAATTTTGTGATCACAAGGTAGTGAGAATACCTTGAAGGGAGAGAATAGGAAGTTAGAAAAGTTTTCTTGCCCTTTTTCCTCTTTCTCACCCGTTCTGTCTTCTCACCACTCCATTTTACATCTTTCCCTTTTGCCTTATCTTTTCTTTTTATGCCTTCATCTTCCTTTAAAAAACATATTTCCTTCAGTTTTCCTTTGTTTCTTTTTCCTTTCCTGCTTTGGCTTTCTTTCCTCTTCCTCTTGTTTCTCCTTCTGAAATTATTTTCCTTCTTTCAGGCGGCTTTGGGCATGAAGGGGTTAAGGAGGAGCTAGGCCTACCAAGTTCTCTGGCCCTCTGGGGTTTCCAGCCCCATCTGGCAGGGGCTGACCTTGGCCTTGTCCAATCAGAAGGGGTGGGGGGGTGTGGTCCCCCCCCCTTGCCTTAGCACAGGGTTTCCGGAGCACACAGGCGAGGGGTGGAGCCTGCTGCACCCCCACCTCCCCCCCCTTCTCCCTGAGGTTGGGAACAATGCACCAATGAGCCTGGGCCTGTGGCTGTCCTGCCCCCTCCCGCTTTGGTTGGCCCCCAGCCAAGTTAACCCTTTCCACCAAGGTTTCAGGGCAAAGTTGCAGTGCTTGGGGAAGAAGGTGTTGGCACTGGCTTGAGAGGTACTGTCCTTGGAAGCCCCATAAACAAACTATCATTAGCCAAGTGGACAGTGAAGGGTAGTTAGGGTTGCATTTTGTTTAAGAGCAAAGAGACTCCTGAAATCTGAAAAGAAGAACGGTAAACACAACCTTGTGTGATGATTTTTCACCTTATTGGGTTTCTGGACCTCAGGCTGGTTTAGCAAGAGAGACAAGTGTAATATTCTTGCTGGGCCTAATGTGGGCAGATTTGTGCTTTGTGAGTGGCGTCTGAGCATTGGCACCTGGGTTTGGGATGTGTCTCTGTGGCATTCTTTGCGCTCTCAGCAGCTATCCGCAAGGCATTAGCGATGGGGAGTTGGGAGCACTATAACGGGGAAGAGGGCTAAGCGGGAAAGCTGGTGGGCCAAGGGTATGAGAGGCGGATGCCCGGGGAACGTGAAAAAGCCAGCTGGAATAGGAAGTGTTTTCCCTGGGTTAGAGTTTCCAAGGTGGCTTCTTTCTGAATTAGTTTCTGACTTGGCTTCTTCCTCCTTCATCTCCCAGGGGAGTTTGAGGAGGAATCAAAGCAGCCAGGGGTGTCGGAGCAGCAGCGACATCAGCTGAAGCACCGGGAGCTTTTTCTTTCTCGGCAGTTTGAATCGTTACCAGCCACGCACATACGGTATAGAACAGTCCAGGCCACTGTGGCCTGCATGCACTTCTTTAGAAGCTGGAGAGGAGGGGGTGGTGTATTGGAGATACTGTGGCGAGGGAATGAGGAGCTCACCCAGGGTTTTCGGACCTCTCTTCTGTAGGGGGAAATGCAGTGTGACCCTCTTGAATGAGACTGACATCTTGAGCCAGTACTTGGAAAAGGAGGTGAGAAAGAGGTGCTGGGAGAAGGAGCAGGGTGGGTATGCCCCAAGAGGAGGCCAGAGGAAAGTAGAACTGTGATGAAGTATAGGTTGACAGACTGCCTGTCTTGGGAACTCTGGATCCTCCCCACCGCCCCCTGCCTCTGAGGACTGCTGCCTGCTTACCTTCTCTTCCCATCTCCAGGACTGCTTTTTTTACTCACTGGTGTTTGACCCTGTGCAGAAGACACTTCTAGCTGATCAGGGGGAGATCAGAGTTGGTTGCAAATACCAAGCTGAGATCCCAGATCGCCTGGCAGAGGGTAAGCAGCAGGACGGACTGTATGGCTACTGGGTCATTGAACATGGTAGGGTCTATGAATGGTGTGCCGTGGAGTTGTACGCTGCATAGTCTTCATGGCTGTATGCTGCCACCCTGACGGTATGGGACCCTGGGAGCCTGAGAGGGGCAAATGAGCACAGTTGGGAAGAGAAGTCTGAGAGTTGAGATGGCTGATAGAATCCTGGCAGGAGACAGGGAGGAACGAGGTGCTGTTGTGTCAAGACACTTATCCTCCTTTCCCTGTCCCTGATGTTGCCATCGTCTTGTTTCCCAGGAGAATCTGATAATCGGAACCAACAGAAGATGGAGATGAAGGTCTGGGACCCAGACAACCCTCTCACAGACCGGCAGATTGATCAGTTTCTCGTGGTGGCCCGGTGAGGGGTGGGTGGATGGGGAAGATGGGCTGGGGGCGGTGTGGACATCTTGCATTGAATTCTCAGAGGTGGACTTGATTTTTTTTTTTTTTTTTTGGCATGGGTGTTTTCCTTATTTGGCTTAGTTCCTCAGCCCACTCATGCCTTCTTCTTTCCCTCTTGACTTCCCAATCTCTCCCTCAGAGCTGTGGGCACCTTTGCAAGAGCCCTAGATTGCAGCAGCTCCATTCGGCAGCCAAGCCTGCACATGAGCGCAGCCGCCGCCTCCCGAGATATCACCCTGGTAAGCAGAGGCGGCTGGGCAGTCGGACAGGCTGGGCTCTGTGGGGACCTGCAGAGCCTGGAGACAGGAGAGGAGAAGGGTCTCTGAGAGTGTGGTGCGGAGGGGCTCGGGCCATCGGCGTTGTTTCCTTTTTTCTGTAGTTCCATGCAATGGATACGCTGCAGAGGAACGGCTATGACTTGGCTAAAGCCATGTCGACCCTGGTGCCCCAGGGGGGCCCGGTGCTATGTCGGGATGAGATGGAGGAGTGGTCTGCCTCAGAGGCCATGCTGTTTGAGGAGGCCCTGGAGAAGTATGGGAAGGATTTCAATGACATTCGCCAGGACTTTGTAAGTGGATGGGGCTGGGAGGAGAGGTGGAAGAGTTGACAGGTGAGGGAACCAGGACCTGGGGTCAGATGCCAGTTCTGCTTTCTTTCCTCTGCCTCCTTAGCTGCCTTGGAAGTCACTCGCCAGCATAGTCCAGTTTTATTACATGTGGAAAACCACAGACCGCTATATTCAGCAGGTACGGGCTGGGCTGGGGAGGCTGGACCAGGGGCCTCCTGCTCACCTCTGCCTTTGGGAGTTGATGACATCCTCCTGCAGAGGTGCTCTGATCCTTCTCTTTCTTTCTTTTTTCCTTTCCTGCAGAAAAGATTGAAAGCTGCTGAAGCAGACAGCAAACTAAAACAAGTCTATATCCCTACCTAGTAAGTGTGGTAGGTGGGGGAGGCTGGCGCGTTTTCTTTTTCTTCCCCTCTCCCCCAACTCATGCTTTTCTCAGTGATTGGCAGTGGGCAGGAGTCAGGGTCAGAGAGTCAAATGATGATAGAGACGAGGTGGAAATGGGATTCTCTTCCTTGACCAGTTCCTGGTTTCTCCCCACACTGTTCCCATTAGTACTAAGCCAAATCCTAACCAGATCATCTCTGTGGGCTCGAAACCTGGCATGAATGGCGCTGGATTCCAGAAGGGCCTGACTTGTGAGAGCTGCCACAGTGAGTTCCAGGGAAGGATAGGGATGTTGGGGGTGGGTGAGGTCTTCTCTGGCCCAAGGACCTGAGGGGCTCAGGTGGCGTATTTTTCCCAAGCCTCCCCCCTTCTCTCCACGCTCCTACAGCCACACAGTCTGCTCAGTGGTATGCCTGGGGCCCACCCAACATGCAGTGCCGCCTCTGTGCTTCCTGTTGGATCTACTGGAAGAAGTATGGGGGACTGAAGACCCCGACCCAGCTTGAGGGGGCCGCTCGGGGCACAACAGTAAGGACTGATGGGGAATAGGCAGGGGAGAGCAGTAGGCATATTGATGTGAGCTTTAGATGAAGGCAAGAATACCCAACCCCTTAAATGGTGATGGTTTGGTGATGGTGTGATGTATATGTGGGTGGGGAGGGGGTGCTCGATGATGGTTGGAGAGACAGGTAGGTTGGGATGGCAGTAAAGAGATCAGGCAGGAATAAATGGCTTTTTGCAGAGAATGGAAGAAAGGAGAGCCTCAGTGCCCATCTGGGTTCTCCCTTTTTCCCATGTCTTTCTTGCAGGAGCCACACTCGAGGGGTCATTTGTCTAGACCTGAAGCCCAAAGTCTCTCCCCCTATACGACCAGCGCCAACCGGGCCAAGCTACTGGCTAAGAACAGGCAAACATTCCTGCTCCAGACCACAAAGCTGACCCGTCTGGCCAGACGCATGTGCAGGGACCTGTTACAGCCGAGGAGGGCTGCCCGACGACCCTATGCCCCTATCAATGCCAATGCCATCAAGGCGGAGTGTAAGGGCAGGAGTGGTGGGGCTAGTGGCAGGTCGGGATGCTCTGGCCAGAAAGCAGAGCAGAGACCAGTGTTGCTCAGGATGTTTAATGACAGCAGGGATAGCAGGCCACAGCGCTTGGGTAGGAGAGTAGATGTGTCTCCTGGCCGTAGGAGAGGCCTGAATAGTGAAGCCCCTTCAAGAACCTCCTTCTTTGTCCTCTAGGCTCCATTCGACTTCCTAAGGCTGCGAAGACTCCATTGAAGATTCACCCGCTGGTGCGGCTGCCGCTGGCAACCATCGTCAAAGATCTGGGTAGGGGATGGAACCGGTTAGGTGGTGTCAGGTTCTCTGTCATCCTTTCACTGTCAAAGTCCAAAGAGATTTAGTCTAACAGCCTGTACTTTTGTACGTTAATAACAGTTCTCATAAGCTATCCATAGTGAATGCTAAGGTCACACCCATGTGCTAATTGCTTGCCAGACCCCTCCCCCCATCACTGCTTTTGGGGATGCCCAGGGAAACTACATAGAGAAGAAAAAGCATGAAAGTTCTCTTAAGTTTTCTCTTACATTTTTCATGGCAGTGGCCCAGGCGCCTCTGAAACCAAAAACACCTCGGGGTACCAAGACACCGATCAACAGAAACCAGCTGACCCAGAACCGGGGTCTGGGGGGCATTATGGTGAAACGGGCCTATGAAACTGTGAGTTGACAGTTGGAGTGGGCCAGGCTGATTGGGTGGGCTTTTATTTCTGATTGGAATCTGTGAGTCCTCTCTCATTGTGCTGCCCACCCCCCCCCCCCAGATGGCAGGAGCAGGGGTTCCCTTCTCTGCCAATGGAAGGCCTCTGGCCTCAGGGATTCGTTCAAGCTCACAGCCAGCAGCCAAGCGTCAGAAACTAAACCCAGCTGATGCCCCCAATCCTGTGGTGTTTGTGGCCACAAAGGATACCAGGTAGGCAGGCCACCATGGGAGGGGCTGAGAGGTTGACAACCCAGATTGGTGGGTAAGGATAATAGTTCTGAGCAAGACCGCTTCCAGCAAGACTGGGTGCAGAATGGGGATGTCAGGAAAGAATGGGCCAGAAGGCAGAACTGGAGTGTGGAATGTGGGGTTTCACCTCGAGAGTCTTCGTTTTTTTATTCCATTCTTCTTTTCCTGGCCAGGGCCCTGCGGAAGGCCCTGACCCATCTGGAAATGCGGCGAGCTGCCCGCCGGCCCAACTTGCCCCTGAAGGTGAAGCCACCACTGATTGCAGTGCGGCCCCCAGTCCCACTGTCTGCACCCGCACATCCTGCCAGCACCAATGAGCCCATTGTCCTCGAGGATTGAGCATCTGTGGGGGAAGGGAGGTGGGCTGAAAGCTAGAGGGTGGGTGCCCAGGGCATCCAACCTCCCTTCCCTCTAGTATCAAAGGGAATGAGGAGTGAGGGAGGGAGGGAGCAAGTGAGTGTGTCTTTGGAGGGGTTGGGCGCCCTCTGGTGTTACCACTTGGAGGCTTGTCCCCTTCGCATGCTTCTCCACACCTGGTGGTGGAGGGCACACTGCAGGAACTTGACCCATTGTGGGAACCTAGCCTGTTTTGGGGGGTAGGACCCACAGTTGTCTTGGACAGTCTTGTGGGGAGGGTTTTTTAATTTTTTAAAAATTTTGCCTCCCTTTGTGAAGGGATGGGGGAGGGGAAGAGTAAATCCATAGGAGGTGGTGGTTGGGGGAGGGGGGGCGTGCACTGCCATGACTGCCATGTCTTTTTTTTTTCTAATGGGGGTTTCTCTTCCTGTCCGGTGTCCGGACTTTCCTAATTGGAGTATGAAGCCCCTAAGCTGGCATCAACCCCAGCCCATGCTCTCTCTTTTCCTTCCCTCCCTGTGCCCCCTCCGCCTTTTGTACGCCAATTCTCAGAAATAAAGATCTTTTGTCCATTTTTTTAACCTCGGATTCTGTAATTGGTTCTTACAGTAACAAATAAAAAGCTGTTTTCTTCAGCTTCTCCTGGCTCAGCTGTTCTCTGCCATGGGTGTGTGTGTGTGGGGGGGGTGGTGGTAGTGGGGAGAGTGGTGTCTTAATTGGGAAAATAAAGGACAAAGGATAATAAAGGAGATACAGATGGGACTTGCCCTGGGAACAGCTTTAGGAGATAGGCAGCATGGACAGGCAGCCTGTTCAGCTAGCTTTCTCCGGGGGCCCAAACTGCTCCCCAGATCCCTGTGGTGCTGGAACCCAAGCTCCTCTAGATACATACAGATTCATTCAGAACAGTTGGAATGAGAGGACTCTGGGTGGTTGGTGGCTTCCACAGGAAGGGAGGTGTGAAGGTGCTTTTCCTTTTATTTCCCAACCCTTACTCACCTCTCAGGAAATTCTGGGAGTTGCTAGAGGCCAGGGCAAGATGTAGCCTACCTTGGGGATACTGCAGTCTCTTACCACCCAGCTTTGTGGTATATTTGCACAGATTGCTGCTCAAGGATTCCCAAGACTAGCCTCAGCACCTGCCTTGATATCCAGGCCCATTCTAGAACCGTCTCCTGCTTTTTTGGGTTTGGGAAACGGAAGCCTGAGCAGGGCCCAACAGGAGGAGCACCCTTGAATGTACAGGAAGTTAGGCCTACTATGTGTTCCTTCTGCACTTCCTTACAGATAGGGGAACAGCCTCAGCAGTTGGGACTTGCTTAAGGTTACAGACCTTCAGATGTCTGCCTCAGGTCCAGTGTGCTTTTCACAGTCCAAAGCTGTGGGCCAATAACTACAGCAGGAGCTGCTTAGCCCGGCCGAGAGTTACCTCCATTTCCTGTTCTCTGCCCCTGGGGCCTCCCTGCTCCTTCACTCTCCCCATTCCGAGCTTACACCTGGGCAGTATCGGGAGGAGTTGACCACTATACCAGTCTGGGGAAAGCAGCATTTTCTTCCAACAGTCTTCACTCTGCTGCCACCAAAGTAGGTCCCACCGCATGCCTGGAGTGGGCTGGTGGCTCTAGCGCCTCGTGGCTACACTCCACGCAGCCCACTCTTGCGGAAGGAAAGCCTGACTCACGGGGCCGCAGCGATCTGGTTGTGGCTGAGTGGAGTCTGGGAGGTGCCCAGTGGGGCAGAGCTCCCCAACCAGGGCTGGGAAGTGGTCGCAGAATTGGGGGAGGACCGAGGGCCGAGGAGAGAGTAGCAGCCCTAAGGAACTCGGGAATCCAGGGACAGCCTTGAGCTTCGTGAAGTCGGCTCATCCTCCGCCTTTATTCGCCGGGTAAATACGGGTTTGAGGATGGAGCGCCGCGGGTCCCTATCGCCCCAGAGGGAAGGTACCTACAGCGTCCCTCAACCAACCAGCAGGAGGGAAACAGCCGGTTGACTTCAAAGGGCCCAGGCGCCGGCGTTTGTGGCCGCCTCATGAATATTCATGATCTTTGGGCCAATTAACGCCTGAATGGCTCAGAGCACACCAATCGGCTTACAGCATGCAGATAAGTATCAAAGATGAGCGGCTTCTCCTGAAACTGGTGGAAGAGACTTTAACGCGGGGGTGGAAACGGAACCCTGAGTCCAAGGAGCTCAGTTTCCCGAGGAGTGTGCTTGAGCGATTGGTCGACGTACGTCACTTCCTATCGGGCTGGCGGAAGTTGCTTCCAAGCGCGTTGCGATTTGTAGGCGTGAGTTCCGGTGGTGGCAGAAGTGGTTGTGTGTTGCCGGTACTGGAGAGTCGCGATGGCGGCAGTGGATTCGGATGTCCAGTCGCTGCCCCGTGGGGGTTTCCGCTGCTGCCTCTGCCACGTTACTACAGCCAACCGTAAGCGGTGGCTTGTGAGGGGGTGGTTGTGAGTTCTCGTCTTTGGGTCCTAGCGAAAGTTAGGGTTATAGGTCATAGTTCTTGTCAAGTCGGTTGGTAGGGTCACTCACCTCCGTTTTCACGCCGTCTGTACGAAGGGATTGGAGAGTGGCGAAAGTCCTACCACCTTACCCTCTCCTTCCTGGTATCCGAAATCTCCACAGCGAAAGTTTCTTCCCTCTTTAACGGTCATCTGTTGGACGCCACCTTTGTGTCTGGTACTCTGCTGGGCTCTCGGGTGGGGTGAGGGGATTCAGAGATGAAGGAACTCACCATCGAGAGGTGGAGACAATTCCAATGCTCAGTAGACCTGTTTGGAGAGCTGTAGGATCACAGAGAAAGTAGTAATTAACTCAGGGAAGCCCTACGGAGGAGCTACCCAAAGGCAGAGGTGTACGAAGGAGCATGGCATGCGTGACAAGGAGGTGGGTTTGGCAAAGTAGACAGGGTTCTTGTATGACAGCGCAGGGGACATGAAACCTCGAATTCAAGGTTTTTTTTTTTTAAAGGTTTTATTTATTTTTGAGAGAGAGAGCGAGAGAGTGCACAAGGCGGGGCGGGGCGGGGCGCAGAGGGAGAAGCAGGCTCTGACCCTGATGCGGGACTTGATCCCAGGGCCTCAGGATCATGACCTGAGCGGAAGGCAGACGCTTAACCGACGCAGCCACTCAGGTGGACTCAAATTCCACTTCTGAGGTCTGGAATCGTGATCTTCCCTAAACTGGAATCATGATCTTCCCTAAACTGGAATCACTAACTTCCCTAAACAGAATCTTCTGTTCTTTTTCTTTGTGAATGGCACTATCACTATTTGTCCTGTAGGGCAAGCCAAAAATCCAGCATAGTCTTCCCTGGCCCATCATATACATTGGTGACAACAAACAGCTGACCCAGAATTTAATAAAAATAATAATTGTTAACTTTTCCCATGTTCAACATGTACCAGACTGCCAGGTACTCTATATTGCATAATAACCATGTGGTAAGTACTATTAATATCTTAATTTTGTGTCCTACGAAACACGCACAGAGAGGCTAAGTAACTTGCCCAAGATCTCGCACAGTTTGCCAGACCCGGGATTTAAACTTGGGCAGTGTGACCTCAAATCTTGCACTTGCAATCTCTGTACCATACCTAGAGACCATCCTTGAGGGAATAGTCTAGGGTCCTGCTTTATTTAGTTCTTCTGTATATGACCTGGATAAGTTTCCTGTTACTTTGTTTTATAATTTGCAGGTGTTGCTCTACCTAGCACTTAGAGATGGTTGAAGAAAAACTTGTAGCTAGTTCTCCTGGGAACCACTTAGAATACTTTATATAGACACATGGACAAGAGAGGAAGGTGAAAAGAGCCAGGACTTTGTATATTCAAAGGTCACACTTTCTGTGGCTTGGGAGGATTAGTAGGATTTAGGAGTGCATTTAGGTAAAGTCAGGGGGTAAGTACACTGAAGAGTGATTTGGATGTTTTTTGTCTTACGTTTGTCTTTGCAGGACCCAGCCTAGATGCCCACTTGGGGGGCCGGAAGCACCGGCACCTGGTAGAACTACGAGCTGCCCGAAAGGCCCAGGGACTTCGAAGTGTGTTTGTCAGTGGCTTTCCCCGGGATGTGGATTCTGCTCAGCTCACTCAGTACTTCCAGGCATTTGGACCCGTGGCCAGTGTCGTCATGGACAAGGACAAGGTAGAGTGAATGGTTCTTGGGGTAGAGGATGAGTCAGGTGTGCCACATACAAAACGAAATGAGAGAGAAACCAGCAACCCTGTTTCAGCTGGTGCCTTCTGTGGCTTGTTCCTTGATGGACACCACAATACTTGGGCCAGTCCACCTTTGTGAGCCTTCCCGAACCGCAACCCTCCCCCCAACTCTCCCACCTCCCCGGCCCCTGCTTGGCTTGTATCAGTTCACTAGAGTTAGTCACTGGGGGACTTGTTGGTCATTAATTTAGTCAGTCAGTCTTCATTTTAGTTGCCAAATATTAGCTGTTGACTTTGTACTAGGCACTGTGTGTAGAGCTGCATTTTTTTAAAAAAGATTTATTTATTTGAGAGGGAGAGAGAATCTCAAGCAGACTCCATGCTGAGCGTGGAGCCTGACGTGGAGCTCGATCTCACGACCCTGAGATCACGACCTGAGCTGAAACCAAGAGTCTGATGCTTAACTGACTGCGCCACCCAGGTGCGTCAGAGCTGCATTTTCAATAGTGAATAGGATAGATGTGGCCCGTGCAGGCACAGAGCTTATAGTCTAGTGAATAAAGTAGACAATTAAATGAGTAATACAATGAAGTAGGTGCTTTAAGACCACACCATCGGCAGATCTATCCTAACCCCACAAGAGACTGGTTGATAAACCAGCTAGCAGTTTATTAACTTACAGTGAGAGGTACTGAAATTAACTGGTCAAAATACCCTGTCTTCTGGATGGTACTAGACAAATAAGCTTGTTCTTTGTGGTCCTTTTTGTCTTCCAGGCAGGGCTTTTGTCAGTTTCTCTTTAGTCCTTTGAAAAAAGTTCACTGTTGTACTGCTGTGTTGTATCGTCATATCATAGTTCTGAGATTGTGCTCTGGTTGTGTAGGCGTGGCTTAGGTGATCCCAAATGGCTTTGGCAGCCTGTCTCTTCTCTTAGGCTGGGCTGGGGTGTTTTTCTTAGAGATCACATTCGGCAACTGACTCACAGAGGCTTTAACAAAAGGGGCTTAATTGTTCTCTTTAACAAGAAGTCCAGACCTGGGCACTCCAGCCCTTTACTGTTTTCCTGCTCTGTCATTGGCACGTGGCTCTCCCTTCCTAGTTGTGATAATGCTGTTTGCACATCTTCGGGTAAGAGGAGGGGGCAGGCTGAGGGACAGAGTATAAAAGTAGTGCCAGCTGAGTCTGACTTTCCTCTCTTCCCCTGCTTTTCTTTATTTTCCAGGAAAATGTCTTTCCCAGGGGCCTCTTCGTTAGACTTCTCATTGGCCTGAATTCTATCACATGGTTACCCCTAGCTGTAGGCGAGCCTGGGAAATGAAGTTTTTTAGCTGGACACCTTGCCCTTCTGAACAATTGGGATTCTGTTAGTAAGAAAGAAAAGGAGAATGTATATTGGGAGGGCAGTTGGCAGTGTCTGCCCCAGATTCCTTTTTCAGAAAACTCAGTATCTCTGTTTTTGTTCAGATTTGTTTCAGTTGTAGAGAATGACCTTTTTTCTGAACTTAAACCTCACGTTTCTGAGCTTCTAATTATTTTGACAGTAATGACTAAAGTTTTTATTGAGCAATTATCACGCCCTAATCATGTGCTAAATGGTTTACATACAGTATCTCATTTCATTTCCACAACATTTCCTCGAGGGACAGCATCACTGGGAAGTTGGAGATTTGGGGGATTAAGCCTTTACTTGGAGGCAGTCACAAGTTATTTAACTTCTCTCAGTTTTAGTTTCTTGAGAGAATTGTGCACTCAAAGACAAGGCCAGGCAAAGAGACACCTAATTTCTAGCTGGGGCTTTGATTGCATACTTGGGTTTGAACTGCAGTCTGGTGAGTAGTATGATTCCTCAGAGTCAGAAGATTGGCCTGGGCAGGTCCAAGTGGCTGCCTTTCTCCTTGGTTTCACTATGGTTCTTTGCCGTGTTTGGCATGGGTGGAAGTGAGGGTAGGAAGGGTATACCCCCCCCAACCCCCCGCCGCCGCTTGTATTTTTGATTGAGGTGTGACTTACACAGCATAAAATTCATACTTTTAAAGTATACAATTCAGGGGTTGTTAGTATATTTACAAGGTTCTGCACCCATCCTTCCAGAATGTTTTATCACTCCTCATGTGTGATTCAAGCCTGCGTGCTGGTGAGGCTGCTCCCCTCTATATCCCCCACCCCCCACTTCATTAATTTTTTTATGTGATGTAAGGTAGGGGTCCAATATTATTCTTTTTTAAAGATTTTTATTTATTTATTTAACAGAGGGAGAGAGCACAAGTAGGCAGAGCGGCAGACAGAGGGAGAGGGGGAAGCAGGCTCTCTGCCGAGCAGGGAGCCCAATTTGGGGCTCGATCCCAGGACCCTGGGATCATGACCTGAGCCAAAGGCAGCTGCTTAACCAACTGAGCCACCCAGGCGCCCCCAATATTATTCTTTTATATGTGGCTATCCAGTTGTCCCAGCACCATGTGTTGGGAAGGCTATTCTTTCCTCATTGAGTGGTCTTGACAACTTTATTGAAAATCAGTTGACTATAGAGGTATGGGTTTAATTTCTGGAGTCTTTGTTTCATTTCCTTCATCTGAATAACTGTCTTTGTGCCAGTGCCACCCTTTTTTCTTTTCCTTTTTTTTTTAAGTAACCTGTACCTCCGACGTGGGGTTCGAACTCAAGACCCCGAGATCAAGAGACGCAGGCTCCAGGGACTGAGCCAGCTAGGTGCCCCAGTATCGCACTGTCTTGGTTATTGTCGCATACTTTGTTATAAGCAGGATGAGGCTCTATCTTTACTACTGAAGAGAACGTAAAAGAATATGGACTTTTGCCCCGAGGCAGTCATATTTTTCCCGCTCCTGCTAACATTTTGCCTTAAATATATATGTATATATATATATATATATATATCTCCTAGTGAATATTGTGGAACTCAACCAGATCATAGCATCACGCTGTCATGTTGTTGTTATTTCTAGATAGGAAGTTCAAGGTAGGGTATGTTTATATTTCCACCTAGCACAGTTACATGGATTCTAAATCAATGCTAAAAGGTCTAATTAAGTTAGAAGGAAAAGTTAGGTGATGCATCAGAGTATAAGTGGTGAAATCATGTCATTGGCAAGAGTAGGGGAGAATGGAATAAATAAAATGGGATTTTCAGAGGCAGAATGGGATGAGAGTAAATGTGTGGGAGGGGAGTGAGGGAGAGAATTGTTTTTCTAAATATGTTCCCTGTTCCAGAAACACTAAGCAGATATTCCCAATTTATAGGGTGGTCCCCATTTCAAAGAATCTCACCCACTGTCAAACCATGTGTTGGGATTTTTTATTCCAAAACCATGATCCCTGCCCCTGTTGTGTTTTGCCAGGGAGTGTTTGCTATCGTGGAGATGGGGGACATCGGGACCCGGGAAGCTGTCTTGTCACAGCCCCAGCACAGCCTGGGAGGACATCGCCTGCGGGTCCGGCCACGGGAGCAGAAAGAGTTCCAGAGCCCAGCCTCCAAATCCCCCAAAGGAGTGGCCCCTGACAGTCACCAGCTGGCCAAAGCACTAGCTGAGGCCCCAGATGTGGGGGCACAAATGGTAAAACTCGTGGGGCTGAGGGAGTTGTCTGAGGCTGAGCGCCAGCTACGGAGCCTCGTGGTGGCCCTGATGCAGGAGGTCTTCACAGAGTTCTTCCCCGGTGAGTCACTTCCCTTAGCATGTTGGAGCCCCCGTCCTCCCTCCCTCCCCTGCCCCCAGTCTGCATTCCCCAGGGCTCCAGCAGCTAGAGGCATTTATTTGGCTATTCTTCCTTCTTTGTGCCCCACCGTGTTTTTCCACCCCATACTCCTCTGTAATGGCCCTCGACCTTTATTTTCTGCTTGGCATCCAGGCTGTGTGGTCCATCCTTTTGGCTCTTCCATAAACAGTTTTGATGTCCATGGCTGTGATCTTGACCTCTTCCTGGATCTGGGTGACTTGGAAGAGTCCCAGGTGAGTGACCGGGGAGGCAGCTGGGAAGAGTCAGTGGGGATGGTCATGGGACTCTGGGCAAGCACAGTCTCTCTCATGCCTTAGTTCCTCATTTGTAAAATGTGGATAATGGAACCCGGAAGGGTTATTATAATTGGAGAAATGTGAATGTATTAGATGGGTATTAGATAGGATGAATACGAATTCACACAGGATACATGGCATTGGTAACAGAAAAACACCAGATTTCAAAATGGTATATATAATATTGTATTTTAGGAAAAAAAATATATGAAAGGACATACAATAAAGTAATTTTGGGGTTATGTGTTTACTTATCTGTATTTTCTAACATCTGATGTACAGATTCTGCTTTTGGAATAGGAAAGGGTTGTATTTTTTTAATAGGCTTTGTTTCTTTTTTTTTTTTTTTTTTTTTTTTTAAAGATTTTATTTATTTGACAGAGAGAGATACAGCGAGAGAGGGAACACAAGCAGGGGGAGTGGGAGAGGGAGAAGCAGGCCTCCCGCCGAGCAGGGAGCCCGATGCGGGGCTCGATCCCAGGACCCTGGGATCATGACCTGAGCCGAAGGCAGACGCTTAACGACTGAGCCACCCAGGCGCCCCAATAGGCTTTGTTTCTTAGAGCAGTTTTAGGTTTACAGCAAAATTGAGCCAAAAGTACAGCTTTCATATGCTCCCTACTTTACAAAAAGGGTTATTTTTTTAATTATTTATTTATTTTTAAAAAGCTTTTATTTATTTATTTGACAGAGAGATACATAGCGAGAGAGGGAACACAAGCAGGGGGAGAGGGAGAGGGAGAAGCAGACTCCCCGCTGAGCAGGAAGCCCGATGCGGGGCTCGATCCCAGGACCTGATCATGACCTGAGCTGAAGGCAGACACTTAATGACTGAGCCACCCAGGCGCCCCTACAAAAAGCGTTATTTTAAAGATTTTATTTATTTATTTATTTGAGAGAGAGAGATTGAGCTCGAGTGGAAGGAGTGACAGAGGGAGAGAGAGAGAATCTCAAGACTCCACGCTGAGTGCAGAGCCCAATGTGGGGCTTGATCTCACAACCCTGAGATCATGACCTGAGCAGAAACCAAGAGTCAGACGCTTAACCGACTGAGCCACCCAGGTGCCCCACAAAAAAGGTTATTTAAAAAATAAATTTGTTTTATCAGTCTTTTTTTTCTTTATCCCTACATATAGACATACATGCACACACACACTTTATATTTTCAGAATCATTTGAGAGCAGGGTGCATACATGATGCCCATAATAGTCCAGTGTCTATTAGGGAAACACAAAGGCGTCCTTGGGTACAGCCACAGTACCGCTAGCAAGGACAGACGTGTTACCTGGTGCAGGAGTAAAAGGCTACGAGATTTTAGGGGCACCTGGGTGGCTCAGTTGGTTAGGCGACTACCTTCAGCTCAGGTCGTGATCCTGGAGTCCTGGGATCGAGTCCCGCATCGGGCTCCCTGCTCAGCAGGGAGTCTCCTTCTCCCTCTGACCCTCCCCCCTCTCATTCTCTCTCTCAAATAAATAAATAAAAATCTTAAAAAAAAATGTTACGAGATTTTAGTCCGCAGCTCATCCCCTGCATTCATCAGTTGCCCACCAGCAGGCTAGTGTTGGCCCCTCTGTCTCCTTTACAGTTCCTCTGCCTTTTTTTGCCTTTCATGACAGTGACAAAGTTATTTTTAATTTTAAAAAGGGGGTGTGAGGATTAACTGAGTTAATATATATAAAGGCCTTGCAATGGGACCTGGCATATAAGCAGTAATAGATATATCCTGGGGAATGTTGCCCAGATGGGGGACAGCAGGAGAGGTGAATATTCACTGAGCCCATTTCTATCCACAGCCAGCCCCAAAGGCCCCAGAGTCTCCATCTTTGGACTCGGCCCTTGCATCACCACTGGATCCTCAAGCCCTGGCCTGTACCCCGGCTTCCCCCCCAGACTCACAGCCTCCTTCTCCCCAAGAGTCAGAAGCCCTGGATTTTGAAACTCCTTCCTCTTCCCTGGCACCCCAGACTCCGGACTCTGCTTTGGCTTCTGAGACCCTCGCCTCTCCCCAGTCCCTGCCTCCAGCCTCACCGCTGCAGGAGGACCGAGGAGAGGGGGACCTGGGGAAGGCCCTGGAACTAGCAGAGGCCCTGAGCGGGGAGAAAACAGAGGGGGTAGCCATGCTGGAGTTAGTGGGATCCATTCTTCGGGGCTGTGTCCCTGGAGTGTATCGAGTCCAAACTGTGCCCTCTGCCCGACGCCCTGTGGTCAAGTTTTGCCATCGGCCTTCAGGTCTTCACGGTGACGTCTCCCTCAGTAACCGGTACCTTTGTTTAGGGGGGTGGTTGGGGAAGGCCAGCTGAGCATTCTGGGGTGGGTGAGGAGGGAGCCCTGGTGTAGGAAGCTCCTGTACTTGCTGAACCTCAAGCTTATCCTTGTTGGGTCCCGTCCCTCCTTCTGCCATTTGTCTCCTGTCTGGCATCCATTTTCATGAATGTAAAGTGTGTTGTTCCTTGGAATACTATCTTTAGGGGATTTAGAAAACAGTTCCAGGGTTGAATAAGTTTGGGAAATGCTAAGTTAGATGCAAATCAGTTTCTCTCTTCCCACCCTCTCCCCCACTTCCTCTTTCTGTCTCTTTCTCCCTCCCTCCTTTTTTTTTTTTTAAGATTTTATTTATTTATTTGAGAGAGAGAGAATGAGAGACAGCACGAGAGGGAAGAGGGTCAGAGGGAGAAGCAGACCTCCTGCTGAGCAGGGAGCCCGATGCGGGACTCGATCCCAGGACTCCAGGATCATGACCTGAGCCGAAGGCAGTTGCTTAACCAACTGAGCCACCCAGGCTCCCTCTCCCTCCCTTCTGGTCTTTGTTTCTTTGCATATGAAAGGCTTTGAGCAGTCTTGTAACAAAACCCTTCTTGAATATCCTATCCAGGATGGGCATATAGGATGCAGTGTGTGTCTACCCCACCCCCGCCCCCACATGTGACATCCTTTTGCATACCCTTTCTTTGCATGCCTCTTGACATGACTGTGTCAGCAAACACTTGGGAAGCCCTCTTTTGGCCTCATTCCAGCTGGCCCCCCGTTCTGCAAGCCTGGAACAAGGGCTGGGGTGATAGTTCAGAGGGTTTCCCCAGCACTGACATCCTTGTCTTGGTTCCAGGCTGGCCCTGCATAACTCTCGCTTCCTGAGTCTCTGCTCTGAGCTGGATGGGCGAGTTCGGCCCCTCGTGTACACCCTCCGCTGCTGGGCTCAAGGTCGAGGGCTGTCAGGTGAGAGTGAATCAGGACAGACTTGGGGTTGAGCTGGTGTTGGGGCAAAGGCGGGGGTTCAGGGAGGGGAGGGGAGGCAGGTACAGGAACCAGGGTTGGGAGATCCAACCAGGGTGTTAGATGCACCTCCAATCTAATTGGAATAATTGTTTACCCAGGAAGTGGTCCCCTCCTCAGTAACTACGCCCTGACCTTGCTCGTGGTCTATTTCCTTCAGACCAGGGACCCTCCTGTGTTGCCCACTGTGTCCCAGCTCACCCAGAAAGCAGGTACAGCGGCCTGGCCTCCACCCTCTTTTATCTTGTTAGCTTCCGCTTTCCTCCTTTCTCATTTAGACGCACTGAGCTACCCCAGGAATGAGATCTCTGCTGTCACCCCCAAATCTTCCTGCTTCCGGTCTGACCCTCACCTTTTTTTCTTTCACAGGTGAGGGTGAGCAGGTGGAGGTTGATGGCTGGGACTGTAGTTTCCCCAGGGATGCCTCAAGACTGGAGCCCAGCACCAATAAGGAGCCCCTCAGTGAGTTTGGGGAGCCCGGGAGAGGATTAATAAATGATGTTAATCACAACTGTAGGTTATATCCATCAGTTACCGTTTGCCAGGCATGGTTCTCATAGCAACCTCGTGGGAGAGCTAGTATGGTTAATACCATTTCACAGATGAAGAAACCATGCCTTGGAGCAATTAAGTGGCTTGCTCAAGGTTACACTGCTAGCGAGGGGAAGGAGCAGCATCTGGGGGGGAAGCCGGGGTACAGGCAAGGGCTTGAGGATCCTGTGGTGATGCAAGGGCCGAGTCCAAAGATGGAGCCTCTGGGGCCTTTGGGGCTGGCTGTGGATAGAAATGGGGGCACGGGGAGAGAGGCTGGGCCTCTTGTTTATATAGAGATCAGAGGAGTCTGGCTTTTGACACTCTTCTGAGCTACTTGGAAGGGAAAAGAAAGTCCTTCTAAGAGAATGCCTCTAGTGCAGGCCTGTCTCGGTCCCGGCCTCTAAGTAACCCCTTCTGCCTGGTCTTCCTCCTCCTCCAGGTTCTCTGCTAGCCCAGTTCTTCTCCTGCGTCTCTTGTTGGGATCTTCGTGGCTCACTGCTGTCCCTGCGGGAGGGTCAGGCACTGCCCGTGGCAGGGGGCCTGCTCTCTCATCGCTGGGAGGGTCTGCGCCTTGGCCCCATGAATCTCCAGGACCCCTTTGACCTGAGTCACAATGTGGCAGCCAGCGTGACCAGCCGGGTAGCTGGGCGGCTACAGAACTGCTGCCGAGCGGCAGCCAGTTACTGCCGGAGTCTCCAGTACCAGCGGCGTTCCTGCCGGGGTCGGGACTGGGGGCTGCTCCCCCTTCTGCAGCCTAGCTCCCCTAGTTCCTTGCTGTCTGCAACACCCATCCCCTTACCCCCTGCTCCCTTCACCCAGCTCACCGCTGCCCTGGCCCAGGTGTTAAGGGAAGCACTGGGGTGCCATATAGAACAGGGAACCAAGAGACTGCGGTCAGACAGAGGGGGACCTGAGGAGCCTCCTCAGGGAGGGGCAAGCAAAAGGTTGAAACTAGATGGACAGGAAAAAAGCTGTGAGGAAGGGCAGGAGGAGCAGCAGGGGTGTATCGGGGACCACAGTGAAGACGGGGTGGAGGAAATGGTTGTAGAGGTTGGAGAGACGGTGCAGGACTGGGTGCAGAGCCCCGGGCGGCCAGGGGAGCCACCCCAGACGCCCGGAAAGCAGCTAGCCCCTGGTGAGGAGGTGCAGCCGGGCCCTGCAGCACTGGCAGAGCAGGCGCCCAAAGGACCCGAGGCAGCCCGAGAAGGGTCCCGAGGTGAGACAGGGAAGGGCGTGGGGCTCCCCTCAGTGAGCTGGCGCTGTGCCCTGTGGCACCGAGTGTGGCAGGGGCGGCGGCGGGCCCGGCGACGCTTGCAGCAGCAGACCAAGGGGAGACGTGCAGGTGGCGCTGGCACCGCGGAGTGGCTGGCAGTTGAGGCTCAGGTCACCCAGGAGCTGAGAGCACTGAGCAGCGCTGCACAGCGGCCCGAGGCTGAGCCGCTCCTCACCTTTGTGGCATCTGCCTCCCAGGCTGACCAGACTCTCACCGTGACCCCAATCCAGGATTCTCAAGGCCTCTTCCCTGACCTCCATCATTTCTTACAGGTTTTCCTCCCTCAAGCACTTCGGAACCTCCTCGAGTGAAGACAGGGACCCTAAGGGGCAATAAAGCTGCTAGTTTAATGAACACTACAGTTTCCTCTGATTTCCACCTGGTAGTAATTCTTCCACCCAGTACTTGTCCTCCCCAGACCTTACCGCCTCTTCTCAGCCATGCCGTCCTTGGCTACCCTAAAATAGGTCTCAGCCTGTTTCCTTCCTACCGTTTATCACAGCCTGCAGCGATCGCCTGCAATGGTGTGTGTGTGTCCCTGCACCCCGAGCCCGCTCGGTAGGGTTCCCGAAGGATGGAGGGCCGGCTGGGCGGCTTGGGCAGTACCTGGCAGAAGAACCAAGTTTGCCTCCACATTTACCTTGCCACCGGGATTTATATGGTGATGGCCTGAAATTGGGGTTCAGGCTTCTTCGTCCACTCTCTCACTTAACCGAGTTCTGGTTAAAATGGGGGAAACAGTTTCCGACCTAAGCGTGGGTAAAGGGCAGCCCATCATGGGTAAACTGGCAGCCCCTCCAGGGTGACAGGTGGAAGGGATCCGCCATGTGTTCTCCCTCGGCTCTCCCCGGCTGCAGGCCGGGTATCAGGCCCTTCTTGCAGCGAATGCATCGCGGAGCCGTAGGGTGGTTTAATGGGAGGAAACCTCACTCTGGGAGGGTTTCTGACTTGGGCTCTGGTTAGATATTCACTCTCTCCTCTAAAAAAACAGAGCGGGAACAAATGGACAAATGGACTTATCCACGCCGGACTTGTTTCCGCTCCTGTGAGTGTCCCACAATCCTGATGTTAGGGGCCTGGCAGGATCTCCGTCAAGTCACCGCGGGTTCCCGAGCTAGAGGGGAACGCCTCTGGGAGCCGGCGCGGCGCGGAGTTGGCAGCTGTGCCACGTCGCAGACAAGGGGAGGTTTTCCAGCTCGTTCTCACAGTTTACCCTCCGCGCCTTCAACCTCCACGTCGGGACTCGGATTGGCCATGCCTGGGCTGGAGGTGGGGGTGTGTGTGTGGGGGGGGGGGGTTGCGGGCCAGCCAAGAGCCCCACTGCGCAGGCGCGAGCTTTCCGCCTCGCAGACCAGCAGGCCCCACCCCCTTCTTTTTCCAATTCAGCCGCCGCGGGAGACCGAACTGTCGTGCGTATGCCTTCGGTGCCGTCCTCGCTTTGCGGCTGCTGTTTCTCCACGGCTCTCCCCTTCCCCCCCTTCTCTCCCTGACGGCTTACTTTGCGGCAGCGCCGAGAGCCCCACCCCCTTTCTCTGCGGAATCACCATGGCGGCTGGGGTAAGTTTGCCGGCTCCAGCGATCCAGGTCACCGTATCCGACGCCATCCTCTGCCCGAGTAGGGCCCTCCGGCGTCAGAGGAGTTCTGGAGCCGAGTGGGGAACTGATCCGGGGTGTAGAGACCGTACTGTTGAAGAGCAAGGCTTCCAGGCCCCTGAGGGGAACTGAGGCTGGGACTCTTGGAGGCCAAAGAGGTGGAAGGGTCTGGGGTAGAGGAGAAAAGAGATGTCGGATCCTGGCCGTCTGGGGCCTGAGAAGGGGGTTCGGGTTCATTGCCGCCTCGAGACGTGGGATCCGGGCAGGTTGACAGAACTTTTGCGACCGTTTTGTGGGGCAACAGCAGGGATGGGGTTAAGAGGAGGGTCTTTGTGGGCAGGTACGGCTGCCTGCGGTTAAGGCTCGTCTGGCGGGGAGGTTTGGGAGTGGGAGGACTCTCCGGACGGTGGAGTCACACCGTGCTGGCCAGGTTAATAGAAGGAGAAGCCAACGCCAGGGAACTCACTGCGGGACAGAACCGGAGGGACGGTACGCGTGACAAGAAGGAGGGGTTCTTTGGGGAGAACGAGTTGATTTAGGAAGAGAAGATGCCATTCGGTTTCTCCGTGGCTCTTCTGAGGGGAACTTGGAAATGGTGTGAGAGACCAGGGTGATGCTTTGGAAGGGGTGAGCGGCTCCGCAGTGGAGTAGGCAGGTACTCACTCGCTCACCGTCAATGAATGAAACCAGGGCTCCGGGAAGGGAGGAGTGTGTGTTTGTCGGCAGGTGGAGTCTGAGGGAACTACCGGTTCTGGGTTTCTCGAGGATGTATTTGAGATGAGAATGCTTCTAGAGCTGTCCTCAGGGAAGGTCAAGCCTGTCAACAAGCTTTATTTAGCAGTTGGTGTGTAGTTCTGTCTTCGGTATTTCAGAGGACTCTGATTACACATGACCACAATACTAGAGAGCTTGGTTCACCAGGGGGAGTAAAAGTGAGTTGAACAGATTGGGAGTAACTCAGGGAATTTATCCTGGGAGGTGACATTTGGGACTGGGATTTTTTTACTCATTAATATTCCCTCCCCCCTTTCTCCCATAGACCCTGTACACATATCCTGAAAACTGGAGGGCCTTCAAGGCTCTCATTGCTGCTCAGTACAGCGGGGCTCAGGTCCGCGTGCTCTCCGCACCACCCCACTTCCACTTTGGCCAAACCAACCGCACCCCTGAATTTCTCCGTAAATTTCCTGCCGGCAAGGTAAGTAGGAAAGTGAAGAGGGGTCTTAGGTCCTGAGAACTCAAGGAGCCCTGAGATTGTCTCACTCTGAAGATGGTCTCCATCTTTGAAAGGGAGCTTTCCATATAACCTTTTTTTTTTCTTTGCATTTCAGTGATTTAAAATTCTTTTTATTTTGAGATGAATGTAGATTTACATGTAGTTAGAAATAATGCAGAGCTGTCCAGTGAGTTGTTACAAAATTCACAGGTTTCTTTGTATTTGTGGGAGAGAGTGAGTTTTGATGGTTTTCAGTGCAAATGTATCAAGTATCTGCCATGAGCCAGCCAAGGGGCTTATAGAGATCGATAAATAACCAAGCTAAACAGAGAAGAGAGAAATGCAGTGTGGGGAGCCATACTTTAAAGAATATGGACAGAGATATGACACTTGGTTTTTGATCTTTGGCCTATTTGATTGAGGGATTTTATATGAACATTTAAAAATATGTTAATCTTTGGGGTTTCTTATGTGAATTTAGATTGTAAGGGAAAACAAATATTTCTCATTCCTGGGTTACGGGTAGTACCAGTAGTTTGTATCAATAGTTTGCTGAGTAAGGGTTGTCAGCCTTATTTAAGAATTTTTATCCAAAATGATTTCACTTCCTGGGATTGGCTAGTGAGAACTTACTGTGTATTTCACATATTTTTCTGAATTTTACTTATCTTTTGACTGTTTTGTCCCAGGTTCCAGCATTTGAGGGTGACGATGGATTCTGTGTGTTCGAGAGCAATGCCATTGCATACTATGGTAATTTGCAGTGGGTGTGGGAATGGGAAGATCTGGAATGAAGGAGGTAGGAGAGGATGAGGGTGAGCTGGAGTGGACAGGAGAGGAATTTGCATGGACTTGGATTGATGTTGGCATGACCCCAAAGTTCTGACCTTTGTGTTCTGCCTCTGCAGTGAGCAATGAGGAGCTGCGGGGAAGCACTCCAGAGGCAGCAGCCCAGGTGGTGCAGTGGGTGAGCTTCGCTGATAGCGACATAGTGCCCCCAGCCAGTACCTGGGTGTTCCCCACCTTGGGCATCATGCACCACAATAAGCAGGTAAGCCTTGGAACTGGGGGCGAAGCCAAGGGCAGGGATGGCATCAGCTCCTGAGCGTCAGGAAGTGAGAAATAAAATAGATTGAGAGAAGGGGATGCTAAGAATATGTGGATAATAAAAGACCTCATCATTGGGGTGTGAATTTGGGTTGCAGTTGATGATATCTGGGTTCTTTGTCACACAGACCCAATGGAAGTGGTGCCTTTTGTGAGTGGTCAGAGGAGAGATTTCTGCTGTAGAAAAGCTATACCAAATGGTAGGGGGGTGGTTAAACGACTTCTAAGGTTCCTTCTAAAATCCAAAGGTAAGGGAGTAGGTCAGTATAGTGGGAAATTAATCCAGACTGCACCACGAAGAAATTTGACATGGAGAGCTTCATTTATGATACATTTGGAGTGATCCTAGGATCTGACTCCATTGAAAGAGGATGGGGATGAGCCAGGATTTAGTAAATGAAATAGCTACCTTTGTCCTGTCATTGGGGGAGGGGAGCAGGGAAAGGGATGGGTACCCACTATTAAGTTTTTGATCATTTTAAATCAATAGGCCACAGAGAATGCAAAGGAGGAAGTGAGGCGAATTTTGGGGCTACTGGATGCTCACTTGAAGACGAGGACTTTCCTGGTGGGCGAACGTGTGACACTGGCTGACATCACAGTTGTCTGCACCCTGTTGTGGCTCTATAAACAGGTGACGTTTATAAAGAATCAGGTTGGCAGAGGGTGGGGGCGGTTAGAAACGACGTGATGAGTCTTCCAGGTTACCCTGTATTCTGCCGAGGACTTGGATATGAGAGAGTGTCCGGTAACAGCTGGTCTCTAGGGATCCCAAGTGTGAGTGACTGCTTTCTCTCCTCTGAGAAGTTTGGTAACGTTCTGTTTCCTAAGTTTCTGTTTGGCAGCGAAGATGTTTAGTTTGTTTCCGTATTTTTTGGGAAGTCCAGCTATGCTTGTGGTTAGTTGTAAAGACGGAGGTAGGGCTGGTAGCTTCAGTATCAAGATGTTCCGGAGGCAGGCTAGGTTCAGTTCTTGGCTTCATTACTTACGAGTTGTAGGTAGAGGGGGGTGTGTGTGTTTGAGAGAGGGAGAAGGAATTCCTTTAGTTCTTTTTCTCCTCTGTAAGCTGTAAAACCGGCGAGGTAATAATTAGTCTTGAGGTTACTAGGTCAAAGAAAATGACATGTTGCAGAGCAGCAGCTCTTTTTTAAAGTTTTTTTTTTTTTAAGATTTATTTATTTGAGAGAGCGAGAATGAGAGAGAGAGAGAGTACATGAGAGGGGGGAGGGTCAGAGGGAGAAGCAGGCTCCTTGCTGAGCAGGGAGCCCGATGCGGGACTTGATCCCGGGACTCCGGGATCATGACCTGAGCCAAAGGCAGTCGCTTAACCAACTGAGCCACCCAGGTGCCCTAAAGGTTTTTTTTTTAAAGATTATTTATTTATTAGAGAGCACAAGCAGGGGAGAGGGAGAAGCTGACTCTCCACTGAGCAGGAAGCCTGATGCGGGGCTTGATCCCAGGACCCTGAGATCATGACCTGAGCCGAAGGCACATGCTCAACCGACCACCCAGGCGCCCCTGTGTTTGTTTGTTTTTAATTTAAAGATTATTTATTTATTTGAGAGAGAGAGAAAGAGCATAAGCAGGGAGAATGGCAGAGGGAGAAGCAGGCTCCCCGCTGAGCAGGGAGCCCAGTGCGGGGCTCCATCCCTGGACCCTGGGATCATGACCTGAGCCGAAGGCAGAGGCCCAAGTGACTGAGCCACCCAGGCATCCCAGCAGCTCTTGGACTGGTACTAGTCCAGAATAGTAGTGTAATAATTGGGGGGGTGGAAAGCACCTACTTTGTGTCAGATCCTGTGCCAGAGGCCTTGCAGGGATCCTCTTAGTTTTTACCTGCTA
>NC_138379.1:8167440-8187318 GCF_054177405.1 Leptonychotes weddellii
AAAAGAAAATCCCCACTCTCATGGAGCCTAGATGGCAGGGGGAGTTTTGACTCCGGCTTCTGAGGGCTGTGTGCCTTTAGGTGAACCACTAACCCTTTCTGAGACCATTTCCTCCCAGAGCATGTGAGGATTAAATGATCTAACACATGATAGTACCTGCTGTGGCCTGAGACACAATCACCATTCCGGTAGTAGCTTTGGGGGGTGAGGGGTGGGGGGGCTACAGCAGTGGGCAGGAGAAGGGTTGGCAGACATTTCCAAAAGAGTGTGTGTCTCCACTTACACCATTGAAAATTGTTGAATCAGGGCGCCTGGGTGGCTCAGTCGTTAAGCATCTGCCTTCAGCTCAGGTCATGACCCCAGGGTCCTGGGATGGAGCCCTGCATTGGGCTCCCTGCTCAGCGGGGAGCCTGCTTCTCCCTCTCCCTCCACCTGCTTGTGTTCCCTCTCTCGCTGTGTCTCTGTCAAATAAATAAATAAAATCTTTAAAAAAAAAAAAAAAGAAAATTGCTGAATATATTCCGTTCCCCTGGGCCGAGGAGGCTGACCTAGGAAAGCCCAGCTCCCCATTCCAGTGGGTATCCGTATTGCGGGTTGTGTGTGTGTGTGTGTGTATGTGGGTGTTTTCGGGGCAAGGGTCTAGGTTACTCCTCCTCTCCTCTCCTAGCTCGCAATGGGGCAGGAGCCAGTCTCCAGGACCACCCGCCACCAGGTATGACACTCCTACCTCTGAATGAAGGACCTGGACAGTAATCCCTACCCCATAGCTGCTCCCCAAACCAGCCTCTCCTGCCTTTTTTTCTGTTGACCAAGAGGGTGGCCAGAACAAACAGTGGAGCAGATAAGTTGGCCTTGAGCCCAGGACACTAGCCTCTGCTCTTACACTCGCGAGGGGCTGACAGAGCCCATGCAGCGGGGAGGGTACGACATCCATACCCTCCCCCACTGGTCCTTTCCCGCTGCTCCAGCCCCTCCCTCCAAACTCCCATCGACTTTCTGCAGCTCCCCTATGTCTCTGTGGCGCATCATCAATGTTTCCAAAAACCTGGGTGTAAATCCACTCCCGTTTTAAATATGTCCCAGGAAAACGTGCACTTTCAAGGAACCAGGTGATTCATAAAGTTAAAAATCCTTCGGTCAACTGTTAACAGTGGTTACTTTTGGGGAGAGGGATTGGGTAGGGGAGGAGGGAGACATTTACTTTTTATTGTTCTACCTTTCTGTATTGTTTACATTCTTCAGCAGGTGGAGGCATTGATTTTATTTAAAAAATGTCAACAGGGATTATCTGACTCACACGCAGCATGACAGGCCCCTTTAGTTTCTCTGTATTCTTGCTGCATTTGTTAAAAGCTGAATAAATGTCATTGAAAATGAAATTAAGAATTAAAAAGCCATTAGTAAAGGGAAAAATGAGCTCTCGGTATTTTTTTTTTTTTAAGATTTTATTTATTTATTTGACAGAGAGAGACACAGTGAGAGAGGGAACACAAGCAGGGGGAGTGGGAGAGGGGAGAAGCAGGCTTCCCGCTGAGCAGGGAGCCCGATGCAGGGCTCGATCCCAGGACCCTGGGATCATGACCTGAGCTGAAGGCAGATGCTTAACGCCTGAGCCACCCAGGCGCCCCTCGGTATTTGTTTTTAAAAAGCACCCCAAAGTTGAAAAGTTTAGATGTTTTCTTTTTAAACACTTTATTTATTTATTTGCGGGAGAGAGAGCATGAGCAGGGGGGAGGGGCAGAGGGAGAAGCCGACTCCCCGCTGAGCAGGGAGCCCAATGCGGGACTCGATCCCAGGACCCTGGGATCATGACCTGAGCTGAAGGCAGACGCTTAACTCACTGAGCCACCCAGGCGCCCTAGATGTTTTCTTTAATAAGGTTCTAGAAAGGGCGCCTGGGTGGCTCAGTTGGTTAAGCGACTGCCTTCGGCTCGGGTCATGATCCCGGGGTCCTGGGATCGAGTCCCACATCGGGCTCCCGGCTCAGCGGGAAGCCTGCTTCTCCCTCTCCCACTCCCCCTGCTTGTGTTCCTGCTCTCGCTGTCTCTGTCTCTGTCAAATAAATAAATAAAATCTTTAAAAAAAAAAAGATTAAAAAAAAAATAAGGTTCTAGAAAAGGGGTACAGAACACAATGGAGGAGGTGCTTCTTTCGAAAGCCTGGGTTTGTGATGTGTGTGCCTGCCATTGCCTCTGCCGTGGGTTTGAGTCCCTATCTGGGTGCCTGTGTGTGTGTGTGTGTGTGTGTGTGAGAGAGAGAGAGAGAGATAGAGAGAGGTGGGGGGTGCGGTGTGGGGGAGGGAGAGAACGCACTTGCGCACCGGAGCAAGTGAGAGAGACAGAGTGAGAGAGAGAGAGACAGAGAGAGAATGCTGGTGCCCAAGTCTCTGCTTTGTCTGTCTTTGCATGTCTATGCCTGTCTGAATGTCTACACATGTGTCTCCACCTCTCCGCGTCCATTGTGTGAGTCTCTGCACAGCGATGGCTCCTTGGCCGTGTCTTCCCTCCCCCATGGCCTGTGCTGGTAACTGGACCTGGGACACAGCCCCCAGGGCTGGCAGCAGAGTTGACTGCTGGGTATTTTTAGCTTGTAAACATGTTTGCCATTTCAGAGGACAGGGCCGCAGGTCTCAGCCCCAGCCCACTCACGATCTTGCCGTGAGGAGGGTGCTCCTGCCTGGAGCCAGGTCTTCTCTGGGCCCCAGCCTGGGGTCTTCCTTCCTCAGCATTTGGGAAGGAAGGAAAACTGCCTTGATGTGGGTAGTGGGTGGCTACCTAGGAGGGAGGATAAGAGGATTCGTGGGGGAGAAGAGAATGGGAGTGTGGAAGGCCCCCCCCCGCACCCCATCATTAAACGGTTAATAAAATCTCATGGAGTTAGAAGTAGCTGTGGGAAATGGCAGTAAATTTGGAAATAGCGTCCTTGCAAGTGGGGCGGTGGGGGAGGCGCTCGGATAAGAAGTGGGTAGGTGGAGGCAAGGCTGGAGCTCCCGCTTCCCTCCGGAGTCCTCAGAGGAAGGTGGGCCTCCGGCTCTGCTCCGCCAAGGGCTGCCGGCCTGACTCCCGTGTCGCTGCAGCGGCGGGAGCTGCACCGTGGTGCGTGGGGCACTGGTGACTCCACGTGGGCACCCTAACTCCAGGGGTTAGGGCACCCTAACTCTTTGTGGGGGGAGGGATTGGGGCGCCCTCCGAAAGGGGGGAGGCGAGAAATGGGCGCGGCTGCAGGAAGCTTGGGAACCAAGTGAGGAGCCTGGGGCCTGGGATTTGAAGTGTAGATGCCTGGGTTGAGAGAAAACTTAAAGGTCGCGGCCCCAGCACCCAAGCCCCCCAGCGGCTTTCTGAACTTCTTGGTCCTTCTTGCAAAATGAGCTGATTCGCAGTTCCAGCTGCGAGGATGAGCCTCAGGGAGCTTCGGGGAGTTTCTTGTCGGGGAGACCACACACTGAAAACGTTGGGGGGTAGATCCAGGCGCGGGCCAGGGCAGGGGGCACTGGAGGGGGGCGGGGGAAGGCAGCCCCTCGGACGTGCGGCGCCCCCTCGTCCCCGCGACCCCCAGTGCCCAACCCCCCAGCAGCCCGCTCCCGGGTCCGTGTCGGGTCGGCCCGCTCGCCAGTCCCAGCCCCGCTCCGGCCCCGCCCGGCCCCGCCCTCTCCCCACTGCTCGGGGCAGACCCGCCCGCCCGAGCCGGAGTTACAAGAGCCGCCTCCGCGCGCGGGGGCCCGGCCACTCGGAGCAGCTCCGCCGCGGGGACTGCACCGCCCGCCCTGCCGGACCCGCCCCGACCGGGGCTCGCCGCCTGCAGCAGCCGCAGCACCGCGACCTGGAGCCCCGCGCGGGCTATGGCTGTGCCCGGGGGCTGAGCGCGCAGGTAGGGGCACCGGGCGCACCGGGGCGCCGCGGGAGCAGGACTCCGAGAACCGGTGAGGGGAGGGGGGCTGCAGGGCTTGGGCGAGGCGCTTGGGCCGGGCGCACTGCGAGGATTCAAACAGCGTGGAGCAAGCTGGGCAGCCCGGGGCCGCGCGGGGAGGCGACGCGTCGCGCCCTGGGAGCCAAACTGTGCCTCCGGAGTTGGGGCGCAAGTTGGGCAAAGTTGGAAAATCGTTCCGAAGCGTGTTTTGCTCCAGTCCTTATTTCTCTCGAGGGCTGACTGTTGGTTCTGTTGCGCGGCAGGGCGCCCCGTTCCTGGCCTGGGGGCCCCTGTGGGTCCCTGTCCCATCCCCTCCTTCTCCTTGGGGCGGTGGCTCAAGCGCTCTGCTCCCGCTCCTATTCCGTGTTTACTGGAGAAGTTTCCGAGGTCGCCGCCGCTGCCCCTCGGCCCCTCCCGGAGCCCCCCCACCCCCGCGCCCCCTCCGCTGTCCCTCCCCGCTCCCCACACCTCCGCCTCTAACTGTGCGTCCGGAGTCCTCCCGGCCCCACCCAGTTCAGTACCACCAGCCTCTCCCTTTCTCAGCCCCCCTCCTGCTGCCCCGCCCTAGTCTGGCCCCTCCGCGTTCCCCGCTTCAGAAGTCTCCCTTCTTCCTCCAAGGCCGCGCTGCCTGAAGTTTGCAGCGCGCCTCGGGGCGGGACGGGTGGGAGTGGGGGTGGGGGGCGTAATTAGGGAGATTCCAGCGCGGGGGGTGGGCGGGGAGGGGGGGTACTGTGCGGCGGCCCGGCCCTCGGCACCGCCCCTTCCCTTTCGGGGGCGGCGCGCTCTCCCCCACCCCACTCCCAAACCCGTCCGGGCGGGATGGCCCCCGCCCCAGCGCCTGGCACGGCGCCAGCAGCCTGAGGAATGTGGTGGTTGGAGCCGCTGACTAATTCAAACCAGAACTCCGGGAGGAGTGGTGAGGGGCAAAGGGGAGGGGGAGGAAGGGGCTGTGTGTGGGACGTGGGGGCAGGAGGCGGCTCCGCTGTGGGAGGAGGGCTTAGCTGCCGTCTCGGGAACCCTCCGCTCCAGCCGCGCGCTCCAGGAGACAGGGTTGGGGGAACGAGGTCCTGCCCTGGAGTTGGAAAGGCAGAGTGCTTAGGGTGTGTTCGGAGCGCAGTGTTATGTAAGGCTTTCCCATGCGGGGAGCGGGAGTGCAGCGTGGGAGGGCCTGGCCCTCCCCTGGCTGGCCTGGGCGCCCCCTGCAGTGCCCGGGCCCGGGATGTGGGGGGCGCAGCCCTGGGCGGCGCTGGCCGCGAGGGACACGTGGGGTCTGAGCAGGCCTGGCTGTGCCCCTTGCGTGGGAGGGGAGCCGAGCGGGCAGACGGGGCAACTCACAGCTCTAGCTGCCCACCACTCCCACCAGGTGGGGGACGGCCCTGGCGCCTTTGCACAATGTGGCCACAGAGAATTGTGTGCGTGGTGTGTGCTCTCGCCTTTCACTGGGTGTGGCTGCAGAGAGGTGGTGGCCCCAGGGAGCTCGCGGTGTGCTGCTGACAGCCCTGCTCTGTGCAGTGGGTTTATGGAAAGGCAGAGTGGGACCATCCCCTGTAGTGGGGTCCTTAGAGAATGACCTGGAGTTTGGGAGAAAAAAGGTCTCGGATATTTACCTCTGTGTCCCCAGCACGGCGCTGGGCTCCCAATAATTGCTTTTGAAATAGTTTTCTCAGTTAGAATCCAGCCTCCGAAGGCAGGGATCCCCTGCCCTTCCTTGCACCGCCCAGCATTGGTGGGGACTGGATTGGTGTTATGGGACCTAGTGACAGTGTGGGGGCTGTAGTGATAGGTGGAGGCTGGCCGGGGGCGGGGGGGGGGGGGGAGAGGAAGGGATTGAAGGTGCTTTGGAAGGCATTTCCAGGCCTCTGTACCTATGCTGCGTCTAAAGTAGGGGGCAGGGCAGATTCTGCTTTCTTTTCCCTCTCTTCCTCTGCCCTGTCAGGAGGGAAATCCCTGGGGCAGGGTGTGGCACTCACTTCCTTTCCCAAGCGGAATGGGGAGGCTTCCTTCTCCTTGACCCAAAGGGATGATGGGTTGGGCCGGCACATGGTAGGTAGAGTGTGCAGAATGGGGAGTAAAAGGGCGCCCCAGGCTTGGGGGTACCTCCTTGCTCCGAGCTGTGAGCTGCCGGATGAAGGAGGTGGGGTGGGGCAGGGAGGGAGAGGACCTGGGACCATGAGAGCTGGGCTAGCATAGGACACAGGGTCTGCAAGCTTCAAAATGGGGCTTGGAGGGTGTCTGAGCCCCTCTCTAAAGCCTTTTCCTGAAGAGACTATAGGCAGGAACATTGGTCATTGAGCAAGGACACATAGGGCACCACGTAAGTCAGGCGGGGCTTCGTGCTGGTGACAGGGAGGCCCTTAGCAGTGATTCAGGGGTCCTGGTTTGGGCAGCCCCTTGAAGAGCTAACCCCACAGAGCTGGGGACTTGTACCAGCCAGACTTGGTTCAGGGTGGTGAGGCTACAGTCCAGGGCCCAGGGTGCACCTGAGAGAGGAAACCACGGAAGACTGGTGGAGGGAGAAGGCTAGCAGCGGACAAGGGCAGGGAATGGGCTGGGGGTCTCCGGGGTCACCTGAGTCCCAGGGAGGCCCTGGGTGGAGCTGCCCCAGGCATTGCCAGACTCGATTCTTTGGCTTAACTTGGAATTAGCTGGCTGGCGCTGGTGGAGCACACTGCCCAGAGCCTGAGGAGCTGGTTTGAGAGGTTGGGGCAAAGCTGTGGGGGTGGAGGGGTGTGTGGGGCTCGGGGTGTGGCCACCACCTTCCTCAGAACTTGGGAACCGCCTGGGGACAGACAGAGGCATACCAGGAGAGCTAGTCCTGCTCTTGATGGGAACTCTCCCACTGCTGGCTCTTCCCCGCTCCCCCCGCCCCCACTCCCCAACGCCCCCAAGTTTCTCTCCCTGGAGCTGGGCTGACCCTCTGCCTGTGCCTGAGGACAGGAAGGGAGGTGGCTGCTGGAGAAGGTCTAGAATGTGCTGGTTTCAATCAGGTGGTGGCGGCGGCCTATGTCTAGGGCCTTCTGCTTTCTCTTCGGCCCCCACGGGCTTCATCGAGGCTCGCCGGGAGCTGGCATAGCCCTGGTCCCTGACCATCCCGCTGGGCTCCCAGGCCTTCCTGGGCAAGCTCAGTTTCTTCCGTGCGTGGTGGCTGGGGCTGGGGGGTGGGGGCCTGCGTGGGTGGGCCACAGTGGGGCTCAGCAGGAATGTGTGTGTGCACAGGAGTTCTGACAGAGCCCCTCAGGTCCCCCCAGGAGGAGGCCTGGGCTGTTGTAGCTGCGGGTCTTGCTTGTGTCCAGGTGGCGCCGTTTCACGGTGGCCTTGCGTCCCTGTGACCACTGGTGTCATAGCGGTGAGGTGTGTGTTACTCCCTGCGGGAGGATGTTCTTCTGGCTGAGCATGGTGGTCCTGGATGTGACACTCTGCTTGCATCTGGGGCTTACGGGGCAGGAGACAGAAGTGGGACTCTGCCCTGGCGGTGGAGGTTTCACAGGGGCTGCAGGTAAGGACTAGAGTCAGTTTCTGCATCCTGGACGGCTTCCCGGCCCACAGGCCCTCGGGAGGGGGAGGATAGCTCTGGAAATGAAGCCCCGGCTGAGTGAGGCGCTGCATTCGGCTGGTCAGGGAGGGGCATCCTGCCCTGTCCCTGGGGGCCAGAGCGGAGATTCTAGGGGAAGGGGAAGTGCCTGGAGCTGATCCCGGCTTCGTGTCCCAGCTTCGTGTCCCAGCCGGGCTGGGGGGCGGCTCTTTGGCGGCTGAGCCTCGGGGCCGGGCCCTGCGCCCTTGCACTTGCGGGGCCTGACCGCTGGGCGGGGAGCTTGCCTGTTGCTTGGGGAGTTTCTGCACCCCCTGGCAGCTCCCGGGCTGTCACCTTCCCCCCCCCCGGGGTGAGACGGAGCGTTCCTCTTCACTGCCCCTGCCCCGTGGAGGGTGCCACCCTCAGAGCTGGTGTCTTAGTCCCCGTGGTCCTGGGTAAAGGCTCTCTCTTCCCGGGCTATGCGGCCAGAGGCAGGGACTTGGGGCTGGATAATGGGCTGCTGCCCCCATCCCCTGTGGCAGGGAGGAGGGGAGTCCCTCTCGGTCATGGGAGGAAGAGGGAATCTCCCTCCCTGCTGGAAGTGAGAACTTGGAGCTCGCTGGGGGGTGGGAGGAAGCTGTGCGCAGAGGACCAGGGGAGAGAGGTGGAGAAAGGTATAAGGGAGGGACCCAGCAGGCCCGTGGGGTAGGAGCGAGCGGGGCTCCCCTGGACGTTGAGGTGGGGGGGCCCTGCTGGGGCTGACCAGGAGGAGAGGGCTGGAGTGACCCAGCTGGAGGAACTTCCTGCTGGTGGGAGCTGTGGGCTGGGCCAGTGGCCCAGGTAGCCAGGGAACAAGGAGATAGGGGCACACAGGTAGAGGGAGACACAGACTCCGGGCACCGGGTTGGCAGGTGGAGGTGCCTTCCCTAATGGGCAGGGCCTGGGGCTGCCTGGACAGGTGTCTGTTGGGAGCTGGGGAAGGCGGGGCTGTGGGCCTGCTCAGGGCTGGGAAGAGTGGGGAACGGGGCTGATGAGCATGTCTGTGTGCACGCGGAGTGTGCGCGTCCTTGTGTGTCTTTCTGGGAATGTCTCTCCAGTGCCCAGATCGCCTGTGTCTTGCAGCATGTTAGTCGTATTCTCCCTGATAATCCCACCCTCCCCCCAACACACAACAGGCCCCCTTGGGCGGCACCCCCCAGGATGAACGGAGTGTAAACGTTCTCGATGCCGGCTTAGACTCTTGAGATTATCGTGCTCTTCTCCCCCAGTTAGAATAGGGCATGCTGTTTTCCAGACAGAGCTCTGGCAGCCGCCTCCATGGAGGTCCGTTTGGAGGCCTGGGCCCCGGAAGCCATGCCTGCCCTGTGTGGGATGAGCGTCAGCCCTGTTGTGGTTGTTCCCGTTTCCCAGTGAGCAGAAGTAGCTGCCTTGCCCTCCTGGTGCTTTTCTCTGGAGTGGGTCTCGTGTCCCCCAAGCCCCAGAGGGGACGACTCTCTTGGCCTTCACCTGCTGGGGCCCCAGAGAGTGTACAGGTGAGCTGGGGGTCTGTGTGGCTCAGGATTTCTGACTCCTGGGGACATGGCCTCAACGAGCCCCACAGATCCTGGCTCCCGGGATGCCTGGGACTCTGCCCGTCCGGGTCTGCTGTCCCCAAGCTGTTGGCCAGGAAGTGGCTGGTGTGTGGGCACAGGACGCTGTGGGCCCTGGCCCTCCGTCCTGCGGCTTGTGGCGCTCGAAAGGCGTCAGGCTCTCTGGGCGAGTCTCCTGCGCTCCCTGGGTCTCTGGGTCCCCTAGGGGAATCTCAGCCCCTCTCGCTGAGGCCTCCCCCCGCACCACGTCTCCCTCTAGGTGAGCATGGAGGCCCCTTCATCTTCCCATGGGTGTCTCTCTGGCCCTCCTCCAGTGCAGGTCTCTCTTCTGTGTATCTCCCTTGTGCATCTTTCTCTGTGGTTTCTCATCCTGTGTGTATTTATTTGCGCCTTCATTCCTCCACCGAGGTAAAAGCTGTTTGCTTTGGAGCCACAGAGTCCTGGAAGCCCGGGCTTACATCTCAGACCCTCGCTCATACTTGGGCAAGCCATCTTACCTCTGGAGGCCTGCTGCTGCATCTCTAAAATAAGGACATTAATTATTAATCACGGAGGGTTGTCTGGGATCGAATGAGCCCCCAGGCCTGGAAGTACAGCACGCCACAGGAGCTCGGCAAAATTCTCTTTTTCTCAATCTGTTGGGGGTTTTCTCTCAATGCAGAGCTTTCTCTTCCTCTTTGCTATCTGGTGTTTATGAGAGTGGATTGCCCCTCTGGGTGTGTCTCCCTTTTCTCTGAATATCCTAGCTGCTCATCCTGTTTTAAGTGTTCGGGACTTCCCCTCTGGTGGAGGTCTCTACCTGGGGTGTGAGTCATTTCATTCTTCCTGGGCTCGGGAGGTGCTTCTCCCTGGCTTGTGTGTATGGTGGGTCTGATCCCTCCCGTACCTGCCATTGCGCTGGGTCCAAGTCCCACTGCTGTTGGTGCCGTCTCCGCAGTGGGTGGGAGCGCTTCTCTCTCCCTTGGAGCCTCACCTCCCGTGTCCGTCCCGTGCTGGGCATGTGATCACACTTGTGTCCCTCTGGTATGTAGCTTCAGGTTTGGCGCACGGAGGCATGGAGGCCCACGGGCATGTCTCTTGGGCACTGGGCCTCTATCAGTTCCTGTCATCTTGACCCTGACGCTGGCTGTGAGGCTGTTTTTGGCTGCAGCAGTGGTTAGGCTGGGCCCCCTCCCTGGCTGACTTCATACTCGCTCTTGGGGGACGAAGGGGCTCTGTTCCCTAAGGGCAGGGTGGGAAAGATGCTCCTCTGGACGCCACCCCTGGCGGAGACCCTCTGCCCTGGACAAGGAGTCTGCTTCCCGGATCTGAATGCATGTCAAACCCCCTCCCCCCCCCCCCCCCCCGCCCCCTGGTCTGCACATTCCTCTTTGAAGGCTTTTAAAAAATTTTTATTTATTTATTTGAGAGAGAGAGTGTTCGGGAGCAGGGGGCGGGGCAGAGGGAGAGGGAGAAGCAGACTTCCCGCTGAGCAAGGAGCCCAACGGGAGGCTCGATCCCAGGACCCTGGGATCATGACCTGAGCCGAAGGCAGATGCTTAACCGACTGAGCCACCCAGGCGCCCCCTCTTTGCAGTTTTGAATTGTTGGCACAGCTTTGTTCTTCTCTCGCTGCTTCTGGCCTGAGTTATGGTGTCCCCACAGTCTCAGCCTCACAGGTGGAGTGGACATACCATCTCGCTCTTTCTCGGCCCTCTAAGCAGCCCTCTGCCTAGAGGGTCCCCACTCCAGCCCCTCCCATCATAAAGGACACTGTGAGCCAGGGTCAGGTGGACCTCGGGGTGGGGAGGCGGCAGACCAGGGTTCTGGGACCCCGACACTCTCCTGTCCTCACCTCTCTGGGCCCTGCCTTCCCCATCTGTAAATACCGGACAGTGCAGTCCCGCAGGGCTTTCTGCAGTGGTGGAAATGTTCTGCATCTGCCCTGTCTGATATGGTAGCCCTTATGTGATTGTTGAGCTCTTGAAATGTGGCTATTGCAAGCAATAAACTAACAATTCAATTTAACTTAATTTAAATTAGTATACATTTAAATAGCCACATATAGCTACCATGTCGACAGCATGGCTATAAGGTGTCCTCTAGCTCCAAAGACTTATGACACTTGGGCCGAATGTGCAGAATTCCCCGGAGTTCCAAAGACCCTCCTTTGGGTCGCCACAGGGCAGGACCCTCAGGCCCCGGGGAAGCCTGGCGTCACCTGACTTACGTAGGAGAAGAAGGGCCCATCTGGCCTTGGTACAGGCTCCAAAGATGTGGGAGAGACTGAGCCCCGGGACTCAGATGCAGTAAACAGACCCTTCCCACCGTGGTCTCGAATCCCCCAGTAGCACCCCCATGTGCTGCTACCTCAGTGGCCCAGAGCAGAGGAGACGGGAGGGGAGTTGCTCCTGGCTGCGCTAGAAGGAGAGCCCTGGGCTGGAGCAGGAGGGTGGTTGGCAGCCCCTCCCGTCCAGGAGTCCAGGGGGGTGCCCTGCCGGGGCCAACCTGCAGCCCCCGATCCCACGGCTCCTGTTCTCACGGGCTGTGGACGCTTCACCGCTCACGATGGCTCTCTCCCCTCCTTCTGAGCTGCTTGGCTTGAGGCGCGTAGCAAGTCCCTCCTGAGCCTCCGAGCTGTGCTTTTGGGGACTCCTGGCCTGGGGCTCCATCCTGAGGGAAGCTGATTGCCCCTCTGGCCCCGGGGCTCTGGACAACGAAGCACTTTGTCGATGGGTTTTTAGGCGTGACCCTTTGCATGTCTGGAGCTGTTGCAGCCTCAGTGACTCATTGGGGAAGGAGGGAGGGTGGGGCCGAGCTGTGGGCGAGGGTGAGCTGGCTCGCCGTCTCCGCCCCTCGCTAGTTGCTGGCTCTGCTGGGCAGAGAAAAGGGGGGCCTGCTCAAGGAGGAAGAGTGGGGTGCCAGGCTGGTTGGTGGCTTCAGAGAGCTGAGAAGCCCTCAGGCTGGAAGCCTTTTCCTTCCCTTCCCTGC
Organism: Leptonychotes weddellii; assembly: GCF_054177405.1. Taxonomy (NCBI): domain Eukaryota; kingdom Metazoa; phylum Chordata; class Mammalia; order Carnivora; family Phocidae; genus Leptonychotes; species Leptonychotes weddellii. Next base: position 8,179,417 of record NC_138379.1, read on the forward strand.
CTGGCTCCCCGTCCGCAGGGCTGGACGCTGGGGGAAGGCGCCTTAAAGTCGCAGCTGCGCTGTTCGCTGGGGTCAGCGTGACTTCCCGTAGGGGCTGCTTGTCAGGAGGGGAGGAGGTGATTCCTTAGCTCACAGCTGTGCCGATAGGCCGCTCACCGTCAGTGGCTCTGCCCGCCTCCTAGGCAGCACCCGTGTCCTAAATACTGCATGCGTGAGTTCAGCGCGTGGAGGACTGGGGACCTAGGTGCTGTCTTTCGCCAGAGCTGCTAAGCACCCGTGAATTTCCGAGGGACACAATCCTGTCCCCAGAGGCAAACTCTAACGCCTTCAAGAGAACTGGCAAATAATAGGTTCTCTTTGCCCCGTTCTCTCCTTCTACATTTCATTGCCCCCCAGGAGGCTCCCCAACCTTCTAGAACATTCTGAGGCTAAATGAGTCATGCCCAGAGCACCTTGCTCATAATTTATATCCGGGACAGGAACTTCAGTCTTTAAAATCTCCCCATCTGGCGCATGGAGCGCATTTAGTAAATGCTGGGAGGACACGCAAGTGAAGTTCGGTGACAATCTGAAGCTGCGAGCGGGCGCAGGGCTGGGCTGGGCTGTGTCTGTCCCTTGCTGGTTTTCTTTGCTGTGTCTGCAACGGTGTTGGACATGCAGGAGGCCATCAGTATGCACGTATTTATTGATCAGTTTACTAATTTCTGAATGTAAACAGCTTCAGGGTGGGGCTTTGGGTGAGGCTCTGCCTGATTTTTATCATCCCCCACACGGTTTCACAGACCTGCTTCTGGATGACTCGGCCCCTGCCATTCTGCGTGGGTGGCTGTAGGCCAGGGCTGTGTTCAGAGTCCTGCCTCGTGTCTTCCCAGGGCACCTCTGCAGCTGACAGCTCATCCTGTGGCCAGAGGGCATCTTTGCTCCCGAGTGCCGGCACCTATGGGGGCCTGGCCCAGCGCCCTGCGTGGGCAGCCAGATGGGCCCTGACTCCCCGTGTCCCGGAGGCAGCTCAGCTGCATTCAAGCATGTGGGGCGTGGGCTGGCCCCCGGCGGGGGGGGGTGCTTGGGGCTTCTTTGGTTCAGCCCGCTGCACCTGGAGCTCCCAGCTGGTGAGAGTCCCCCTGGTCCTAAGAACCGGGTTGGATCAGGTGACTCAGAGTCACTGTTTGTCAGCAGGGGAGGGAGGGCACCACCATTCCTGCTTTCAGGTCTGCCAGGCAGTCGCCTTCAGTGCTGGAGACACAGAGAAGTGGAGTCTCACGCCGGTTAAAGCTGCAGACCTGATGTGCTGTAGGGGAGAGAGTTGCAGACTCAGAGCCCAAGGGTAGTGGCACGCTCACGGTGGACCTCAGCTCTCAGTCTCTCCATCTGTAAAATGGGGACAGCAACGTCTCCTTCCTGGAGCTGTTATAAAGAGCCTAAAGAGAATGGGTGTTTTGTGAGACTCGTGTGCGCCTGAGCTTTTCCACACACGCTCACGCGCTCTCTCCTTCCGTCCTCAGGGAGATCCTGTGTCAGCTCCGTTTTCACAGAGGAGGAGATGGATGTTCAGAGAAGTTGAGTGACTTGGCCAGGGACATGCACACAGATGGGAGGATGCAGAGCTAGGGTTTATTTATTTATTTATTTATTTAAAGATTTTATTTATTTGACAGAGAGACACAGCAAGAGAGGGAACACAAGCAGGGGGAGTGGGAGAGGGAGAAGCAGGCTTCCTGCTGAGCAGGGAGCCCGATGTGGGGCTCTATCCCAGAACCTTGGGATCATGACCTGAGCTGAAGGCAGACGCTTAACGACTGAGCCACCCAGGTGTGCGCCAGCGTTTATTTATTTTTATTTTTTAAAGATTTTATTTATTTATTTGAGAGAGAGAGTGAGAGAGAGCTCGTGAGCAGAGGCAGAGGGAGAAGCAGGCTCCCCGCTGAGCTGGGAGCCCGATGCAGGACTCCATCCCAGGACCCCGGGATCATGACCCGAGCTGAAGGCATCCGCTTAACTGACTGAGCCACCCAGGGGCCCCAGAGCCAGGGTTGATACCAGGGTTTATATCTGGGTCTGGCTCCCCTAAGCCCCCTTTCCGCGATTCCAGGTTGGACAGTCATGTATGAATGGAACTGAAGTAGGGGAGGGTTGGGGTTTCGGTGTGGCCCCGAGAACGGAACAGGAGCAAGCCAGCCGTCTTTTGCGGTCGGGGTTTTGAGCAAGCCGCCTGTTGAGCGTGAGCATCTTTGTCCACTTTTCCCCAGGCTGTGTGACCGAGATTCCCGACGAGAGAGACTGAGAAGAGAGGAAGGAGGGGCGGGCTCCTGGCAAGGCATCCGCTCCTGAACTGAGTCCTGCAAAAGGTCCGTGGGAGAGAGGGTGTGACCGAGGTGAGGGGCGGCCGGGGTGGGGGGGGGGGCCCAGGGTGGGTGGCATCGGGAGGCAGGGTCCTGGGTGGAAGGGATGAGCCAGTGTCCACTTTCCATGGGGACCATTTCCACAGCAGAAGCAGGCATCTGAGACACGCTGCAGTCCCTGCGAGTTCACAGCACCAGAGATCCTTGGCTTTCTCGTCTCCTCATGCCCTCGAGCCCCCACTGTCCTGAGCCCCCGTTTCCTTACCTCACCCCAGATGGAGAAGGAAGAGGACACGACCCGGGAGCTGCTGCTGCCCAACTGGCAGGGCAGCGGCTCCCACGGGCTGACCATCGCCCAGAGGGACGACGGCGTCTTTGTGCAGGAGGTGATGCAGAACTCCCCTGCGGCCCGCACTGGGGTGGTCAGAGAGGGTGAGTCACCTCAGAGTGCGGGCTGGGTGCCGGGCTGGGCTGGCTGAGGGTGGCGGAGGGAAGGCCACAGGGGCCGTGGAGGGGCCAGTCCTGGTGACATCAGGATGGTCGGTACCCAAGTCCTGCCCTCCCCTCCCCTACCCACTCTGTGTCCCTCGATCCACACAGTCCTCGGGGAAAGCGGTTATATAGTGGGGTGGAGACATCGTCCTTAGTGCCCACTTCACTACCCACAAGCTCTGCCGCTTCGGGCGCATTGGTGGGCCTCCCTGAGCCTTACTTTTCTCATCTGTGCAACGGGTATTACCGCACCTGCCCTGTAGGGTGGTCATGACACGCATTGAACGCAAGTCAGTTCGAGGGTCCAGCATGCGGTGGTTGTGTGCTGTTTTCCCAAGACCCCGTGGGTCTCACCTGCTTCTTGCTCCGCCCTGCTCAGGGGACCAGATTGTGGGTGCCACCATCTACTTTGACAACCTGCAGTCAGGCGAGGTGACCCAGCTGCTGAACACCATGGGGCACCACACCGTGGGCCTGAAGCTGCATCGCAAGGGGGACCGCTCCCCTGAGCCTGGCCAGACGTGGGCCCACGAAGTCTTCAGCTCCCGAAGCTCCGAGGTGGTTCTGGTGAGTGCCTGACTGGCCTGTCTGTGCCCTGAGCTCCCTGTAGCCACACTGACCTGCTGGCCACTTCCTGAGCCTTGTGTCTACCTCCTGGGCCTCTCTGTAGCTCCTTCTCCTGTTTTCTCCCCTGTGCACTCTGTTAAATCAGACCGTGTGTTCCTATTTGTGTGTGACGTGCGGCTGATGTTGCCCCTGAAAGTCTTCCATCAGTCTCTCCAGAGTGCCGCAGCGTAGGGACCCACTCACGCTGTCTGGCCCTAGATGCCAGGAGGAAGCTCAGCTGCTTGGCAAGGAATCTTCAGACTAGTCTCACAGGTGCCCTGCTCTGCCTCCCAGACACCGTTTTTATCCTTCCAGAGGCCTGGACTCATCTGTGAGTCAGAGGCTGGGCAGCAAAGTGCCTGGGGGACGTTTCTTTGCTCCTTCTGATGGCTTGTTTATTTAACAAATAATGGGTCCTCAAGGTGAAAGCGTTAACCCAAGCACGGCAGAGTCTCAACAAATGCTTTCCGAGGGCTCCCCATTAAACAATGTGAGTTGAGAATTGAGAGCCCAAGGGTCAAATCCACGCAGAGCTGGGAGGCATCCCTGGGACTTGACAGGACGAGTGGAATCTAGAATTGATTGTAAATCCTTCTTCCAGACCACGCAAGGCAGGAGTCAACCCCACATCTCTCCCCCATGGCTTTTGCTTCCCAGAGTTTCCCCAAATAATTTGTTTTCCTCCTGTGATGTGGCTGTCAGCCCCTTTCTTCCCCCCTCCGTGGTCCGCCGCCCCAGGAGGCTTCGTGGGCCTCCGTTCTGGTCCCAGCTGCTTTGGGAAACAGGCAACCATGCTGGCAACTGGGCTGTGGCCGGGCGTCTGTGGCTCAGGCAGACCCTGCTACAGCCTCGGCCGGCCGTGTCTTTCTGCAGAGCGGGGATGATGAGGACTACCAGCGCATCTACACCACGAAGATCAAGCCTCGGCTGAGGTCAGACGATGGACTAGAAGGGGATCCTGGGGAGACCCAGAGCCGCACCATCACGGTGACTAGAAGGGTCACGGCCTACACTGTCGATGTGACAGGCCGCGAAGGAGCCAGGGAGATCGATATCAGCAGCCCAGAGTTCAAGATCAAGATTCCACGGCATGAACTGACGGAAATCTCCACTGTGGATGTGGACACCCACTCTGGCCAGACAGTGATCAGACTGCCCTCGGGCCCGGGGGCAGTGTCTCCTACCGCAGGCTCAGTTGTGGACATCCGAGCGGGGTCCGTTTCCGCTTCAGGACTAGAGCTCCAAGGTGCTGGCCACTCGAAGCTCCAGGTCACCGTGCCTGGGATAAAGGTGGGGAGCCCAGGTGTCAATGTCAGTGCAAAAGGCTTGAACTTGGGTGGCAAAAGAGGGGTCCAAGTTCCAGGAGTGGACATTTCGTCTTCTCTTGGGGGGGGGGCGGTGGAGGTGCAGGACCCGTCTCTGGAGAGTGGCAATAATGGGAAAATTAAAATTCCCACTATGAAGGTGCCAAAATTCAGTGTCTCAACAGCACCTGAGGGCCAGGCACCAGTGGCAGGGTTGAGCGTTTCTGTACCTGAATTCTCTGTGGAGCACAAGGGTGGCAAGCCAGGCCTGACCATTGGCGGGAACATCCAGACCCCTCAGCTAGAAGTCAGTGCTCCTTCTGCCAATATTGAGGGGTACGAGGGGAAGCTGAAGGGCCCCCAGATCACTGGGCCATCCCTTGAGAGTAACCTAGGCCTGAAAGGTGCCAAGCCACAGGGGAGCATAGGGGTGGACATCTCAGGGCCCCAAATCGAGGGCACTCTCAGCGGCTCCAATGTGGAAGTTCAAGCCCCTGACATTGATATTCATGGTCCTGGGGGCAAACTGAATATGCCCAAGGTGAAAGTTCCCAAATTCTCTGTATCAGGTTCTAAGGGAGGGGGAGCTGGCATTGATGTGGCACTGCCCACAGGTGAAGTGACTCTTCCTGGGATGTCTGGGGACGTCAGCCTGCCTGAAGTTGCTGCTGGGGGGCTGGAAGGGAAGGTGAAGGGTACGAAAGTCAAGACTCCTGAAATGAGCATACAGAAACCTAAAATCTCCATGCAGGATGTGGATCTGAGCCTTGGATCCCCTAAACTGAAGGGAGATATTAAGGTTTCAGTGCCTGGGGTGCAAGGTGATGTTAAAGGCCCTCAAGTGGCAGTTAAGGGCTCCAAAGTGGACATAAAGACACCTAGTCTTGAGGGGACCCTGACGGGACCCACGCTTAGTAGTCCTTCTGGGAAAACAGGAACGTGCAGGATCTCTATGACAGATGTAGATCTCAGTGTGGCTGCACCTAAAGTGAAAGGGGGTGTAGATGTCACACTCCCCAAAGTAGAAGGGAAAGCCAAAGTCCCTGAAGTGGATGTCAAAGACCCCAAAGTGGATGTCAGTGCCCCAGGTGTGGAAGTTCATGGCCCAGAATGGAACCTGAAAATGCCCAGGTTCAGCCCTCCAGGAGTTGAAGGGGAAGGCCCAGATGTAGATGTGAAACTACCCAAAGATGTCAGTATTTTGGGGCCCAAGGTCAATGTGGAGGCCCCAAATGTCAACATAGGGGGTCTGGGAGGCAAACTTAAAGGCCCTGATATTAAGCTGCCTGAAGTGAGTGTCAAGACACCAAAGATCTCCATACCTGATGTCGATTTGCATGTTAAAGGCACAAAGGTAAAAGGAGAGTATGATGTAACAGTCCCAAAACTTGAAGGGGAATTGAAAGGCCCCAAAGTGGACCTTGATGCCCCAGATGTGGATGTTCAGGGCCCAGACTGGCATCTGAAGATGCCCAAGATGAAAATGCCCAAAATCAGTGTGCCAGGGTTCAAAGCAGAGGGCCCAGAAGTGGATGTGAACCTGCCCAAGGCTGATGTGGACATTTCTGGGCCCAAGGTAGATGTTAGTGCTCCAGATGTGAGCATTGAGGGACCAGAAGGGAAATTGAAAGGACCTAAGTTTAAGATACCTGAGATGAATATCAAAGCCCCAAAGATCTCCATGCCAGATGTGGACTTACATTTGAAAGGCCCTAAAGTAAAAGGAGAATACGATGTCACAGTGCCAAAAGTGGAAGGTGAGATTAAAGTTCCTGATGTTGAACTTAAAAGTGCCAAAGTGGATATCGATGTTCCAGATGTTGATGTTCACGGCCCAGACTGGCACCTGAAGATGCCCAAAATGAAAATGCCCAAGTTCAGCATGCCAGGCTTCAAAGCAGAGGGCCCAGAAGTGGACGTGAACCTGCCCAAGACTGACATTGACATCTCGGGACCCACGGTGGACGTTGAAGTTCCAGATGTGAACATCGAAGGACCTGAAGGAAAGCTGAAGGGTACCAAGTTTAAGATGCCTGAGATGAATATCAAGACCCCTAAGATCTCTATGCCTGAATTGGATTTGCATATGAAAGGTCCCAAGGTAAAGGGAGAATATGATGTTACGGTGCCAAAGATGGAAGGGGAACTCAAAGGGCCAAAAGTAGATGTCAGTGCCCCAGATGTTGAAGTTCATGGTCCTGAATGGAACCTAAAGATGCCCAAGATGAAAATGCCCAAATTTACCATGCCCAGCCTCAAAGGGGAGGGCCCAGAAGTGGATGTGAGCCTGCCCAAGGCTGATGTGGACATTTCTGCACCCAAGGTAGATATTAGTGCTCCAGATTTGAGCCTTGAAGGACCAGAAGGAAAGTTGAAAGGCCCCAAGTTTAAGATGCCTGAGATGCACTTCAAGGCTCCTAAGATGACTCTGCCAGATGTTGACTTGGATCTTAAAGGACCCAAAATGAAAGGCAATCTAGATATGTCAGTACCAAAAATAGAAGGTGAGATGAAAGTTCCAGATGTGGACATCAAAGGACCCAAGGTAGACATTAAAGCACCAGATGTGGAAGTCCAAGGTGCAGACTGGAGCCTGAAAATGCCCAAGATGAAAATGCCTAAGTTCAGCATGCCCGGCTTGAAAGGTGAGGGCCCAGATGTGGATGTGAACCTGCCCAAGGCTGACGTTGACATCTCTGGACCCAAAGTTGACATTGAAGCCCCAGATGTGAGCCTTGAAGGTCCAGAAGGGAAGCTGAAGGGCCCCAAGTTTAAGATGCCTGAGATGCACTTCAAGACCCCCAAGATCTCCATGCCTGACGTGGACTTACACTTGAAAGGTCCTAAGGTGAAGGGGGATGTGGACGTGTCGGTGCCCAAGATAGAAGGTGAAATGAAAATGCCAGATGTGGACATCAAAGGACCCAAAGTGGATGTCGATGTCCCAGATGTGGACATTCACGGCCCAGACTGGAACTTGAAAATGCCCAAGATGAAAATGCCCAAATTTAGCATGCCTGGCTTCAAAGGTGAGGGCCCGGAAGTGGATGTGAACGTGCCCGAGGCTGACATTGACATCTCTGGACCCACAGTGGACATTGAAGCCCCAGATGTCAACATTGAAGGACCGGAAGGAAAGCTGAAAGGCCCCAAGTTTAAGA
>NC_138379.1:8187818-8202002 GCF_054177405.1 Leptonychotes weddellii
AGAAACAAACAGGGTTTTAGAGGGGAGGGGGGAGGGGGAATTGGTTAGCCCGGTGATGGGTATTAAGGAGGGCACGTACTGCATGGAGCACTGGGTGTTATATGAAAACAATGGGTCATGGATCACCACATCAAAAACCAATGATGTATTGTGTGGTGACTAACATAACATAATAAAATAAAAAAAAAAAGATTTTTATTTATTTATTTGACAGAGAGAGAGAGTTAGCGAGAGCAGGAATACAAGCAGGGGGAGTGGGAGAGGGAGAAGCAGGCTTCTTGCCGAGCAGGGAGCCCGATGCTGGGCTCGATCCCAGGACCCTGGGATCATGACCTGAACTGAAGGCAGACGCCCAACGACTGAGCCACCCAGACACCCCGAGGCAGATCTTTTTACTATTTCTCCAGAGTCGCAAACAGTGTCTGGCCCACAGTAGGGCTCACTAAGTATTTGCTGAACAGACCTCCTCAGCTGGTAAAATACTTTCCAGCCCGATGAACACGCAATTGGGCATTTTTAGGACTAACATTGGCAAAGATTTAATTTTTTCTCTATTGTGCCCATCTCCCCCCTCAAAGGTTAATTTTTAATTACACCACATAGCAATTCAGTTTTGGAAAACATTGAAACAATAAGAGAAGTCCTCCTCATCCCCCAAACCCAGTTGCATGCTCATCTTGAGTGCTAACCACTGACAGCCTCTCGGCATGCACCCCGCAGACTTTGCTCTGTGCATTTGGGCACATCCGTATGTTAACACAGATGTCTGTAGTTTGGTGAGTTAAAAGAAACCATAAATGGGGCACCCGGCTGGCTCAGTTGGTAGAGCATGAAACTCTGCAACTCTTGATCTCTGGGTTGTGAGTTCGAGCCCCATGTTGGATGTAGAGATTACTTAAAGGGACGCCTGGGTGGCTCAGTCGTTAAGCGTCTGCCTTCGGCTCAGGTCATGATCCCAGGGTCCTGGGATCAAGTTCCACATCGGAGTCTCTGTTCTCCAGGGAATCTGCTTCTCCCTCTCCCTCTCCCTCTGTTCTCTCCCTCTCTCACAAATAAATAAATAAAATCTATTTTTTAAAAAAGCCAACTAGAGTTATTATATCTACTTTGTAATCTGTAGCTTTTTCAAGCCTAAAAAAGGGGGGATTCACTCCACATTCAAATAAATGTCAAATAAATAAATAAAATCTTAAAAAAAATTGAAAGGAACCATAAATAAGATTGCCCTGTCTTGTTTTGCAATTTGCTCCCCGCCCCTTTAATAATATGTCTTGGAGATGTTCTGGGTAGGTCAATGTTCATTCTTCTTCACTGTTGTGGACTGTGGCTCGGCATAGATGAAGCATTCGGTGTTGAACGATTCCTCTAGACAGAACTTTAGGTTATTTCCAGTGTCTGCAAACAGCCTTGCACACACCACTTGGAGCGCACGCACAAATATTTTGCCTGAATTCTTAGAGACGGAATTGCTGGCAGAAGGAGCACATGCATTTAACATTTTTTTTAAAAGATTTTATTTATTTATTTGACAGAGAGAGACACAGTGAGAGAGGGAACACAAGCAGGGGGAGTGGGAGAGGGAAAAGCAGGCTTCCCATGGAACAGGGAGCCCGATGCGGGGCTTGATCCCAGGACCTGGGATCATGACCTGAGCTGAAGGCAGACCCTTAACGACTGAGCCACCCAGGCGCCCCTAACATTTTAAAGCTACTCTAAATCGCCCTCCCGAAAGGCTATATCCGCATACATTCCCACTTCTGGGTGTGAAAACCCCGGCTCTGTCCATACCCTTGTTGGCTTTTAGAGATCTCTTTTACTTCTTACCAATCTGTTGGCCAAGAACCATGATCTCATTGTTAGAATAAAAATGTTCAGCTCAATCTACTTGGCCAGGAAATTGTGAGTGATTCACATTAGTAACATAACCACATGTATAGTGATATTACCATTTAATGGTTATGTGTTCTGTACTTAGTAATTATTTTGCATGGACTGAGTAATCATCAGGAACAGTCACAAATCCGTTTTCTCCATATATTTCACCACGACTTTTATTTATTTATCTATTTATTTATTTATTTAAAGATTTTATTTATTTGACAGAGAGAGACACAGCGAGAGAGGGAACACAAGCAGGGGGAGTGGGAGAGGGAGAAGCAGGCTTCCCGCAGAGCAGGGAGCCCCATGCGGGGCTCGATCCCAGGACCCTGGGACCATGACCTGAGCCGAAGGCAGACGCTTAACGACTGAGCCACCCAGGCACCCCACACCACGACTTTTAGATGTGAAACACAGGACTGTGGGGTCTTGGAGTGTGCAGGGAATGACCTCCACGGCTGCAGCCTGCCCTTCCTCCACGTCCTTTCCTGCCCCCACAGTGGCTGTGTCCTGGAATGATGATGCCAAGTTGTCCAATCTCAAGCAGCAGTGCATTTTCTGCAACCCAGCCTCTGGGTTTCTGCTTTGATCAGCTCAGAACGTGTCAGCCGAAGTTATGGGTTTGGTCCTTTGCTTGGCTTCAAGGTTATCATGAGGCCCATCTTGGGGCACAAGAGAAGCTATGTCATGGGCTGGATCCCGCCTTAATCTTTTCCAAGCTCACACACCACCTAGGACAATGTTTTCCACATTGAGAAGTACATTTTATTTTTTTATTTTTTTTTAAAGATTTTATTTATTTATTTGACAGAGAGAGACACAGCGAGAGAGGGAACACAAGCAGGGAGAGTGGGAGAGGGAGAAGCAGGCTTCCCCGTGGAGCAGGGAGCCCGATGCGGGGCTCAATCCCAGGACCCTGGATCATGACCTGAGCCGAAGGCAGACGCTTAACGACTGAGCCACCCAGGCGCCCCGAGAAGTACATTTTAAAAGGAAAAGCTTTAAGAGCCTTTAGGATCGTACCCTGTTTAATTTCATGGCTGTTTCCCTCCCCTACTCCCATCTTGATGCCATGCATTCCTTCCACTATCTCTCTCAACCTCTGTATTCAGGATAAAACTAAAATGGTGGTTGTGAAAGATTCCTCCCCCCACACCCCCACAAGTTTTCTCTAGGCCTGATTCTTTGTCACTGACAACATCTAAGTCATGTAGTGACTTAATATTAATCTCTCGTGCTTCTGATATGGCTGCATTGCCTAATGGCTTCCTACTACGATTGAGGTAGGATTTTTAAGGCTTGTGACTTGTTTTGATGGCCTCAGATTAATTTTGTATTTGTATCAGAAAGCCATTTGCTTGCAAGTGTGATTGTTTCATTTTCTAAAGCAAATTGGAACTGAATTCCCTTCTTACACCTTTATCCAGTCCAGCTAGTACAGAATCTTTGTTTTGCTAGTTTTAGTAATGTTACTCTGTTATTTCTCTCTCTTTTTTAAAAAAGATTTTATTCATTTATTTATTTATTTGTGAGAGAGAGCACAAACTGGGGTGGGGGGACACAGGGAGAGGGAGAGGGAGAGAGAGAATCTCTCAAGTGTCCGACGTGGGGCTCGATCTCATGACCCTGAGATCGTGACCTGAGCAGAAACCAAGAGTCTGACACTTAACCGATTGAGCCACCCAGGCGCCCCTATTCCATTATTTCTTTTTTTTAAATTATTTATTTATTTATTTATTTGACAGAGAGAGACACAGCGAGAGAGGAAACACAAGCAGGGGGAGTGGGAGAGGGAGAAGCAGGCCTCCCGCGGAGCAGGGAGCCCGATGCGGGGCTCGATCCCAGGACCCTGGGATCATGACCTGAGCTGAAGGCAGACACCCATGACTGAGCCACCCAGGCGCCCCTACTCCGTTATTTCTAAAGCTCTCAAGTTTTGGCCGCAAGTTATACCAACAGGACACTGTGATGCTATATATACATGTAGCTAAGAACCATACTTTTTTCAGGATGACTTCTTATTTGGGGTAATTCTAGTAACTTTGACTTGGACTTTTTTCCCTTTCATATCTTCTAATATATGCTGTTGGACCTGAGTGGATGGTTTAATGGTTTAGAGAGGGCTTGGTTTCAGATCCTAGCTCTGCCACATCCTAACTTTGTGATCTTGGGCAAGTTACTCAAAATCTCTGGGCCTCAGTTTTCTCTTGTGTAAAACAAAGTAAGTGCAGCTACTGTCTCCTGAGTTACCATAAGGAGTTAACATACAAGATAAAATAGTGGTTGGCACATGGTAAGTGCTGATGTGTTTGCTATTATTATTCAGTTCTCTCTGAAAGGAAAAAACATTCCTTTCTTCTGTGGTTATTTGGATGTATTCTGAGTCTCATTTTATAATTGAAAACTGAACAAATTGAAATAGAAGAGAGAATCACTGAATGCTCAGTTACTCAACTAAGCCCTTTCTGGAAAAGGCAAGATTTTTTCTCTAAAATAATTCACACCTGATTAATCTATTAGAATTTGTGAAAATCTGTGGACGACTTGAAGAGTGACCCTGTAATAATCCTTGTCCTTGTTGTTAGAACACATCACAACCGTCAGGACTGGAGTGCAAAGACCAGAATAAACCCGAGGAAACCACCAGCCGAGCCGGGGCAGTTTCAGTCTCCACCCCAAATGCAGGTGAGAGAAGGTGGTGGGACTAAAAGAACGGTCTTGGTAGTGACCATTTCCATTTGGAGATCGGGTGACAGGAGCGTCCGCATGGGACCGGGCCTTCCCGGGCTCAGAAGTCCCTCCCTCTCCAGGGCCTAGAAATTCAAGTCTTCCTTCCCCTTTAGCTTTTTTTTGAAAAGCCTGCAGAGAACGCACTTGCTACAGAAGAATTCTCAAGGCTTTTTTTTTGTACGGAGGGCTGCTGTGGACCATTTACGTGGTTGGTGTAAATGACTTCTAGAACAGTGTCTATTAAATTCAGAGTTCAGGGTGGCGCGGAAGCCAGAGATTTAGGATTAAGGGGTTAGTATCCACATCTCTCTTTTTTTTTTAAAGATTTTATTTATTTATTTGAGACAGAGAGAATGAGAGACAGAGAGCATGAGAGGGAAGAGGGTCAGAGGGAGAAGCAGACTCCCTGCCGAGCAGGGAGCCCGATGCGGGACTCGATCCCAGGACTCCAGGATCATGACCTGAGCCGAAGGCAGTCGCTTAACCAACTGAGCCACCCAGGCGCCCCAGTATCCACATCTCTTTGAAGATCAACCAGAGTTTAAGGAAAAGTATTTTTGGTCCTATAAAGGAAATGCTTTCTGAGGCCTCCCTGAGGAGAGACACCCGTGTGAAGGGCAAGAGAGAGGAAGTAACTGGAGAGTGAAAGTTCTGGATCATAGGGCACTAAGTAGGGGGCTGTTGGCTCAGTCCAGGCCATAGCCATGATTTGGGACTGCATAACAATTAAACTGTTTTTTGGGGGGTAGCTGTACACATTTAAAAATCAGATTTCACAGAAAATGGGGAATGTATGGCCTTTCTTGAAATGTGGAAAATCTTTGTGGAGCCTGTCAACTGGAACAGAGTGACAGCCCTATCACTGGGGAATCGGAACTCATCAGCTCCCCCCACCTCGCCCCCTCCTTTGTCCCAGGAACCCCTCTCCTCCATCCCAGCACCACGTGGGATCCCTCCAGGTGTTCTGCGCGTCCCCTTCACTCACCCCTTCTCTCCCCAGCACCCTACCTCTACCCTGGCATCTCCTCCCAACTAATACATCTGTGCACCCCTCCCCTGTTTAAAGAACCCCTCCCTCAACCCCTCCCCCTCTGGTTATTTATGGGGTTGTCCCTGAGGGGCCAACCTGCTAGAAAGGGTGCTTCTTCCTCGCCTCCCACTCACCCTGGTGCCCCACCCATCGCCCCTGGGCTCCCCACCTGCTCCCCCCAAAGCTGTTCTTGCTAATCCTTACTCTGCCCAGCCCAGTCTCTGGGTGCTTGGTGCTGTGCGCCCTCCTGGAAGCCCTCTCGGCCCTCTGCTGAGTGACATCACTTATCTTGATGTCTGTATGGTTAGGGTGGCTTTCCCCTCCCTTCCCAGACCCTTCGTGGGCGCTTCTCTTCCCAAAAGCTCACAAATGGCAGAATTTCCCATGGACCTGTCCTGGGGTCTTTATTTTTCTGACACTAGACTCTCTCTGGGTCACCTCTTGGGGACTGCTGATTTCAGTCTGCTTTTCCGAGCTCCAGGCCTGACATCTTTGATTTTCATTCCTGACTGCAATCACCTCCTCATGGGTCTGCCCATCATAGATCTTTCCCTCCGCGGGTGGAGGGAGCTTTAGAGGCCAGTCTAAAATAAAAATCAGATCAGGTTACTCCCCTGCTTCACATTCTGCAGTGGCTCGTCTTGGCTTTCAGGGTGCGGTTCACATCCTTGGCTCAGCACAGGAGGCCGCCATGACCCACCCGCCATTTCGGCCCCCACAGCTTCCGTGTGCACCTTTCCCTCCCAGCGTCCTGATGCTGGTCCCTGCAGCTGTGTATTCATGGTGCTCTTCCACGTGCCTTCTGCTCCCTGGTTTTCTTTCTTCCTTTTTTCTTTTCTTCCTTTCTTCTTTCTTTCAAGATTTTATTTATTTATTTATTTATTTATTTATTTAGAGAAAGCAAAACCAAAAGCCCGGGGAGGGGCAGAAGGAGAGGGAAGCAGACTCCCCGCTGAGCGGGGAACCCAGTCACGATCTTGATCTATTAACAGATGGACAGATCACAGGCTCGATCCCAGGACCCTGACATCATGACCTGAGCCAAAGGCAGACACTTAACCGCTTAACTGGCTGAGCCACCCAGGTGCCCTGCTCCGTTTTTCTGAACATTTGAATCAGCACCCCCAGGCCAACCTGAGCCTCCAAGTCTGGGCTCAGTGTCCCCTTTCTGTGCTGTCCTGGGGTGCCCGCGCATCCCTGTGTCAGCTCCCATAGGACTGGGCTTCCACTAGACTTCACGTCCAGTGGAGACTGGAGGATTCCGGGCACACTGTGTCAGGCACATAAAACAGATGATGGCAAGAGCTTCTGGCTGGCTTCCTAGTGCTCACACATGGCGGGATAGTCCTCGCTTGCCCTTCTGGGAGCGGCTTCTAGCTTGTCGCAGTGCTTGCCTTCCCAACGCAGCACATCTTGCTGTACAATATACTTCATCGGCCTTTATTTAAGTGTCTTGAGATTGAAAGGTGTTTGGGATTTTGACCCCCTTCCTCAAAGGGGCTGTTATGCTCTGATGCATAGTATCTCTTCAGTCAATGAGCATTTACTGAGAGCCAGCCCTGAAGGAGGCAGAATTAAAGCTGCTGAGCATACGGATTCAGATACAATCTATGCAGCTGAGAGGAACTTGCTGTGGTTTCATGTGCCCTGGTTCAAACCACAGGTGAACGATTACAGTCATCCTTGTTGGAGACTCATGGACAGACCGTGTTGTAGGCTTTCCCCTGACCCTGATGTTTCCTCAGAAACCAACTTCCATGTCCCACACTTGCATGGACTTTGAGGCTGAGTTTCGTGTCAACATGACCTCCCCGGGATGCCAGAAATGAACCTTTCCTGCCCCTGCCACGAGCCTCCAGCTATCTCTAAATCAATTTCTCAGAAGGATTCTGCCATTTCCCTTGATTGTTAGAGACACGTTTGAACGGCACATAACTCGCATTTCTCATGGTAACACGGCCGTCAGCTGATGTCCTAGAGAGTCATCCCGGTAAATAAGCAGATGGGGAGGTTTGATCAGAGAACCATCGCTGCACTTTGAGATAAGACTGTGAGGTTTGGACCGGCGTGGCTCTCGATTCAAGACATCGACCTGGTCACACAGTGTCCTCAGTGCTCGAGGGGGTTTGGAAGGGTGGAATCCGGGGAAGCTGACCACGGGGCTGTGGGTCACACTGCCTGCCGCCGGGAGCTGTGTGGCCAAGAGGGTGAGAGCCCTGCTCCGGGGCTGCCCTGCCTGAGGTCGAATCCTGTTTCTGCCTCTCTGACCTTGGGAGGTTTCCAGTGTCCTTATTTGTGAAACGGGGATGATGCGGGGGCAGGGGCGGGGGGACATCCCTTACACGGTCGGTGGCTGTGTGGATTGAGTCAGTTAGTCCCTGCAGGCTGTTTAGACACACAGGAAGTGCCCAGTGTGAGCTGTTTCCAGTGTGGCCACTTGCCATGCGTGCTTGCTCTTGGTCACCAAAATGTCCTCACGTCTCCCCCACTGTGCGCCACGTCATGCCTGTTCCTGCTGTTTCAGTCTTCTTTGCTCACTTTGCTTCTCTGAGCATCTTACTCCAGTCCTGTCCTCTTTCTTTCTTTTTTCAGATTTTATTTATTTATTTGAGAGAGAGAGAGTGAGAGAGAGCGTGCACGGAGAGCGGGGGGAAGGGCAGAGGGAGAGGGAGAGAGAGAGAAAGAGAAGCCCAAGCAGGCTCCATGCTTAGCGAGGAGCCCGATTCGAGGCTCGATCTCACGACCCTGAGATCACTCGAGGGAGATCTCAAGTGCTGGCAAAGGTCTGTTGGCCCTCAGTGCTCTTCTGACCCCATCTCTCCTCCTGAATTGAGCTCCAGCCACAAGGGTCTCCTTGCTCTTCCATCTCAGGGCTTCTGCATTGGCTGTGAACTATGCCTGGAATGTTCTTTCCTTGACAAACTCTTTGCCCTCCAGTGTCAGTTGACCAGAGAGACCCTCTCTGAGACCTTACCTAAAGTAACAAGCCCTCCGTCCCCTGACCTCAGGCACCACCTGTGCCTTTTACCCATTTACTTATTGCTCTCTGACATATATTAATTCCCTGATTTGTTCACTTCCTTCTTCTTCACTAGAAGCTTCATGTTGTCAGGGGCTTTGTTTGGTTTCCTGTCATATCCTCCGTGCCTAGCATATAGTAGGTGCTCAGTTTGTATCTGTTGAATGAATGGGTGGTGCGTTGAGGTCCCCACCTTAATGGCCCACTGATGTTCCTATATGTCTCCGACAGCTGTCCAGAGGTGTCCAGCTCCCGCTGCCGTCCTTCTGGCCCAGGGCAGCTTCAAAACGAAGGGAAAAGGGCTGATCTGCACTTGCCGCTCCCTTTAGCCTTAGTCGTTCTTAGAAATGTCCCTGATTCAGGCAAGGATTTTTCCTAAGAGAAACAGCCCATCAAGGACATGTCCCATATGTGAGATTCCTCACACTGGGCTCTGCGGGTGTCTTCTCAGGGGTTCAAGGATTCAGCACAATCCAAAATTTTGTTTTCACATTTTGGTGACAATCTAAGGGGAAAAAAAAGAATGGAAACATATTTTTGGTTTTTTTGATGACTGTCTTACAGCCAAGGATAAGCAGTTTGTGGGTGGTGTTTGTCTTTGTGTGCGCACGGCATTCTTGGTACCCAGTGATCACTGGAAGCGACGGCCTCGCACTCTTAATTATTGAAATGGGGGTCATTGCAAATCTGTGATAATTTTTTTTTCATATCAAACGTGTCTGAATGAGAAATATTCAGACTACACAGCCATTAACTGTGAACTAGAGCGAAGGCTTCCAGGCTCCAGGTGGCAGATTTACATGGGTCAGAGTCAGCCAGAGACAATGGGCTACAACAGAGGCAAGAACAAACGCTGGCCTTAGAGTCAGGATCAACCTCTATCTTGGAATGAACTGTGTGGCCCTGGGTTTGTCAATCCACCTTTCTGGGTCTCAGTTCTTCATCTATAAAATGAAATAGAGAATCTCCAAGTTCTCTTCCAGCTCAGACATTCTATTTGGGGAGGTATGTTGAGCAGAAATGTCCATTTGAACACCAAGAGAAATACTTTGTTGGTACCACACCCGGAACACTGGCAATGAGGATTAAGGTGTCCCTTCAAGGTTGCTTTCTCCAAATGGCCTTTTCTGAGGACTTTATCTAAAATCACACCCCATTCCTGTCCCATTTAACCTGCTCGATTTTTCTTCATGAACTTTTCCTATGCTTTTGAGAAAATCTTATATTATTTTGGTTATTTCTTATTATCTGTCTTTTCCTCCTAAAGGTCAACTCTATAAGGTGGAGTCATCTTAAGATTGTGCCCCAGTGCCTTGGAATAGAGCCTATCATTTTGTAGACACCAGTCAACATTCGCTGAATAGACTAATGATTTGAGCACCTCCTTTGGTTTGGGTTCTGTGCAAAGTGCTTTACTTTAATCAGTATGTGCATAAAGTAAGCATGATTGTTCACCTTATGCAACAGCTGAGAAAGCTGAAGCCTCACAGCTTGCCTGTAAGTGTCAGACCTGGGACTTGAACCCAGGTAAGCTCTACACCTTGCCATATTCATCCTTAGCTTTGGCACCTCTCAGCCAGGGGAGCTCAGGTGCCAAATGCGTCAAGGCACAGATGAAGCTCTGTTTTTTCTCCCTTCTTTCTAATACTGCTCTGTTCACGGGGAAAGGGAAAATCAAACTCTCATCTATTGAAGAGACTATACTTGCCCCATTGTGTATTCCTGGCTCCTTTGTCATAAGTTGATTGTCCTTAAATGCATGGGTTTGTTTCTGGGCTCTCTATTTTATTCCCTTGATCTATATGTCTATTGTTATGCCAATATCCTACTGTTCCGATTATAGCGGCTTTGTAATATAGCTTGAAATCAAGAAGTGAAATCAGCATTGTTCATCTTTCTCAAAATTGCTTTGGTTGTTTTGTGGCTCTATACAAATGTTGGGATTGTTTTTTCTGTTTCTCTGAAAAATGCCATTGGAATTTTGATAGAGATTGCATTGAGTCTGTAGATTGCTTGGGGCAAAAATTAAACTCTTAGAGTCCTCCTTGACTGCCTTTGCTTGCTCTGACGGTACAGAAAGCACTGTGCTGGGGCGCCTGGGTGGCTCAGTCTGTTGAGCGTCCGACTCTTGATTGCGGCTCAGGTCATGATTTCGGGGTCATGAGAACCAGCCCTCCAGTCGGGCTCTGCACTCAGCTGGGAGTCTGCTTGTCCCTCTCCCTCTGCTCCTCTTTCCCCAGCCCCCCTCTGAAATAAATAAATAAATAAATAAAATTTAAAGAAAAGAAAAGACTGTGCAGAATTTCAGAACTGGGTGCTTTGTTAGCTCTCCTCTGGTTCTACCAATGTCTTCATTTTAAAGCTGAAGAAAGGGAGTCTTGCAAAAGTGGAGTGTTGCAGGACTTCCATATTGTCTTGAACTACGAACTGGCTAATTCATGAGCCTTCAGCAGTCTGGGTAAACCAGAAGGCCCCGGGAGGGAGTGCTGGGAGCCTGCAGGGCGCCAGGGACCCACCCCACCTGATGCTGTCGCCATCTAGTGGCCCTCTAGGATCTCCCCTAACCTGGGTACTGTTCAGTTTCAGGAGGAGCTGATGCTTGGCTGAGGTCCCTTCCTCTGATCAGACCACCCTCCTGGCAGTTCTTCAGGTGAAAACCACGTTTTTGAAAATGTCATCTTTTTGGTGTTCAGATACACCAGGAGGATGAGTTTCAGGATCGTTTGTGTGTGTGTGTGTGTGTGCGCGCGTGTGTGCGAGCGCGGTGGGGAGGGGGGGCATTCTCCTGACAGTTGTCTTCATCTTTTTCCTCCTAGGCCTCTTAGGGGTTAAATGCTATCGGGAAGAAGCAGGGAAAGTTCTCCTGCTTATTCTGCACATTAGGAATGAGGAATATTTTATGTTCATGAATGAGCTATTGCTTTTTTATGTTCTGATGACAGATAAAATGTTCTTGTTCCTCTTTGTTACACACGAAATTGCAGCCAACGGTACAACAGCGACTATGAATGATGTGCTTGAGTGATGTGGTCTCTACTATTCCAGGGGCAGAAATTCAGGGGAAAAGAGTATTGGAGATGGTCAGAATGGTCAGGTAATAATAAAACTAAAAATAAAATAAGAACTAATCCTTATCAGGCACTTTCTAGGTGTCAGGCATGATGCAAATGCTTTATGTGATGTAACTCATTAATCCTCATGAAAACCCTATGAAGCAGGTGCATTATATCCCTGTTTTACAGTGGAGGACTCTGAGGCACAGAAAGACTGAGGGATAGAGAGCTGGTAAGGACCAAGCCAGAGTCTTAATCCAGACTGGTTAGCTCCAGAGTCCTTTCTCTAGAATGCTACACCTGATGGCCTTGATGAAACTTTGTGAAGGAGGCGAGCTTTGAGCCTTGAACAATGAGAGGTCCTACAGCCTGGGGACAACCTGAGGGGTGGCCCGGGGATGGAGTAGGCATGGCAGGCCCCAACAGGGAAGGTGAGTCTGATCTCACTCTGTAGAGGGCATGTACTGAAGAACAGTGGGAAGGATGGTGGGGCAATAGGGTGGGGCCAGATTGTAAAAGGTCTTAACATCTAGGCAGAGGGTTTGGTCTTGGTCTGGAAGAGCACTGCCTTTGAAGTGTGTTGCAGGGTGGCTTTCTAGAAGCAGAGGTTTGGGGGCAGTGGCGGGTCTGAGGGTAGGAGATGTGGAGGCAGGAATGAAGCCCTGAGGGTCTAGCCTAGGATGATGCAAGAGGAGTGGAAGCAAAGGATCGTGGTGTAAGAGAATTCACAGATGGGAACAGCAGGTTGGAAATGAACTGGCTTTGAGATTGTGTGTCTGGTGAGAGGCACAATGTTGACTCCATCATGCTTACTCACTCAAACCGCTATCACAGAGAATTAAACATATAGGACATCGTCAGGTGATTTGTCTTAATCTCGCACCTGTTTGGGTAGCCTACTAAGACAGATTTTTTTTTCCTATTGATTATTTTATCAGTCAGGATTTGATCAGAGCAGTAGAACGTCCATAAGCTATAGAGAGAAGAGGGGCTTTATCACAGGGGTCCGAGCTTCCGTGCTGGTGGAAGGTCAGTCTCCAGTCTGTGTAAGGTGTTGTCCTGTGTCTCATCGGGGCCGGCTCAGGGAGGAACGGTGGGTGTGAAGGGGGGAGGAGGAGGGACAGCCTGGAACCATGTCTGGCCCTCACTGCTTGCATTCTCCATGACGACCTGGAGGGGTGACCCGAGGGGCAAGCTGGGGCCCTCATCCCAGAGCCGCATTCACCTGGCCCAGGAGCTGGATTTGCTGCAGGCCCAGTGGCTGCCCCACGCCAGCAAGGTGGGCCAGCAGGGCAGCGACGGCGTGCGTGGGGTGCGTCTGCCCTGCGCCACCTTCAGAGCAGAACAAAATGGCTGTGCTTCACCTGTGCCTTCCAAACCTTCCGAACGCCCATGCATTTCTCTCGTGGCCCATGCTGACCCAGGACCCTAGAGGGAAGGGAATCCTGGGAAATGTGGCTACGGGGACCCAGCCCAAAACCACACGACTGGCCACATTCATAGAAGATTCACTTTCCTTTAACCCTTCTGTTCTCCTCAGATGGGTGGCAGGAGGCTTTCAGCAGCTGCGTCTTCTGCCTTCGCCCGCTAGGGCCGCCGTAACAAGGTGCCATAGACCAGGTGGCTTAAACAACAGAATCTTATTTTCTCACAGTCCTGGAGGCCGGAAGCCCAGGGTTAAGGTCTCGGCACTTTTGGTGTCTTGAGGCCTCTGGTGTCTTGACGCTTATGGATAATGTCTCCACATGGTCTTCCTTCAGTAACTGCCTGTGTCCTTATGTCCTCTTGTGATTAGTCCTATTGGACTTGGGCCCCTCTAATGACTTGACTTTACCTCAATCACTTCTTGAAAGACCTGTCTTTAAATACAGTCCCATTCTGAGGTGCTGGAAGTTAGGATTTCTCCATATGAATTCTTCGAGGACAGGGTTCAGCCTTTAACGCTTTCTTTCTCATCCTAGTTACCTCATGGTGAAGGATCAGCCCCGCACCTCTCCCAGCTGTTCGGCCCTTCCATCTGGTTGCTCATGGAAGGCAGCCGCTGGGCTTCTTAGGGAGAGTCGGGGACATTATTTACTGAGGTCTGCTTTTCTGTGCATGGCTGTCCTTGCCCAGCAAGGAGCATTCCTCTGCGCCACACATGCCGACTTGGTCAGATCCGAAAGCAGCAAATCCAGGGGGGATTTATTTATTTATTTATTTATTTATTTATTTATTTATTTATTCTTTTTATTACATGCAGAATTCCTTGCATAGCAGAGAGCTCAGGAAGGGAGGCCCTGTTTGGGGACAGAGGTCAGGCCTTCAGAGTTCAGGGCCTTTCAGAAAGGGTCAGGCCCTCCTCTGCTAATCCCAAATTTGCTTGATTAGCCTCTGAATTGATGCACCTAGAATGAACTCGAACACAACCCAGAATGCAATTTAACCCTTGAGCTTTGTTTTCTCCTGTCCTTAAAATATCAGTCGCCGGGGGG
>NC_138379.1:8202102-8263263 GCF_054177405.1 Leptonychotes weddellii
TGCCCTCCTGCTAGAAATGGGGAGAGTGGGATGTGATACCCTTTTACAAATCTGGAGCCAGAAGGGAACCTGGCATCTTACCACTCTCTCCTCTGGTTCCCAGCTCCCTGGCCCTGGACAAAGTTACCATCACTTTTTATTGAAGTGAAAAACAGTTGAGATATGAATATTCCCTAAAGCCACTTTGGAATACTTTCAAGCATAGTTTCACAGCGAAACAGGGAAAAGGACAAGATTGCACAAAGGGCTGGATCACCCACTTGGAGAGCTGGTTCTAGAAAGAGAACTTTGGCTTCACGCACAAAGGAAGAAGGGAGTGGGAGGCGTTGGGGTGGAGGGATGGAGGCCTGCTGCTTGTCCAGGATGTCCCCCTGTGCACAGTGACAGGCTGTTAGGGAGACATCTTAGTAAAAGGGGTCGTGAGCAGTCTGGCAACCTGCCAACCCTCCTTGTACTGGAGACAAAGATGTTGGCCTGACAAACCTGTTGAGGTGATTTCCTAGTGCATTTACCACTTTACCAGACCCCAAACTACCCAAGGAAATGGATCTCTTTTAAAAAAACAAAGCCACTTGAAAATTTGTCCAACTATCTTATTACAGTAAGTGCTGAAGTAGGCGTCCTTTCTCATCTTAATTCTCGACCTTAGTGAAACTCTTGCATTCCAAGGCCTGGCAGGTCTTATTTTATTTTATTTTTTTTAAGATTTATTTATTTATTTGAGAGAGCGAGAATGAGAGAGAGAGACAGAGAGCACATGAGAGGGGGGAGGGTTAGAGGGAGAAGCAGGCTCCTCGCCGAGCAGGGAGCCCGATGCGGGACTCGATCCCAGGACTCCAGGATCATGACCTGAGCCGAAGGCAGTCGCTTAACCAACTGAACCACCCAGGCGCCCCATGGCAGGTCTTATCTTAAAGTGATTTTGTTGGGCGCACACTCTCCTCCTTTCTAAACATGCCCAGGGGTGATCAGTTTGGGAAAGGCAAAGGAGAAGGAAAAAGAAAAGAAGAGGACCTTTTCCACCAACATTCTCCTGGGGTCTAGAAAGGGGTTAACATGGCCCCGGTGAGAGCTGGGGGCTACCTGCAGGGGCTGTGGGGGGGAGCACTGGCAGGGATGGGGGGGTCCAGTTTGGGTTTGAAGAGGTCTCAGGGACAAGACCCCCCCGCCATCCCCGCCCCCCAGCCCCAGCTGTAGCTGGAAGAATGGAATGTGTGTGCTGACCAGACCTGCCTGGCTGAGGCTGTGGGAGGCACGAGGCCATCCCAAGAAACCACAGGGAATAGTGTGAGGAGATAAGGAGGCCAAGTGCTTTGTGCTCTTAAGATAACACTGTCTCCTGTAGAGGGGAGTTCCTCAGAGCCCAGCCACTGAGATTCCAGGCTGCTTCGCACCAGGGCTGCTGATTTCTGAGGGGCCCCGGAGGCCTCTGACCAGCCTTCCCTTTGTTCTTAGTACACATCCCCCAGCCCTCACCAGCCGGGCTTGCGGCCCTTTTCACATGTACCAGAGGCCTCTGGGCATTGGGTCCTGTAATTCCTCTGGCCAGCAGCGCCCTGGCCACCCCCTTGGCCCATTATTCCTCAGTGTCTGATACAGCTCTCACCCCTCAGGAAAGCTTTGAGGGATCGTGTCTGAGATCCGGGTTAGAACCCCAGCCCCTAGGAAGTCAGCAACCTCCTCACATGTTTACAAGTGGCGTTGGGCTGGTTCTGGCAGGCAGCTCTTGGAAGGTGCGAGAGTGGGAGAAGGGAGAACCCTGCCGTCTCCCCTGTGTGGCTTCCAGATCAGGAAGGCCGGGCTCAGCAGGCCCGGGACTGGAGGGGCGGCAGCTCCTGGTTCTCACACGGAGGGTGCATAAAACCCTCTGGAGGGAGCTGGTTAAAAACTCCCAAGATGCTGATTGCATCCTCGCATTTTTTTTTTTTTGAAGATTTTATTTATTTATTTGTCAGAGAGAGAGGGAGAGAGAGAGAGAGCACAAGCAGGGGGAGAGGCAGAGGGAGAGGGAGAAGCAGGCTTCCCGCTGAACAGGGACTCGGATTCGGGGCTCGATCCCAGGACCCTGGGATCATGACCTGAGCCGAAGGCAGACGCTTGAACTGACTGAGCCACCCAGGCGTCCCGTAGCATTTTTTTTCTTTATTGTGGTAAAATATACATAATCGAAACTTGACCATTTTAATCTTTTTTTTTGAGATTTTATTTATTTATTTGAGAGAGAATGAGAGACAGAGAGCACGAGAGGGAAGAGGATCAGAGGGAGAAGCAGACCCCCCGCCGAGCAGGGACCCCGATGCGGGACTCGATCCCGGGACTCCGGGATCATGACCTGAGCCGAAGGCAGTCGCTTAACCGACTGAGCCACCCAGGCGCCCCCATTTTAATCATTTTTTAAGTGCACAGCCTGGTGGCATGAAGGACATTCACGCTGTTGCACAACCATCACCACCAGCCATCTCCGGAACTTTTTCATCTTTCCAAACAGAAACTCTGTCCCCGTGAAGCCCTCACTCCCCGCTCCCCCTCCCCCAGCCCCTGGCAGCCACCCTTCCATTTCTGTCTCTGTGGATTGACTGCTACAGGGATCTCCGATAAGTGGGATCACACGGTGTGTGTCCTCTTGTGTCTGGCTTCTTTCTCTGTCACAACATGTTAAACAAAGGCCCCTGGGAATCCTCGTGTAGGGGTCTGGATCACGCTGAGAAATTCTGGTGGCCGCGGGGAGGGGGGAAGGGGAGAAGCATCCTGGCACAGCCTTTGAGGGCCAAGTTGACAGGGAGGGTGAGGCAGGAGGGAGTCAGGCAGTGTGGCCGGAAGGGCGGACAGGGGGAGGTGAGGGTGGTGGTGACAGAGGGGCCCTGGGGTGGGCAGCGGCTGGCTTCTGGTGAATATTGCTTAGGGCAGGGTGTTGACCAAGGCCTGGGAGCTCAGGGCAGAGGGACAGTGGAGGGAGAGGTGTGTGGACCAGTCAGTTCCGGGAGGGTCCTTGAGCTGTGGGTCACAGGCCAGGGTGAGGTGCTGACAAGGGGAGATCGGAGCCGGGAAGGAGCTGGGGTGCGGTGGGGTGTGTGAGGGCCACAGAAGGTGAGATAAACCAGAGGGGGAGGGGCCACATGGGTCAACCCAGGCCTAGAGGCAAATGGTGGGAAGTCCAAGGAGGCGAGTAGGGTCGAAAGACGTGGGAAAGTGGGCCTGTGGGCACAGGAGAGAGATCTGATATGGGGCCAACGCTTTGCCTCAGTCTGGAGATTGCTCATACTTCCTCTTGAGGAGGTGCCAGTTTATGGGCAGTGTGACCCTGAGGGTCCAGGGCGTGGGAGTGGCACAAAGGGCAGCCCTACTTCCAGCCCAGCTCAGGTCTTGATCTCAGGACCATTGAGTCTGAGCTCTGCGTTGGGCTCAGGGTGGAGTCTGCTTGTCCCTCTCCCTCCCTCTCTGCCCCTCCCCCCCACCTCTCTCTCAAGTGCTCTCTCTCTCAAATAAGTAAAATCTTTAAAAAATAAATAAATAGGGGCGCCTGGGTGGCTCAGTTGGTTAAGCAGCTGCCTTCGGCTCAGGTCATGATCCCAGGGTCCTGGGATCGAGCCCCATGTAGGGCTCCTTGCTCAGCAGAGAGCATGCTCCTCCCCTGCCTGCCGTTCCCCCTGCTTGTGCTTGCTCTCTGTCTGTCTCTCTCTCTCTCAGTCTGGTTCTCTCTGTGTCAAATAAATAAATAAAATCTTAAAAAATAAAAAAATAAATAAAAATAAAAATTGGTAAAAAATGTTTAAGAGAAAAGACTTAATAAAACAAACAAACAAAAAGGATACAGCGAGAAAGTGGCTCTTGGCAAACCAGGATGAGGACTCTCACCAGAAACCCCCATGCTCTGGCACTCTGAGGGCAGATTTCCAGCTTCCAGAACTGTGGGATACATTTCTGTAGTTTAAGCAACCCATCTCGAGTATTTTTGTCCTAGCAGCCCAAGCTATGGTGCACAGAGCAGCCCCCCCTCCCCCGCAACAAGGAATTATCCAGCACAAAATGTTTCAAGTGTTGCTGTAGAGAACCTCTGCACCAGGGCTGCATGAACTATTTGTAGTCAGCAAGCTCTCCCCAAGGAGTGCCGGCCTCCCCGTGTGGCCCGTAGGATGCCTCTGTGCTCATCCCTGCAGCTGCAGGAGGCTGGAGGCTCTTGCCCAACAAAAGTTCCTCCCGGATCCTTCTCCCGTATTGGTGTAAATAAAATCAGAAATTCTCTGACTCCAGGTGGAGGAAGCATCTGTGATGAACAGCAGGGAGGGTTCGTCCTGGAGGGATCGCAATAGGGCCCAGCACCTTATATATTCTATTTCTTCTACGGAAATGCACCAGCTGGGTGAGCACGGGATTCTTGTGAATAAAGACATGAGAGAGAAGGTTGGTGGGAGGTGATGATCTGATGTCAGCGGTCATTCACAAAACTTGACCTTGTCCAGCTGGGGTGAGCACCCATCGGATCCTTTATCAGGTCTCATTCTGCGGCTGCGTGACAAAGCATTGGGATGATTAGCTGAGTTTTGAAACTCTTAACTTGTGTGGTTTTGGTGGCTAGGAACTGGAGTTCTAGCTACAGGAGTTGTTCTCTAAATTCTGAGTTTTTTTTCACGTAATTTTTGGTTTGCGATCGAGCACTCATACATGGATGAACTGTGCTTCCTGTTTTCCCCATGTTTTCCACTTTATGGACTCAGGCCATCTTTCACGTCACCTTCTCTGTGCCCGACATCTCTCCCCCTTGGCAAGTTACCTGTTCCTTTATCTGTACCTATATGGCATCTTAAACCCCCCTCAACCAAGCTTTTATTATAGTCTGGTTATGTGAACATAATTCCAATATAATTAATATAACTAATATAATTCTTCCCCAGTGGAAGATTCTGGAGGGTAGGGACCATGTGTTGTTTACTCATCTTTGAGCCCTTGGCACTGGAGCTGTGTCTGACCCAAGATCAGCCTTCAGGAAGTGTTTGCTGAGCTGAATTGAACTTCAAAAGAATGAACTGTATGCAACAACTTCATGGGGAAAATGGCAAACGTGGGCCACTGATGATGTCAATTACGTCGTCTCAGTCTCCCCTTAGCTTAGCAGGGTGTGCTGGGAGCTGCCTGAGAGAGTGGCCTTCTCTCTTTCTCAAACCAATTACAGCTTCTAGCATGCTTTCCTCAGTGTCAAAAAGCTTGAGTATTTCAAGATGCATTTTTGGAATGCTAATCGAGCCATGGTGGAGACTAGAAACATCGAGAAGCTTGGGTGTTTCTAGCATGTGTATGCTCTCAGAGATCACTGCAAAAGTTTGAATTGTAGATTATGCATTTTCTTTTAAGGAAATGCAATGATATTACTTTGAAGGCTATGCTTTAAGTGTATTGAACTAGGCTGTGAGGAAGGACGTAGGCTCTGTATAACTACCAAGTAAACCAGGTCATTTAAAAGGGAAACCTGGGGACCATGATGAGTATGCAAATGACTCAGGGTTAACATATTGCTTGTAAACAGTTTATCGTCTCACATAGTTAAAATGCTTCCTTATCTTCATTTTACTGTTACTGTGCTTAGTAGCCTCTGTTTAGATGATCACAAACTCTCAATCAGGGGAATGTTTGAATTAATAAGGTTTTATTTCATTCCTTGATCTAACAAGTATGTATTGAATGCCCGTTATGTTCCAGGTCCCGTAGATAGCAATGAACAGATCAAGTCCTTGCCCTCTTGGAACATTCTAGTGAGGCAAGACGTGATGATTGTTGGCAGAAGGGGAGGAAATATCTAGAACATAGAGCTGACAGAAACTGCTGATGGATTGGATATGTGGGGGCAGTGGTGAGAGAGGGATCAAGGATGACGCCTACATTTTTGGCCTGAACAACTGGCAGAATGCCCCTGCCCTTTACCAAGTTGGGGGAAACAGGGAGAAAAGAATCTGGGAAAGAAAACCCAAAAGTTCCATTAGGGGCATGTTACGTTTGGGACCTCCAAGGGGGACGTCAAGGACACAGATGCGCTTACAGAGTTCTGGTGTTCAGGGGAGCAGTCCAGGCTGGAGATACAAACTGGGGGTCATACTGGTTTCTCAGGATGGCTTAAAACAACAGAAATTTATTGTCTCTTGGTCTGGAGGCTGCAAGTCCAGAATAAAGGTGTTGTCAGGGCCATTTGCCCTCTGAAGTTTCTAGGGAAGACTAAGACTCTTTCCTTGTTCTTCCTGGCTTCTGGTGGCTGCTGGCTTATGGAACCTCCATTTCTGCCTGTTCACACACATGGCCATCTTCCTTCTGTACATGTCTGCGTCTCTTTGTCCAAATTTCCCTCTTATAAGGACCCCAATCTTTGGATTAGGGCCCACCCTAAACCAGGAGAGTGTGGGATCTAGAGCAGTGCCTGGTTCACGGGGAGACATGTTATAGAAATTCAGAGTAGGCATTTAGCTACGTTTATAGCCATTTCACCCAAGCACGTGCTCATTCTTGTAGCTATTCATTCGTATTCTCTTAGAAGTGTTAGTCTGTAATCAATAGGAAATAAAGATGCAAAAATCTTCGATCCCTCACCACAGGTTGAGTAAGACAGGAACTCAGAATTCACTTTGGATTTGGCAGTATGGGTGGTCTTGACCATGGAGGTTTTGTTGGAGGAAAGAGGAGCCCCCCCCACCCCGCCGCCCTGCCCCCTGGAGTGGAAGCTATGGACCAAGAATGGCAGATGTGAAAGGATTCAGTGTGCACAGGTAGAGCTGTGCTTGGAAGGGCAGCGAATCAGGTTGGTAGGAGGGGAAAAAAGTGGGGTCAAGGGAGATGTTTCTTATTCTTTAGGGTGGGGCATCTTAGACCATGTCTGCATGGTCAGGGGAAAGGGTCAGTGGACAGGGAGAGGCGGTTGAGGCAGAAGAGAGGGTGATGCAGGACTGGACCCCGCAGGCTGGCAAGAGGGGGTGGTACCCCGTGTCCCCCCGGAGGGTGGGCTTCCCATGGGAAGGAGCGGGGGGAGCACATCTGTGTTTAGAGTGACTTCCCCAGTTTTAGCCCTGAAAGTCCCACATCCTGGGAAAGCTTTAAAACGGAAAGTTCCATGTCCCAGGGCCACTCCCCTGCGCCCAGTCCCAGGCAAACCAGGACAGGTGGTCACTCTATCAACAGAACTGGCCTGAAGGGAGAGTTGGATGCTGGGAGGCTGAGGGCTTGATGGAGGGAAGATGAGGTAGCCTTTGATGGTGGCTTCTATTTTCTGGGTGACAAAAGGGGTGAGGTCATGCACTGGGAGCAGAGTCAGGGAAGGAGGCCGGAGGGGAGAGGAGAAGGTGTGGAATAGCCATCTTGGGAAGGGGGTAAGGTAACTTACTAAGAAATGGAGTAGCATTTCCAGGCAGTGTTGGGTGGTACCTTGAGATGTGTGGTCGTAAACTTAAAGGGATACCAGTCAGAGTGACAGTGGGGATTCTGCAAAAATCCAAACGGCTAGCATTCCGTCATAAGTGATTTGTTGGAACATAGGACACTTACTGGGTTGTCCTGGAATATGGTGAAAATGGATACATCATTAGAAACACATTCCTGGTCTGTAGGACTTCCAGATAAAAATAGAGCAGAAGCCATCTCTCCTGAGAATAGATTAATGACAGACACTTTCACTCCGACCTTTGATTTCTTCACTTACAGGCTGTTCACAATGACAGTGCGGACCTGGTCATGTTGTCCACACCCCTTGTATCTCCTCTCCTGCAGAAACACCTCAGTGGCTTGCTCATACCAAATACTTCTTTGCCATTTGCAGTTACGATGATTCGCACAAGCAACAATTTAACAATAACGGAAATAAAAAGTTACCGCCCAGCTTGATTCCACAGATCTTCAAGTGAAAGGAGTTTAGCTGGATTGCCGATTTTGGCTCATTCTGCCTATTCTCTTGGCAGATTTTATTTATTTATTTTTTATTTATTTGAGAGAGAAAAAGAGAGGGAGAGAAAGATTGAGAGAACAAGTGGGAGGAGGGGCAGAGGGAGAAGCAGACTCCCTGCAGAGCAGGGAGCCCAATGCAGGACTCAATCCCAGGACACTGGGATCGTGATCTGAGCCGGAGGCAGATGCTTAACTGACTGAGCCACCCAGGTGCCCTCTTGGCAGATTTTAGATGTGTGATCAAAGTAGGTAATTCAAAAAGTAGCAAGGTATCCTTATATTTGGAGTTAGAACACCTGGATTCGAGTTATGCCCCTACTGGGTTTTGGTCAGGTGACCTTACGAAGCTCACATAACCCGCAAGCCTTAGTTTTGTCATAAAAATGTAGCTAAAACTACATTTGCCTGCTGCTTTGTAAGCTCTGTAAAGGAAAATGTTGTGTGTCAAACATAGGCTGGCTATTTGCTCTGATGGTTGGCCGCGTGGTTCTGTGATTCTTTGGTAGATTCCAATTCTGTAGCTTTAATAATAGGGACAGAGAAAACTGCTGATCCACTGGGTGTGGCAGCTGAGCTCTGGATGACCGTCAGTAATGAGGCGCTGGACTAGGGACCAGGGATGAAGTGAGTGCAGGGCAGGGGTGGAGGGAGTGAGGCACGGGTGTGGGGTGGGGATTGTGGTAAGAGAGGGAAAATTCTAGACCTAAGAGTGGAGTTCTTCCAGGCACTGGTAAGCCGTAGGGGCTGCCTTAAAATGGGATTATGGAAATAATGTCCTGGGTTCTCTGTTTTAGAATGCAGGGGAGCGAGGAGGCCAATTTAGAAAGTTTACTTGTTTGTTACTTAAGGTTTTCGCCTTCAGCTATTCAGGAAATTTTACTCTGTAAAGTGACTCATTCATTCCCTAAGGGTTCCCCATAGCCAGGGTTTTACTGGGTCAACCACAGAAGCATCAATTCCTGGAAGATTGTTTCCATTTTGTCACGGACTATAACTTGGAGGTCATATTTTTGAATGCTCAGTTATGGAGAACTCAAAATACTTTTTAGAAATTAGCTGTAAAATCCTTAGGTGCTGCTTGACGATCTCCAGATTAGTTACTTTTAATGTACTTAAAAAGGCAACTTGGAGTCCAATTCTACCACCATAGAGACACCCCCCTTCCAGGAAATCCACCTTGCCTCCAGTCACTGAGGTGTCCTTTGGTCTTCTTGCCTTGATCTCAGCCTCTGCCTTAAAATCCCACAATTCTCCTCTCTCTGCTTTCCACAGCTCAGAGCTTGGTCTCCTGCTTCTCTCTTCATAGCCACCAAAGAACTCCCCACCCCTTTAATCTTATTTCTTTATTAATTACTATTATTATTTTAGAGATTTTATTTATTTATTTGAGAGAGAGAGAGAGAGAGAGAGCACAAGCAGGGGGAGGGGCAGAGGGAGAGGGAGAAGCAGGCTCCCCGCTGAGCAGGGAGCCCGATGCGGGGCTCCATCCCAGGACCCTAAGATCATGACCTGAGCTGAAGGCAGACGCTTAACTGACTGAGCCACCCAGGCGCCCTTATTATTTTTTTTAAAGTAAACTCTTTCCTGCGACGTGGGGCTCTAACTCATGACCCAGAGATCAAGAATTGCGTTCCTCCACCAACTGAGCCAACCAGGCACCCCCCCCCACCCCCTTTAATCTTTTTTTAAAAAGTTATCACAAAAATCAAATTCTACCAGTTATTTCAAATAACTCAAAACTGTTTAAAGTGAAAAGTGAAAGTCATCCCCACTGCTCTTCCCAGGATAACCCCTATTCTCTCTGGGTAAGCTCCTCAGGCTGAAGGCTTCGGCACTGTGTCCATGGGATCTAGTTCTAGCTCCTGGAGCTCTGGTCCCTCCCTTCTGCTGCACGTTGTCATGAGGGTCTCTCATTTCAGATACAGCAAATCTTCGGATTCGTTGGCAGGTCCCACTGTGGACAGGGCTTAAGTGACCTGCAAGAGATGTTTCCTGTGTATGGCCTTGAGAAATATATTTGACCTCTGTGTCCCTCAGTTTCTTATCTGTAATGTGTGGGGGGTTAAGACACCATGGGCCTTAAGCACTCTTTGCTCTAACCCATCCATGTGTCTAGCCTCTTCCCCCTCAATTAATATTTGTTTTCTTTTTCTGCTGTTGTCTTTTTTTTTTTTGCCCATAGCCCCAAAGGGCTTGTGTCGAGGTGCAGAGATCAGAGAGCTGGAGTCACCTTTTGGTTGGCTCGCTATGTGACCCTGCTAATCATGTGGCCCTTCTGGACCTTAGTTTTCTCATATGAGAAATGAGGGACCAGGACTGTCTGATCTCCAGGAGACTTTCTGGTTCTGACACCCCATGATTCTCACGACCTCCTCCTACCCAGGGGTGACTCCTCTGATCTTAAGGGAACACTCAGCTCAGGGCAGGTGTTTGTTGCTTTCAGCACAGGGTGGTGATGGTAGGTTTTGGGCAGGGGACAAACTGGGGGAGCTGGACTCTCTTCTAGAGTCCCTGAGTCAGCTCCTCATGGTCTGACTTCATTTTTTCGTCTGGAGTGCTGTGAAATCCCAGAACATCACCCACGCCCACTCTTAACGCTGAGTACATTTGGGGCACATTCCAACACCAAGTAGGAGCCATTTGGAGATGACGATCTCATCTGCGAGCTTGGAAGCCCCTGCTCCTTGTCCTTGTGTGTGATTTGAAGGGAGCTAGGATGGCTAGCCATCCCGGCTTGCCCTGGACTGTCCCATGTCCCAGGAACCCCAGGGCCATACCAGGACAGTTGGGTCCCCTACCGATGTTCCCCATCAGGGCCTGGCCCACTTCTTGAGTGGGCTAAGGAGCCGGCAGGGCAGTGAGACTAAGAATCAGCTGGGGTGCCTGATTATTGCAGATTCCTGGGCCCCACTCCGGAGAGCCTGATTCAGTAGATCTGGAGCCGGGGACTGGGAAATCGCGTCTAACAAAGCCTCCAAGTGCGTCTGGTGCTGGTGTTTCAGGTACTGCATCTTGAGACACACTCGGTACTTGTGGCGATGCGGGGAAGAGAACCCGCTCCTGCCTTCACATTGCTCGTACCATAGGCAGGAGAAGCCTGGGGAGGCGGGGGTGGGGGGGGGCTACTAATCACGCTTACATTGAAATGAACACTGTTAAATGAGTAGCATGAGGACCAAGGGATTTTATTCCTCCTCTCACCCTCCAAAGTAATTCAGTGCTTACAAAGCTCGGCTTTGTTCATTAAGAGAGTTGACTTGGCATTTTTCTGCAGGGGGCCTGCAGGGAGGGTGAGTTAGTTGCAAGAGATGACCATTCCCTGCAGTTTATGTCAGACTCCCCTGTCTCACCACCACCCTTGCTTGGTCTGCTGCATCGTGGGACCCCTCTGGTGGAAGGACAAGGGAACCATCTCTAAGACCCATGGTAGCTCTGACCTTCTGGCATGGGGGGGAGGGGGTGAGGAAGCAGCCCTGGTCTTTTTCTTGGTAGGTAGCTGTCATTTCTATTGCTTATGAGCTAACACTTTTCGTAAGGTGAATCGATGAACTTGAGTCCCCAAGGGCACTTAGCTACAGGAATGATTTGAAGAGGACCCAAGATGGCTTGTGAAGGACGAGCTTATTGATGGTTCCAGTGGGTTGCTCAGTGCCCGCTGCCAAAGAACAAAGTGGCAGAGGCATCCCTCGGAGGGGAGAGGAACGAAGTCACGGCTCCACAGGTCTTCAGATGAGGAATGCGAGGTTCATGGGCTCCGGGCAAGACCTGCCACCACTGGGGTTCCAGGAAGGTGCTATGGGGCCATGCACCACCACTGGCCATGTTGGCTCTACCCATCCAGCTGGTCTGAGAGCTGGGCTTGGGGGGGCTGTCTTAGTTCAGGCTGCTATAACAGGATACCGTAGACTGGGTGGCTTATTAACTATAGAAATGTATTTCTCGTAGCTCTGGAAGTCTGAGGTCAGGTTCTGGTTCTCTTTTGGGTTGCAGCCTGTCAACTTCTCGCTGTGTCTTCACATGGTGGAAGGAAGTGATGGAGTTCTCTGAGGTCCCTCATATAAGAGCACTAATTCCATCGCAAGGGCCCCACCCTCATTGCTAATCACCTCCTGAAGGCCCCGCCTCCTAATATCATCATGCTCTGTGTGTGTGTGTGTTTGTGTGTGTGCGCGGGGGAGTGGGTAGGATTTCAGCAGATGAATTCTGGGGGGACACAAACATTCGGTCTGTTGCAGGGTCCTTCCAAGGACTGGTGCCCTGGGCACCACCTGGGCTGTGTTGTGATGGCTTCAAGTTGAATCCTGTCTGAGTCGTTTATCTGCTGGCTGTGACCTTGGGAAAAGCATTAACTTCTCTGAGCTTCAGTTTTCCCATTTGTAAAATGGGGTAACGTTCCCTGTGTTGTTGAGAGGATTGAATGAGATAAGCATACGAACTGCTTTAGCACAATGCCTGGTGCGGAATAAAGGTTAGGCTTTATTATTATTAGTGACAGAAAGTGGTAGAGGCCTGTAATGAGGTCTGTATTAATTTGCTCAGGCTACCATAACAAAACACCACAGAACAGTTCCAGAGCCTGGAAGTCCAAGATGAAGGTGTCGGAGGTCTGATTTCTTCTGAGGCCTCTATCCTTGACTTGCAGACGGCTGCCTTCCCACCTTGTACTCACGTGGTCTTTCCTGCATGCACGTGAGTCCCTGTGTCTCTTTGTGTGTACAAATTTCCTCTTCTTATGGAGACACCGGTCAGACTGGATTAGGACCCACCCTATGGGCTTATTTTAACTTAATCACCTCTTTAAAGACCATGTCTCCAAATAGAGTCACATTTTGAGCTGATGGGGGTTAGGGGTTCCACATATGGGTTTAGGGACACAGCTCAGCCCATAACAAGGGCCAGTCTCCGGGCCAGGACCTCTGAGGGTCAGACAGAAAAGGCCCCCTCTAGGGAGCCAGACACGAGAGTGGGGTGCAAGCTCGTGTGGGGGCCGTGTTGTGGTCACCCAGGCAGCACATCCCATTGGACCATGCTGCCAACTGCAGTGAGTCTAGGATTATGGTTGATGCCTGGGTTTGCCTGGGCCCCAGCCTGGCACGTGTGGTTGAGATCAGCTCCACGGGTGGAGTTGGGAGGTGAGTGTATGGGATATGGAAGGAGGAGCAGATGGTAGCTCTAGAAGAAACATGAAGATCACATCCATGGGAATTAGGGAGACAAAACAAAGGCAAGGTTGGGGACCTCTGGGCTCCCAGCCCAGTTCCTTAGGGTTCACAAAACTCTTGCTTGCTTTCAGTGGGTCAGGAAACCCTTTTAAGAAAGACAATGTGATAGGCTCTCCAGTAGAGGCTGTCGGCCATTTAGGGCCTTCTCATGGATCCAGTCCATGCATTTCTTTAGAAAGTGCAAATCTGGGCTTCAGCAAACAACCAGGTGGCTGGGTGCCTTTTAAGGACAGGCCTAGAGCCCAGCATGGGGGCAAGTGTGCCAGTCCACTAACTTTCAACCCAAGGATGAGCTCATGGAGGTCACTTGTCAAGCCCCCTCCTCTTCTCCCCACCCCCCACTCTTCTCTTCCACAGGGGTCCTCTTGAGCTACTTTGTGGACTTTCCCAACATCCTGGCATATTTGTTCCTGCCTGGGTTCCTGGACTGAGCATCTCCTTACCCGCCATTCGGCTTTGATTTTGGCTGAAGGCGGGGTCCTGAAGATGGCATCCTGGTGGCTTGTTGCTGGAGTGAGGGTGGGCAGTTCCCGTTGTCGCCACGAACATTCTAGCTCCCTCACCTTGATCTTAAGGCTGTCTTGGTTTCAGCCTCTTATTCACGTCAATTTTAAGTGGTTTGGGATTTGATGGTTTCTCTGTTCATAGTCATTCTGAGGGTGCTAGAGGTGGGAGATGGCATTCTTTTCAAACCCTTTGGCTGTCTCCAAATTAACTTAGAGTTTCTGACCGTGCACATGGCAGAGGGTATTTAGACACAGTCCTCTTATGAGAGGATGTGTTCCTGGGGCAGAGGCCTTGAGTCCAGACTAGAATTCAAACTATATCTCCTACTTAAAGGGTCTTCTCAAGCCACCCCTTCTTCTAAGGGACCTGAAGCACTGGAGGACTCGCTCAGCTCCTATGGGCACTGGGTTGTAACCTTCTTGGAAGACAATTGTGCAGTGACAAATGCAAGTCCTGGGTTCAAATCCTGACTCTGCTGTTGATGAGCTGGGTCTCCTGGGGTGTTTCTGAGTCTCAGTTTCCTCATTTCTGAGTCACTGTACCTGACACATATTAAGTACTCAAAAAATCATGGCTGATTTTATTATTTTAAAAAAAATTTTCTTTATTTGAGAGAGAGAGAGAGAGAATGAGCGGGGGGCGGGGAGAGGCAGAGGGAGAGGGAGAAGCAGACTCTCCACTGAGCAGGGAGTCTGACATGGGGCTCCATCCCAGGACCTGGAGATCATGATCTGAGCCGAAGATAGATGCTTAACCGACTGAGCCACCCAGCCCCCCCTGATTTTATTCTTATTGTTTTCACTCATTCAACTTCCTCAACCCAAATGGCGTTGAGTATAGTGGTTTCCCCTGGAATGAGGATAAGGTGGAAGAAATTACCCTGGAGCCATGCTGGTCCTCAGGGAAGCTGATGAGTGACAAGTTGGACAAGAGTGGTAACAGCCAGCCCTAAGGCACTGCTCGGTGGAAGAACAACCTGAATTGTGGGAGAAAGCAGAGACAGGTTTAAAATATCTGAAGCACGCCTTCTGACATGTCAAGATAATGCTGTTTACCCTTCTGGAAATGCAGTGCCTAGCTATGCATGGGGTTTGGAGGTGGGATGCCCCTGGGACATCTGACTTTGTTTTGGGGAGCAGATGGGCATAGGTTCCTCATATTATTCTTGCAAAATTTGCAGAAACCCCTCTTACAACTTCACGGGTCTCATTGTGTGAGTCCTGGAAGAGCTCAGACTCAGGGGACAGGGGTTGTGGAAGACACCTATTGACTTTGATCTCCATCACCCCCCACCTTGGGAAGTCTTAGATGGAGGTCAAATAAAACCATGGCAGGGACGGCAAGAGCACTAATGTGGCAGTCACTGGGGGACTGCTCTCACAGTGCCTGCCTGCCTTCTCCACCCTCCAAGTAAAAGCAGCTGGTAAGAAACTGCAGGAATCCAACTGACCCCCCCAATCCACAGTCACATGGGATCAGAGCCCCCTCCTGCAGACAGTGCAATGGAACAGGCTTTGTGGCTTGGTAGATAGAACCTCAGGCTCCAGAGCAGGGCTGCGTTCAGGTCTAGCTCCCCACTTACAAGCCGTCCTTTTTTAAAAAAAATTTATTTATTTATTTGAGAGGGAGGGGTGGGGAGGGATAGAGGGAGAGTGAGAGAGAGAATTTCAAGCAGAATCCCTGCTGAGCGCGGGGGAGCTATACTCCATCCCATGACCCTGAGATCATGACCTGAGCCGAAATCAAGAGTTGGACGCTTGACCTGAACCACCCCGACACCCCCACAAGCTGTTCTGAATTAGCCTCTGCTTCCCCCTTGCTAGAAAGGGGATAATAATAGCCACGCACATCATAGCAGTGTCGTACAGATAAGATGAGACTATAAATGTGAAATCCTGGGCACATAGGAAGAAATGTTATCTGTTATTCTGATTACTCTCTTTGCAGTGGGATTTGTGATCTGCCTGTAGGCTTCTTGGGAATATACTGCTAATTGTCACACACACTGAAGTGCCATCTGTCCTGTGATATTATTATTATATTTTTGAGACTAAGGGCTTTTGGGCTTCTGGAGAGCCTTTTTTTTTTTTTTTAAGGATTTTATTTTTTAAGTTATCTCTACACTCAGTGTGGGTCTCAAACTCACAACCCCAAGATCAAGAGTCCCATGCTCCACCGACTGAGCAGCCAGGCGCCCCTAGAGAGTCTTACTAGTAAGCATCCATTCTAAGCACTCCAGCAACTGTCCTGCCAGGTGGCTCGCTGGGCAAGGACCTGGGATGGGCACAGGGCGAGTGTCTGGGTTTGCAGAGGCACCTGGAAGAACATCGGACCAGATGACAACCTTTCTCTGACCCTACCTTTTGCCCTGGGCTGCATTCCCCAAACCGCCCATGTTATTTAAACTGAAGTCTCGGGGCGCCTGGGTGGCTCAGTTGTTAAGTGTCTGCCTTCGGCTCAGGTCATGATCCCAGGGTCCTGGGATCGAGCCCCGCGTCGGGCTCCCTGCTCTGCGGGAGGCCTGCTTCTCCCTTTCCCACTCCCCCTGCTTGTGTTGTCTGTCTCTCTCTCTGTCAAATAAAATCTTTAAAAAAAAATAAAAATAAAAAATAAACTGAAGTCTCGCCCCCAGGATTGTTCTGAAGTTTTGGTGGAGGAGAGATGAGTTGAGACCCGCCCTTGGCATGTGGAGGTGATACCACTGGTCCCAGCTAGAAGGGCCGGCTGAGATGTTGGCCCTTCCTGGAATCCTGAACTGGCCTCTCCACCAACCTTCCCATGGCTGCCTTTTGCAGATGTCATGAGCTTTCGATACTTACTGCAGTCAGCGTCTACTGAGTGGCAGCCGTTGTGCTAGGCGCCCAGAATCCAAGAAAGAGAGAGAGGTCCCAGTCCGTAAGTCCAACGAGCCTACGGCTTGTGGCTCTTGGACCTCCCTGCAGACAACTTCCTGTCTCCTCCCTCTGGTGGAGAAGGGCCAGGAGGGCGTTCTGCTCCTGGAGACAGCAAGAGCAGAGGCTTGGAGGTGTAACAATTCAGTACGTTCAGGAAGTGAGCAGCCCCAGATGGAGGAGTGGGTCATGTGGGTGGGTCATGGTGAGACCAGAGTCCTTATCTTTGGGGAGTGGGAGCCACTGGAGGTTTTTATATGGGGAAATGGCACGAGCTGGCTTTCGTTTTTCTTGTAATAGCTATCACAGCGATCCGTATTGAGCATTTCTTGTGATAGGCATTAACTAAAGGCTTTACCAAGTTTTTTCTTTTTCTTTTTCAAGATTTATTTATTTATTTTAGAGAGAGAGAGAGTGTGCACGCAAGTGAACGGTGGGGAGGGACAGAGGGAGAGGGAGAGAATCCTGAAGCAGACTCCCCGCTGAGCACAGAGCCCGATGTGGGGCTTGATCCCAGGACCCTGAGATCACGACCTGAGCCAAAATCAAGAGCCTGCGGCGTAATCGACTGAGCCACCCAGGCGCACCCCAAGTTACCTTATTTAAGCCCCTTCTACAGATGAGGCTGGGAGAGCCCACAAAGCCCAATCATGTAGCGGCAGACGAACCCACGTCTGTCCAACACCAAAGCCCTTGCTATTAACAGCCCCTCAAGGGCGCCTGGGTGGCTCAGTTGGTTAAGCGACTGCCTTCAGCTCGGGTCATGATCCCAGGGTCCTGGGATCGAGTCCCGCATCGGGCTCCCTGCTCGGCGGGAAGCCTGCTTCTCCCTCTCCCACTCCCCCTGCTTGTGTTCCCTCTCTCGCTGTGTCTCTCTCTGTCAAATAAATAAATAAAATCTTTAAAAAAAAAACAACAAAACAGCCCCTCAACCTCCCTGAACCTCAGCATCCCCGTCTATAATACCTGCCTCATGGGGTTGTCTTATGGACTTGGGGAGCATATGGGCACTTGGAACAGTGACTGGCACATTGTAAGCACTCAGCAAACGTTAGTCTCTGTTATTTTTGGTGTTGTGGTTGTTGTCTGTTGTAGAGAGCCCGCTCGCATGCCAGGTGTTGCGTGGCGCCTTGAAGTTTGAAACCACATGGGCTGATGTGAGTCACCTGCCCTAATAAAGACACTCCTGGGCGCCTGGGTGGCTCAGTTGGTTAAGCGACTGCCTTCGGCTCAGGTCATGATCCTGGAGTCCCGGGATCGAGTCCCGCATCGGGCTCCCTGCTCGGCAGGGAGTCTGCTTCTCCCTCTGACCCTCCCCCCCTCATGTGCTGTCTCTCTCTCTCAAATAAATAAATAAAATCTTTAAAAAAAAAAAATAATAAAGACACTCCTGTCAGAGCAGGGTGCTGACTAGGGTGCATGGCCCGAGTCTGCCTGCACCCACCCCAGCTGCGGCGGTTACCGACCTGGCACCTCGTTCTCTCTGTCCCAGGGGCCTCTCCAGCTCAGGTCTGAGTGGCCCTGTTCCCACAACTGCTTCTCTGAGGCTTCCTGCTGCACCCTCTGGTTTCAGTTTTGCTAAGGCTGAGCAGTGGCCCACCCCACCGGTGGCAGAATGGTGGGTGCCCTGGAGGCACTGAAGTCCCGGAGGCTGTTGAAAGTCTCCAGGTGAGACAAGGTCAAGGCTGGAAGGGCACAATCATGGGAATGGAGAGAGAAGACAGCTTTTGGGATATTTTGGATTTAAACTGATAAGATGTGGCAATCTAATCTCACAAGGAGAAGACAAAAGGAGATGTGAAGAATAAATAATATCTCTCACTTAAATGGCCTGATGACCCTACTGTTTCCCTGTCCATGCTTCCGTCAGTGGATCCCATCCATTCCCATGGCTTTATTTTATTTTATTTTTCCCCATGACTTTACATACGTTTCTAGGCTGACAATCTCTAAATTCCCAGTTCCCTAAGCTCCAGCCTTGAGTACTTAGCTGTCTCTTGCTCTTTTCACTTGGATGGCTCTCAGGCATTTCAAACATAACATCTCCAAAACAGAACCCCAAAAATGATTTGCCTGCCTCACCTCCAAACCTGCTTCTCCATCTCAATCAATGGTACGACTCTCCCTTGTGTTCAAGCTAGAAAATATGGGGATCATCTTTGATGCTTCCTACTTCCTCACCCCTGGAATCCCCCTCATCAGCTAGTCCCATAATTTCTACCTCGGGAGTACATCACAAGGGAAACACGTCACCATCAGCGCTGCTACCATCCTGGGCCAAGCTACCCCCATATCTCACCGGGGTGACTGTGAGTCCACATTGCCTCCCCTTTTCTACTCTGGCTCCAAATTCCAGCCACATTGATCTTTCAGGAACACAGATTCGACTGTTAATCATCTTACTTCATGAATTCCAAATGCACTTAGCATAACAACCACCACCTTCCCAAGGCTTACAAGGTCCTGCACAGATCTGAGCTTCATCTGACTTCCTCCTCCCCTTCACTCTTCTTCAGCCTCACTGGCTTCCTTGCAGTCCCCATAATATGCCAAGTCTTTCCTTCCTCGCGTCCTCACCCGTGGTTCACATTGTTCCCACTGTCTGGAATGCTGTGTCCCATCGTTGTCAGTTCCTTTTCATCCTTCAAACTTCAGCCTAAATGTTCCCTCTCAGGTCACTGCCTACGGCCTGAGGACATTCCACATCTTTCTCAACACCCTCTTTAGTTAATCATTTTATTCAGAGCATGCACTGATCACAAGTGAGATTTATTATTTGTTCATCTTGTTTATTAGTTGTCTCCCCCCGCTAGAGTGTCAACTCTATGAGGCCAGCCAGGCCTATAGAAGGTGCCAATAGATATTTGTTGAGTTGGTAAGCAGGTAGATGAAGAGGACATACACCTAAGCAGCAGAGAGGGCCAGGAGAATCCCGATATTCAAGGGGTGGGCAGAGGGGCTGTCAAAGGGTCATGGAGACTTGAGAATGAGGGACAGGAGAGAAGTGTCAGTAACCAAGAGAGTTGTGACATATTGGTTGGGGATGCTATTGGCTCCAGGTAATGGCACACCTGTCCAGTGATGATGTAGACAGAGGTGATTTTTCTCATAGTCAAAATGCTTGGCGGCAAAGCTCTGGGCCAGTGTTGCTGAGGTGCTCTTGGCCTTCCCTCAGCTTCAAGCATCACATCCTCACACAACTGAGTTCAAAGACAGGAAACAGGGAGCAGCATGGGGCAGACATCCTCCTCACATGTCTCTCTCTTATTGGTGGGGGGTGGGCTGCCCCCAGAAGACTCCAGCAGATGTTCCTCCATATTCTACTGGTTAGAAAGGATACATGCCTACCCTTGGACCAAGGTCTGTGCCCACCCTGTCGAAATAAAAAAATCTCTTTCCTGTCCTTGAACAAAGTTGGTCTTGTGCCAGCTAAGGAGAAGGGGAATGGCTTTTGAGCAGTGCTTGCTCTAGGTACATCTCACAAGGAGGAGTTTTTTTTTTCTGTTGGTTTGATTGATGTAGAGAGGTCAGGTAGGATGGGTATTGAGCAGTGGCTACTGGAGTTGATGCTTATAGCCTATTTGTGGCCCTTGAGAGAGCAGTTCCCATGGAGTGGTTGGGCTGGGCTGCCCACTGCAGGCTTAGGAATTAGTGGGAGCAATTTAGAAGAGGAAGATAGACTACCAGGAAGTTTGATGTTAAAGGTAAGAGGAAAGATGGGACAATCTCTGGCCACAGGAGGCAGACACAAAGAGATCTTTCTTGGGGCAGACTTGAAGATGTTTATTGGATGAGCCAAAGAAGCCAGCAGGGGAGAGTGGGAAGTAAGATGGGGTAGTTGATTCCCTTGTCCTGAAAGAGGCAGGGGATGGGTTCAAGTGCACAAGAGGTGGTGGCTGTTACTGGACCGAGTGGGGAGGCTTTTCTGGAGACTCAGATGCCTTCTGAGATGGGAGAAGGGTTGCAGGATGGTGAAGATGCCCAGGGATGAAGATTCCCCTCACTTTCCTTTGTGTGACAATGGGCTCATTTAGAGAGTGAACGGGTGACCTTGACCTTTCCAGCACCTTTGTTTTAACATTCTGATATAACAGACTAACGACAACAACAACAACAACAACCCCAGATCCATTTGTGTGGTTGTACACTGGAAAGTCCCAGGACAAAGCCTGATCCTTGGGTTTTATTGTTCAGGGGCGTGGTTATTACATCATGCTGTCCAGAGGGTGCAGGACACTTGACAGCACAGAGCTTCCAGATCCTGCGGCCCATGGACAATAGGGTGGTGGGGGAGCGCCCTGAGTTGGGCAGAGAGGACTCGGGTCCCAGGTCTAGGCGTACCACCTACAAGCTGGGGTTCACTGGTGTCCTCCAAGCCTGTGGCCTCATTTACAGCGGGTTGGGCTGTGACAGCCTCTCTCCTCTGCCCACAGGTTTAAAATATGCATGCTCCTCATGGGGACCTAGGGGGAATGCCTTCCTGCCCTCTCCACATCCCTTTCTGGGGAGTTTTGACCCTGCACAGTACCCCTTGGAACAGGACGGTGTTTTCTTTCACCATTAACCCTGGTCCCTCACTTCTGGCATCTTTTCCCCTTTGTTTTGGGGAATGATGGCATAGGGCCCAGCTAGTAGGTTTGGGAGCCAAACCTTTCTCCTCTATTTATTCAGATCGTAGCTATGGATGCAGCAAAAAGCAAACAGAAGTTTGACTAGATATATGAGCTCAGTATTCCACAACATTTAAAGCTGGTGCCTACTTACGTAGGAGGCATAAAACACAACATTATGTTAAAATGAATAATAGCCCCAACAGAAAAAAAGAGTGTATTTTTAAGAAAAAAATCCTTAGCAGGAATGTTCAGATGCAAAGTTGGTAAGATTGACATTAGCTCTGTGTGTCTCCTCCTCAAGAGCTCGTTAATGTCCACCCACATCCTGTGCTGTCTGTCGGGGTGCAAGTACTGAAAGGGACATGTCTTCTCTTAGGTCAGCCTCTTTAGCTGGCATGTGGGGTTGGACGTTGACCTCAGGAGGGCTCCGTGCATGTCTCATGGCTTCGCTGGGGGATGCTGATGTTGGTAAGAAGTAAGGAGCGGGATCATGTAGTCCCATCAAAGCTACCACAGTCAGATCAGTCCTGCCCACCCCTGGGTCACTTGGACTCCACCTCCTCATGACCAAAATGTGACTAACGATAGTTTTTCCCTCATGGGATGGCTATGGGGGTTCGATGAGTTTACACCTGTGAAGTGTCTAGGAAAGTGCCCAGATGGAATCAGTTACTCAACCCGCCAACACAGAGTGCCAGCAACTTGTCGGGGATACCTTGCGGGAAGGAAGCCCGAGATGCGTCTCTGCCCTCCAGGAGTCAGCATCTAGCTGGAGAAAGAACATGGATCTTGTGGAAATCAATAGAGAACCAGAGCAGCCTCCAAGACCAGACCTTCCCAATGGCATGGACGACTTCCTGGAGGGCCAGCAGCTGCTGGGTGGGGCGCACTGTCAGCTGGCCCTGCTTAATCTCCTGGCCACCAAAGCAGGGAGAAAGGAGAATCTGGTATTCATTGTGTGGTTGTTTCTAATTTCCTTCTGCTTTCGAGATCCTCTTCTGAGGGAGAACAATGCCCTGAACAAGGCTCAGGCTTCCTTGTCCGGACACCCGCCCAGCCGTGGGGGAGGTGGCGCCCAAGAGAATACAATGACCGGCCCTCCAAGGGCAGATGGTGTTTGACTCCTGTCTGAGAGAGCTGAGGATGGTGGGGTTTGGAGGCTGGTTTGAATTCCAGCCTATTGTTTGCTGTTATACCCCTGGGGCTTTGAGCGAGTCCCCCCATCTCATTGATGAGTGTTATTTATAAACTGTCTCTATTTGCCAAGGGAGGACAGTCCTTCCTGTATCACCAGGTATAGGTCCTAGTACAGGACAGTTCGTCTGAGGCTAGAATTCCCATAGGACCTAGATTTTGGAGCCACCAGCCTGCTCCATTTACCCCTGTGCCACCACACCCCCAGCAGGAGGGGGTGGAGTGGGGTCCTCGACAGCACGGCCAGGGCACAGACCAGTGCGGGAGGGGTCCTCAGCAGAGGGCCTTGGGCCAGACTTTTTCCCAGCCAGTGTCTTGTAAGTCTGGTGGGGGGCAGAAGGCGCAGGACTGGGACCAGGGTAAGGGCGCGGTG
Organism: Leptonychotes weddellii; assembly: GCF_054177405.1. Classification (NCBI taxonomy): domain Eukaryota; kingdom Metazoa; phylum Chordata; class Mammalia; order Carnivora; family Phocidae; genus Leptonychotes; species Leptonychotes weddellii. Next base: position 8,224,820 of record NC_138379.1, read on the forward strand.
TCCTCATCCCTTTCTGTCTTCTTACTTGGCCTCTTGTTTGTGGATCTCAGTACATTGATCAGCCTTGTTGAGTTTCTCTTTTACCACCAGAAAGCAGAGAGAATCCAGAAGTGAGTGACCCTCACGTGGAACAGGCCAGGAGAAGGCAGAAGGGCTGACTAGGGCCTTTCAAATCCACAGGGCTTTACTGAGGGAGAGGCCGTGGGAGCAGCAGGTGGGAGTCCGATGCACAAAGGCTACAGCAGGGCAGCCGCCTCTAAGCTGGGGGCCCACACTTAAGTCCATCCAGGGCCACCATCACCCTCTCTGCACATCCACATGCCCTCCGTACATTGTTTGCTTAATGGTCCTCTTGAAACAGATTTATTTTAAAACTTCACATTTAATTAAAAAGAAATCTTTGTCACTACCATAAATGAAACCCGGCATTTTTCTAATAATTGCTGACACAAGTTCATAACTGTTAACATGAAAGTACTCATCACGGAACCACTAAAATCTTGAGTTTTGTGTAAGTTCTTGGTGTGGACTTTGACACACAAGGGGGTCTCCATGGGTGTCTGATGGTGACATTGGGGGTGAGCTTGGTGTTGGCAAGAAGTAATGAGTAGGGTGATTCGCGCATACGGGTGACCCCATCGAAGACGTTTCAGGAGGGCACCCAGGTCTAGTGTACAGTAAGCGCTCAGTAGGTGTTAACAGCCACCATAACTTGGGAGGTCCCCATCACCTGCCTGTTTGGCGACAGAGCCAGGACAGACCCGATCTCCAGGCTCCCTCCAGCTCTCCACCCACCTCTGTTGCTCTCCAACTCCTCCGTTGGGACGGGTGCGGGCAGGTGCTATGCCCATCATTTCCCTCATGACGATAGAATTAACACTAAGACATGGTCACGGCATTAGTCATCTCAAAACATCCCCGATGGAATGGGTGGTCGTCTGTGTCCACGGGAGGCTCTGGAACAGGCTCTCAGGGACTGATGCTCATGCACACATGCTGGGGGCTTGTCCCATCTGAGTCTGCTGCTCTGTCTGAGCAGCCCTGGTTGTTTCTGGAATAGGACGCATGGCTTGGAGGGAGAAAGTTGCTGTGGGAAGCAGTCCCAGGTTCCCTGGTGGGACTGGAAATTCTGCCTCAAGCCCTGGAATTTCAACTTCCTGTTTGGCCTGGCTTTGTTCCCCCACATATTTGGCTCTGGTGCATCCTCTCCCTCCCCCTCTCGGGATCCATTTCCTCATCTGTAAAATGAGGGGGTTGCACTAGATCATATCTAAGGCTCTCTTCAGCTTGAAAAAGCTATGGTTTGCCTCCCACCCCCTTACTGTTCCCTCAGGCCTCTTGATTGACAGTAGGAAGGTGGGAAGGAAATGGGAGGAACCAGAAGAGCTGTGTGTCCTACAGTGTACAGGACGGGCCCCACAGCAACAGTTTCCAGCCCCAAACGTTCGTGGCACTTGGGAAATGAGGCTCCTCCCCACTGAAGCTGGGAAACCTGGCGTTAGAGGAGGGGAGGTGAAGGGAAGAAAAAGCAAAGGTGTCAAGTGGGTCGGTGAATGATGATAAAAGGGCAAATCCAGGGAGAAAAGAACATGCGTGGGGAAAAGGCTTATAAAGGGGGGACAGTGAGAGTTGCTAGGATGGGAAGAATGTGTCTGCAAAGTGATCACAGCTAGGGTTTTGGAGTAAACCGCTGGCCTGAGAATGTAAATAGTACTGAGGGGGACTGATAGCTTCCCTTCTCCTTTCTGGCTCATTTTGGAAGATGCTCCCCCACCCCTCCAAATTAGAGTCTCTGGAATTACAGCAATGCATCCAGTCAGCAATGGTGCCCTTTGATGCTCTAAGTTGGCCTTAGGATAACAGACTGGATGGTCCAAAGACTGGTAGTCATGATCATGTGAGCGACAGCGCAAACCAGTCATGGTGAGTTTTTCTGTGGGACCTTTTCTCCTTATTGAAATAGAAGGTCATCTCAACTCTAGAGGAAGATACGGGGAAAGCAAGATAAAAGGAAATTAACATAGGATGTCTTTGTGACCTTGGGGGTGGGCAAAATTTAAAACAGAACGCCAGAAGCACTGACTATAGAAGAAAAATTGGTACGTTGAGCTTTATCAAAATTATAACATCTCCTCGTCAAAACGCACCATTAAAAACACGAAGAGGCAAGCCCCAGACTCAGACAAAATCTGCAGTACATACATTCGACCAAGTATTTATTTTAAGGATATATGAAGAACCATTTTAAATCAATAAGAAGGGCGCCTGGGTGGCTCAGTCAGTTAAGCATCTGCCTTCGGCTCTGGTCATGATCTCAGGGTCTTGGGATCAGCCCCGTGTCAGGCTCCTCGCTCAGTAGGGAGTCTGCTTGTCCCTCTCCCTCTGCCTCTGCCCCTCCCCCTGCTTGCACTTTCTCTGTCTCTCTCAAATAAATAAAATCTTAAAAAAAAAGTCCTTAAAACAAATCAGTACGAAAAAGACGATGACCCGATAAAAACTGGGCAAAAGACTTAATAGATCCTCACAAAATAACAAATCCAGATGGCCAAATAAACTATGAAAAGGTGCTCAATATCATTACTCACCGGGAAGATGCACATTAAAACCATGAGGACATACCACTACACACTCACCCGAGTGGCTAAAATGAAAAGGGGTGACAATACCAGGGGTCACTGAAGATATGGACCCACTGGGACTATCGTACATTGCTGTGGGGACTGTAGAAATGTACAATCACGTAGAAAATTGTTTGTTAGTTTCTGTTCAAGCTAAAGATATGCCTACTCCCTAACTCTGTCATTCCTCTCTGGGTATATGTATCTAAGAGATGACAACACAGAGATATGTACAAGAAAGTTCAAAGGCATTGTCTCCAAACTTGAAATTCTCATCAACTGGAGGTTGCAGCAATAAACAAACGGTGGTGTATTCCTACAGTGGAGTACCACATAGCAGTGAGAGATTACATGTTGTAGGATTTCATTACTACGAAGTTCAAGAAGAGGCAAAGCTAAAATATGAAAGGTCAAATCATCGTTATATCTGGTGGAGCTATGGACTGAGAGGGTGTGTGAGAGAAACTTTTGGGGTGCTAGAAATACTCTATGTCTGGACTGGTACTTATATAAGTGCATATACGTGTAAATGATTATCAAGCTATCCATTTATGCATTTTTTTATTTTTAAAGATTTATTTATTTATTTGAGAGAGAGTGTGAGCAGGGGTTGGGTGGGTGGGGGTGGGAAGGGATAGAGGGAGAGGGAGAGAAATCCTCAAGCAGACTCCCCTCTGAGGGCAGAGCCCGACGCCTGGGGCTTGATCCCAGGATCCTGAGACCATGACCTGAGCCGAAATCAGGAGTCAGATGCTCAGCTGACTGAGCCACCCAAGCACCCCAATTTTTATTTTATTTTATGTTTTAATTTTAATTGCAGTTAGTTAACATACAGTGTTATATTAGTTTCATATGTACAACAGCATAATTCAACCCTTCCATACATCCTTCTGTGCTCATCACAAGTGCACTCCTTATGTACTTGACTGTATATGTGTTAGACTTCGACTTAAAAAAATGAAAAGAAACACAGATTCTTATGTCCAAGGGAAGTAGTAACAATACTAATATTGAACACTCATTGTATGCTAGGTGCTTTGTATAAATTATTTCAATGAATCCATCCAAACCACCCTGCCGGTTAAGTATTATTATTTTATAGAAGAGGAAACTGAGACTTCATAAGGTAAATAGCTGACTGAGCCTCCCTACTGCAAAACAGGAGGCAGAACCTGAGCACCACAATCCGTGTTCTTGCTACTTGGCTTGGGACCTTAGGGTGATGTAGGTACAGCTTCAAAGCTTCCCCTCCAAGCATCAAAGCCTTAGATACCATTTTTTAAAAAGACTTATTTATTTTTATTTGAGAGAGAGAGAGAGAAAGAGAGAGCATGCAGCAGGGGGAGGGGCAGAGGGAGAGGGAGAGAGAATCTCAAGCAGACTCCATGCTGAGTGTGGAGGCTGACGCGGGGCTCGATCTCAAGACCCCGAGATCACGACCTGAGCTGAAACCAAGAGTCGGACGCTCAACCAACTGAGCCACCCAGGCGCCCTGATACCATTTTTCAAAGAAAACTTCATCATGTCTCCTGATATTCCAGGATTAAATCCCTCTCCTGTCTTAAACAAAAAGAAGAAAAAAACCCCCCAACACTGAATGGGGAAACTTTCCATGAATTGGTTCTAACTGGGAGAAGAACCTGTGGTTTCCTACCCACGCTGCTCATCCTAACTGTTCTGTGTTGTAAGTTCTCCGAGAAAGAAGTATCGAGTATTGGCCACAACAGTCAATACTGTGAGCCAAGCCTGAGCTCCAGCTCACTCCTAAACCGGGAGGCTCTCGGGGAAGTTATTTAGCTTCTCAAAACCTTTGTTTCCTTGTCTGTGAAAAGGGGATGCGGTACGTACCTTATAGTTTCATTGCAAGGGTTGAATGAGGTCATACCTAAGAAGCCCTCAGCTCAGCAGCAGGGTCATAGCGAGTGCTCAGTAAAGGTAGTATAGCAATGTCAAAACTGACACTGGGGGCGCCTGGGTGGCTCAGTCGTTGAGCGTCTGCCTTCGGCTCAGGTCATGGTCCCGGGGGTCCTGGGATCGAGCCCCGCCTCGGGCTCCCTGCTCGGCGGGAGGCCTGCGTCTCCCTCTCCCACTCCCCCTGCTTGTGTTCCCTCTCTCGCTGTGTCTCTCTCTGTCAAATAAATAAAATCTTAAAAACAAACAAACAAACAAAAAAAACCTGACACTGAACTGGTTCCACCCAGGACTCTTAAAGAGGCTTAGCACTTTTCTCCTTCATACAATTCAGCACATATATGAAAGAAAAAAGTCACGCTAATGATTTCTCTACAAAGTGAAGATACTTTGTGGATGGGGCAGAATCTCAGTGCTTTAGTAAGGGGTGGGGGAGGGAGGTCATTTTCAGCTAGACTGGGCAGAGAGAGGTAGTAGCTGGGTGGGACTTGCAGAAATGGGTAAGATTTTGTCACAGAGACAGGACCAGGAAGGTCATTCCAATTTGCGGGGTAAGGGAGGGAGGTGGTACCCAGAGGGCAGGGGTGGAGTCTGGGAGTGGTGAGCCGGCCATTTTGGAGGGCGCCTAAGATTTATGCAGGAACTCGTGGAAGATAAGCTTGGAAAGGAAGACTGGCTCCAGATGAGGTCCCACCAAGGACGCTGGACTCTGTCTATAGGAAGAGGAGTCACTGACCATGGGTGAGCAGGGAGGGTGTAAGATGAAGCCGGGGTGTGCAGACCCACCCGGGAGGTCAAAGTGACTGGGCCAGGAGGCTGGTGAGGAGAGAAAAATGCAAGTTCAGGTGGGGAGGAGTTCAGTGTGATCCAGGTAGAGGCAGCAGCATGGAAAGGAAGGCCTAAGTAGATGGGGAGGGAGCGGGGAGGGCTCCCGAAGTCTTGGAGCCAATTTCTTGAGTTTACGAAGCAGAGAGGAAGTCTGTGTGGAGATGGTAATGAAAGGGATTTCTTCATGGCTAAGACGGGAGGGGATGCACCTCATCCCTTCCTGGGTCCTCCCCTTCAGTCTGCTATTTGCATGTCCTCAAGAACACAGTGTCCTCTTCTGGTTTCAGGTTTGCACGGGGCACCTGAAAAACAGACACAGGCTTTCTAGAAACTTCCTTTCCACCCTTACCGCATAGGAATCACATGGAGGGAGGTATATCAAGACCAAAACAGATCCAACAGCAGAGTAGTTTCCAAATCGACCCCTCCTGAAGAGACGAGTTTGTTTGGATGCTCTACCAAGGGGTCGCAGGGATTTTTCTCAGCTCATGCGAAGCTAACGAATGGCCTCCTGGTTTTACGGAGAGAGGCAAACAGTGTTTTGAATAAAAATCCCGTTGTTATTGTTGTTTTACAGGGCTGTAGCAGTGGCCAGGAAGAAAACCGCCCCCTCTGAAAGCTGTTTTTGTGACTGTTCTTTGGAGCATTGTTCTAAAAATGGGAAATTACATCTTGCTGTGCCAAAGGAAACAAACACCTGCAGTTAAAGGAATACCTTCCACGAGGTGGCTTCGAGAGCCCCAGCCCGTTTTGGACACAGGGCTGCTGCAGGAGTTCCACTTGGTGCGTTTCTTCACTTCTAAGGGGATCAGGTGTGGGTTTACATTTGTAACCAGGGTGGGCTTTGGCAACTGCGGGGCCCTGGTGGTTGTCTTACTCATTCATTAATAAACGTCTATTGAGCATCTATGCTGGGTCACTGCTGGTGGTTCTCGTTACACCCTTCCCTGGCGCTAAAAATCAGGAGAGTGGGGCCCCTGGGGGGTTCAGTGGGTTAAGCGTCTGACTCTTGATTTCGGCTCAGGTCATGATGTCAGGGTTGTGAGGTCGAACGCCGTGTTGGGCTCCAAGCTGGTTGTGGAGTCTGCTTAAGATTCTCCCTCTGCACCTCCCCCCGCGCTTTCTCTGTCTCCCTCTCTAAAACAAACAAACAAACAAACAAACAAATAAATAAAAATGTAAAAAAAAAAATCACAGGGAGAGTTGGATTCTGGTCACTTTGTATCAATTTTCAGAGTCCGTGCATGACTTCTGACTCCATATGAGGAGGAGCTAGAGAGAGCCCGAGCACATTCTCTCCCTCCTTTCTCTTTCCTCTTTATCAGTCTACAAAAATGAAAATGTTATTTTTAACATGTCAGTCAATATGTTTCTTTATGCATATGATTTTTCAAAGTTTCCCGTTACGGGGATACATACAAAAATTCTTGTTCTATGATGTGAGACATCAAAATTTGATTTTTTTTGGTTATCCAAAAATAATTTTTTGGTTATCTGGTTAATAGTTAACACTTACCAACATTGATATAATTGCAAAATAATCAGGTCTTGAAATTCATCAAGGGTGAAATGAGTACACTTCAGATAGATTTGTGGTTTACAGAACATCCAATTGGATAAGCTGATCTCATCTTTATTGGAAGAAAGAAAGACAGGAGCCAGGGGGAAACAATGAATTTCAAACTTTTTGGAATGCGTTGGCTTTGGTTAGAGCTTCTTGCCCATGAACACGTGCATTCTTCCAAGGGGTTGGCCAGTGAGTGATGGCAGATCTTCTTTGGGAGCCAGGGTTATCTCTCTGGGACCACTTGGTGACTGATGTGGTCCCGCCTGCAAGAAGAGAGATGGGAATAAAAAGGCCCTCTATGCCTGTAACGTGCTTAATCTACTGTCTGAGTTTCCACATCGGTCTCAGTCTTTCCATCAGAGGCTCAAAAGTAGGACCCTGCTGTACTGGATTCATATGAGTGCTTTTTTTTTTTTTCCCCTTTTGCTTACCTGGATTTTCTAATTTTTCTTCAATGACTGGCAAGATAACACAAATTTGGATCACGCCCTCATGAGGCTCATGTTCGAGAGAGGAAAGCAGATACAAGCGAACTTGTTCCTGTGAGATAAATGTACGACAGAGCCTGGGTGAGGTGCGATGGTGGTAGAGAGAGTCCCCGGGCCTCGGGGCAGCAGGGGCAACGTAGGAAGAGCCCAAGAGCTGAGTCTTGAAGAACCGCAAATTTGCTAGATGTAGCAGATAAAAAGAATGCCCAGTTAAGTCTGAATTCTAGATAAATGATGGATTTTTTCGAGTATAATTATGTCCCAGATATTGCATGGATCATGAAGGGTAGAGTGTGGATCTTCAGGTGACTTTGGGAAGAGAGGGTACTTCAGTCAGTGGGAACTGCCTGCAAAGATGTGGAGATATGAACAGCATGGATGTGGTGCCTCTTTTGGATATAAATGTGTGTGCCTCACAGTAATGCAGGTAAGTGTCACCTGAGGAAGGAGGTCTGCCCACCAGGAGGATCTTTTGTTCTGGGCTGGTGGCATCCGATTTCCCGCTTGCTCGCCCGTTCTTCCATTTGTCTGTCTTCCATAGACCACACACCTGGAGCTGTCTGGGGGAACCAGATGAGAAGTGGGACCTGGGTCTTTCTCCTGGCTTTGTCACTTGAGAACCCGTGTGAGGGGACAGAATGCGAAGGGCTCCATCTCTCAGAGGAGGCTGCACACTAAGCGTCCAGACCCATAGCTGCAACCAGATCACATTTATTTTTAAAGGTTTTATTTATTTGAGAGAGAGAGAGCAGGGGGCAGGGGGAGGAGCAGAGGGAAGGGACGGGGAGGGAAAGAATCTCAGATTCTGTGCTGAGTGTGGAGCCTGAAGCGGGGCTCTGTCCCACGACCCTGAGATCATGACCTGAGCTGAAACCAAGCATTGGATGCTTAACCGACAGAGCCACCCCAGCGCCCCCAGGAGCACATTTGTTAATTTGCTGTGAGAACTGTCTAGTAGACTAGACAAGTATATTCTGCCCTGTGGACAAGTCAGGAAGGTTGGGCGGTGAGCACAGACTTAGTATAAAGAGCCTGGTTGAAGGGACCCAGTCAAGGCTCCTTGCGGACGGAAGCGGCAGACTCTCCATTGTCCCTTCTTCCTGCTCAGGACCTCCTGTCTCGCTGTGCTGTTGCCCACCCCTCGTCTTTGGCACACCAGCCCTTTCTGTTCATCCAGCAGGGCACAGTGCATCAGCTTGGATATCCACTTACTAGATGACCCCCGCGTTCTTCACGTGACGCCCTCGCACCTTGGTGGATTACAGGATATGGCAGAAACCTTTCCTCTTCGTTAGGGACCATCTCCTGGTTCATCCCCATAGACGGCTCACTGCATCCACTGTCCGTGAATTTGCCAGCCTAATTTGGAGGGCAACCTTATTTCCAAGCCTTGCGCATTGCTGCACCCGAGGTGTAGGTGGGGGAAGCAGGAGGCTTTGAGGTCAGAGCCGCAGGCAGGGCCCGTCTCCAAGGAGGGCCTCCAGGGCCGGGTGAGGAGTCTGGACTTTATCCTATAGGAGACTGGTAGCAGAGAAGGCTTTTAAACAAAAGCATGGCATTTCTGTTTGATTTCTGCCAATTGCGGGAAGAGTATTGTAGAAGGGGGCACGACTGAAATCTTAGAGACTATTTGGGGGCTGAATGATGACTCCCAAAGAGGCCCACGTCTGAATCCCCAGAACTTGTGCATATGTTAGGTTCCATGGCAAAGGGGAATGAAGGTTGCATGTGGAATTGAGATGACTAATCAGAGGACGTTGAGCGGCCATGAGCAGCCTGGCTTACGGGGGGCTGGGGGGTGGGGGTGGGCGCTGTGCAAGCACAGTGATCCTCATCTGTCGCCGAGGGAGGCAGAGGAGGAGACCAGAGCCAGAGAACAGAAGAGGCTGCACTGCTGAGTTTGAAGGTAGGGGAAGGACCACAGGGCTAGGAACGAAGGTGGCCTCTAGAAACGGGAAAGCAAGGAACTGGATTCTCCCCTAGAGCCTTCAGAAGGAGCACAGCCTGCTGACATCTTGATTTTTAGCACATTTTGGGCCTCTGACCCCTAGACCTAAAGATAATACATTTTTTAAAGCCACCAAGTTTCTGGCAATTTGTTCTAGCAGCCATAGGAAATGAATTTAGAGGCTCTTTTCAATAATCCAGGCTACAGATGGTGAAGGTCTGCTATTGACAGCAGGGGCAGCAGGAAGGGGACAAGGTCAAGGGAAACTGAGGACATGGACTCAGAGACTGATTGGACACATAGGGTCGGGGTGGGGGCAGAAGACTCTTCTCCTGCCCAGTACCCTGAAGCTTGCTCCTCATCTTATCTGTCCCGCAAGGCAGCCCCTGACCCGAGCCTCTACCCTGTCCCAGAGCTGGGGGAGTACCTCTTGGGCTACTAGAACCACAGGAGGGAATTCTAAAGGACGCTCTGTAGTTATGTGCCTCACACTTAACACAGGATGGTCAGGCACCGCAGACACACAATCTCAGATATTTTATGAGTTAACTAGACTTTTGCGATGGGTTAGGAATCTATTCACTTGGTGGGGAACAGATCTAGATTCCAAACCCCGACACTGGCCACTGTGCATGTTTAGCTGAACCTATTTTCAGATTTTTTTCCCCCCCGCATGTACTATGGTCTTATAATTTTAGTTTGCTCATGGAAAGATGTGGGGTGGCTTACTACGGATGATTCATCCTCACATTGTCCCACGTGCCCGTTGGTGTGTTCTGTAAGTGCTTGGGAGGAGTGTTCCCTAATTGCACGTTTCAGGATGCATTGTTTGTGTGGTCCCGCCAGCATCAATCAAGGTGTGCTTTATCGTCCATCTGAAGCCGTTTTGAGTGGCGGTCACCCTGCGGAGAATTACTACCCACCAGTCCCTTGGCCTTCACAAACAGCATGCCCTGCCTCAGCCATAAACTAGACATAATTTTAGCCACATCATCCTGATAAAGTTGATGAGGGCTAGTTTTGCTTCCTCTTTCCTGCCTTGTGAGTCATTTATAGATCTTTCTGTCAGGCTAACCTCAACTGTTTCATGCATTGAGGGTGTTAAAACTAGCTTTCCTAGCGATCAATCACTTCGGGGACACACTGACTTAGAGCAACGGCAAGCCCTGGGATTTTGCAGTGTGACGGCAGTGTCTGAGACTCGCCGTTCCTCTTTCCTTCAAGAGTAAATGTTCCTTTGCTGGCAGGTGGTGGGGGTGACAGACTATTTTCAAAGACCATTTTCACCCAGATTCACACTTTAGTTGACAATGTGGTCGAGGAATGCGGTCTTTCCCCTGGGCTCCTCAGAGGTATGAACGCCAAAACTAATGTAGTGCTGGGGCGCCTGGGTGGCTCAGTCATTGGGCGTCTGCCTTCGACTCGGGTCATGATCCCAGGGTCCTGGCGTCGAGCCCCGCATCGGGCTCCCTGCTCGGCGGGAGGCCTGCTTCTCCCTCTCCTGCTCCCCCTGCTTGTGTCCCCTCTCTCGCTGTGTCTCTCTCAGTCAAATAAAACAACAACAACAACAACAAACTAATATAGTGCTAAAAATACAATTTTCTTGGGCTTTTCCCCTTTGTTTTCAATGTTTATACATATATATATGTTTTTTGCTTTGTTGGGATGCATTGTAAATTTTTTCTTTAGATAGTTTGCGTGTAATGCTTCTCAAACGCAGGAGGCTACATTCATACACTGGCCTCCCTGTGTTTTGGTGTTTGACATATTCATGGTGAAAATGACTGGTTATATAATTATATATTTATATGATACAGGGGTGGGCAAACTTTTTCTTCTGCTCTCCTCTTCCTTCTTCAAATGTAGAAACCCTTCTTAGCTTGAGGTCCATTCAAAAACAGGCCATGGATGGGGCGCCGGGGTGGCTCAGTTGGTTAAGCGTCTGCCTTTGGCTTAGGTCATGATCCCAGGGTCCTGGGATCGAGTGCCGAGTTGGCTCCCTGCTCAGTGTGGCGTCTGTTTTTCCCTCTGCCCTCCCCTCCCCCCCACTTGTGCACGCACGTGCGCGCTCTCTCAAATCTTTAAAAGAAAGAAAAGTGGGGGTGCCTGGGTGGCTCAGTCAGTTAAGTGTCTGCGTTTGGCTTAGGTCATGACCCCAGGGTCCTGGGATCGAGTCCCACATCGGGGGTCCCTGCTCAGCAGGGAGTCTGCTTCTCTCTCTCCCACTCCCCCTGCTTGTGTTCCCTCTCTCTGTCAAATAAATAAATACATAAATAAAATCTTCAAAAACAGGCCATGGCTTGAATGCAGGCTGCTGGCCAGAGTGTGCGGGCCTGTGCTCTAACTTATGGGTAAGCACATGCAGACAGAAAAGAACCCGACGAACATTCCTTCAGTTCTCCAATCTCCTTCTGCTTTCTGGCAACACGCATCACACGGATTCGTGCTCTTTCTGTGGTTGGGATCCGTTCATCTTGCATTCTTTTTTTTTTTTTTTAAAGATTTTATTTATTTATTTGAGACAGAGAGAATGAGAGAGAGAGAGCACATGAGAGGGGGGAGGGTCAGAGGGAGAAGCAGACTCCCCACCGAGCAGGGAGCCTGATGCGGGACTCAATCCCGGGACTCCAGGATCATGACCTGAGCCGAAGGCAGTCGCTTAACCAACTGAGCCACCCAGGCGCCCTCATCTTGCATTCTGTTCTCTCAAAACTGAACACACGTTTCCGGGTTGAGAGCTCACATTCGTGTGGATCACCTACATCTCTAGCCCCCTTGAGGTGGACGCCTGCTGCAATATAATTGCACTTCCTTTCATCTCAGGATACCTGTGTTGTATTTGCCCTAGGTAAATACTTCCCCGGCTGTGAATAGGTAATTAAAATTCTGAACCTTTTAGGGCCCTGGGATCCTTATCTGTTCGAACAATACTCACCTAGGTGGAGGGCTCACGGGAGGCAAAGGTATGTGAGTTGATGATGACCTGGATGCAGAAGAACCCAGGGCCTGAGCAGTGAGGGAGTGAGTGTAGGAGGTGGGAGAGTCAGGAGGCCCCCCACCAGGGTCCCACCTTCTGCCAAGAATCTCTTTTGAAACTGCCAATCTTGATGACCTGCTCTGGAATTTTTACCACCACAGAGTCCCTCTTTTGTCCCACAGTCCCTCAGCATTGTCCCACAAGGAAGGGTGGGGCGTGGTGGCTTTAGGATGTGTGCGTGCACGTGTGTGTTTGGGGGTGGGTGGACATTGCTCATCAATCTTATTTATTGGCTTAGCAGATTCCTGCATCTGGAATCTCATTCTCTGTAGAGCAGGGGTTGGGGCCTGGGCTCTGGAATCTGGGTTGTGTGAAGCCTAAGAAATTGCAAGAATGCCCCCCAGCAAGTAAGCCATCTATAAAGATAATTACTAGGTTGCACTTTCTGCTGCCAGACTTGAAAAATGGGGCGGAATGAGGTCGAAAGACAGCTCTAGCAGCGCCCCTTGGTCCTCGCAGGTTGTAGATTCTGCGGGACTCGCCCTTGGAATCGTCTGGGAATGGAATTATTACTAATTCCCAAAGGGCTGACACATCATCACTGGCAGCCCTCCGCGGGCAACCGCTTTGTTTGTGGGACTGTCCCTGTGTTTTCTCAGAATTCTAATCTAAAAAATCTCAGAGATCAAATTAAAGCAATCATATACGCGATAAAAGCGCCCCAGAAAGGCGCTGGGTTTCATCATCTGTCCCGGGGAGGGCTCAGGGCCGCGGTGCGCAGGGTGTGGGAGCCGCGCGTCCGCTCCCCGACACCTTGGCCGACACCGCCTCCTAGTGGCCGCGGGCCCCGGGCGCTGAGGGCGGGGAAGGCGCGTCTACGCCCGCCCACCGGCGGGGCTGGCTGGAAAATTCCGCCTGCAGAGGTTTCTCTCTTCAGCAGCCTCCTTGCCTGCGCTCCGCCGATGCTCTTTCCGTGCCTGCCTCCCCTCCGCACGTCCTCCACTTTCATTCAGTGTCCGCGGGTGGTGTGGCCCGGCCGGGGACCGATGGCCACGGAACAGGGGGTGTTTTTATATCCATACGGGACACATCTTTATGACAAGTTCTATTCTTTGCACATTTTGTTCTAGGGCCATTTTCTAAACCCATCAACAGTACTTTTGAGCAGTTGATGCTGTGAGGACAGGGTAAAGGCCCTGAGGTGGGAAGGGGTTTGGCTCTTAAAAAAAAAACACTGACCTGAAGGCAGGGAGCGGGGGAGGGTGGGTCGTGGACTGAGCAGAGGGAATAAGCAACGGGAAGGAGGGCGGGAGGTGAGAGCCAGTGATGGGCAGGTTCCGCAGTTTGCATTTTATAAGAGCGCTAGAAAGCTTTGAAGGATTTTACTTGGTAGAGGAGGGTGGCGGGGGAAGGGGGTTTTCACGTGATTAAAATAACTTTGGCAATTGGGAGGAGAATGGACTTCAGGGGCACTGAGTGTGAGCTAGGAGGCCCCTGGGTTGTGAAGGGAGAGATGGCTGGTGTGGCCCAGTCGGGGGTGGCCCTGGGGACATGGAGGGAGTTCCTAGATGCTTTGGAGGCTGACTTGCTTGGCTGGATGCAATGGGCACTGCCCAGGGCAGGGTCAGGGATGCCCGTCCTTCGGGCTGCAGCAGCCGGAGAGCGGAGAGCGGACTGAGATTGGAAAGAGCCTGGGGTGAGGGGTGGAGCATGAGTTCCTCTGGACAAGCAGAGTTTGAGAGGTGGGGTAGATGGTCTGGGAAGGAGGTCTGGGCTCTTTTGGGGACAGGTAACAGAACCTAGAGGAAAGGTTCTTTAGACAGGTTCTGAATTTTCTCTTGGGGTCCAAGGGCTGGGTTCAGTGGGGCTTCAAGAAGGGAGGGGGTGTCCCAGGCATCCCCCCCACTCCGTTCTCTGTGCATCTGCCTGATCTTCCTTCTTGCTTTACCCTCTGCCTGGAATGCCCTCCCCCGGGGGCTGGCTCCTGTCCTCCCTTTAAGTCTCTGCTCAAATCCTAAGAAGGGGGTCTCCCGAGCTACAGTTGGCCTGTCTAAGCTCCTCTGGCTCGCATCACTCCATGGATTTCTTTTATGGTTTTTATCGCTGTTTCATCTACCTGTTTATTGACTTATTTTGCCAGAGCTGGTGAGCTTCCCCAGCCGATCGCCAGCTCCCTGAGAGCTGAAGCCCCCGCTTTATTCACGCTGCCATACTTGGGCCTTAGCGCCCTTCGGGCCCAGAGCAAGTGCTTTACACATACTTGCTGGGTTATGAAATCCGCTCCTGGGTTCCTCAGAGTGCCCAGCCCCACTATGCGTGCATCGAAAGTGCCAGTAAATACCTAGGGATTAATTTCATGCCTGAAGACTCCTTTGCCACAGAAGAAAGGGGTGACTGATTCTCTTTCTGCAGGAAAGTTGAACGAATAGGGACTCAGGGAAGGGGGCAGGGGCGCAAGTCAGGGCGCAAAAGCATTACCCCGTGGATGTGGACGGTGGACAGCAGTAACCCGGTGCTGACCAGCCCTGCATCTGTGACACCACTTCCCACCCCGGGATTCTCTTCGGGGCAGAGATGTCTTTAAAGTAAGACTGATGTGAATGGACAGATTGACTTGTAGGCTTTTCCGATTTAAACCTGGAAATGTAGGGGTACCTGGGTGGCTCAGTCGGTGAAGTGTCCAACTCTTGATCTCAGCTCAGGTCTTGAACTCAGGGTTGAGTTCAAGCCCCGCGTTGAGCTCCATGCAGGTTATGGAGACTACTTAAAAACAAACCAACCAACCTGGAAATATAATGTCCTAACTATGGTGACAGATAAAAGGATCTAGGAAATGCATAACAGGGTTTTTTTTTTTTTTTCCTGTTCTCCACCCCCTTTAAAAAATAGTTTTTTTTGTTTTTTTTTTTTAAAGATTTAATTTATTTGACAGAGAGAGACACAGCGAGAGAGGGAACACAAGCAGGGAGAGTGGGAGAGGGAGAAGCAGGCCTCCCGCCGAGCAGGGAGCCCGATGTGGGGCTCGATCCCAGGACCCTGGGACTATGACCTGAGCCGAAGGCAGACGCTTAATGACTGAGCCACCCAGGCGCCCCCCAAAAAATAGTTTAATAAATAATTTCATGTAGCATATATCCCGCCATGCCTGGGGACTCCACGTGAACCCCCCTGCTGGCCCTGAGGAGTCAGGGTCTGTCACCCTCAAAGTCACCCCAAACACCTTGGATCCCTAATCAAGGAACCGAACCTTCCCGCCTTTATTGTGTAAAGTGTCTTACAGGAATCCGATTCCTTCCACGAGGGATTGTGTGCTGTGTGTGATGTGAGGCGCTCTGATGCTGGGCCACCCGGCCCCTGAGCAATCCCAACTGCTCTGTCCACATGCTTGAAGCAGACGTTTCCATTCCAGGTGTGGCTGGGTAGCATAATCAGCTTAAATATTTACAGAACAGTTAATTTCATCACTAAATGGCTGGAGGTTAAGGAGTCTGTCTGAGGTCAGCCGCCACCCTCTATGGACCCCCTTTTCTTCCCCTGTAGGTTAAGTTTGAGCAGGGCCCTGGGTGGCTCTCTGCCCAGGCCAGGGAGTGTGTGCTGGACACTGTCTTGCCACCTGTGGCCAGTCTGATATGTGTGGGGGACTGGGATTGAGACACCTGGGCCCCTCGGAGATGCGTTTGCTTGGCCACTGCCTTTCTCTTTGCACCTGCTAACCTTACCCTCACAGTGGCAGACCTCCTCACTCTAGCAGGTGAGCAAAAAAGAGGCGGGGGCAGGGGGCACAAAGGTGCGATGCTTATACTTTATTGAAGGGAGCCAGGCTGGGGACGGAGTGAAGGAAGTGTCCAGGACCCGCAGGAGCTCCAGCAGTTGGAGATCTTCAGCTTCTAAGTCCTAAGCACACGTTGGGCTCTTTAAGACTATGCCCTAAAACAGACACACACCAAAAAACCCCAAGACAATAGTGAGCGAAACTCAAAGTTAGACCAAGATGTCTGCACGCAGAAACTTCAGTGTCAGTTAAGAGGTTCAGTAGCCCTGGGAAGAGCTAAGCTTGTAAGAGTTCTGATTATTTCTCAGAAGCCTCTTAAAAAGCATAAGATGACTGAGTCTGCTCCAAAGGGCTAGAAAGGGCTCCAAAAAAATGGGGCGAGGCTGCAGCCCAGGGACTGGCGGGGCGGGGGTGGGGATCCGCTGCTAAGCGGCACAGAGGGAAGGGAGCTATGTACCATGAACTTGAGGATGTTCTCCGTGGTGTTTGAGGGTAGGGTGTCCACCAGACTCTTCAGCTGGATCATCGCATCTTTTATGTCGGCGTCTGGGACGAAAAATTCAATCGCAGCCTCGTAATTGGAGAGCGTGTCCGTGAAGAGGGTTTTGATGACATTCAGAAAGTTCAGGCAGATCCCTGCAGAAGCTGAAGCACAGAAAAGAGAGAGCATGCGTGTCCAGGCCCTTTTCCAAGCTGGCCAGCCCCCTGGCTGGACCCGCCCCAGAGGCAAGCAGGCGGGCCTGTCAGCAAGAGAGAGCAGCCCTTCCGTCGATGGGATGGTGTGGAACGTGAGATCTGGTGGTGCTCCACGCCGTTGGCTCTTTGGCACTGTGGGAAGGCTTTCCGGGGTTGCAGCCAGCTTCTCATGGCTTGCCCGAGCCCTCCTTGTACTTCCTGGGTTGGGGTGGGGCAATTTGCCATTTGTTCTTTCTGTTAGAGCTCCAGGTGGAGGATTGATAAAAGAAGCTGCTGATCTGATCTTTTATGCAACAGTGGGGGTTTGGGAAGGGGCTGCTGAGGGTTTCTGGTTGTTGTCCTGCCAGAAGCATGCCTCTTCCCTGTGGTTAGTGATGGTCTGAGCCACTTGCCCCGGGGGGTGGTGGTGGGGGGGCAGGGGGCAGAGTCAGGCTCTGGCAGGAAGAAATACTTGTCCAGGCCAAGAGCAAGCCCCTGAACTGGAAGAGGTGTGCACCATGAGCACTGGGCCCCTGGGGTGCACTCACCTGCCCACCTGCCTCTTGTGTCCACGCCTGGCCTCACTATGTTCCTTTCACCCGCAGTGCTCCCCAGGTTGTACTCCCATGCCCCAGGAACATGGGGGAGAGTCACTGCTTCCTACGCCCTGAGTCTCGGTCCCCGTCCTTGAATTCTCTGCCTCGTGTGCAAGTTCCGCTTCCCTGCCTGGACTCCAGGGACCCCCAGAATGGCCACTCCAAGTCAAACCCCCTCCGGAACTTAGAGCCCTGCTTTGCAACTTACTATGTCATCTGGCAAGTTACTTTCTCTTTGTGTGGCTCCATTTTCTCATCTGTAAAATGGGAATAATATCCCTATTTCATGGGGTTATTGTAAGGATCAAAAGGGGTTCAGAACAGTGATTGGCACACTGTCAGTGCTGAATAAATGGGGATATTATTATTGTTATTATGACATGTGTGCAAACACACAAATACACAAAGGCATCCCAGATCCACCCCTTACCATATTCCAGCCCTATCTTGCTGAGCCACCAGCTCTATGCACAGCACTGAGATCTAAGTAATATACAATTGACCTTTGAACAACACAGGATTGAACTGCATGGGGCCCCTTGTGAATTTTTTTCAATAAATGTATTGGAATTTTTTTTTTTTTGAGATTTGTGACAATTTGAAGAGATTCACAGATGAACTGAGTAGCCTAGAAAAAATGAAAAAATTCAGAAAAGGTTGGGTCTGATGGTCAGAACGCAGTATATAATACATACGACATACAAACTATGTGTTAATTAGCGGTTTATATTACCGGTAGGGCTTCTGGTCAACAGCAGGCTGTGAGTAGTTAAAAGTCAAAGGTTACAGGCAGATTTTTGGCTGTGTGGGGGGCAGTCAGCACTCCCAACCCCTGTGCAGTTCAGTACATGTCAACTGTACCTGTCAATCCAAAATGATGTTATTTCCCTTTAAAGACAAATATCTCTACACAATAGTTGTCCCCATTGCCTCTTGGTTTTGGTTTTCCAGCTCTTCTGCCACTCCCCAAGGTCATCAAACTTATCGTCATGGGTGTCCTGAAACTTTTGAAGTGAATTAATTGAAATTTGCTAAAAAACTTTTTGTTTGTTTGCTTATTAAAAGGAGTAGAAGAGGCTGATACAGAGTAAAAACCAGGTAACTCAATTACCAAAAGATCAGGGGACTTCCTCCCTCCCTCTGTCCTTCCCTCCTTCCCTCCCTCTAACCTCCCCCCTCCCCCCCCCCCGCAATTCCTTTCCTCTTAATGACAGCTGCAACTATTCAGAGACTCCTAATCCTTTTGGCAGAGGACAGAAATGTTTAGAAAACTCCACTCTGGGTTGGCAGTTTCCCAAAGGGAAGATCCCTTTCTAGAATATTCCTCTCTGCCCAGAATGGGTGACCTTGCCTTAGCTTGGATTTCTTTTGGAGACATGAGGCTCTGCAGCTCCTTCTAGCCCCTTCGGCTGCCAAAGTGGTGTGGAGACCCCAGACCTGAGGGTGGCACTGTACCATGGTCTCTTGGCATCTTGGGGGTCTCTTGGAGAGACTGGGCTCTGAGGAGCTCATCATTCCTATTCTGTTGGCCATTGAACACACACATCCATTACGGGATCTCCTCCATTCCTGCCTCCAGTCTATTCCAACACTGCAATTCTGAAGTTGTTGGCTATGGAAGATGGGATCCCTTCCAGGTTTCCTCACGGGCTCAAGGCGCTCCCCAAGTTCCCAAGATGGCCCTGTTCACAGACCCGGCTTCCTGGCTGGGACTCAGTGTTCCAGCTAAGCAGCTGCCCCCTGAGCAGAACTGGGAAGCAGAACTGGGGAGCAGGAAGGGTTCCTGAGCCTGGCTTGGGGGAGAGGGGCTCTGGGAACTCACCAGGGCTGCAGCAGAGAGCCAGGGTGGCCAGGGCGAGGATGACAGCGAGCTTCATGGTGGACAGGAGGCTGGCGAGTGAGGCGCTGGCCTGTGTCTGGATCGGGTGGTCTTGTGTGAGACATGCCCATTGGGGTGCCTTCTTAAATGCTCCAGGCTCTACCTGGAGGGGAGGAGGAGGGCAGGGCCTGGGCTCTACTGATGGGACCACACTATTTACTTGGGTATCAGCTTGATGGGAAAAGTAAATATTCTCTTTTCTCAATCCAGTTTCTTTCCTCATTGGAGCTGAGTTTACACAATGGGCACTTGGATGGGGAAACAGTGTCCTTTGTGGCTGCCACAAGGGACTCAAGTCAGAGGGTGTGGAGAGCCGGCCACTTGCGTCACTCTCATTGAACCTGAGTGCCAGGCCAGTCCAGATCAACAGAGGCAATTGCAGCGTCCACCTGGACCCCTCACCCCAGGAGAAACTCAGGCCTAAGGCCCCTCACACACGGTGCCATGCGGGCTCGGGGCTCCTGATGCTCCATCGGGCTCCTGCCATTGCCTTTCCAAAGAAGGCGACCGGAGGGTCACATGGACCGGAGCATCTCTGTGGTCCGACGCGGGGGAGACCCTGGACTGAAGCATGTTGACAGAGGAAGGTTTTCTCCAGAAAGCCCATGAGAAACCTGAGCCTCAAATCAGACTGGAGAATGTACTGGCCTGGGCTGGGTCTGTTGCCACCCCAAGCTGCTCTCAAGTCCTGCCCTCCTGGTGGTCAACTTCATGGGCACTTCCGGCCTTATCTTGCTTGACCTCTTAACGGCCTTGACCCTCTTGACTTTTTCCTTCTTGAACTGTTCTCTCTCCTGCGTTCCCATGGCCCTATTCTTCCCTGATTTCCTCCCTGACCGCCCATCCTTGTTCTTTAGATGTTTATTCTTTACTGACTGCGCTTCCCTGATGGCGGTTCCAGACTTCGGCGGTAGCCCCTTCTCACCTCCCGCTACCACATCTGTGGCTGCTCCCGTCCTCTTCCAGTACCCGCGCCTCAGGACACAGGCCTGGCCTGCTCAAAGCCAACTCCTGATCGGCCTCCTGTCCCTCGCTTGCCCTCCTGGGCCGTCCTCAGGAAGGCCAGCAGAATGATCTTTCTAAAACCAGCTGATCATGGCAATTCTTCTTGCAACCCTTTGAAAGCATCCTTTTGCCAATGGGGCAAAATTCGAGTGTGATCTACAAGGCCTTTGTCCACTTACCATTTGAGCCTCATTCCCTCACTTCCCTGCATAGTGATTCAACCTTGTCTTCATGTTTGTGGATTCGGGAACATCCCATGTGTTTCTTCATGCCTTTCTACCTTTGCACAAAGGATGCTTCATGCCCGAATACACATCTCCTGCCTTGTCTCCTTCTCCAAATCCTGTTTGTACTTCAAGATCCAATCAACTGTTCATTCATTCATTCATTCATTCTGAGCACCTACTATGTGCCAAGGATTGTGCTAGGGGTTGGGGGTTGGGGTAAATATGGAGAAGCATTGCCTGAAGCCCCTCCAGAAGAGCTTGTCACCTGGCCGTGAGGAGCATGGTCGGCAGAGAGCCTCTAGATACCTGTCACTTTGGGGTCTGCCCTGGGCACATAACACTGCCCCGCTCAAGGTCACACCCTTCCTGGGGCTGCTCCCTTCTGGCGGCCAAGCAAGGACGGCATTTCTGCACCGTGTGGAACCACTCAGGTGGGCGACACCGACTCCAGAGCTTCTGGCCCGGCCGGCTGAGATTTTGCCAGGCCCACATCGCCAGCCGGCTTTCCCTCTGCCCAAGCCTGCTGCGGCCCCTTCCCCACACAGTTACTATCCCTAATGGTGGTCTTACCCTGCAGATTCCGTCTCAGCATCGGCTTCCATGGCAGCATCGACCCACAGCAGGGAGGCAGAGATGGATGAGGCAGGCCCAGGTCCCTAACGCCGAGGAGCTTCGTGCTGGTAGTGGAGACTGGCAAGCAGGCCGTGAAGCCAGGGGTGCCGGGGGAGCTAGGGGAGCACGAAGCAGGACATGGGGTAGAAAGTAGGTGGGGGAGTCAGCGGGCAGTCACTCCGAGCAGGTGACTCCCTACTGGCCGAGGGGACACCCAGCACCCAGGCCCTCAGGTGGGAAGAACCAGGGTGTGCCCGGGGAGCACAGAGGGGCCGTTGTGCCTTCAGTGGGGAGCAGGGACCCAGATCTCGCAGGGCCTCCTGCTAAGTAAGGTCTCTACGCTCGCAGTCCTGGGAAGCTATGGAAGAGGTTTCTTTTTTTAATGCTTTAAAAAATATGTTAAAATACACATAACACAAAGTTTCCCATCTTTATCACTTTTACGTGTACAGTTGAGTGTATTAAATCCATTCATGTTGGGCGCCTGGGTGGCTCAGTTGGTTGAGCGACTGCCTTCAGCTCAGGTCATGATCCTGGAGTCCCGGGATCGAGTCCCGCATCAAGGCTCCCTGCTCAGCAGGGAGTCTGCTTCTCCCTCTGACCCTCCCCCCTCTCATGTGCTCTCTCTCTCTCTCATTCTCTCTCTCAAATAAATAAATAAAATCTTTAGAAAAAAATCCATTCACGTTGTGCAGCCGTCCCCACCCTCCCTCCCCATGGCTCTTTTCGTTTTACAAAACTGAGACTGTCTCCATTAGACACCAACCCCTTCTTCGTCCCCAGCCCCCGCAGTCTCCGTTCTACTGTCTGGCTCCATGATTTTGATTACTAAGTGCCTCCTCTCTGTGCAATCCCGCAGTCTTTGTCTTTCCGGCTGGCTCATTTCACTTAGCGTAGTGTCCTCAAGATTCATCCATGGGACGTATTGCAGAATTTCTTTCCCTTTTAAGGCCAAATAATGTTCCATTGTATGTGCAGACCACATTTTGCTTATCCACTTGTCGGACACTTGGGTTGTGTCCACCTTCTAGCTATTGCGAATAATGTTGCTATGAACGTGGGTGCACAATTGGGAAGGTTTTAATCTGGAGAGATGTGGTCTGATTTCCCTTTTGATGGGATGCCCCTGACTACTCTGCGGGTGGGGGCGGGAGGGGGAGGGGGTGACAGAGCAGCTCAGCAGAAGGGACGGTGGGCTTTGGACGAGTTGGTGGCAGTGGGGTGAGGGTTTGAGAGACACCTGGACAGGCTCAATGCTGGCTAGAACAGAGCGGGTGAAGCAGAGGGAGGTGACAGGGTGAGCTGGGCGGGTTTCTGGCTGGGACAGCTGGGCGCATGGGGGGCTATTTCCTGACAGAGAGAATTCGTCAGGTGGAATAGGGTTGGGGATGGGGACCGAGTGGAGCCTTCTCCGACCTGCAGCTCCCGTGGCTGATCTCGCACTACTATACCCCTCCATTATGAGCTCCCCATATAGTGTTTTAACTGTGCGATTCTTTTTTTTTTAAATATTTTATTTATTTATTTGACAGAGAGACAGCGAGAGAGGGAACAAAAGCAGGGGGAGTGGGAGAGGAAGAAGCAGGCTTCCCGCTGAGCAGGGAGCCTGATGCGGGGCTCGATCCCAGGACCCTGGGATCATGACCCGAGCCGAAGGCAGATGCCCAGTGACTGAGCCACCCAGTAGCCCCTAACTGTGCGATTCTTTACTTGACTCTTTCATGTCACTGTTGCTAAACCGGGAGCCATGGCATGAATCACTGCAGGAGCCCTGCTCGTCATGTGATATCCGGAGGCCACAATGAAGCTCAGAGGTGCCTAAAGACGCTAAGAGCACCAATTCCAAGCTAGCCAGCCACGAGGACTCACTGAGTAAGCTGCTGTTGTGTCCAGACAATGTAACACCAAGCAGCTGACCGATCAGGAGAGGAAGATCTTCTGAACTAAGAGGGGAATGATCTCCACGGCAGACTGCAAAGGGAAGAGAAACAACAGCAAGGCAGAACAGAGTAAAAAAATACCTGGATGAAAAAAGAGCAAAAAGGAATCCACGTAGGTAACTGCTTGTGTATGCATAAAAGCTATCTGGAAGAAGCCATGGAAGAACCATGCGGGAGGGAGACTGAGAAAGGAAGCTTTTCACTTTCAACGTTTTGGTGCCCTTGGAATTTGGAATTGTGTAAATACCCTATCGATTCGAAACATTTTTTTTTTTAAGTAGGTTCCACATCCATCGTGGAGCCCAACACAGGGTTCCAACTGATGACCCTGAGGTGAAGACCTGAGCTGAAATGAAGGGGTGAATGCTTAACTGACTAAGCCATCCAGGCGCCCCTCAAAACAGTTTTTTTTTAAAAGATTATATTTGGGGCATCTGGGTGGCTCAGTCGTTAAGCGTCTGCCTTCGGCTCAGGTCATGATCCCGGGGTCCTGGGATCGAGCCCCGCATCGGGCTCCCTGCTCAGCGGGAAGCCTGCTTCTCCCTCTTCCACTCCCCTTGCTGTGTTCCCTCTCTCACTCTCACTCTCTCTGTCAAATAAATAAATAAAATCTTTGAAAAAAAAGATTATATTTATTTATTTATTTGAGAGAAAGAGAGAGAGAGAGTGCACAATCCAGGGAGGATAGAAGGGGATGGAGAGAGAGAATCTGAAGCAGACTCCTCACTGATCGCGGAGCCTGATGCCGGACTCAATCTCACCACCTCGAGATCATGACCTGAGCTGAAGCCTAGAGTCAGAAACTTAAATGACTGAGCCACCCAAGCGCCCCTCAAAACAAATTTTTAAAGGGAGAACAGGTCTGACACCTGCCACAGCATGGATGAACCCTAGGGACATTATGCTAAGTGACGAGCCAGTCACAGAAAGACAAATGCGGTATGACCCCACTTATATGAAGACCTTAGAGGCGTCAGGTTCATAGGGACAGAGAGTCGAATGGGCTTGTCAGAGGCTGCAGGGGGAGGAGAATGGGCAGTTATCTTTGTTTCATGGGACAGTCTCAGTTTGGGGTGGTGAGAGTGTCCTGCAGGTGGATGTCCTGCAGGTGGTGAGAATGTCCTGCAGGTGTCCTGCACTCACACTGCATCACAGTGTGAATGTCCTTGCCACCACCGAACTTAGCACTGCAAAATGATTAAGATAAGAAATTTTGCTATATGCATTTTACCACAATTTAAAAAAGTAATAAAAAGGGTAGATAATAATAAAAGAAAATGTAATAAATAATAACGTAAAATAATAAAATAAAAAAGTGCAGAACGGGTTTTAGAATTGCACTGAGTTGAATCCCCGACCCATCGCTTACTAGCTGTATTATCTTGGGTCAAGTAGGTAACCCCTCTCTGCCTCGATTTCCGTGTCTGTACCGTGGGCATGATCCTATTATCTGTGGCACATTAAGAGGTGCTGGCGTGGCGAACGTGCTCTGTGAATGAACCTTGCCAACTATTGTATTTGCCCGTCTCCGCTGGGAAGACCTTTCAGTTTGGAGTTTCCTTGTCCAAGTCTACACATGAGTGACCAGAGCAGGGAAGCTCTCCTTCCATGCTCAGCCTAGCTCATCAGGATGAGCTTTTCTTTTGTTCCAACTACTGTGCTGTGTCCACCACATGCTGAGCTGCGAAGGCTCAGCTGACACCCATGTTCCTGACCTGACCCTGGGGCAAGAGGTGATAGGTGAGCTTACACGAAGAAAAAGGAGCTCTGAGGTCCACCTGTACATAAGCTGTGTCAAGAGGCTTAGAATACCCAGGAGTATCTTCATGTCCCCTGAGTTGTAGACTTGTAGAGCGAGGGTCTCTCCACGTGTTCTCCCCTGAAGCAGGGAGGGCTTCTGGACACATGGCGTGACCGCCTGGGGACACAGTGGCTGTGCAGAGAATGGCCTGATGAGTGTCATCAGGACAGTTGATCGGGTCAAGCATCTTAAAAATGCAGCCTTTGTGAAAGACTTCTGTCTGTGCCATCGAGGGCCGTCCGTGCTCTTCTCCACGGTTTGTTGGAGGGGAAACGTGCATGTCCTGTTCTTGTTCCCACCATCTCTCTCCGGAGGCTCCTTTTCTGGTTCCTCTGTTCCTCCATGTTCCTTCTTCTTTCCCCTCCCTCCCCTCCTCTGTATTCTCTCCCTGGGCACTCATCCCTGCTCATAGTTTCAGTTACTTCCTACGTTAAGACAACTCCCTAATTTTTATCTCCATCTCAGCGTTCTTAGAATTGCAGCTTTGACCATCCAATGCCCGCTAGACATCCTCACCTAAATTTTTCAAAGGCTTTCAAACTCACTTTGTACGAAGTCAAACTCATGATCTAAGACTGGTAGATTTTCCCCCAGGATTCCATATCTCAGCAAAAGACCTCACCACCCAATTGGTCACATAACCTGGAGACACGTCTTTGATGCCTCACCCTCCCTGGGGTCACCTTGACCCAGCCCCATATCCACCACCAAGGGCATGGGCTTGGACACAACTCTGAGAGTGCCCCCCTTGCTGTTCTCTGAGGGCCCTTCCAGATCTGTCAATCGACCACCCAGGTCCTTCTCTTTCTCATCCAACTCCTTCCGGGGCCGTCAGCTCTGGGCATCACAGTGGGGTCCTGAGGCTTAATTTATTTCCTTTTAGTTTATTTCCTTGGACTATAAGGCCCTATCGTTAAGCTGTAGAATTCAGCTTTGGGAATATCACAGATTCATGATAGGTTTATTTGAAGGGCTCCTTATCTAAGAGGTAAAAAGACAAAACAACAACAACAACAAAAAAACAGCCCTCTGAAAGCTGAAAATAAAAAGCTGTTCATTATCAAAAGAAAAGAAAACAAAACCCCCACAATATGAAATACCGCCTTCCTCCTGGGTCTGACTCCATGATCCCGTGATCTGCTCTCTTGAGGCCAGCCCATCTTTCAGGCTCAGTTTCAGGTGTGTGAGTCACATGCTGGACCCGCTGGGGCACCCCGAAGCCCCCCTGTGCTGCCCCTACTGGGTCAGTCCCTCTGTGAGCTGGTGGAAGGAGTGGCTGGGGCCTGCGCGTCTCCCAGCACATCACCCACAGCCTTGGACTCTGTTCTCTACATCTCACCTTCATGGTTCAAGGCCCTGGGAACAGAAGAGCTGGCTCCTGGGTCGCTGAGGAACCTGACGTCTAACATCTCTCCTGCCATTAGGAGGGTCTGCCATGGCCCTTGGACTGTCAGCCCCTGCTGTTCTCGGGGCAGTGGCCTTCGAGGTATGAGGCTGGGGGGTTGTCTCAGTTCTGGGTGGGACCTGGAGGGCCACCACCAAGTGTCTTAAGGCAGGCTCTTCCATCCTGGTCCTTGGGAGAGCCCTGCTTGGCGGTGGGGGGTGTTTTTCTCCCCTGCCAGGGAGCCTACAGAATAGCCACTTTGATTTGCTGTGTGCAGCAGTTAGATAAAAAGTGTTAGTCAAGGCTCAGAGTTTCTTAGACTCTAACACCTGCTCCTCAAATCCTTAAACCCCACACACTGTGAGCTCCAGGCCAAAACCCTCGAGCCTGCCTTAGCACAGGGGGAGGGCAGGGAGCAGCTGTTTCCAGCTACATGGGGCAGTGACCCGGTCACTGTACAAGGAAACCAGTTTGAGGGAAGACAAGCTCCTTGGTTATTAGCGCTGTAGACATGGCAGTGAATGTGCATGGTTCCTGTCAGAGCCCCACCCCCCCAGCCAGAACTGTACCCTGGGTTGGCTGTGCTTGTGTCTGTGTGAGCCCTGACCCCAGGTTTGCTGGAGCTTCAGGGGCAGGGCTGGGGGAGTGGCCAGGGAGTCTGCCTTGGAGGGTATGCCTGGTTCTGGCCCATGAGAGGAGCAGGAGAAGGAGCCTCAGCCAGAGCCTGAGGGTCCCGGGGGATCTGGAAGTCCCCCTTGGGGACTTGGACTATAAAACCTTAGGCCTGCTCGTCCTCCCCCGATATTCAGGGTGTGTGTGTGTGCACGTGGTGCCGGGTTGGTGAGTCATGGTCAATGCCCCTTGGGGAGCCTCTGCAGGCCCCATTTAAGGGTCTGGTAGCAATGGTGGGTGGGAATGCTTGGGCCAGCAGGTATGGACTGGGACCAGATGTTCAGCCCCTGGGCCCAGTGCTTGGTGTATCCTAATGAGCAGGAAGTTGGGGTGCCGCCTGTTCCGGCATTTGGCTGGCTGCAAGTCCCAGCATGGCCCAGAAAACAGGTTGGAGGTCTGGGTGGGCCATTCTGATCCTATCCATCTGGCTGGGTTGCTGAAGCGGGACTGGTCAGGCCACAGGTTCATGAGATCAGCTCGTGGGGTCAGCTCATTGGGCAAGCTGCAGAATTCAGGCTCCTTCCACCCTGGGCTTCTGGCTCTGTGCTAGCTCTGGATGCAGCCTCTGAGCAGAGCAGATTTCCCCTTGTGGGTTTGGTTTATTCTCTTCCACCTTGGCGTCTCCTCGGGCTGATCCCTGCATTGACCCAGGAGGGTCTGGCAAATTCTGGACATTCCAGCCATTTTGGCCGCCAGCCATGATGCCTAGAACCTGTGAATTTTTTAGAGTGCCCCCCCCCCCAATGATCATGTATCTACTGGCTCCAAAATAGAAAAAGAAATCCTCAAAATTGTAATTAATAAGTATTTATTTAGGTAACATCATTTCAACTAGCTTACTGCAACTCGGTTCAACTATGACCTAGCTTTATGTAGAAGCAATAAAGTTTAACTGGTATGAACAAAATGCATAATGTATTCTCAGGCTCAGAATTATTAAATTTATACAAACCCCTTCAAAAGTTTATAACCAAAATTATGCATAGTGTGAGAAGTGTGTATATTTTAATGTGTTTGATATGATGTGGGGTGGGAACATCAAAACTAGGAAGGTCTCACGTCCCGCTCTCCCAATGTTTGCAGCTGTGGGCCTTGCAGAGCACAAGCCACCATCAGAACAGGAAGAGAGGGATCAGAGCGAAGAAACGCCCCACTTTGTCTCTGGTCCCATCCTCTGATCTATCGCTAGAACGTTCCATTGGCCTAACCAACTGATATTCAGCCAGCGAGGGAGCCCCACTTTTGTAGTCCACAGGGGCAAGCTTCCTGGGGGCACAGAGCAGATCAGAGAAAGGCAGAGAACGGACAGGTAGGGTGAGGGTCAAATATAGAATAGTGGTATCATTCTAGACATATAGTTCTGGATCTTGCTTTTTTCACTTCATGTTATGTCTTGGATATCTTTTGAAACTTTGGCTCTTATAGATACACTTGACTTTTTTCAAATTACAGAATATCCCTTTGTAGGATGTCATATAATTTGAGTTCCCGGTACCTTATAGATGGATGTCTGTATTTTTCCCAGTTTTTCTGCCATTACAAGCCGCACCCGGTGCCACTTGCTCTGGGGACTTGCCCTGTAACAGAGATGCCTGGATTCAGACCTGCTGCCGCTGTCGGGTGGTGCTAACTCTCCAGGCTGAAGTCTGTCTGTTCCTGCTGCAGAGGTCGGGGCTGGGAGATTGGGAGCAGGAGGGCGCGTGTTGATGGCAATTGCTCTGATTTCCCACGGGAGCCTTGGGCATTTTCCCGGGGCCAGTTGTTCCTCAGCCCCAGACCAGGGCAGGAGTTGGCAGAGATGCTGCTGGGGCTGCTGAGAGCGTCCTCTGGGTACCCATTGCCTACCCCAGCTGGGAGTCGGACCCAGGCGCGAAGTGACCTGGTGTTAGCTGTTTCTGGAGGTTGAACCTGAGAGTTTCGGGGAGGGGTGGCGGTGAGTCAGGCGGTGACCTGTTGGGGCTCAGAGCCCTTTCTTGGCTCCCCAGCCAGGCAAGCAGATGAGCTGAAACCTGGAGGGTGGGAGGGTGGAGCAGGCCTGGGACCTGGGGCTGTTCCCCGTGGAGCCTGGCAGAGCTGGCCGGTTCTTTGCTCTGGGACAAGCCCTCTTGAGGGGTGGGGACAATGGAGTTG
Source organism: Leptonychotes weddellii (assembly GCF_054177405.1). Lineage (NCBI taxonomy): Eukaryota > Metazoa > Chordata > Mammalia > Carnivora > Phocidae > Leptonychotes > Leptonychotes weddellii. The sequence continues at coordinate 8,253,850 of NC_138379.1, forward strand.
ATGGAAGTCCCTGTTCTGTGGGTGGAAACTGTTTTCCCTCCACTTTACAGGGCAGATCTGGGGATTTGGGCTGGCTGGGGGGTTGACATAACACACAATACGATTCACTTCTTGCCCTTTCCCAGGAAGCTTGCTTAATTCTGCAGGTTCTTTGTTCGGTGGTGAGTCACCCAGGTCCTACCTTTTGTGTCTGTCCTCTCTCCCCTTCCCTGCCTTGGGCCTGTTCCCACCCACAGACGTGGCAGTTCACCACTCAGGCCCCTCTGGGTGGGTTGTACGGCCCTGCTCTCGGCCGTCCTGGGGGACATGAGCCACCTTGGTCAGCAGACATGGGTTGGTCGGCCGCGTGGCTCTGCAGGGCTGTAGCTGTCCTAGATGCACAGGGTCGGGGGCGGGGGGCGGGGAGAAGACCACCTCGAGCTCCCTCTGGCTCTTAGTCTGAGGCAAGGGGCGTCCCACCCAAGAGGAGCCCGGTGGGCCCCTGGCTCTCTGTCCCCCAGACAGCCACCTGTGATGTCCTCTCTGGGCACTACATCACTTCGGCTCCAGCGGGGTAAGGCCTGCTCTCAAGCAGAGGTGTTCACACAGTGCACTGGGGCTTCCCTTATTTATCTATCATCACCGTCTTTTTCGATCTATTTTTATTTTCAATTTTTTTTTTTTTTAATTCATGAGAGACAGAGCGAGAGAGAAAGGCAGAGGGAGAAGCAGGCTCCCAAGGAGCAGGGAGCCCGATGCGGGACTCGATCCCAGGACTCTGGGATCATGACCTGAGCCGAAGGCAGACGCTTAATGACTGAGCCACCCAGGCGCCCTTATTTTAATATTATCATTATTTTTTAAAGATTTTATTTATTTGACAGAGAGAGACACAGCGAGAGAGGGAACCCAAGCAGGGGGGAGTGGGAGAGGGAGAAGCAGGCTTCCCATGGAGCAGGGAGCCTGACGTGGGACTTGATCCCAGGACCCTGGGACCATGACCTGAGCCAAAGGCAGATGCTTAACTACTGAGCCACCCAGGTGTCCCTCTATCTATTTTTATAACTAAAATAGTTACATTTTATATTTATGTTTATATATTTTATGTAATATATATTATGCAATGCATATTTATCTCATAGACGTATATAACATATGTATTGCATATAATTCATAATATATAATATTTATATTGTAACTAGAATAACATGTAATTTATTCAGCTTTCATTCTGTTAAGGGGATGGAAACTTAGTCACGGTCATTCCCTCCCACAACCTCCCCAGGGTCATGCCTAACTTCTAGGCGCTTGTGCGGGACTGAGAGTCGGGGGGATTTGTGTCGGTGAGGGCATCCGGAGCTTGATGTCCCCCATCCCTAGCCCGTGATAGTACTGTTGTTTGTAGTGGTCTTATTGTTGTTTTTGTTTTTGTTTTATTTTTAAAGATTTTATTTATTTATTTGAGGGAGAGAGAGAGCACGAGCAGGGGGAGGGGCAGAGGGAGAAACAGACTCCCCGCTGAGCAGGGAGCCCCACTCGGGACTTGATCCCGTGACCATGGGACTCGATCCCAGGACCCTGGGATCATGACCTGAGCTGAAGGCAGACACTTAAGGGACTGAGCCACCTAGGCGCCCCTAAATCCTCTTCCTGCCTGCACCTGGAGTGGGCTGCAGCCTCTGGTTTCAGCAGGGGCCAGCAATGCTTGGTAATGCTTGCTCTTCTCAGCCAGTCCTTTTCTGGGTGGGGGCTCTGGAAGCCTGGCTCTTTACACAAAACCAGTGCCTGGAGGTCTTTCCTCTCCTCCCAAGGCCTAGGCTTTTGAACTTCAAAAGCCAGGAAAAAGACTTCCCCTTCCTCTGCCTTCCTCTGCCTCAGCCCTTCCTGGGGCCGCCTGAGTCAGGGGAAAAGTGAAAAGAGGAAAGGAAAATAAGAAGAAAACTAACATAGGTGAATGTTTCAGGAACTCTCCACTGAGGATCGCTGGCTTGAGCCTTGGGGCCTTGGGGTGGCCCAGGGCTGCCGCATCCCTGCCCTGGTGGTGAGCCCCCGGGTGAGGTCCTGGCTGCCTCTTCAGCCCAAGGCAGGCTGCCGAGGCCCCCGACTCAGAGGTTCCAGGTGGTTCTCCGCAGCTGCCTCTGGCTTGTGCTTGCCTCCGTGATCTGGAAGGGACACAGGGAACATCTGCTCCGCCTTCGATGTTCTGGAGAAGGTGGTCTCCGGACAGGAGAGATGCTGTTAAGTTAGGAGAGGCTGCCAAAGTGAGGGGCAGAGACGGCACTTGAACCCGGGCCCTGTGATGCTCTGCCAGGGGGTGGGGCGGGGGGTGCCCTGCTGTGCCGAACCAGAGAGCAGAGTTTGGCCCCGGCGGTTTATTGCTCCAGTCGTAAATGCACCCAGGCTCCTACGGGCAAACACGGGTCTATGCGTTTATGTTCTGAATCTCACGGACCCTCGGGGCCTGTAAAAACGCTGAAAAACAAGCTTGGCTGGCTGTAATTGACTTTCCTCTAAAATCACTGGTGGGTCTTTTCCAGGTAGATCCAGAATGCCAGGAAATATAACTAGAGAGCACACATCCCTCGGTCCCGGAGGCTGGAGTCGGAGAGGTGCAGGTTGGGCAAGGGGACAGTTGTGAGCGGCCTGCCCCATTCTCCCCAGAGCAGCCAGAGTGACCTTTTAAAAATGTCAATCAGAGATCTTGTCACTTCTCTGTGTAAACCCCTCTTGGTTTCACACAACACTTAGAACGAAATCCCAAATCTCCCCTGGACCACACGACCCAGAGTGATGGTCCCCACGTGTCCCTCCTGTTCCAGCTTGGGTCACTCCCCGTCCCTGTGACTCAGCCCCTGGTGGCACCCTGACCTTCTTATCCCTAGGGCACGTGGGAACCCTCGCTGCCGGACCTTTGCTCTGGCGTTTCCTCTGCCAGGACACTCCACCCAGATTATTTCTTGATCACACCTTCTCATTGTCAGAGGTGTCAACCCACACAGCTCTTCTGCAGATGAGCCTTCCTGATCACCTGTGCCTCCCCCCCGTCACTCTGGGTCCCGGCATCTAGTTTTCTTTCCTTCTGAGCCGTCACCACCATCTGTGGGCTTGTGTTTATTATCTGTCTCTCCCTAGAACGTAGGCTCCATGCTCAGCGGTGATTCTCTGGGGCCCAGCACATAGTAGGTGCTTTTTAAGTATTTGGTGGCTGAATGAACGGGACTCTGAGCCTTTCACCCTGCAGCCCCAAGTCCAGGTGTTCTGCGAGCACTGGTGGGGAGGATGTGTGTAGCACATGGAGGCCGGCACATCCTAAACCCGAAAATATTCACTGTTTTCTGTGACAATTTTTGCACCCCAGGCCCACCCAGAAGCCTAGCCTCAGTAACTTCTCCTGTTCCTGGAATGCGCTCAGCTGTCTTCCCCCATCTCCGTGTGCTGGAATCTCTCCGCTTACAATCCCGCTAGCTGTACTCCTTGCTTCCCTTCAAGACCAGGCGAAGGGCGACCTCCCGCTGTCTCCCCTCGCCCCTTCGGGGAGAATAGGTCCCTTCTGCAGGCAGCGTGAGCTCAGTTCTCTCTCTCTCTCACCAGGTAGGTGCTAATCTGGTCCCCATTTCACAGATGGGGACACTGAGGCTCAGAGAGTCGCCCTCAGTCCCCTAGGCAGCCAGTGGAGGGAGCTAGGATCTCCACCCAGGGAGGTTGACCCCAACCTGATCTACACCCCCTCTGCTGACACCGGCCCAGCGGCCTCTCCCCTTGCTTGCCGGGCTGGTGTCTGTCATCTGCCTGCAGGGACCCGAGACCTCACGGACCGTCCTCACCTCCAGGCTCTGCATCCTCCTTGCTGTTCCTGGACCCTCAGCACACTGTGAGTCTCTACAACGTTGCTGGTGGGATCGAACCTAATTCTGGCCCTTCTTACCCCACCCCAAGCACCTGCTCTTTTGGCCTCTTTCCTGGGGCGGAGGTGGAGGAGGCACCATGATTTTCTTCATCTTTTATTATATACGTGGATTATTTATGTACAATCGACTTACAACATTATATTCAGATGTACAACATAATGATTCGATATTTGTATCTATTGTGACATGACACGTCCCACCCCTCCCCCAAGAAGTCTAGGTAACGTCTGTCACGGCACAGAGTTAAAACATTTTTTTCTTGTGATGAGAACTTTTAAGATCCACTCTCTCAGTGACTTTCAAATGTGCAATCCAGTGTTATTAACTGTATTAGCATGCTGTATACAACTTCCCCATGATTTACTGATGTTATAACTCAAAGTTTGTACCTTTGGGTCCCTTCATGCATTCCACCCACCCCTGATCCCCACCACTCATCTGTTTGCTCTATTTATGAACTGCTTTTTTTTTTAAAGAGTCTGCTTTTTTAGATCCCCCCTTTTTTAAAAAGATGTAAGTGAGATCCTACAGTATTTGCCTTTCTCTGCCTGACTTATTTCACTCAGCATAACGCCCTCAAGGTCCATCCACATTGACATAGATGGCAGGATCTCATACTTTTCTTTGGCTGAGTAATATTCCAGCGTGTCTATAAATCCTTCTCTATCCACTTGGCCAGTTATTTCCATACTGTGAATAATGCTGCAGTGACCACGGAGTCCGGCTATCTCTTCGAGTTAATGTTTTCAGTTTCTTCAAATATACCCAGAAATGGGATTGCTGGACCATATATGGCAATTCTATTTTTAAGTTTTTTTGAGGAACCTCCATGCTGTTTTCCACAGTTACATTCGTTGAATGAATGTGAAAGATCCCTCTGACTGGACTCCTGAGCTTGGGCTTGTTCAGATGGATGCCACCCCACACTCACACCCTCGCTTGGCCTGAGCCCGGCTCTGCCCTGGGCCCCACAGGCCTGGTATCATTGAGGTGGGAGAGGCGGCTAGAGGGTTGGCCCCCAGTGGGGAATCCTGGGCTGCTGAGTGGGAGCGCCCTAGACTCCCGGTGCTGCCTGTCCCCCTCCTCAGTGAATCACCACTCCCGCCCGGCCTCCGCCCTGCCCCACTCCCATCTGGAGGCCTCAACCTCCCCTGGAGCCTCTGCCAAGAGGGCCTTCACCGTGACTAGGAGGTGATCCCTCTCCCCCAACAGCAAGGGGACCCTGAACCCCGGGGGACCTGATAATGGGGTCTGGGGCCGTCCCGGTGGGCCCAGCCTCCGGCTGTGGGTGGGAAGGGGGTTGTGAGCGGGGCTGAGACACAGGTGTAGCCCAGCTGTCCTCAGGTGGTTACTGGTTGCTAGCTGGGGAAGTCACATCTCTGCAAGCCTTTCCTGTCTGAAAAACGAGAGTCGCACCTGGTGGCTAGGTTGTCAGGGCTCGAGGGGGTTAGTGGCAACACGGTTGGCCTTGGCCACTTCTTGTTCTGAGCCCTGCGGTCTGGCCCCAGCTCTGGCAAGAGGCTCTCCTCAGTGAGGTCTTTCTGCCAGGAGCTGAGCTCACGGGGCGGGGTGGGCCTCAGGGGCCACTTATCAGTTGTTCTCTCTTTCCTGGGAGCTGGCCCAGAGACCAGCGGGAGGGCGTCTGCTTTTCATCGGCTGCCTCTAATTCCTTTGGCATCTCAGCTTGTCAGGAGGAGGGAGACGCACTTAACCGGTTGTGGCCCGGCTTGGTGCTGAGGAAAGAGCACTGGGCTTGGAATCCAGCAGCAGGCTTTGAAGGCTGACTGGCCACTTACTGGTTGTGAGACCCGCGTAGGGCACCCATTGCCTCTGAGCATCGAGGGGCCCCACTGGAACACGGGAGTAATTATTTCTGCTCTGCCTACCCCCCCCAAAGCAGAAATCCACGTGGAAGTGCTTGGTAAGCCATGTAAAATATGAAATGGGGGCCCCTCTTTGTGTCGGCATTGCCGTGGAGGGGTGGGGGGTCCTCTGCCCAGGGACTTCGCCCCACACAGGAACAGACTGGCCCGCAGGCCCAGTGCCTGGCCCCTTGTCCGGAACGGTCAAAGCCAACTTTTGGGTCCGTGGAGCAGAAGCCCATTTCAGAAGGTGCCGGCTGGTGACCCTGAAGAGTGGCAGGGGCTCAGAAAAGGAAGAGTTCACTCCGCTTGGTGTGGCTTGGGAGCAAAATAGCAGAATAGCAGTAGCTAGCCGTGCTGAGAGCTTACTACATGCCAGGCCCACGGCTAAGAACTGTCCACGTATTAAGTAGTTGACAACAGCCCTCTGAGGGAGGTTACTGTTATCTCCCCTTTAAAACATGTTTTTAAGGGTGGAAAGGCATTTCGGGAGAAGGAGTAAGATGTGGAGAGGCCTGGGGAGCCTCTCCCATCCTGGGGGCAGTGGGCCGCCCTGCCTGCAGCCAGGAGGCCTTGGCCTGGTTGGGCCTTGGCAGCCAGCCACGGGCTGGAGGTTTGAGAGAGTCAGCCCAGGAACTGTTGGAGGCTCTTGTGTGACCTAATCCTTGAGGGTGGGTGGGATGGGGTTCCTGGGAGGAGGGCAGGGGCCTTGATGGGCTGACTTCGGGGCTGCAGAGTCCACAGAACAAGGAGAGGGGTTCCTCATTCCTCTGTCTTCATTCTGGCCCAGCTGCCACCCAGGGAGCCCCCATGGGGAGCCTTGACTTTGAGACGGGCTCCGAAGCTGGGCTGTGCGTGGCCCGGGGGCTGGGGCTCTCAGAGCCCTGGGAGGCTAGGCTTGTAGCCAAGTGGCTTGAAGGGGGTCCTCCATGTGCCAGCCTGCACCCCATCGTGGGGCTGACCCCAGGAAGGCAGGACAGACTTGCTTGCCTAGAGCTTTCTGCCCACACTGGAAGGACAATGGCGCCTTCCTGGTCTGAGCCCCCTGCACAGCCTGGTCAGGGGGGCTGGCGCAGCTGGGGACGGGGTGGTAGGGTGATGGGGCCTCAGTGATTAGAAACAGGAAGCAGGGCTGGAACCTCTTCTCCCAAATAAAATGAAGTCCGGGGAGGCCACCGCCGAGTTGGTCACGGTGGAGGCCTTGCAGTCTGAAGCTTCGGGTGCCCACATGCCGGCAGGGCTCTGAGGTCTGCGGTGAAGTAAAGGCAGGTGTGTGGCCCTCCCGGGGACGGGCAGCCTGCGTTTCTGCAGCACCTCCGAGGGAGGACTGCGGGCTGGGAATGTTGGGTGTGCGTGGGGGGGGGATTCCGTTCTGCAGGGCGCCCCGCCCTGCGTCCTGACCATTTCTGCTTGGAGGCAGTGGACAAGCATGCTGGAATTCCTACCCAAGACAGGGACAGGATAAGAAAAGGCTTGAGGGAAGGGGCAGAGTTTTTTAGTCATGACGCATCCAGGGTGTGCTATCTGTGCGAAAGCCAGAGATGAGACTTGAACAGAGATGGCCAGGAAGATTGGGGAGGCCTGGGGCAGAAAGGCCAGATCCGGGGTGAGGTCACCAGGGAAGCATGTGGAGCCACAGTGAGCTGTGGGCTGAGTAGGCCCAGGGGTAGGGAGGGGAACAGACGGAAGGGAGGAAAGGAAGAACTTGGCCTTTCTTACGTTGTAAAAGATGAAGTACTTGGTGTCTGAATGGAACATTGGGAGAGAGAGTTCAGGAGTTCAGCCCCCCCAGGGATCTGGCGCTGGATGACAGTGGGACATTGTTCTGGAAGGCGAGGGAACCGCAGCCTTTGTTCTCACTCCACTTCCACAGTAAATATTCCCGGATTTGGGGTGAGGCCGGCATCCACCTGTGCTAATTAGGCGGTAAATACTTGGGAAAACTGCCCTTTGCCTGAGAGGCACTTGGGGTAGCTCTTGTTTATTGTCTGGTAGGGCTGGCCTCGGGAAAGATTGAAGGGTGAGCACAGCCAGGAAGGGAAAGTGACCTGGGAAGGGGCCACTGTTCCTGGTGGCCACACAGGGTGAACTCGATCCCCACCTGCTCTTCTGACGCCAAGTCACTCTTTGCCAAACTTCTGAGTGGGGCCTTGTGCTCTTGGTACAACCCGCATTTCCCTTTCCAAAACCTTGAGCTCAGTCCTGTTCCCACAGCCCGGCTCTGGAGGCTTCTGCAGCAGAAGGGACAGCCACGTTTGTGTTCGGAGTGGCCGGCCTGGCCCCCAGCATCCCTGCCACGTGTTCTAGCCAAACGCTCACCTGGGAGGAGGTGTGAGGAGGCGTGAGGTGGCGGTGTGACCCTGCCTGGCCCCAGGTCTTGACGGCCTCGCCAAGTCACAAGGGCTGAACTGGGGAGAAGAGCCAAGGGGCACTGTCACTCATCCAGACCAGCCGCAGGATTCGGACATACCTGTCGTTGGGGGGGTTTTTTTTTTTTTTGAAGAAACTGCAGATATTCGGATATTGGCTATTACATAGGAATGTATGGATTGGATGGAAAGGTGGATTGTTAACTGAAAAAAGGTGTTTTGTTTTTTTTTTTAAAGATTTTATTTATTTATTTGAGAGAGAGAGAATGAGAGAAAGCACATGAGAGGGGGGAGGGTCAGAGGGAGAAGCAGACTCCCTGCCGAGCAGGGAGCCCGACATGGGACTCGATCCAGGGACTCCAGGATCACGACCTGAGCCGAAAGCAGTCGCTTAACCAACTGAGCCACCCAGGCGCCCTGAAAAAAGGTTTTAAAAAGCATGGATAGTATGATTTCATTTTGGAAAACAGACTCACGAATATACAGTAGATGTTAATAGCAGGAGTCACTGGGTGGTAGGAAATGTTTCCCCTATTTTTTTCTTGTTTTTGTGGATCTATGTTTTCTCGTAACTTATTTAAAAATTATTTCTTCCAACTTCTACAATGCACATATGTCCCTTTTACTTAATTACAAGGTTATTTTTAACTTAAAAATGCTGACTAAAAAATTGCTACCCTGGAAGGGAACAATCCAGGGGATGCTTGAACCAGAGCATTGGGTGGTGGACCCTCAGTCCCATCTCAGAGGTTGGGAAGAACCGACCTCTTTTCTGCTAGCTGTAGTTTAGAGCCAAAACCCCATCCAAGTTCTGCACAGAATCCAGAAAGTGCTGATATTTTGTAGAGCAAAAAACAGTTAACTCTTGAGATGATCAGTGACCGAAAAAAAAGAAAAAAAGAAAAAAAGGGATGAGAGAATCCCAGTCTGCTTTCCTCTGTCAACCCCATCCATGCCTGCCCCTTCTTGCTCACTGTCTGAAGATCCAACTTCACTTTATTTTATTTTTTTTAAAGATTTTATTTGAGAGAGAGAGACAGCGGAAGAGGGAACACAAGCAGGGGGAGTGGGAGAGGGAGAAGCAGGCCTCCTGCTGAGCAGGGAGCCCGATGTGGGGCTCGATCCCAGGACCCTGGGATCATGACCTGAGCCTAAGGCAGACGACGCTTAATGACTGAGCCACCCAGGCGCCCCCCAACTTCACTTTAATAGTGGGTTGGGAAAAGAAAGCAGAGTTTGGGGATGCCTGGGTGGCTCAGTTGGTTAAGTGTCTGCCTTTGGCTCAGGTCATGATCC
>NC_138379.1:8263763-8295178 GCF_054177405.1 Leptonychotes weddellii
GCCCGATGTGGGGCTCGATCCCAGGACCCTGGGATCATGACCTGAGCCTAAGGCAGACGACGCTTAATGACTGAGCCACCCAGGCGCCCCCCAACTTCACTTTAATAGTGGGTTGGGAAAAGAAAGCAGAGTTTGGGGATGCCTGGGTGGCTCAGTTGGTTAAGTGTCTGCCTTTGGCTCAGGTCATGATCCCAGGGTCCTGAGATCGAGTCCTGAATCAGGCTCCTTGCTCAGCAGGCAGCCTGCTTCTCCCTCTGCTGCTTCCCCTGCTTGTGCTGACAAATAAAATCTTAAAAAAAAAAAAAAAAAGCAGTGTTTGGAGGATAAAGTTGTTAAGATGTGGTGTTCTTTCCTGCTTCTCACCTGTAGCATTCTTGGGACCGTCCCTACGCCCTACGCAGGTCTTAGAAGGTGCTGGGAGCCATGCGAGAGGTGATGAGGACGGTGCAGGGAACAGAGAGGCTGAGCTAAACCTCATTTTAATCTGAGGGGAACGAATGCCCCAGGGAAACTCCAGTTTCTCTGGGCCTTTTTTCATCTTTCAAAAGGGCTCCCTGTGGGGCCCCACCCATCTTTAACTCCCTGCAGGAGACAAGCTACGTATGACTGTGGCTCAGTTGTTTTGGGGTGTATGGAAGTGGGGTGGGGTACGGGAGAAAGTCGCTTGCCCACTGAATGGTACCTGCACTCTGCATGGGACCACTCTGGGCACCCACACCCACTCCCATCCCCAAGCCTACCTGTGGTCCAGGCCCAAATCCCCGAACCCCTTTCCCGGGCCTGGTTCGCCTCGTCCTTCAGCCCGGCCCCTGTTCCCTTGGGGGCCACACAGGGAGGAGGAAGAGGACAACTGGGTTTCTCCGAGCTGCACAAGCTTTTGTGGGCACGTCCTTACTCCCTGGTTGCTGCAAAGTCTGAAGGCAGAGCTGGTCTGTGCAAAGATGAAGGCTGCCCAGAGGACCACAGAGCGGGCATGGGGCTGAAGGGCCGTGTCCCCTGTCAGCTTCCCAGAACACCACCCACTCTGATGAGAGGGACCCTGACAAGGACCAAAGCACACATCCCATTCCACCTTCCTTTGCCCTCAGGGTTTGCACTCTCTCATGCCAGAAAGGAACACATCCAGGAAGGACATTATTTGAATAAACAGTTTATTGTGCAACAGCCAAGGTCCCTTCCAGCCCACGGCTGACTGCAGCATCTTCTGGGGCGGACACCGACTCTTGGCTCTGGGCCCCTCTTGTGCTCTTTCTCATCTCACCATTTTGGCGAGTTTAGGCCGAATACAGTTTATCTGTCTTCCTGGCTGGAAGGAGCAACCGAGGGCCGAGGCCGGGGCTGTCTGAGCATGCTCACCCTGGGGGCCCTGGCATTTGGCGTCACACGTGGAATAAGTTTCTGTTGTTTTAAGAGTCAGAGATATGGTTTAAGAGTCCGAGACATGGTCAATTTTCATGGGTCTTTTGGGGCATTTGCTAGCACTGTTTTTGGGACAAATCTGCTCTAAAATAAACTGTAGTGTTTAGATGAAAATGAAGGTCAGGAACAGGAACGCAAAGTTTCTTTTTATTTATTTATTTTTCTTTTTTTTTTAAAGATTTTATTTATTTATTTGACAGAGAGAGACACAGCGAGAGAGGGAACACAAGCAGGGGGAGTGGGAGAGGGAGAAGCAGGCTTCCCGCTGAGCCAGGAGCCCGATGCGGGGCTCAATCCCAGGACTGTGGGATCATGACCTGAGCCGAAGGCAGGCGCTTAACGACTGAGCCACCCAGGCGCCCCTATTTTTTTTAATTTTTAAAAATTATTTTATTTTTATTATGTTAGTCACCATGCAGTACTTCATTAGTTTTTGATATATTGTTCCATGAATCATTGTTTGCATATAACACCCAAGTGCTCATTGTAATAGTGCCCTCTTTAATACCCATCCCCCCACCCCCCTCCCCCCTGAAACCCTCAGTCTGTTTCCCGGGTCCCAAATTTTCTGAGTAGATTATTCTGAGGCAGTCAAGATAGATCAGTCTCCCTTGCAGGTCCCGGGGAATGCTGGACGTTTTATAGTTTGCTGCCCTCTAGTGGCACAGAAGTGATGAGTCTCCTCTTTCACGTAGCATCTTGCTCTCGGGAGAACGTGTGGGACAGAACAGAGGGCCATACCCGGTCTCTGCTGAGGGCATTCCCAGGCTAGTGGAGGCCACTGACTTTTCACCGAATCAGGGTCTGAGGGTAACAATCCACACCTTGGGCTGTACAAGGGGGCCGACGTACGTACCCTTACCTAACTGGGCTGCCCAGCCAAAGTGGTCAGGTGGCCTCCAAGCTGAGCCTCCAGAGCTTTCGGCAGTCTTTGACGACTAGAGTTGCTTTCCTTTTGAATGGTGGAACTGGTAAGCACAAAATGAGATGTTTCAGCTGGCCTTCCTCCTACCTCTGCCTCCCTTATCCACTTAGTGATGGCTCTCTTCTTCCGTCTCTCTTTCCCAACCTCTCATGTAATTCTGCTTTGCCTCCTTTTTGGGCTGAATTGTGTCCCCTCAAAATTGGTTTGTAGAAGCCCTAACCCCCAGTTCTTCAACACATGAATGTATTTGGAGACAGGGCCTTGGAAGAGGGGTTGAGTTAATGGGGCCATTAGGGTGAGCCCTCACCCAATCTGACTGGTGTCCCCATCAGAAGAGGAAAGTTGGCTACAGATGTGTATAAAGACCACGTGAGGACACAGCGAGGAGGCCATCTGCCAGCCAAGGAGAGGCCTCAGGAGACACTGAGCCTGCTGACACCTTGATTTTGGACTTCCAGCCTCCAGAGCTGTGAGAACATAACTTTCCATTGTTGAAGCCCATGTCTGTGGTGTTTTCTTGTTGGCAGCCCTAGCGAACGATATAACCCTAACATAATACTTATTTCTACAGGGCAGTGGTTGCATTTTGAGTTTTTTTTTTTTTTTTTAATTTAGGGGGAGAGAGAGAGAGAGATTGAGAGAGAGAGAAAGAGGGAGAGTGGGCGAGCGCGGAAGAGGGGCAAAGGGAGAGGGAGGGAGAGAGAATCTCAAGCAGACTCCCTGCTGAGTGTCAAGTCCAATGCAGGGCTCAATCTCATGACCCTGAGATCATGACCTGAGCCGAAATCAAGAGTTGGACGCTTAACTGACTGAGCCACCCAGGTGCCCCAACATTTTGAGGTTTTCAAGGATATAAACACACCCACTCCCTCCTGGGCCCCGCCACAGTTTCTCTATCTGTCCAGAGGATCCTTAAGATAAACACAGAGCAGTTTTCCTTTAATTGCATTTAATCTTCATGGTAATCCATTTTATAGATGAAAACATTCCTAGAAGTTAACTTGGGTCACCCAGGTAGTGGGGACAGTCAGGATTCAGACTCAGTTGTGCCTCCGAGTGCCACCTCCCCCTCCGTGGCTCGGAGCAGCTGGCCGGCCCCGGAAGGTCATGGGCAGGGATCTGGAAGGAGGTGGCTGGCAAACCGCAAGAATGTTGCTCATTTGCCCTGCTGATCCTTGCAAAGAGTGGTCTGGTTTCTCCCTTTATCCATTGAGAAAAAGCTCCATTCCTCTGAAAAACTCTCCAATATACTCCACGAGGCAGGACGTAACCGACACATCCCCGTACCACCCTCCTCTTGAAAGTCCTCTTGAGTTAGTACGCCTGTCTGAACTGACAGAAACAATGGGAGCTTGTGGACATTCTGGTCTTGGTCAACAGTGACTCCTAACCACACTGTTATTCTTTCAAAATAAATTTTATTAGTGGCACATGGAGTTTAAAGCTAAGCAAATTCTTTCCAGTGAGAAGGTAAGACCTGACAGACTAAAAAATTGTCACAGCAGAAATACCATTTCCAGTGTAAAGCGAGATGAATAGGAATAGTTTCCACCAAGGAAATGACTTTTTTTCATGATGCTGACCATGCTGTACACATGCCCCCTGCAGTCGTGGGGGCCCACAGCCCTGGACATCGGGAGGGTGCAGTAGATCACAGTGCATCCGCACGGGATCGGCGCGCTAGTTAGAGTAGGGGTGGAGAGATCATGAGCCCCCTTACTCGGCATGAGCACCAGGAGGGCCTGCAGTAGGCGGAAGCTGGTGGGAAAATGCTACGCCAGCAGACTCACGTGGGAGCTCTGCAGTCTCCATTAGACCCTTCACCTCCAGACTGGGGACTATGGGTTATCAGAGGCTACTTCTAAAGTATCTGGAAACATGTCCACATCAGTAAGTCAGAGAAGATCTGAACCTTCTTAGAAAAATCAGCTTCTCCTCTCATGGGTTCTTTTCCCTGACATTCTTCGGACTTAACGTGAACTCCACAACAGAGAGCCCCGGGAGGTGTTGGTCTGGGTCCCCCCACCTTTCGAGCCTGCCCCTTCTGTCTCTGCTGCAGGTCTCCTGATCCCAGATGGCACTCCCTGCACCGAAGTGGCTGTTGTCCTGTTCAGATCGTCATTTCTTCTTTCTAATCTAAGACACTGGGGACGACTCATAAGAAAGACTCAGGACCTGGTCATCTGCACTGGTCTTATTTTGACCTTAACAGGAGCGTTTCTCTCGGCACTTCAGATCCTCCCCTCAACCAAACACTCAGATACTCATTGATCAAGGCGACAAAACGAGTGACAGACTGCAGAATTTTCCATTTCTAGATCTAATTGATTAAGCCAGGTCTCCACACCAGGAAACTGGACTTTCCCTCCAAGCTAGCATCTAGAACACAATCTTCAGGGTCCTAGGGCAGGTCAATGATATTGGTCTCGTCGAGATCGATTCCAGAGTGCAGCTTGCCATCCTTGGCGGCTGCCCAGGGCATGGAGGTGGAGGTCCACTTCACTGCCCAGTCTCCTGCTTTGCTGACCAAGATGACGCCGCCTAAACCCTTCAGCTTTGACTTCATATAACCCAACGACATGTTGGCTGCCTCTTCCAATGTCTTTCCTGAAAACGAGGAAAGGTTGAGAAAAAACACACATTATAATGAAACGAATATGATGGGAAAATCAGTTGCAGTATGAACAACCCAAGTGAGTTAACAAAGACTTTGGGCAAATGATTCCTATGAACGCTTCAGAGAAGGATCCTCACCATAAAAGGCCCTCTTTGCACGAGATGATGCCTCGCATCAGCCTGAGCAGAGCTGCTTTCTCTCCCACACCCAGGCTCAAAGTCTCTCTACTGCCCCCGAGATGTCCAACACGGACAATAGCCTAAGTGCACTTCTTTCCAGATCCTAACAGGAGGTGGGAAGAAGTCAAAGGAGCGTTAACCTGAAAAGAACATCTGAAGCAAATGAGAAAGGGTTTCATATACTTTACAGCCTATTTATAAAGAGCTTCCATTCACTTGTCTTCAGACAGTATGAACTTGCTCTGTGTACCTTGTTCTACGTGGAAGAGAGTCAGTCTGGCCAGATTCACCTTCAGGATGCTCTCCCCATGCCCCGTTGTTGAAATGGCGCCAACATCATTGTCAGCATAACCTCCAGATCCTGCTCAAAAAAGGTGGACTGGTTCTGACTGAGCAGCAACAGTGAAGAAACGCAAACACGCATCAAGTCTAATGCTACATAAATGTTAAATCCCAAAGAGTGCCAAAGTGTGAACACGGGTCAGTAGCTGTGACCTTGAGATGCAGAGGTGGAGTAGGGCGTGCCAGGTGATGACCCTGAGATCAGTGGTGGCTGGGCCGGAGGGGGTTGGCCCGAGCTCTCACGGAGCAGCTCCTCCAGGACCGCTCCTCCTTTGCGAAGCCCATGCAGCCAGTCCTAGCCCCGCCACTGACCCACGCCCGGGAGCCAGAGGACGTACTTCAGTGTCAACACAAATGTTTCCACTTGTAGCAGCACCGCGTCGCTTTCGTGCCACTCAAATCTAGTAGCTGCCAACCTATATTCTCAGCTTTTTCTGTTTGTTAATTTGGGCCCATGCCTGGGAAGAGGCTTTGTGTATGTAACTCTTCGGGGCTAAGTCTGCAGATCCTGAGGCTGGGACTAGAGAGAAGAAAGAGACCCTTGGGGGCTCGCTGGGGGCCCCCTGAGCCTCCCCAAGTCATCACGGGAGCCACCTGCCTCGGAAAAGCCTCGCGCCTGCTGCTTACAGGCGCCCTCTCTAGGCGGTGCCGCCCCCCACGCTCCCGGAGCGGCCGGAAGAGGCGGGGAGTGAAGAGGAGAGGGCAACAGGTGCATGGCAGCGGAAGGGGCGGGGCAGCAGCCAGCCATGGGGCCTACCTATGCACGGGGTGTCCCCAACGCGGCCGACCATTTTATTAACGATGCCGCCCGTCGAGGTTGCATAGGCTACGTTTCCTTTGCAGTCCAAGGCAACGGCACCCACGGTTCCCAAGTCTCTGCCAAGAATAAAGAGAAAAGTGACAGACTGAGACGAGAGACACTGTCACAAGTAACGTCGTAGCTGAACAGCACTTAAATCCCCGCGTTAGATGCTAATGGCAAATGGGACACGCTCCCCTTCTAACACTCACGCCTCACATTAGCTTTTTATTCTGCAGGTCAGACAGATTGCTAGACGTTCCTTTAGACCTCAGCTTTAAGAGCACATCCCATCCCAGTACCACTGTCCTCTAGCTGTGGGACTTAAAAGTTTTCTTCTCCGTGTCTCATTCTCCCCACCTATAAAACGGGGATAAAAATGACTGAGTGCATTTCAAACGTTGTGTGCATACAAATCCCTTGGATCCCCGGGCCCACCCCAGAGATCCTGAGTTGGTGGGTACAGGGTGGGACCCAAGACCCTGCATTTCTCACAACCTCCCAGGTGATGCCAATGCTGCCTGTCACACCCCACTTTGCCTGTTTCCCGGGGCTTTCTGCAAAGATGAAATAAGCTATTGTTTTCCCTAACATATATTTTCAAGTAAAAGAACTGGAAGAAATTGTACAACAGCTATAATACCCACCACCCAGATTCTATGATGAACTATATTTGAGGCACATGGTAAGTGCCGGGCACAGCAGTGAACGGACAAAGTCCCTTCTGTGCAGCTTGCATGTGGGGGCAGAGGGCAACAGAGCGATAAAAATTTGTTTTACGGAACAACAGTAAAAATGGTGACTCCAGCAGCATGGAGAGGGCTTTATACGGGGCCTCTCTGAAGGTGAGGGCAGCCCGCACAGTTTGCTGGGAAGCTGGAACATGGCTGTGAAGCTCATGGAATTTGGAGGTCACTGTGGTTGCAGAGGATAAAGCAAGGGAGAGAGGGTGGGGGGTCAGGGGACGGCCAGCAGCCAGACCATGGAGGCTCTGACGGGTGGGGGTGCTGTACACCCTGGTGACCCAGGACAGTCCTGATTTATCCCCATGTAACAGTTCCCCTTTCACTCTCAAAGTCAAGTTCTGATTTGAACACTAAATCATATGGTCCTCTGACGTATAGGTCCTGAGTGAGATGGGAAGACACTGCAGAACCTGAGCCAAGATGTGTCACTAGATGAGTTGTTTTAAAAATATCATTCTTACCCTACACCCATCCACCAGGATGGCTAAAATGAAGATGACTCGGTATTCCTTTGGAAAACCATCTGGCAGAATCTACCAACGCTGACTTGGCAGTCACACTCCTACATTTCTGCATTCTTCCAACAGGAATGCGGAGCTACGTTCACCAAAAAACATATACCAAAATGTTCACAGCAGGACTGTTTGTAATAACAGAAAACAAAGTGACATAAATGTCCACCAAAGGCAGAGTAGGTGGACTGAGATACAGTCATGGAACAGAATCGTCTATTGCCGTGAAAATGAGCTACCGCGGTACGCGGCACATGGACGGATCTCAGAAATATAATGAGGGAAGAAGGCACCAAATCAAGCACATACTATGTTTCCACTTAAATAAAGTTCGAAAACTGGCAATAGTCGTCTACAGTGTTAGAAGCCAGGTAAGTGGTTGCCTTTACGGCAGGGCTGGGAATGGAAGGGAGCATGGTGGGGAGCATCGGGCGATGAGCGATTTCCCCACCTGGGGGCTGGTTATATGGGTCCACTCTGTGAAAATTCATCAGAGGCAACATAAGACTTGTGCACTCCTGTATGTATGCCATACGTGTACAAAAAGTTTCTCTTAGAATAATCATTCTGGCAAATGTGTGTTGACTGAGGGAGACAAGAGTAGAACTAGAGACTGGTCAGGAGGCTTGAAGAATCGCTGGCCTCCGTTAGGGTGCTCCTGGGACGGAAAGAAGTGGGCTCGGCTTGGGACATTCTGAAAGCAGAGCTGACAGACTGTAGGGGAGCTGGGTGTGAGAGAGATTATGGGCGGCTCTAAGGCTTTGGTTTCCAGAATGGAAAAGGTACAGGAACCATTCATTGAAATGTAGACTATTAGGAATAGGTTTTTTTTTTTTTAAGATTTTATTTATTTATTTCAGAGAGAGAGAGACAGCGTGAGAGGGAACACAAGCAGGGGGAGTGGGAGAGGGAGAAGCAGGCTTCTGGACAAGCAGGGAGCCTGATGTGGGGCTCGATCCCAGGACCCTGAGATCATGACCTGAGCCGAAGGCAGACGCTTAACGACTGAGCCACCCAGGAATAGGTTTTTTGTTGTTTTTTGGTTTTGTTGGTGGGTGTGGAGCAAGGCTGGTGGGGAAATCCGGGGTTCCGTTTTGGACACAAGCTTGAGGTACCTGTTGGGCATCACATGGAGAGAGCAAATTGCAGCTAGATATGGGCCGGCATTCAGGGGGGCTAGAAAGAGAAATTTGGCATTCTGTTTGGCAGAAAACCCTATCTTCCAGCATTCACAAAAATCAACTCCAGAGGGGCGCCTGGGTGGCTCAGTCGTTAGGCGTCTGTCTTCGGCTCAGGTCATGATCCCAGGGTCCTGGGATCGAGCCCCGCATGGGGCTCCCTGCTCCGCGGGAAGCCTGCTTCTCCCTCTCCCACTCCCCGTGCTTGTGTTCTCTCTCTCACTGTGTCGGTCTACATCAAATAAATAAATAAAATCTTAAAAAAAAAAAAATCAACTCCAGAGAGTTCAAGGCCTGAATATAAAACATAAAACAAAATTCTTCAGGAAAATCTAGGTGACTACAGATGTCTCAGGGTGGGGAGTACCTTCTACGTTTCTAGTCCTACAAGCTATACAAGAGAGGTAGACTGAGTATTTGATTATAAAAAAGTAAAGACCTGTGTATGGCAAAAATACCATAAGCAAAGTAAAAGCAAGACTAAAAACAACAGATTTGGGATTTTTTTCTTTTAAACAGAGCAGACAGCCTTAAGACTGAGAAGAAGGGACATAACAATGAAAGAGAAAAAATGATCATAGGACAAAAATAGGCAAATTCATAGAAACAAATGGCCCACCAACAAACGCCAAATGCTCAAACTTGTTGACAGCCAGGGAATACAACTTAGAGTGACAGCCTTTCCCTCCTCACGTCAGATGAGGGCAGGCACTCCCAGGCTCTGCTGGTGGCAGGCCCACCCCCAACACTCGTAAGGCGTGGAGGCAAGCTGCAAATATAAATGAAGGCCCATACGCCATCTATTTACTTTTGAGAAGCTGTAGATACGTTCTTTTCTCTTAGAGTGGTGAATATGTCTTTAAATAAATATTGTAAAGTCATGGTTTTTACATGCCCGAAAGTGGACAAACTACCAATGACAACTTAATGTAATTATTATTGTGCCCATCTGGGTCCTTTGTGGATCAGCTATTGATGGCTGGAAACAAACACACACACACACACACACCCACCCACCCACCCACCTTATAAATTATTAAGTGTTTACTCCACAAGGTTGATTTTCCTGCTTTCATCTCAGGAAGCAGTATGCTCTTTTAATCGTCTGTCCATACAACATGTGTTCTCTTGACAAACTGCCACATAAGACAGATCTTTTTGAGTCCGTGTAGTTCTTAGCAGGTTTTTTATTAATTTTAATTTGGAGAAGCTTCCCTCTGCTGAGGCAGCAGCAACTGGAATGTTCAACAGATTTCTTAAGGCAATCCTTAGATTTGGAAAGAACTCCTGATTTGAACATTACCACACTCAGATGCTACCGGCACAGCGGGATACATTTTTGTAACGGAAGACACTATTACATGCTTTAACTCGATCATACAAGTCACGATCGCTCCCTGTAGTCATTTACACCATCTCTTCAGCAGCACCCAGATCCAGCAGAGTATCTTCAGCTCTTTCACATTTCACGGCTGGCGTATTACAAAGAAGACTGAAAGTAGCGGTTGTGTTGTTTGATTTTCTGCAAGTCTCTCTTCAAATGGCACTATGCTCTGATATATGACAGAAAGACAGCCTCTACGGGAGCTGATCTGGGGATTATTTGTACATGAATCTTCTCCTTCAAGTTAGGCAAGAATTTTTGTTGCCTTCTTTCAGGTTCCTTTTATTTTACTGGAATTTTCTTTTCTTTCTTCCTTCCTTCTTTTCTTTCTTTCTTTCTTTGAGAGAGAGAGTGCAAGAGAGCGCAAGCGGGGGGGAGGGACAGTGGGAGAGGGAGAATGCCAAGTAGGCTCCACACCCAGTGTGGAACCCCACGTGGGGCTCAAATCTCATGGCCCTGAAATGTTATTCTTCTTGCACATTTCACATGCAGTATGATTTTGTTTCTCTAAACTTAATATATTTTCAATCCTTTTAAAAGTGAAATAGCCAAAAATATTTTTTTAAAGCTTTTACTAAGCTTATCAATAGAAATTAACAGTTCACACTAAGGGACTGTAGATAGCATCAATTCAAAATTAATTTCACTGTCTGTCAACGTCCATAATTTACTCTTTGAGAATCTTCTGTGGTTTCATGGAATTCTTTATCTAAATTCAATGTAATTACTTTAATAGCACTGAGTTGGTCATTCCCACCATCTGTCTGAGATTTGTTCTAAGGTCAGACAGGAGTTTGAACACGCTGTTCCATTTTGGGCCTATCTCGAGAATCCCCCATTGGACCCTCTACAGCCACACAGTGGGGGCACAGCTCCTAGAAACAGATTCAAACTGTGTCAAATGGAATACTTTTGGACTCTTGGCCAAACTTCATGCTTATATATCTTCTATGTACCAACCACGTTCACTCCATTATCACAGGCTTGCCTTTGACAGTCTTTTATTTTATTTTTTTTAGCTTTATTTTAGAGAAAGAGAAAGTGTGCGTGTGCAAGCAGGGTAGGGGGAGGGGCAGAGAGAGAGAATCTCAAGCAGATTCTGCACTGAGCATGGAGCCTGACAAGGGGCTTGATCTCACAGCCCTGAGATCATGACCTGAGTCAAAATCAAGAGTTGGTCGCTTAACTGACTGAGCCAGGTGCCTCATTGCCTTCGACAGTCTTTTAAATTCATGCCTAAGATGAAAAGTTGTCCCCACTTCTCTAAATCCAAAACACTTACTTCAAAAAGCAGGTGAGTCAGACTTTGTTTTTCTTCTCAGGGTAGTACAGCCATACATATAATAAATGTTAGTTGCTTGACATGTCTTCTGACCATGGTACCTTCTAGTTGAACTGAGTATTTTGTTAAAAACATTTTATGTATTTGATTTCATCTCTTGCTTATTACCCACTAAATTAATCTGTCTAAATTCTCTATGCTAGATAGTGATTATTAGTTTCGTTATTTTTGTCTTAATTACATATATTATTGAATTTTGAAATAATTTTTATTAAGCCTAGAAATGTCCCACTGTGTTTTGTAAACATGGTGCTGATGATGGAGTGCCATGAAAAGCCTCATTAGGCCTGGCTAAATACCGGACACACTGTATTATTCTTTCAAGAACATTACATCCCTGTTTCATATCATCTTTTTCTTTTTCCGCTGTTATCAACTGCCTGTTCCCCCAGTCCTACCGACTGCACGTGTCCTTTTGGTGTGTGATTCTTCGTGATGAGCAATTAACTCTTCCTGTAGTAAAGAACGGGAAATCGCGGGGATTTCATTGGAACTGTTCAAACTGAGGTTGTGGCAAGAATAATATTCTTACTAATTTTCACTGTTCTGACAGGTAATTAAATCTTCATTGGACCAAGAATTTGGAATGTCCTGCTTGTGAACGTTAGGTGGATCTTCCTGGAAGAAGACTGCTTACTTTACTGTTTTGTTTTCTAAAATGTGCGTAGGCTATGTCCTGGAAGATTATTTTCCTTCTTTTTTCCTCTCAGCTTTCTGTCTTCTTTTGTGAGCTCCACTTTTGTGTTCTTTTTCTATCAAAATCTTGACTTAACATGCATTTTCAATAATCTAGGGATTAAAAAGATGTAATCGTCTTGAAAGTGCACAAAATTAGGATATATTTTCATAAAAAAATGAAGAGCAAATATAACTGAATAAATATAAATGAGTTACAGATATAACTTTGAAAAGTTAAGTGTTTTCCTAAAATATACCAAATTATCTATTAATATTAAAGTCAAAACATGAATTATAATTAGTGAATATAACATCTTAAAATAAAATTCCTTAAAAGCTAAAAATTTCAACATATCTTAACAAACAAAACCATTCCTAACTAACATTCAGTGTCCATTTAGTTGCCAACATAAAGAGCTGGTTCTTCACGCAGGTTCTGTCTAGA
The DNA here is from genome assembly GCF_054177405.1 of Leptonychotes weddellii. Classification (NCBI taxonomy): domain Eukaryota; kingdom Metazoa; phylum Chordata; class Mammalia; order Carnivora; family Phocidae; genus Leptonychotes; species Leptonychotes weddellii. The sequence continues at coordinate 8,276,330 of NC_138379.1, forward strand.
CCCACACTGTCCAGTATGGCGGACATGAGCTACCTGCACCACTGGCCACAGGAAGCGTGGGCAACCCCCCTGGGGGGGCGGTGGAGGTAAGCTACAAGCATAGCATATGGGTCAGAGTTTGAAGATTTAGTGTGAAACAAGAATGTAAAATATCTCAAGTAATTTCTTATATTGATTACCTGCTGAAGTGATAAAATTTTAGATGTATTGGGTGAAATATATTAATTTCACATGTGTGTGTATATATATATATATATATATATATATATTTTTTTTTTTTTTGAGAGAGAGAGAGAGACAGTGTGTGAGTGGGGGTGGGGAGGGGCAGAGGGAGAGAATCTCAAGCGGACTCTGCACTGAGCATGGAGCCTGACGTGGGCCTCGATCTCATGAGCATGAGATCATGACCTGAGCCAAAATCAAGAGTCAGACGCTTAACCGACTGAGCCACCCAGGCACCCCTACCTGTCTCTTTTTACTTTTTTAATGTGGCTACTAGAAAATTTTAAATCCATATGCAGCTCTTGTCTTTCTGTTGGACAGTGCTGGTCTAGACCTACATATATACACTTTTAAGACTAATGGGCATCAGTCCTCATGGGCAAGTCTTGCAGATATTGTACTAATCCATGAATCCCGCCGGAACCACAGCACAGAACATGTAAGGAGGCAAGAAAATGGATACTTGGCACTACTGGGAAACAACTACTTTGTTACGTAAGAATTTATTCGACAAGTAATTAATTTGTCTTTGTCTCTTACCTAAGTCCTTCTGCTGTTCAATTCTTCCCCCCACTCCGAAGCAGTGTCCATTTCCGGTATCAGCAGTAGCACAATCCACAAATCTTTAGATTTAGGTGGCCTTCGCTTCCAAGACATAGAGCAAGAGATGCAGAGAAGCATTTCCCTGGGGGCTGAATGGTGTTAATCACAAGAGTGGATGATGAGGGTTATGGGTCATACTATGCCACTGCTGAGTGACAGAGGTGCCCCAGGTGTCTGTAATAAGCCAACTGTTTTGTGTGTTTGTGATATGGGGGGTCCTCTAAAGTGCAGGACCCAGGGCGGAGCCCCTCTCGCTTATATCTAAGGGTAATACTGGCTGGTAGAGATGTGTGCTGTTGCAGAATTTTTGGAAAGCGATGTGACAACATCTGTTAAAAGACCCAAGAACCATCGATAAAGCAGCCCCATTCTGGTGACTCTAGCCTACAGGTACAATAGCACACTTGGTAAGGTTATCAGAAGTACATGGTACACACTTGGTAAGGTTATCAAAAGTACCAGTACATGGCCAATTTTGTGAAACAGATTCTTAAGCTGGGGACACATCAGAATTACCTGGGCAACTTTTTCCTGATACACCTGCCTGGCCTCTTCACCTCAGATCTATTAAATTAGATTAAATTATTAAATTAAATCTATTAAATTAGATTATTTAAGAAGAGGACCAGACAATAGTTTGAAAAAGCTCCCTAGGTGATATTAAAGTATACTGCTGGTTAAAAATGACAAATCTTAAAGAGTACGCAGAGTTAATAGATTATATTCCATTATACACTCCCAGGCCATATCTAAATTCTATTTTTCAAATTTTGCTTTGAATAAGGGGGCTTTTCTTTGGGATTTTGAACTCTGTAACACAGAAAATCGTAATTCAGAACAAATGATTAATTCAAACTTATAAGAACTGTTCTGATTCCTCTGTACTAGGACAGCAGGCTCAAGTAACTTGAGAGGGTTCACTAGGTCACAGACAACCTGTTTTGTCTGCTTTTAAGATAACAAACTGATCAAGAGACATCCGACAGTTAATCCACTAACACAAGGCACTCTGTGATTGGAGAAGGAACTCTTGGCCAAATCTGAGTTGTTATTATAGGAGTAATAAATGAGGCTAAATGTAAGAATCAAAAGAGCAGTTTTTCCATGATGTAGTGTCAATTATTTTGTACAAAAATGGAAACTACCAAGTGATTCTTGACTTATATAAGAAATGTAGGTAATCAGATATTTGTCACACTTCCACGCCTGAGTAAGTCCCCAAACTGCGAGCCACAGAAGACACTTACTGTTGACAGTCTAACTTCAGAGCACCTTTCTCATGCTTCTCTTTTTCCAGACGTTTTATGTTTCTTTCTGTCACCAGCTGCTCTTTAGGAATCGTGGGGACCCCCATGACTGCTGCAAATTTCGCTGCACCTTGATCAGTCAGAAAGCAGTGAGCTGTCTTGAGCCAGAAAGAAACAGAAACATGGTTAGTTTTTTGAAATAGTTAAAAAATATTTTTAACTGTTCTGTGTGGATATAATTACTTCTCTCTGGGTATAGAGCCTCAAAAATGCAGATTCCACTGGCTTGCTTTTCCTCGAATGTTGAACAGAGCCTGGCACTCTGAGATCTTGTATTTTCAAAAAACCCCCAAAGTGATGGAATATTACTAGAAAGGTACTTATGTATGATCTTATGTTTGTTTATTTATTTATTTTAAAGATTTTATTTATTTATTTGACAGAGAGAGACACAGCGAGAGCAGGAACACAAACAGGAGGAGTGGGAGAGGGAGAAGGAGGCCTCCTGCAGAGCAGGGAGCCCGATGTGGGACTCGATCCCAGGACCCTGGGATCATGACCTGAGCCGAAGGCAGACGCCCAACGACTGAGCCACCCAGGCGCCCTGATCTTAAGTTTAGAGAACATAATTCATCTTTATTTTACACATGCTATTAAACAGTTGGTCTGTTCAATTTGTATCTGTTTTGTCATCCATGTTGAGAGAAGACTGAAGAAAATACAAGAAGACAAGATGAAAACAAAGTAATCACTGGACAAGGGATTACTAGTCAAATTCCACTGTCAACAGAGTCAGAGTCTCGGCTTATTTAAGAAATTTAAGTAGCATTGCTTCTGTTCTTTTATAGGGTTTTAGGAGAACAGTGCTCACAAGTATTTCCCTACAGTTAGACCACTTTTAGTTGCTAGAGTACAGTGGTAACAATTTCTTACAAAAAGGATGCTTTTGTCACATACCTTTTCCATAACAAGCCGTGCAAGTTTAATGGGATTTGCTATACAGCGGACTGCAGACACAGCTCCTGCAGACAGGTCTTTTCCATTCATGATACTGGCATCCATTTCAACATCACCATTTACATTCAAGACAGATCCACAACCTAAAGCCAAAGAGAAGTTGAAAAGCAAGAATTAAGAACTTCGAGATGGCTCCCAAGTTTCCTCTAAGCTGCCGACTTTAATTCATCCTCTACTCCACTGCCAGAGAAACATGTTTGGAAACCCACATCTGGCTTGGCATCCCATGACCTACAAAATAAAAAGTATGGAACACTTCCCGATCTGGCTTCTGATCTCCTTTACCAGCTGTATCCTCCCCGCCTCCTCCTTGGTTGCATCTTACTGAAATACTAGGTTTCCATGAAAGTACGATAAGTTCCCATCGCTCTGTCCCCTTGTGCATGCTGCCCTCTTTACCACCACCACCCTTCCTCCAACTTCTTTTGCCTAGCTAATGCCTGTAAGGCTAGCTATGCTTTACCTCTTTGGGCCTGTTTCCTCATCTGTAAAATGGGATATGAACAAAGCTTGAGAATATTTAAAGGATTATAAAACTGTCCAGTACCTAACAAGGTAAAATTCACAATGTTTGGTATCCAATAGGAAACTTCCAGGCACACAAAGAAACAAGAAAACATGACCCGTAACAAGGAGGGAAAAAACCTCCCTCAATAGTAACAGATCATAAATGACAGAATTAGTAGACAAGGATGTTAATAAAACAGCTGTTATAACTATATTCTATATGTACCAGAACATGGAGGAAAACATAAAAAGGACCCAAACAGAACTTCTAGAGATGGAAAAAAAAAAGTCTTAAGTGGAAAACATACAGAAAATAAAACAAGGTTAGACAGTGCAGCAGAAAAGATTAATGAACATGAAGATGTAGCAATAGAAACTATCCAAAATGAAAAATAAAAAAGGATAAAAAACCCCAAATTAAAAGAGATCATTAAGCTCAGGGACAATTTCAAGCAACCCAATCTATGTGTAATTGGAATCTCTAAAAGGAGAGGTGAGACAAGAGGGACAACAAAATATTTAAGGAAAAATGGATAATAAATTTTCACATTTGATTAAAACTACAAATTTACAGATCTGAGAAGCTCAATAAACTCCAAGCAAAAGAAACATGAAGAAAATTACATGCAAGGACATCATGATCAAACAGCTTGGTGCTAATGAGACAGAAAATCTTAAAAGTAGCCAGAGAGATATGCATTAGGAAGAGAGGAAACAATGAGAATATGTTTCTTGTCAGAAATGATACAATCCAGAAGACAGTGGAGCAATGTCTTTAAAGCCCTGAAGTTAAAAACAACAACAACAAAACACACACACAAAAACAGCCTGTCAAGTTGGAGGTCAATATACAGTGAAAGTATCTTTCAAACACTGAAAACAAAGCCTTTTTCAGATACACAAGAGCTGAACGAAATCACCAATAGCAGATGCGAAATACAAGAAATGTTAAAGGAAGTCTCTCAGGAAGAATGAAAAGGACAGTGGACCGCAGTCATAAGCCACACGAAGGAAAAGCACTGGAAATGGTTAGTATACGGATAAGCAGAAATACCTTTTCCCTTTATTTTAACAATATCTTTAAAATATAACCATTTAGGGGAGACTGGCTGGTTCAGTTGGTTAAAAGTCCAACTCTTGATTTTGGCTCAGGTCATGATCTCAGGGTCGTGAGTTCAAACCCCACGTAGGGCTCCATACTCAGGAGGGTCTGCTTGAGATTCTTTCCCTTTCCCTCTCCCTTTGCCCCTCCCCCTGCTCTCTCTCTCATATAAATAAATAAATCTTAAAAAAAAAAAAAAAGATTCTCTCTCTCCCTCTCCCTTTGCCCCTCTCCTCACACTCAATCTCTCTCTCTCTCAAAAAAAAAATATATGTATGTATATGTGTGTATGTATATACATATATAACTGTTTAAGGGAAAAATAGTAACAATGTATTGGGTAATTTATAACATACACAGAAGTAAAATACATGACAGCAATAGCACAAAGGCTAGGAAAGGGGAAACAAGTATACCATTACAAGGTTCTGAGGTTATTCATGGAGTACAATATTACTTAAAGGTAAACTGTGACAAGTGAGAGATATATACTATAAACTCTAAAATAACCTTTAAAAAGAAGTAGTCTAGCTACTAGGCCAACAAAAGAGGTAAGACGGAATCATAAACAACACTCAATTATCCCAAAAGATGACAGAAAAAGAGGAAAAAAGAAACAATGAATGGATTGGACAAATAGAAGACAAATAGCAAGATGACAGACTTATAGCTGACCATATCAATAATCACATTAAATGTAAATGGCGTAAACACCCCAATAAAAAGCAGAGATGGTCAGATTGTATAAAAAGGTAAGATACAACTATGTGCTACCTAAAAGAAATCCACTTTAAATATAAAGATACAAACAGGTTAAAAATAAAAGAATGGAAAAGTTATACCATGCTAAAATGAATTAAATGAAAGCAGGAGCAGCTATATTAACATCGGGCAAAGTAGACTTCAGAACAAGGAACGTTAAATAATAATGACATTACATAATGATAAAGGGGTCAGTTCACACAGAAGACAGCAATCTATGTACCTAACAACAATTTCTAAATATATGAAGCAAAACTGATAGAAGTCAAAGGAGAAATAGAGAAATTCACAAATAAAATTAAAGATTTCAACACTCCTCTCTCATTAATCAGTAGAAATAGACAGAAAATGAAGGTATAGAAGATCTGAACAACATTATCTACTAACTTGACCTTATTGAGATTTATTTTTTTATTTTTTATTTTTTTTTAAGATTTTATTTATTTGACAGAGAGAGGCACAGTGAAAGAGGGAACACAAGCAGAGGGAGTGGGAGAGGGAGAAGCAGGCTTCCCGCTGAGCAGGGAGCCCGTTGCGGGGCTCGATCCCAGGACTGTGGGATCATGACCTGAGCTGAAGGCAGATGCTTAACGACTGAGCCACCCAGGCGCCCCAACCTTATTGAGATTTATAGAACTTTCCATACAACAATAGCAGAGTACATATTCTTTTTAAATACAAATTGGATATTTACCAAGAGAGACCATATTCTGGGCCAAAACCCAAACCTTACAAAGTTCAAAAGAATGTAAATCACACAGTATATCCTTTGATTGTAACAGAATTAAAATAAAAGTCAGAGAGATATTTGGCAAATCCATACATATTTGGAAATTATCACACTTCTAAATAATCCATGGTTCAATAAGGAAGTCACAAATGAAATTATAACATGTTTTGAACAGAATGAAAATGAGAAGACAACATGTGAAAACTTGTAGGACGCAATCAAAGCAGGGCTTAGAGGAAAATTTAAAGTACTAAATGCGTGTATTAGGAAAGACAGGTCTCAAATTAATGATCTAAAAATAATAGTAAATTATTCCTAAAGTAAGTTGAAGAAAGGAAATAATACAGATATATCAATGAAATTCAGAAGAGAAAAACAGTAAAAGAAAAAACAATAAAAAAAATCCACAAAACCCTCCTAAAACCAAAAGTTACTGTTCTTTGAAAACCCCCCCACACACAAAAAAACCCAAAAAAATTCCCCCCAAACCAAACTTGATAAACTCTAGCTAGACAACCAAGAAAAAAAGACAGAAATTCAAATATCAAGAATGAAAGATGGGACCGCTCTACAGACCTTATAGACATTAAAAAAATTAAATAAAGTATATTATAAATAACTCTTAAACCAATAAATTCAACATCTTTTTTTTTTTTTAAAGATTTATCTTAGGGGCGCCTGGGTGGCTCAGTCGGTTAAGTGGCTGCCTTTGGCTCAGGTCATGATCTCAGGGTCCTGGGATTGAGCCCCACGTCAGGCTCCCTGCTGTGTGGGGAGTGTGCTTCTCCCTCTCCCTCTGCTGCTCCCCCTGCTTGTGCTTGCTCTCTTGTGCACACTCTCAAATCAATAAATAAAATCTTAAAAAAAGATTTATTTTATTTTAGAGAGAGATCTCACGTGTGTGAGAGAGCACAAGCAAGGGGAGAGCGGCAGAGCTGGAGAAGAAGAGAGAAACACAAGCAGATTCTGTGGTGAGCATGGAGCCCGAAGAAGGGCTTGATCTCAGGACCCTGAGATCAGACCTGAGCCAAAACCAAGAGTCAGATGCTCAACCAACTGTACCACCCAGGTGCCACTATAAATTCAACATATTTTTTAAAAAAAGATTTAATTAATTAATTAATTAATAGGTCAGAAGCACAAGTAACAACCTGGATTTACAGTTGGCATCTGAAGTGGAGGGTAGTCTCGTGGGACTGAGCCCTTCACCTGTGGCGTCTTTTTTTTTTTCTTTAAGATTTTATTTATTTATTTGAGAGAGAGAAAAAGAGAGAGAGCGCACACACGCATAAGCAGAGGGGAGGGGTAGAGGGAGAAGGAGACTCCCTGCCGAGCAGGAACCCTGATGCGGGACTTGGTCCCTGGACCCTGGGATCATGACCTGAGCTGAAGGCAGATGCTTAAGCGACCGAGCCACCCAGGCGCCCTCACCTGTGGAATCTGATGATACCTCCATGTAGACAGTGTCAGAAATGAGCTAAATTGTAGCTAAATGATGCTAAATTCCTACACCAGCTGGTGTAGGAAAAGTGCTTGGTGTGGGAAAATCTACACACGCACTGGAACTGGGTTCAGAATCTTCAGACAAAGGCAATCCAGTGGAACAAAGATAAGTCTTTACAACAAACAGTGCTCAAACAACTGGACATCCATATGCAAAAAAACCCAAATCTAGACACAGACCATACACCCTTCATAGAATTAACTCAAAATGGATCACACACCTAAATGTAAAACACAAAACTATAAAACTCCTAGAAGATAACATAGAAGAAAATCCAGATGACCTTGGGATTGGCTTTTTAGATACCACACCAAAGGCATGCTGCATGAAAGAAAAAATTGTTATGCTGGACGTCATTAAAACAAAAAATTTCTGCCATATGAAAGACACTGTCAAGAGAATGAGAAGATAAGCCACAGACTGGGAAAATGTATTCATAAAAGACACATCTGATAGAGGACTGCTATTCAAAATATACAAAGAACTTTTAAAACTCAACAATAAGAAAACAAACAATCTGATTAAAAAATGAGACAAAGAAAGAAAAAACAACAACAACAAGAAAAAAATGAGACAAAGACCCGAACAGACATCTTACCAAAGAAGACCTACAGATGGCAAGTATGAAAAAGATAAATTGTATTTTTATATCAGCAACAAAGGTTCGTAACTCTAATCGTAATAAGTAACATTTACAATAGCATCAAAAGACATGAAATAATTAAGTATACATCTAACAAAATATGTATAAGATAGTGCATGCTAAAAACTACAAAACACTGATGAGAGAAATCAAAGATTTAAACAAATGGAAGTATTGGATGGAAAGGCTCAGTACTGCTCAGATTTCAGTTCACCAAACTGCTCTATAGAGTTAATACAGTCCTAATCAAAATTCTAGCAGGATTTTTTTGGTAGAAATTGACAAGGTGATTCTCAAATTGGTGGGAAGGACAAAGGGGACTAAGACAGCCAAAACAGTTACACAAACATGCACACAAAGAGCTGCAAGACTCTTACTACCTGATTTTTTTTTTTTTTTAAGATTTTATTTGTTTATTTGGCAGAGAGAGACACAGTGAGAAAGGGAACACAGCAGGGGGAGTGGGAGAGGGAGAAGCAGGCTTCCTGCCGAGCAGGGAGCCCGATGCGGGGCTCGATCCCAGATGCTGGGATCATGACCTGAGCCGAAGGCAGACGCTTAACCGACTGAGCCACCAGATGCCCCAGCCTAGGCAGATAGTTCTTAAGCTGTGACACTAAAAGCAGTAAAAAATTGTGGATTCCTACAAAATTAAGAACTTTTGTTCTTTGAAAGACACTGTTAAGAGAAAGAAAAGACAAGCTACAGACCAAAAGAAAATATTTGCAAATCACATATCTGATAAAAGACCAACATCTAGAATATATGAAGAATTCTTAAAACTCAGTAATAATAATAAAAAACACAATACAGAAATTGACAAAATACTTGAAAAGATATTAAAATAAACATTTGCTGCAAGGGAAAAGCAAATTAACACTAGAATGAGATCCCACCACACACCTGTTAGAATGGCTAAAATACAAAATACTGACAACACCAAGTGCTGGTGAGGATGTGGAGTGACTAGAACCTTCATACACTGCTGGTGGGAAGGGAAAGTGGGAGTCACTGTGGAAAACAGTTTGGCAGTTTCAAGTAAAGTTAAATATATGCTTGCCCTATGACCAGCAATCCCACACCTTGGTATTCACCCAAGAGAAAGAAAAACTTATGTTCACACAAAAACCTGTATGCAATTGTTAACAGTGATTTGTAATGGCCCCAAATTGGCCATGTCCTTTGGTTGGTAAATGACCAAGACGTAGTATATTCATACAATGGAATGCTACTTAACAGTAGAAATGGACGGACTATTAATAGTTGTGTCGACATGGACGGCCCTCCAATGCATTACGGTAAATGAAGAATGCAGACTCGAAAAGCTACAGATTGTGTGATTCTACTCTTCTCCCTCAATGTGCTGCAGAGCAGACGCCTGGCACAGTAGAAGCGAGTCACTTAGAAGTGAGTCACTCGGGTGCCTGGGTGGCTCAGTTGGTTGGGCGACTGCCTTCGGCTCAGGTCATGATCCCAGGATCCTGGGATCGAGTCCCGCATCGGGCTCCCTGCTCTGCGGCGAGCCTGCTTCTCCCTCTCCCACTCCCCCTGCTTGTGTTCCCTCTCTCGCTGTGTCTCTCTCTGTCAAATAAATAAATAAAATCTTTAAAAAAAAAAAAAAGAAGTGAGTCACTCTACCAGGCTCTGGTATAGAGCAAAGACGAGAACTAGCCACTCCAGTTCTGAATCCATACTCCCCAGTTCAGGCAGATGACTGATCCCAGTAGCTTAGAGAGGGTGGGGGACCAGAAGACCTGTTCCAAATCAAGGTCCTTTGTGAATAAGACAGTGTTTGTCAGCCAGAGGGTCAAAACTACTAGTGGCGTGTAATTGAACAAGTCTCCCACTGAAACAGCAGGCCACTCCTTCTGCTGGCAAGGGGGAGCATCTGCTAAATTCTGGCTCAACCAACAGCCATAACAATGCACTTAGGCCTCATTCTATGGTCAGCCTGACTTATGAAATTTTGCATAAGTGTTAAAGAGTGCTTAGCAGAAGCAAGGGGCTGGAACAAATACTCAGTATTTCATGACTAATTGGTTCAGATTTCCTGAAACTCTTTTCTCTGACAGATGTTAGGTGGGTGGTATCATCCCAAGAAGTATTTTAATCCCCAGATTCTCGGTTCTCTATTTTAAAATCAATGAGCATAAGAATTATACCTAACTCATAATGCAGATTAAATGAGTTAATCATGCAAATTTCTCAGACCATTGCTTGATACATAGTAGATAATCATAGTAGTTACAATGATAATTACTCTAAAAAGGGATCAATTGAGAGGAAGAAGCCAAACACAAAAGAATACACTCCGCATGATTTCATTTATATGGAATTCTGGAGAACGCAAATTAATCCATAACGACAGAAGAAGAGCAGTGGATACCTGGTAGTGAGGATGAGGGTGGATTAAAATGCAAAGCGGCATGAAGGAATTTCTGGGTATGATGGAAATGTTTTAATTTTGTTTTTTTAAAAAGGATTTTATTTATTTATTTGACAGAGAGAGAGAGCACAGGTAGGGGGAGGGGCAGGCAGAGGAAGAGGGAGAAGCAGAAGCATTGGCTCCCCGCTGAGCTGGGAGCCCCATGTGGGGCTCGATCCCAGCACCCTGGGATCATGACCTGAGCTGAAGGCAGACAACTGGCTGAGCCACCCAGGCGCCCGATGGAAATGTTTTAAATCTTGTGGTGTGGTTACACAGGTGTGTATATTTTTCAAAACTTAAAATGGGTGCACTTTATAGTATATAGTCTACCCGCACAAAAAGATGTAATAAAAAAGCCTCTCGGTATGTGAATTCTCGGAAGCAAGTTAAAGAAAAAAAGGTGAATTGATGGATTTAAAAATTCTTAAAGTAACCCGGTCAACAGGTAAAAAGAAAAATTAAATCTTTTTAACATATTAAATTTTACTGAAAAGCTTACCAGATTCATTGGCACTTTAGATTCTGTTTGTGTAGGGGGATAAGCTTAACCTGATTTGGCATCAGTTACTAATTGCACTGCAAATATACCTGCGTTGAACTCAGGATGATCTTCCAGGAATGCCACAGCAACTTCCACAGCATCAACTGCACTCCCTCCACCCGTCAGGATTTTGTAACCTGCCTCAGCAGCTTTGATGATGCCCTGGCGCACCCGCTCTTTCCTGTCCTTAGAGATACTGCTGGCTCCGCCACCATGGACCACGATGACGGGATTCATGTCGACGGATCCTAAGTATCAGGAAGATGAAACTGTCACTTCGAACAGGCCCAAGAAGACCACCCTGGGCATAATCTCCTGGGGGAGATTCCACTGGAGACTAGGTCCAGTTTCTACCCCAGGAGGGAGGCAAGGTTTAGAGCCTCAAGAAATTTCCTGAGACCTAGGGGATGGGGGCGGAGGGCAGAGACAGCTTCGTTTGAACTTTGCACAAAATGCCCAGAGTGCCCCCTGGCCTCGCACATTCCTGGTTTCTCTCCCACCCCCACCTCAGGCATCTTTGGGCCTTCGGGTGGGGCTTCGGGACCCAGTGCCCGCGCCCCCTACCCACCGGCTGCCATCTGGCCTCAGTTTTCCAGAGAACCACAGTCTTTGCTGGGAAGGGGTGGGGACTGCCTTCAGGGCCCGAGCTCGAGCCCTACTCCTGGGCTCTTTCTGGTCTTGGGTTTCCCCTGGGATGGTCCCTTTTCCAAGCGTGTAAGTCCTGGATATCTGAAGGCAGGTACCCCATTGACTAGGCATCCAGGATTCCTGGTATTGGTCCGGGGACTGGACCATGTAGGGATAGTCCGGGACACTTGTGGAGCCTCTGGGAAGGAAATCAGGCTGCTGGGGGCCATCCAGCTTCAAAGCAAAATGACTAAATCCTCTAAAGCCAGATCTCAGTAGGATCTCAGAAGCCATTCTGGGACTGTCAGAGTTTAGGGATGGGAGACAGCTGGGAATCATGAACGCCAGACAGGCCCCAAGGAAAAAGGGTATGAGGGTCTGAGGGTAACCACAATTCCAACCTCCTCATCCACTACTGCAGTGGGAGGAAACGCTGGCCTCAGGATAATTCCTGGTGGGCTAAGACAGGCCCTAACCAACAGGCCCAGAGGGCTGCAGACCGAGGGGCTGGTGCTCTGGTGTGAACTGCGCATGCACTTGCCAGCGACACCCAGCATCTAGGCTCCTTGGGATCGTCCCGTCCAGGCCGTGTAGGGACAGACTGGGCCACAGACACGGACTTCGGGGGTCACCCCGCGCTGCAGAGGTCCAGGTCCCCCTCCCCGCCCCCCAAAAAGAGATGCGCCACATCTCACTGGAATCCCTCAGCCTTGACATTCTTGGGCAGTGCCAGTTCGTCGGCGCCCCCCGCCCCCGTCCCCCACCACCGGGCAGGGCGCTTTCCCGGTCTCCGGCAGCTGCTCCGGCGGCGCCGTCGACTTACCGAGGACGCCGCGGGAAGCAGACGCCGGGGCTTCAGGCTGGGCCGAGCCGCCCGGCCGGCCTCCGAACCTGCGCGGTCCAGCGCCGGGGCGAGCCTGTCCGGGGAACTGCTGGGCTCGCAACCGCTCCGCGCACAACGGCTTCGCGCTTGCGCACGAGGGCGGGGCTGGCGCGCAGCTCAGTTACCGTAAAGCCCCGACTCGGGGCCGCCGCGCAACATCTCTCGCCTTTGCGGGCGTCTCCGCTCCGGCTCGACCCCAGCAGGCTGGCTCCCGGCACAGGGACAATGCTGACCCTCCACTCACCCGAGCTTCCTGGTGAAAGGGGGAACCTCCACTTCCTCCTTATGAGGCTGGGGGCGGGGTGTTGGTGTTGGTGGCGAAATACGTGATGTGCCAAGGTTTTGTAACTGACAGTTGAAAAGCAATGCAGTGGGCACTGATACCCTTCCTCTGCTCGAAATGTTTCTCAGTCTTGTTATTCGTTTAAATTCAGATCGCTTCCTTCTAATCGTCTCTCTCCTTAACCTTTTGTAAAGAACGGAAAGATAAACTAATTCGTGTGGTTCTGTGCCGGAGGTGCTCTGAAGAGTCTGAAACCCTAGGCGGATTCCCTCCTCTGAGCTTCCAGGAGCCCAGCTCTAAATTCCTTAAACCACATGTGCCCTTAGTTTTTTTGTTGTTGTTGACACATTTTCTTCAACCTGCTCCAGAGAGTTCCCTTAAGGCTCTGACCCCCTGGATGACTTAACCAATCATCTGTATCCGCCCCCCTCTTCCCGTTGCCATAGCATCCTTCCAATAGAAGGAGTTTACATTTCTATCCATAAGACAACTGTATGATACTAGATTAGCGGAATGAACCAAAGGATACATTATTCTAATATGCAAAGTAGCCTTTTGAATTATAATTTTATTTCCATTAGTAATTTGCTTTAAACTTTTTATTGGTTGGATGAGCCAATGTCAAAGATAAATTTTCACTTTGTCCAACAAATAGCACCACACAGCCTCCCCAATTTAAGATACTCGTAATGTAGGGCCTGATTCTGATAAAGCAGGCAGTTAGTTAAGAGCTGGAGACAAAGGTGTTGATAAATAGATGACACATTAGAAGCCTGACTGTGGCTTTTTTTTTTTTAATTTAAATTCAATTAGCCAACATATAGCATATCATTAGTTTTTGGTGTTGTGTTCAATGATTTATTAGTTGCGTATAACACCCAGTACTCATCACATCACGTGCCCTCCGTAATACCCATGACCCAGTTACCCCATTCCCCCACCCACCTCCCTTTCCACAACGCTCGGTTTGTTTCCTGGAGTCAAAGACTCTCTCAAGGTTTGGCTCCCTTTCTGATTGTGGCTTTTAACACTCTCCTCTTCAACCTCTGCCCCAGGGTAACCCATAGCTTCATTGTAATATATTTACATTGTGGTTTCACCCCTCCCACTCCACCATCCCACGCTCCCTGGAGGAAGATGGCCATGACAATTCAGGCAAGAACATTGTAGGGCCCAAAACTCCCCCTCCTAACCAGTAGGAGTCCCTTAGATGACTGGAAACATCCTCAGTGGGAGATCTCCCTAGCTATGACCCATTACTTCTGCAAACATAGAAAGAAAAGACACTCCTAACTGTGGTGAAATTGTCAACTCTGGGCCTGCCCATTCTCCCTTCTTGAGAGTGTACTGTGCTTAATAAACTGCTCTGTGCTTGCTACTTTCCTTCTGCTTGTCTTTATTCCAGCTCGGATCCTCACATAAATCTTTCTTGGGGAATCCAAGAACAGAGACCTCTATCCACACAACACAGACTCTTCCACCAGTAACAACTTCCTGATAGACTGAATTCAGAAGGGCAATGGCCAGACTTTATACAAAAATAGAACTCTGAACCACAACTTCTGTAGCAACCAGTCCAGGAAACCATGTTTGCTGCGCAGATTAAATGAGAAAATGTAGGCAAAGTCCTTAGCATTAACTTGGTGCATAGTAAATGCATAATACAGGGTTGCTGTTGTTTCTGCAATTATTATTATTAATATATTTATTATTTCCTCACCTCCCCTTCCCCAGGGAAAGGGAGTGACTAGCTCTTTCTCTTCCATCATTACGAATTTCTTAGTGAAAAAGTTTGAAAACCACTGTACAGGAAATGAATGCACAAGGCAGAGAAGCTTTTTTCAGAGCTGTGTCAAAAGGAAGTTGCTGCTATTGAAGATTAAGAATACAAGCTTTTCTTGGGGCACCTGGCTGGCTCAGTTGGTGGAGCATGCAATTCTTGATCTCAGGGTTGTGAGTTCAAGGTCCACGTTGGGCATGGAGACTACTTAAAAAAAAAAAGAATAAAAGGTTTTCTTAAAAATTACAGCAGATTCAGTCACCCCGTAGTCCAGTTATTCTCAAACACCCACATTCTGACTTTATGTTCCTCAGAGGAAGAGAGAGAAGTGAGGTTTGTCACTAGCTGAAAGTAACTGCATATCCCTGGGGGTAGGGCAGGCAACAGAAGCAAAAGCCTGAGGTAAAGGTTTGGCCTGATGCTCTGATTTCCAGAGCTGAAGAAGGCCAGCCCCTGCTCCAGGGTCCCTTTTTTAACCCAGAACATGCTATAGCCAAGGAATCGGCTACCATTACTTGTGTTTGGCAGAGACTCAATGACAGGAAAGGCTGTGCTCTGACCGGAAGTTATCGGTGCGGGGAAGCTGGGGGCGGGCAGACCAGAAGTGGGCATCCTATGTGATCGGTTAGGGGGACATATTTGGCCTTCTCTGGTTGGTCCTAAGTTGGAAGTGGGGACAACAGTTGGTAAAGTGGCATTTATTGACAGAGTCCTGACCATTTCCATCTCCTTTTTTCCTGGTTATAGACCTTCAATCAATAGCCATAGACATGGACACAAAAACCCAACCTGGTCAATCATGGTATTCCATTTGTTTGGCAACAGTAGTTGGCTCGAAAAGTGACTGTGTGATCCAAGCAGGGCCAATTATATAACTTCTCTAGAATTGAAGTTTGGACACAAAAAGAAAGAAGTTTTGTCTACTGCAGTCGCTAATTAGAGACTGTTGATTTGGGGCTGTTGGTGGTCATCTTTTCCACCGTGTGGAAAGTCTGTTTACAGAATAAAGCTGTACAACAAAGGATTAACCTTACTGCAAGAAGGATCTGACCTTTGCCCTTTGCTCCTGGGAGATGATCTTTAAACCACTGGCATATCCTATCTGATAACAGTGTCTTTGTTTACCGGGGGGACTTGGGCCCCAACAGGTGGTCTAACAATGTGATTATAAGAAGGAAATTTGGATGCAGAGAGGGAGAAAACCATGTGGAGGTGGAGGTTGGAGTGATGCATCTACAAGCCAAGAAACTCAAGGATTATAAGCAATATCCAGAAGCTAGGAGGAGGCAAGGAAGGGTCCTCCCCTAGCGTCTTCAGAGAGAGCTTGGCCCTACCAACATCTTGATCTTGGACTTCTAGCCTCCAGAACTGTGAGGGAATACCTTTCTGTTGATGTGAGCTGCCTGGTTTGTGGCACTTGGTTCCAGCAGCCCTAGGACACTAACACAGCCACCTATCTCTCACCTGATTCTGCACTCTTGGGATCCAGGTGGGCTCCTTGTCAATACAGAGCTGGGAGATGTTACAGAAGCTTCTCATGCTACCTTTCCAGGGGTCAGCCACACTGCACTGCTTCACTTCAGTTGGAAGCTCATCTCACCCAGCCTGAAGCTTTGAATCCGAAGACAGAATAAGCACCAGGCATTGTACAGAAAGAACCACATTCTTCCCTCAGTGCTGCCTTTTCTTAGAGACTAGACCATGGAGATAGAGCCCAGAAGGTATCAGCAACCAAATTGTCTTATTTAATTTCTGACCACTCTGGCTAACATAGCCCCACATTTGGTGATTGTTATTTATGAAATTTCCCTTAGAAAACCACGGAGGCTTTTTCACTGGACTATTGTACCCAAAAGGCACTCTAGAAACATTTTCCTACCTCTTCCTCATGTAGTCGAATCGGTATGTCATATGTTGTGGCTTATTTGCAACCACTTTGAATCCCAGCCAACATTCCCCTATTACTGGCGTGCCTCTTGGGGAGGTTTGATAGCACAAGCCAGGGCATGTAGATAAATTCAGCATCAGCCTGAGGCCACAGAAAGGAAGATAATTGCTTGACGGACCCTGCTTTTCCCTCCTGGTGCCCTAATTGCCACTGTTAGGTTTTCAATTCACCACTAAAGAGTGAACCCAGGAAATCCGAGAAACCCCACCCTCAACTCCAATAAAGGCAGGAACCCCAGGTCAGAACTCAATCTCTCTCTACTGGCTACCTCCAAGTGCGGCCCCCAGCATGCAATATACCCTCCAGGACTTGTGAGTAATGAACCTTGTGTTTTGATGTTCCCTGATGGTTGTTGCTGAGGTGCTTCTTGCAATCATAACAAGAACCACAGGCCTGGTCTAGCCACAACGTAAGCTCCAGTTAGAATGTGTCTGTGGGGGATCAATACAAGTCGTACAGGCCCAGGGAGTGCCCCAGGCATTGCTAGCAGATACCATCACTGTTGATAGGCTCAGAGCAACACAAAGCAGGTGGGTTGGAAAGGACTCACCGAGGGCATAATGTTTTAGCCCAGATCTGAAGGAGGTGAGGGAGAGAGTGTGAGGTGTCTAGGAGGTGAGCATTCCTGGTGGAAGGACTCTCCAGAGTCTGGTCAGACAGTTCTCTGAGTTCTGATATAAACATGTATTGTCCTCAGTTATTCTAGAGAACACATTCCAGAAAATAGCACATTTAGGTTCTGTTGACCAACATATGAAACAACTATCACAAGACTCTGGAGGGTGACTGACTGTTCACTTTTTAACCTTCCATTTACTCCTCACCCCTATGTATTCTGGCTTCCAGACGTGGGATGGTGCAACATTTAAGACTGAAGCAAATATGTAAAACCAGCTCTCTTCTATTGAGACTTGGAAAAATCTAAAAATGCTACTCTTCTCACGGAGAAAGAGACATTTGAGTAAAGACCAAAGAGGGGAGAGACACTGAAGAGAGAGGAAAACAGGATTTAAGAATTGCTGCACACAATAGGGCACCTGGGCCCTCAGTCAGCTAAGCCTCCGATTCTTGATTTTGGCTCAGGTCATGATCTGAGAGACTGAGCCCCACACTGGGCTCCATGTTGGGCTCCATGCTGGGTGTGGAGCCGTGTTTAGGATTCCCTCTCTCCCTCTCCCTTTGACCCTCCCCCACCTCTCTCTCTCTCAAAAAAAAAAAAATTGCTGCACATTGCCTATTCTAATGTGTTAAAAATTAAATTAAAAGTAATTCTTTAAAAGCCATTATTCAGTTGTTGGGCTGTGTATTTTTGGAAAATATACTGCTCAGAGATAGGACCAAGTAGCAATCTATTCCATTTGGTTGCAGAAGCCATTTCTGAGTCCCTGATCTTCTTCCTTTACCTCCAAAATACATATATGTCTCTCCATTTTTCTACTTATTTTTTATTATCTCAGCAGATTAAAAAATAATGGCTTATTATTAGAATATCTCAGTGCAATAGACTTGGCCAGGGCAGGGGAGATGCTCCATGACATGCTGGAGGTGGAGGGTGGTGTGGGGGGAGTGTTCCCACAGGGTATGGAGAATGAATGGGTACCTGTTTGTGGAGGATTTAAAAATGACAATGAAATGGATATAAAAGTCAACTGCTGAGGAGCAAGATGGTGGAGGAGTAGGAGACCTAAATTTCGTCTGGTCCCAGGAATTCAGCTAGATAGGGATCAAACCATTCTGAACACCTACAAACTCAACAGGAGATTGAAGAAAAAAATATCAGCAATTCTTTGGACAGAAAAACGACCACTTTCTGGAACGTAGGATGTGCAGAGAAGTGAATCCGAGGTGTTCGGGAGGATAGACGGCCGGGGGGTGGCGGGAGGCAGAGGGGCCTCCGTCGGCCGCTTCTGGCAAGTGATAGAACCGCGGAGCACAAAATCGGAACTTTTAGAAGTCGGCTCCACTGAGGGACATCGCTCCAGTGGCTAAGCAGGGGGTGGAATACTCACGGAACAGTGTGGT
>NC_138379.1:8295678-8318809 GCF_054177405.1 Leptonychotes weddellii
TAAGTCATGTTTATTAGTTGTAGGCAACAAACTTACCAGCTATTAATTTTTCTATAGTTCAGACAAGTGGTCTCTATCAGAGTGAAAAAACCCAGGCTCTGTAGATTAAATCTCTGTGCCAGATAGGCTCTGTGTTTTCTTAGTTCCAGAGTTCTTTTGTCCTACTCATGTCTCTATCACTAGAACTGAAGGCCTCTGAGTTAACATATCCCAGACTCTCTTGCCAGTGCTGCCTTGTGTGGTTCTCTAGTGGAGGGCACTGACGGGAGTTTAAAGGTGGGAAGAAGGCAGAAGTCATGTTTTCTCAGCTTTTGATGTCACGTCTTGCAGTGGTTGTAGAAGTAGTGTGTCTCCACGACCCACAGAAGTCCGGCAAGGACAGTGCCTTATGACTTATGGGATCATGGCAAATGACCACCTAACCAGAGGAAATTCAGGGAGGCTTCTTGGGTAGTATGACATGAAGATAAAGAAAGTACCTATGGTAGAGTAACAGTCAACCATCATCAACTTTGCACAGGGTCAAAACATGAAGATCTGATCTCACTGTATGCTGGAAGCTGAATAACATCAACAACATGGACTTCTGGGGCAGGGGGTGAAACTGCAACCAGGTGAAACCCAGGTTAGCTGAAATTTTCTGCAGGTGCTCTGGACCAATTCCTTCCACTACAATGCCTGGGCTCTTTCAACCTATGAACAGGAATCCTCTCTGGAAGTGACCTCAAAGTGTCTTTGGAGATTTTTTATTCCATTCCTCTTTTGTCTCATTCCCTGGGTAGGAGATGCAGGGAGCAGATCTCAGTTTTTATATTCTAGGCACAATGAGTAGTCAGTGAGAGATGAACCATTCCTGTTAGGGCATGCAACTCCACAATTTCTACCAGCAGAACTGATTCTGCAAATTGATTCTATTAATTTATCACAATTGAGCACATAATATGTACTTACTCAGAGCAATTAAAAAGGTGATGAAAATATTAAGCATCCTCCACTCAAGATGAGCAGAGTTGGATGATTTAAAGACACAACCAGAGAGGAGTTGGTGAAATTAGATCCATTTTAGTAACATAAATGAGACTTGAACCATCACTAAGTCATTTTCTTGGAAGGAATGGGTGACACGACCTTTATTTATTATTACTATTTTTTTATTATGTTATGTTAGTCACCATGCAGTACATCATTAGTTTTTGATGTAGTGATCCGTGATTCATTGTTTGTATATAACACCCAGTGCTCCCTGCAATATGCGCCCTCCTTAATACCCATCACCAGGCTAACCCGTCCCCCTACCCCTCTCCCCTCTAAAACCCTCAGATTGTTTTCTGGAGTCCATAGTCTCTCATGGTTCATCTTCCCCTCTGATTCCCACCCTCCATTTTTCCCTTCCTTCCCTTAATGTCCTCCATGCTATTCCTTATGTTCCACAAATAAGTGAAACCATATGATAATTGACTTATTTCACTTAGCATAATATCCTCCAGTCCCATCCATGTTGATGTAAAAGTTGGGTATTCATACTTTCTGATGGCTGAGTAATATTCCAGTGTATATATGGACCACATCTTCTTTATCCATTCATCTGTTGAAGGGCATCTCGGCTCTTTCCACAGTTTGGCTATTGCAGATGTTGCTGCTATGAACATTGGGGTGCATGTGGCCTTTCTTTTCACTACATCTGTGTCTTTGGGGTAACGACTCAGGAGCAATTGCTGGGTCGTAAGGTAGCTCTATTTTTAACTTTTTGAGGAACCTCCACACTGTTTTCCAAAGTGGCTGTACCAACTTGCAGTCCCACCAACAGCGCAAGAGGGTTCCCCTTTCTCCACAACCTCTCCAACATTTGTTGTTTCTTGCCTTGTCCATTTTTGCCATTCTAACTGGTGTAAGGTGGTATCCCAATGTGGTTTTGATTTGAGTTTCCCTGATGGCTAATGATGATGAACATTGTTTCATGTGTCTGTTAGCCATTTGTATGTCTTCTTTTGGGAAGTGTCTGTTCGTGTCTTCTGCCCATTTTTTGACTTGATTATTTGTGGGGTTTTTTGGTGTTGGGTTTGAGAGGTTCTTTTTTTTTTTAAGATTTTATTTATTTATTTGAGAGAGAGAATGAGAGACAGAGAACATGAGAGGGAAGAGGGTCAGAGGGAGAATCAGACCCCCCGCTGAGCAGGGAGCCTGATGTGGGACTCGATCCCGGGACTCCCATATCATGACCTGAGCCAAAGGCAGTTGCTTAACCAACTGAACCACCCAGGCGCCCCGAGTTTGAGAGGTTCTTTATAAATCTTGGCTATCAGCCCTTTATCTGTAGTGTGACAGAGACTTTAATAAAATGTTTTACTTCTCAGCTGGGCAAACACATTTGGAATGGGAGAGAATAAATGATGAATACTTTGCTGAGGTTCAAATGTGATGATGATATAGTTGGTTTCTTTGGTCTGTTCAATTTCTCCAAGCATAGCCTTGGAGCATCTTCCATGTACCCTGAAGGCATAGAGTAAACACTGTGAAAGCAATCATAACTCCCCTCCCATTGCTTCATTTCTTGAGTGCTTTGATACCAAAATTGTGTCTACCTCCTCCTCTACCTGTCACATTCTATGGTAATCACCAGGAGTCAGCAAGTAGAGGGACTTGGAGAATAAGAGAGACTGTACAAATGTTTGCAGGAAGTTCAATCCTGGGTCCTTAAGCAAGATGTCAGGTGATTGAGACTTGAAGGATCAACAGGAGTTGTCCAGGTGATCAAGGTGCATGCAGGCTTATCTGGACAAGGATGTGGACCCTATGTCCTTGCCACAGAAAAGGAGACATCCTGTGGTCCTCTCACCTAATCACACATATTCTATGAAAGCTGAGCACCCATATTGGTCCTACTCCTCTGTGCCCATAACCTTAAACCTCAGGAAAATACTTGCTTGTCTGTGTTCCCGTTAGCATGCTCATTTATGTGCTAACTGATGAATGGGAATAAGCTTCTGTTTCATCCTACTGACACCCCCACATCTATTGCTTCTCCACCCATGTTGGCTTTTAAGTGAAATTCCATAATTCCTTCCTTTATCATAAACCATGGAGAGGGGCGCCTGGGTGGCTCAGTTGGTTAAGCGACTGCCTTCGGCTCAGGTCATGATCCTGGAGTCCCTGGATCCAGTCCCGCATCGGGCTCCCTGCTCAGCGGGGAGACTGCTTCTCCCTCTGACCCTCCCCCCTCTCATGTGCTCTCTCTCTCAGTCTCTCTCTCTCTCTCAAATAAATAAATAAAATCTTTAAAAAAAAAATAAAATAAAATAAACCATGGAGAATCTGCATTCCAGTGGGACACTGTTTTTTTTTTTTTTTTTTTGTGGTATATTACTTAGAGCCTCAAGGTCTGGGATTGTTAGGTCCCATTAAAGAGAGGCCTTGCTTCCTCATTGAAGGGAATAATTCATATGCTTCTAGCTCAGTGCTTCTGGTTGCCACTCCCACCCCCATATTTTACAGTAATCTCTGGTACCCAAGAAAGTAAATACATCATGCAATGCAAGATAGATCATTCTGGAGCCTCCATTTCTTTGCCAATGGTTCTTTTTCTGTACTGTCATCTGGAATGGTTTTTTTTTTTCAATTCCTTTGCCACTTGCTCATCATCTCTGATCTGAACTTGACTGGGAACCCATGTCTCTCTTTGATTGTCCCTTGACTGGGTCCTTCCACTGACGGATTCTTACATCTGGGTCATTCACTCACAAACCTATTGTTGAACTTGCCTTTTGTAGGGGCCAAGGGCAAGCTGCCCCCAAATGTGCTACTTTGGCATGTTGATTATTTTCAGTAAAAGTTACTTAAGAGACAATGAGTGCATAAGAACACTCATCTATTGCCCTGAAAGCAGGAAATAAATCTCCCCATGTAAGGTACCCTCTCTCTACCAGGAGGTAGACACCCTAATCACCAGAGTTAGAAGATGTCGAGCCATGAAGGCTGCATAAACAATCCTTGTTACTTTTTACTAATTTCTTTCCCCAGCCCAATTTTGTTTAGAATTCCTTACTAATTGTAGCTCCCAAAGTTAAGTTTTCTCTGCCCTGTCAATTCTTCACTGATTTATTGTCTCTTTATCTGAAAAGTATTATAACTGCCTGCCTTGGTTATTCCTTTAGGTATCAATTTTATTACTGGGCTTTATTTATTATGCATATGTAATAAAACTTTGGGTTTTTTTCTCTTGTTAATCTGTCTTAAGTAAATTCAATTATCAGCCCATCTAAAAGTCCTTGAAGAGTACAGGAAAAAAGTTTTTCTACCATTCATTTTCATGTCCACCCTGTTCTTGGCACTGAGGATACATCAGTAAGGAAAATAGGCATCAGGCAAATACAAATCAAAACCACAATGAAATAACATGTCACACCAGTCAGAATGGCTAAAATGAACAATTCAGGAAACAACAGATGTTGGCAAGGATGTGGAGAAAGGGGAACTCTCTTACACTGTAGGTGGGAATGCAAACTGGTGCAGCCTTTCTGGAAAACAGTATGGAGGTTCCTCAAAACATTAAAAATAGACCTACCCTCCCACCCAGGATTTTTTTTTATTATTTCATTTTATTTTATTATGTTAGTTACCATACAGTACATCATTAGTTTTTGATGTAGTGTTCCATGATTCGTTGTTTGTGTATAACACCCAGTGCTCCATGTAATACATGCCCTCCTTAATACCCATCACCAGGCTAACCCATCCACCTACCCCCCTCTCCTCTAAAAGCCTCAGTTTGTTTCTCAGAGTCCATAGTCTCTCATGGTTTGTCTCCTCCTCCAATTGCCCCCCCTTCATTTTTCCCTTCCTTCCACCCAGCAATTGTACTTCTATGTATTTATCCAAAGGATACAAGAATAGTATTTTGAAGGGGCACCTGCATCCCAATGTTTATAGCAGCAATGTCCACAATAGCTAAACTATAAAAAGAGCCCAGATGTCCATCAGCAGATGCATAGATAAAGAAGATGTGGTGTGTATGTATATATATATAATGAAATATTACTCAGCCATCAAAAAGAATGAAATTTTGTGATTTGCAATGACATGGTAGGAGCTAGAGTGTATTATGTTAAGTGAAATAAGTCACTCAGAGAAAGACAAACCATAGGATTTCACTCGTGTGTGGAATATAAGAAACAAAACAGATGTATATATGGGAAGGGAAGGAAAAATAAAATAAGATGAAAATTGAGAAGGAGGCAAAACATAAGAGGTTCTGAACTATAGGAAGCAAGCTGAGGGTTGCTGAAGGGGAAGTGGGTTGGGGAATGGGGTAACTCTGTGATAGGCATTAAGGAGGGCACGTGATGTAATGAGCACTGTGTGTTATATGCAACTAATGAATCACTAAATTCTACCTCTGAAACCTATAATACACTGTATGTTAATTCAATTGAATTTAAATAAATAAAAAAAAAGACTGAGACACATATGTAACACCAGCTGTCTTCTCTTCTCTTGAGCCAGACACTGAGACTTGGAAAAATCTAAACATTCTACTCTTCTCAGTGAGAAAGAGATATTTGAGGATAGACCAAGAGGTGAGAGAAACTGAAGAGAGAGGAAAACCGGATTTAAGAATTGCTGCACACTGCATATTCCTATGTGTTAAAAATGCAACTAAAAGTAATTCTTTGAAAAACCATTATTCAGTTGTTGGACTGTGTATTTTTGGAAAATACACTGCTCAAAGATAGGGCCAAGTGGCAATTCCATTTGGTTGCAGAAGTCAATTCTGATCTCTGATCTTCTTTACCTCCAAAATACATATATATCTTCAACTTTTTAAAAATTTTATTTTATTTTATTATGTTATGTTAGTCACCATACAGCACATCATTAGTTTTTGATGTAGTGTTCCATGATTCACTGTTTATGCATAACACCCAGTGCTCCATGTAATACATGCCCTCCTTAATACCCATCACTGGATTCACCCATTCCTCCACCCTCCTCCCCTCTAAAACCCTCAGACTGTTTTCCAGAGTCCATAGTCTCTCATGGTTCATCTCTCCCTCCGATTTCCCCACCTTCATTTTTCCCTTCTTCTCCTAATGTCCTCCATGCTATTTCTTATGTTCCGCAAATAAGTGAAACCATATGGTAATTGACTTTCTCTGCTTGACTTATTTCACTTAGCATAATCTCCTCCAGTCCCATCCATGTTGATGTAAAAGTTGGGTATTCATCCTTTCTGATGGCTGGTATTCCATTGTATATATGGACCACATCTTCTTTATCCATTCATCTGTTGAAGGACATCTCAGGTCCTTTTTTACTGCTCCAGTACTCTAATAACCTTTATTACCAATTCTTGCATGAAATTTGCTCTGTTCAATATATAGACACCTTCATCAAATAGGCCAGGGTTTATCTTGACTGATGCAAATTTCTGCATATCTTTGTGTCCATCTCCAGTTCCTGCAGCTGAATCTCTTCCTTTTCCTCTTCTCTGATGGTCCAAAATTGAGAGAGTGTTGACTGAGGTTCCCATTTTTGAGAGGTGGAGAGAGATGGTGCAGCCTCCCTCCCCAGTGAGGATGCACCTTGTGCACTGAGAACTGAGTATGGTCCTTGAGTTTTTAATAAATAAGTGTGTGTGTGTGTGTGTGTAATAGGGGGGATCTTTTAAGATGTGGGTCCTGGGCAAGGGTCCTTTTGCCTGGGCCTAATGGCATCACAGACCCTGAGGTGTTTGGGAGAAGGAAGAGGGGAGGGACTCATGATTTTTGTGAGTCTTAGGTAGTTTGGGATAGTTTCCATAAAAAACATATTAAATATCATATCTTACAAATGCATCAGTATAAAAGCGAATATCCTCCAGTCTGATTCATTGGTATATATTCATTATTACTACAGTCACTTTTGATTAATATTTTTAAAGAAAGTATAACATTTAGTGGAATCCTAAAAGTATTGTCAGCCTAATTCTCTGTATGTGTTATGCCTGGTGGAAGCTGAGAAACAGTCCTGAGGAAGGATCCAGGGTCTCCCGGGGTGACAGGATAGCCTGTGAAGGAAGAGACGGGGGACCTCATGAGTAGAGAGCAGAAGGGGTGGCAATAACTTATCCCTGGTGACAGGAATGTGGGGACGGATAAAAGTAAGGAGAGTTATGGTTCTGTATAAAAACCGCTGGCTTTGCTTTCTTCCTACAGAACACACACATTTCCCTCAACCTACTTGGCTTTGTCGGTCATTGGGGTGGAGAGACTGGACCACATTGTCACTTGCAGGGACAGGACTAGGGGCACCCACACAATTTCAGGGAGGCAACCCCAATCTTAGTAATTAGGGAAAATCACATTTTAATGAAATATTTCAAGAATCAAAATGAATGCCACATATTAAAATTTAAAATCAAGACAGGATTCACCCCTGCTTTGTATGAGTCACGGTTCTCCCTGGCCAGCAGTCTTGGGTCAGGGGCAGGAGATGAGAGAGGCCTAGCCATGGCGAGCTGGGCTAACAGCACAGAGGAAGACTACAGTGTCTCAGGGACCTGCATGCTGCCCAAACACCAGAACCTAAGTCTTGAGATCTTCACACATGGTCCTGAGGGAAATGGAGGCCAGGAGGGAGAAAGAACTCATTTGCAGAGAGAGGACTGTGTTGGGCTACACATGGGGAGGAACAAAATGCTTTCCCCATTCCTAAGTCCTTTATCCATGTGCTCTCCAATGAATTATGTATGAGTGTGTGTGTGCCTGTGCTCATGGGAACACGCATGTGTGATAGCACAGACTCTCTAAAGCCTCCATTTTGATCAGATAACATAAGAAGAACTTTCCATTTGCAGATACTTTATTGAAATGAAAATGTACTCGAGGTTTCAACAATTGTCTTGCAGTTTATAGATCAAAAGACAAAAAGGAAAGGAAAGTTGTGGTTCATATATAATCAGCAGTCGGTTTCTGAGCAGTCTCTGTAGTCCTTGGAGGCCCAGGTTTTATGGAAAGTTAAAACAGAGCACACCACTTACTTTCATATATTATGTTCTGGAAAACAAAAACAGAGACATCGATCAGATTTTCAGCTCTCTGTTAGAAAGGAAAGTTGAAAAACAAACATTTCTTCTCCTTGGCTTCCTGGGTTTGTCCATACATATCTGGTATCCAAGAAAGTCGGTGTTTCAGTTAAGATTGGAATGATCTCATCTCTCGTTCTAACGATGAGGAGACATTTTCATCTTGCTATGGTGAAACCCTATACCCACTGAACAATCCCCATTTCCCATACCACCCAACCCCTGAAAGCACTATTCTACCTTCTGTTTCTAGGAAATTGGCTACTCTAAAATGGATGTAAGTGACCTCATGCATTAGTTGTCTTTTTCACTAGTTTATTTCCTTTATGATAATGTGCTCAAGGTTCATCTATGCTGTGCTGTGTCAGCATCTTCTCTGTGAAGGATACTTTTACCTCTTGCTTTGGCAATATTTCTACATTGTCTACCCTGGAAGGTTTTCAATGGCATATTGGAATAGGGAATAAAATATAGAGAGCAAACACACTACTGATTATTATTTTATGCAGTTGCATCCCCAATGGCCGATTCATACCCATGATCTCTACTTGTCATTCATGGGGTCTTAAATTAATGGTCAAGGAATCCAATCACTTATACTAACACATTGGGATTGCTTGAAAGTGCATTCTAAATTCTTTTCATAAGATGTACAGAATTGTCGGGGCGCCTGGGTGGCTTAGTCATTAAGTGTCTGCCTTCAGCTCAGGTCATGATCCCAGAGTCCTGGGATCGAGCCCAGCATCGGGCTCCCTGCTCGGCGGAAGGCCTGCTTCTCCCTCTCTCACTCCCACTCCCCCTGCTTATAGTCCCTCTCTTGCTGTGTCTCTCTCTGTCCAATAAATAAAATCTTAAAAAAAAAAAAAGATGTACAGAATCTTCTTCAAGTGGGGTTTTCTGGATTCTATTAAAAATTCTTATGAATATTTTCCTGTTTTTTATGAAGAAGGGGATCTTTTTTTGCTGATCATTTCTACAAGTGAGGTCCTTCTTGAGAATCAGACATTTTTTACCTTGATAGAAATTGTGTGCGTATGTGTGTGTGTGTGTGTGTTGTTTCCCTGCTTTGGCCTTTTTCATTTATCATTCCCTAAAGATTCTACAAAGTGAAGAGGCAAGTTAGCACTGGGACCTTGGCTGGCTTTCTGGATGTCAAAGGATTCACATGCACCCACAATTAAATTCACTGAAATAAAAGAAGGCATGTGTAACACTTGCTGTGGCATAATGAGTGACAAACTTAGAGCCTGCTTGTCCCTGTTCAGTGGTTTTAAAGCTCATTAGAAGAAACCGTAGTTACCAACAGCGTGCCAACTTTGGTCAGAATTTCATCCGACTGGCTGAGAAAACATTGCTTCAGTTGTGCTATGGCCTCGTCAGTTGCGGGACCAGATGAGTAGGATTTAAGTAAATTTTGGTATTCTTCCACGCTCACTTGAGAATCGATAGTTTTGTTAATCACCTCTTCTAGAGATGAGCATCCAGAACCTGGAAGAAAACATGCAAACATGGTCTCAATTATGTAGGTATGAAGCCCTTTTTGGGTGTCCCTAGGATATGGTTCATCTTCTTACGTCCCAGTAGACACATGCATTCAGAAAGAATATGGTGAATGGTCTTGAGTTCTCAAATCTAGCAGAGTAAGCTCAGGATCTAGGATTTCCTTTAAGCCTGAAAGCATGTGTACCCCCCCTCCCCACCCCCACACTACCTCCATAACCCAGAGAAGCCAAACACTAGTAACCATGAAACACGAAGACACTGGAGAAAGGAGGTGCTCTGCACTGGAGTGTGGGGAACAGGAGGTCTTCCAGAGGGCCCTGACACAATCTTCAGCCCAAAAGCTGCCCTCCCCACACAGAACTCACCTGCAAAACAGTAAAGGGGGAGGGCAATCAGCACAAGGACTCTCAGCAGCTTCATGGTTGAGGGCAGCACTGGTTGGTTATTCAGACAGGGAGGAAGGAACTGACTTAGGCAGTGAGTGCCTAGGAGTCCTCCTTTTATTCTCTTGTTCACCACCTTAATCCCTCCCAGAAATGAGGTAATGAGTCACACAATGAACCTGGCTTTGGACCAGGAAAGACAGGAAGAATCAACTGCAACCCAGCCAGCCTGTGTTCCATTTGTAGAAACCAAGGAGACAGAGCTTGTTGAACCCAAAACAATTTTGGAACTCAATGATACATGATTTTAGATGAAATTAAGCAAAAGTGCTTGCTAACTAATCAGACTACAGTAAAGTGAGCCTGTGTTGTCGTTCTTGTTTTATTATTAGTGTGGTCTTCATATCCTTCTCACATCCCTCCCTCCTCTTGGGGAAAGACTTCCCTGGCCCATAGACACTTTAGTAAGGTGCTTGATGTTTGAGAAATACTCACAATGTCTCATTCTCTCTGAAGGCTCTTTTTACAAAGAATATCTCATTTAATTAACTCAATTTCATAAATTCATTATATTATAATCTATCATCTATCTATCTATCATCTATCATCTATCTATATCTATATTTTTTCTGTTTAGGATTTTTTTCTCACTGATTCAAAGGATGATGTGAAGCTGTAGAGCAAGTGGTTGCTCAGCAGAGGCAGTGCTGAGTGTTAGAAGGATGACCATATCTGGGCTTAAGCAGATATGGATTTAAATCTTGGATGCAACACCTAATCATGAAGTGTCCTTGGGCGAGTGAAACTGCTGGTCATTTCAAGCTTCCTTTTCCTCATCTCTAAAATGAGCAGGAATAAATCCAGGCCTGGTTTTGTAAAGATGACAGACACTCTGTAAAAAGCTTATCCAGGGATTCAAACAAGGTAATGATGAGTAAATGGGAAGTTTCATCCATTCATCCATTCATCCATCCATCCATCCACGATTCATCCATCCACTGCTCAACAAGAACCATGAGCTTTCCCCATGACTGGTGGCTGTGCTGTGTGTCCCAGATTCAGTTGTTTAACCAGAGCTTCGACGCTGTGGAACTTACTTCTCACAAAGGAGGCAACAAACACTCCCAAAATTGAATGAGTGACGTCAGAAAATGATTGCTGTACAGAACAACAAAACAACCACGAGGGGCAGCGTCCTGTACAGAAGTCCAGGCCAGCTACAGGAGGACAGACTTTAAAGCCTGGATGAGTGGACAATGATATCAAGGAGAATATCTGGGAAAGAATGTTCTAGGCAGAAGGAACAGCACTTACAGAGGCCCTGGAGCACTTGGTATTTGGCAAGTTAAGGAAAGGAAACACAGTGTGCCTCTTGGTGTCAAGAGAGACATAGGACAACCTCCTACTACAGAAATAGAAAAACCACATCAGTTTAAGCAGGGACAATAGGAGGGTAATAGGAACAAGAGAAACAAAGTAGACTCAAGTTAACAAAAAGAAAATGAAAATGATGAGAGAGCCAGAGAGATGAGTTAACTACTCATAAATGCGATATTTGCTGTTTGGATTATTAGGGACTCATTTCTTCCCATCATTCAGTTGGAGCATAAATTGCCAAGAACAATACTAATTTAAGGATAGGCTAGAAATAGGAAAAAATGTGATGATCTAATGTGTGTGCTTTCCTCCAGTTGACCATTGCTACCAATCTCCATTCCACAGCAAATGAAGGACTTTAGTGATGAAAAGAGAGACTGCTTGGCTAGGTCTTAATGGGGACTCCCCTTGGTGCCCCAGTTGGTATGGACTTGCCCTGTTACCTGCTGGGACACAGATCCTTGCATAAGTTTCTTACTCAGCAAAAAATAAAATAAAATAAAGTAAAATAAAATGGAATAAGATGAATTAAAATAAAATCCCACATCATGTACATGGTGCCCACAATAAGAGGTGTATTTTTTTTTAGCTTCATGTTTTCTCTATCGCAGATGATGATTATTCTCTGGTGAATGACAAACAGTTAACTCAGCCCACAAAGGACATATTGACAAGCCAGTCTTGACAAGGAGAAATAGAAGAAACCAAAAGGTCAAGATGCATGTGTACCTAGGCCTGATTTTTTCTCTTCAAAAGGGGCTTTAAGTCAGGTCCCCAGATGATGCTCAGGAACTAGAGGAATGAAGGAGCCTTCAGTATGGGCATTTGCATGACACTTATTGATCCCCTATTAAGACAAACCATGCTGTAAGGGTGAATTTGTCCAGGTAGAGATTTTGCCCTGAATGCCATGTGTCATGGGAAAGAGAGAAAGTATGTGGCAAGAGAGAGTTATATTTGGCTTGTCTTCAGGTTCCTGCAAGACCTGATATATACTCACAGCAATATTTTGGTCATTTGAGGACTTACCGTACTTCATAAAGTAATAACAGACAGTGAGAGCCATCTTTTCTCAGTGTTTCATGTATTGGCACAAAGCCTATGAAGGAGTTATTTTAAAATTTAGATATTCTTTAAGTGGTTTTAAATTGTAAGTTACTGATATGGATCAACTTTGCAGTATTTAAGAAGATATCCCACATGTTTTTTCACTCATTCTGTAAAACCAGTTCTGCCCTCACCTGCAGGGATGTTGGGACATTAACCTCAGGCATGTTCTTTGGAAGTGAACCTCTTCCTCATTAAGATCATGCCAAAGTCTAGAACTTGGGGAGGGAGGGACTTAGCAGCCTGGCAACGGTAGGAAAGGCCTTGGCCTTGGAGACATCTTGAAGGCAGTGAGATGTTGGTTGTTCACAGTATCTAGACCATCCCTAGACTAGGCTCACTACTTGCCATGGGCCAAGCCTGCTGTGAAGATTTCAAGGCTGTGTCTTTTTGTACTCTGGAAATAGTCATGGGATTGTCATAAGTCCTCAGAACAGGGCTGGGCACAGAACAGATGGTGTGTACATGGCAGCTGCCAGTGATTCATTCTATAAAATTGAGAAAGCTCTTATGATAAAACTTGAAGGACTACTAGGACCATCAGAGATCACTGGAAACTTGATTGAACTTCACATTCTCTGAAAGATCTAGAGAAGGTCATGTTGAGATCTGAGGTAAAAGTCCTGTGTGTGAATAAAAACCACTGTATTTTGATCCATGCTTACTTGATACTGTTCTTTTTGGAAGAGTTTTATTAAGGTATAATTTACACAGAACTTCTCTGTCAAACATCTTCCATACTGTTGGTTTAGTAGTCTTCTCAAAGCCCAGCAGCAATGGGTATTTATCTGTTTCCAAAATTCAATAAAATATGAATGGCAAATAATAATAGAGTGGTCACTCGAGGCAAGGAACTGGAGCAAACCTCCTTTAATCTTGTCAACAACAAACTAATGCGTAGGAGGAGGATGACATTTATTGGTCCAATGGGGGTACTTTAGAGTGTGAAAGAGGTCACAAAGTGGGTGGCATGTCAGGAGAGTAGCATAAACTAGGATTCTACTGAGAAAAGTGACAAGTGTGGTCACCCTCCCTTGGTTTGCAACCTCCTCTGCAGCTTCCCAGGTATAATCTGAAAGCAACCACTTTACAGAGAGAGTTGGGAGAGATTGAAGAAAAGGCTGGCCACTCTGGGTTGGTATATGGCAGGTTTAATGATATAGGGAGCTTACATACAGGGTTGTCTTGCGTAGCGGCAAGATGGGTAGATATCTACACCCACTTGCCAGAATCTGAAAGTTTACAGAGAAGCTTTAAGTGGGTTCAGTCCCATACCCAGTTCAGATGGTCTCAACAACACATCACTATCTCAAGGCATTGGCTTGTGGCAGCTTCTGGAAGTGCACCAAGCAAGTGAAACCTACATTCCAAGGACAGGGGAAGTGGGCGAGGAGCTTCCAATTGCCTGGGTATAGATATGCAGTTCATATCTTCTCCCCCAACACCTCCCCATGATGTGAGCATATCCTTTCTCTCCAGCTGCTTACGTGACAAGAGAGGTCAAATAAGTTGACCAACATCCCATGCTTGTAAGTGGCAGCCAAGCTAAGGAGTCTAGTGTTCTGGCTGAGAAACAGCTCTCAGTACTATTGACCTCCTTAGTTTGACCCTCATGGACTCTCATCATATGGCTCAAATGCATTCTTGTGATCTTGACTCACACAACTGCCCTTGTGAACTCCAGGTTGATTTCTGTGTAGGCCTGCCAGGTTTATGCTGAGGTTTTGTTCACTGTGGACTCCCCTCAACACTGTCCCTGCCTTAGTCCCATTGGGTTGAAACTCCTTATTCCTTCCCAATGTCACATCAAAGACAGCCCTCTTCTTGTGCTCTTTCCTGACTCTGAATCTCTAGGTCTCCCTTGCTAAGACACCTTTGATCTGTGTGTGCAGCTCTCTCCTGACATCTCTAGGATCCTGATCCCATGGTCCTTCCTCCCCTTTATGGTCCTATAGGTTACAGCCTGTGTACCTCTGGTCTTTGTGTGATGGCAGTGATACAGTAGGTGCTTAATTGTTGTGTAACTGCTTTTCAGGACAGATTTTGTATGTATACAAAGACTTCAC
Organism: Leptonychotes weddellii; assembly: GCF_054177405.1. Classification (NCBI taxonomy): domain Eukaryota; kingdom Metazoa; phylum Chordata; class Mammalia; order Carnivora; family Phocidae; genus Leptonychotes; species Leptonychotes weddellii. The sequence continues at coordinate 8,310,174 of NC_138379.1, forward strand.
TGATTATATTATATGTTTTATTATTAGGTCTATTTAGAAAGAGGTGCGCATTTAAATTCGAATCTTTAGTGAAGTCAGGGATCAAACCCCACACTAAAATGAGTCACCAGCCTGTCATTCTGGCGCTAACACCACCTTATTTATGTTCCTGGATGAGGACTTTGGTGTCACAATTGGGAGAGGACAGGAGGTGGTGGTAGCCCATTCCATGCATGGACTGGGCCACCCCAATTGACCTGTTCCCCAGAAGTAACCATTACCTTGAGCCAATGTAACTTTGATCCAATCTATCCCGGATGCATATGATGACTTGGGGCCATAAGCCATATTTGGAAGCCAAGCTGGGATCAGTTGTTGCCTCCAGTGAATTCTCCTTGGCTTATTCACCCAAACCATGAACTTTATACAACATTGCAGTGCCAAGAAATGTGTGGCTAGTTATTTAATCTCCATAGACATGTGACAGTTTTATGGATCATTAGATATCTACACCTTTATCTTCCATATTGAGTTAGTAATTTTCCCTACACTACGTACCCAACTTTTCTTGCTACCTGTAGGCATGCACAGTTGTGAACCTCTGGCCCTCAGGAACAGTACAAGGAGTATATGGCAGAAGTGATATAATGTATTTGCACTGTGAGAACAGTGATTTTTTTTAACTGAAACTTTCTGACTCTCTCCTTCCATCTATACCTGTAGGCACTTGTCAATGTCTGGAGATGTCTTGGGTGTCCCCACAGGATGGGTGGTGTGCTATTGGCATCAAGTGGGTGGAATCTAGGGCTCTTCCCAAACAACCTGAGATGCTCAGGACATTACTCAAAAAGGACTTTTTCATCCTCAAATGTCAATAAAGCCTTGATTGATACTTAGTGCTAGAGAAATCACTAAAAGCATTTACCCTTTGACAAAAGATCAGTAGTGCTAAGTCACCTCCCACTAAGTGGACCGTGAGTGGAGTCCCAGTGCAGACAGGTGTGTAGGCAGGAGTGTGGGTATCTGTTTCATTTGGTGCACAGAGCTCATCTTGTTTTTGTTCACGGAGGGCCTTGGTTTCTCCATTCTGTCATCCACATCATCTTTGTCCTTCAAAATCCAATTCAGTCTTCACCTCCTCTCAAAGTTTTCCTTCAGAGAGAATGTTCAGCTATAAGGGCTTTGTTCTTGGTGGAATGTCTTATGGCCTTTGAATTCTATGGTAGAATCTCATTCTTAGGGATATATTGATATCTTTTTCACTTCTCTTATGCCTTGTCATTTGTCATGATAGTTAAAAATGTTCCTGTATGAGACATTGAGTTTATTAGTTTTACAATGGCGAACTTAATGAATATCCCTGACAATACTAGGGATGAGGGTTACAGAAGTAGATAAGGAAAGGTCTCAAGTCAGGAGATGGCTGGTCAGCTGAGTGGGAGAGCATGGGACTCTTGATCCCAGGGTCATGAGTTTGAGGCCCATGTTGTGTTTGGAGATTACTTACATAAAAATAAAACTTAAATAAAATCCAAAAGGTCTCAAGGCAACTGCTGTGGTGATGCTGGAGGTTCTCTGAATATCACGGTGGTTCTTGTCCTCCTCTGCCCATCAACTGGTAGCACCTGTGTCCCCAGTCACTGGTCCACTGACACCTAAAGGAGATGGAGATGAAGAAATGAGGACTTAATGATTTTTGCTTGCAGAGATATCCATATATTGGTCCTGGCAGGGGTGGGGGGACAGTCTGGGCATCAGTTGCTTTTGAAATCTTCACAGTGGATTCCAACACAGAGCCAGGGTTGAGGAACACTGGAGGAAGACATTCTTCATCTCCACATTCAGTGGTGGTAATAATCTTTTACCTTCCTGGTTACTAGTAGGGACTAAGAGAGACAGAACATAATAATCTTCCAGGATGATGACTAGCCCATAAGAGTGATCAATGAATGTAAATGCTTGGTATTTTAGAAACAACAATAGTGAGTGAAATAAGTCAATGAAAAAAATACATTATCATATAGTTTTACTCATATATGGAATATAAGAAACAGCCCAGAAGATCATAGGGGAAGGGAGGGAAAACTGAATGGGAAATCATCAAAGAGGGAGACAAACCATGATAAACTCTTAACTGTAGGTAAAAACACTGCGGGTTGCTGGATGGGAGATGGTGGGGGGTTGGGGTAATTGGGCAATGGGCATTAAGGAGGGCAGGTGATGTGATGAGCACTGGGTGTTATACTCATCTGATGAGTTATTGAACTCTACATCTGAAATTAATGATGTACCATATTTTGGCTAATTGATTTATAAAAAAGAAACAACAATAGTGATTGATAAAGTTGTTGTTTTATTAAAATAGTTTACCCTAAATCACTCTGTGTTATGAATATTCTATCACAGAAAGGAAAAGTGATAATAAAAGGATGTGTGTGTGGGGGGGGGTAGTGTGATATTGTGTATCTCTGGGTAATTTTGTGTGTGTTTGTAAAACTGTGTGTCTGTGTGTGTGTTGTTGAGGGTGACATGTGTGTCTTTGTATAAAGATTTGTTTTAGGGTAAGTGATTCAGACAGAGCTTCCCAAAGAAGGAGATGGGAAATGGACCTTATAGGTGAGGTTGTAGCCTGTCCTATTTAGGGAGGATATAGAGGCAAAGAGAACTGTACCTGTCCTGGTACAATAAAGTGACTCAGCATGATACATAAGTGAATGGCATGTAGACAACTATGGTTGAGCATCCCTGGGCGCTCAGGGATAGAGGCTAAGGGGTGCCCAGGGATGGAGCCATGGATGTCCTTATGTGCAATGCAAATGGTGGGACTTGCTTCTCCCAACATTGTGTCTGCAGTCTGGGTATCTCAGTTTGCAAGAGCTCCATAATCCTTGTGTCCACTGAGCATAGTGTGTAGACTGAATACAAAATGTATTTCACAAAAGGGGACCCATTTGAGTGTACATATTTCCTGGTGTGTTGAAAATACACATTTATTATAAAGGCATTACTGATAATTGATAATAGTAGATAGCTGTTACCTTCTATTTCTCAGTGAAGAGGTAGTATCAATCGCTTACTCTAATTTGGGAGCTGGGTTTCAGATTCAAAAAGTCCTCTTAATAAAAATTACCTTTAGTAATTCATGGTTCTAGGAGTGAGATCAGATTTACAGTTTAATGGGAGGGTCACTTTGGCATGGATGAGGAGGGTGTATTTCAGGAAAGGTATCACACAGAGCCCAGGATCACATAGGAGACACTGACCCAAGCTGTGCAGGGTGGGACTGGACTGTGAGGATGGCTGTGGAGGTGGCAAAGAGTGGAAGCTCAGGAGTGAGACTGTGGGAGCAGAGGGAGCAGAACCCAGGGAAATTCTGGTTGTAAGGGCAGAGGTGAATGTAGTAAACTTATAAAGCTCCTCAAAATATACCCAGACCTTAATCCCTGCAAATTGCAATGTTAAACTTCATGGTAGGACTTTGTTAATGTGATAAAACTAGATTTTGACATGGGCAGATTATCCTGATTTTGGGAGGTTGTCCTCTAAATGCAACCCCATATATTTTAATGATTTTTATTATTTATTTATTTATTTGAAAGAGAGGGAGAGAGAGAGTGAGCGAAAGAATGAGCCAGAGGAGGGGCAAAGGGAAAGGGAAAAGCTGACTCCCCACTGAGCGGGGATCCCGAAGCTGTACTCAATCCCGGGATTCCAGGGTAATGACCTCAGGTGAAGGCAGATACTTAACTGTCTTAGCTACCCAGACACGCCATAAACCCATATATTTTACATGAGGGAGTCAGAAGGAGATTGATAGGCATAGAAAGGAGAAGGCATTTTGACCTCATAGGGCATAGATCAGATCAGAGTGATGGGACATAAGACAAGGAATGATGGTTTCCACCCATCAAAGTTGGAAGCAGCCATGAATAGATTTTCCCCTCAATCTTCCAGAGGGAGCGTGACCCTCCTGACACAATGATTTCAGCAAAGTGTTACAGATTTTGGACACTGTCATCCAAATGTTGAGAAAATAATTGGTGTAAACCACTAAATGTATGGTAGTCTTTCACAGCAGCCAGTGGAAACTAATCCAAAATTTTGCATGAGGTGCCTCATGGCTTGGGGCACTATTGAGAAAGGGGGGCTCATGGATGGTAGAGCAGGTTGCAGGCAGGCGGTGGGTACAGTTTTCTACATTTCTTCTGAAGTAACTGTGGGGTCTTGAAAGGAGTTTTCCAGATGGCAGCTGGATGCTGTTTCTGGAGCTCTCAGGAGAATGTGAGAGAAAAAGCATTAGCCCGAGGTGTTGATGAGTGTTCTTGATGTTGATGAGCAATGTGCATGTGCAGAGTCAAAAAGAGTTAACTGAAGGGTGAACCCTGGAGTTTTACTAAAAATTGAGTAGTAGATGGAAAACAAATTATTCCATGAGAATTCATAGGCTTGAATCCAGAGTGAAGGTGTGAGGACCGAACACGTTTGTGGTTGTGATAAGGACACAATATTAGTGATGCTGCTGGTTGAGAATCATGTGACTGACCAGATAGGCTGTGAGTATCTTTCATACAAAAGCATCACAGGAACATTTTAATTGCATAGACCCTGACCCTTCATTTTCACTCTGGCCATGTGAATGGGAAATCTATAAAGTGATGCAGGATGATTCCTGAGCAAATATTTCCTCTTGCGATCCCTGCTCCGCAGGCTGCCAGGGGTAACTGGACACTTAGTCTCTGAAATTTGCTATTGACAACACACAATGGCCACTTCATGACCAAGACCACCCCAACTCAAGGATGGAGACTGTGGAATAATAACAAGACATATAAAGTAGGGCAGAGCAAGTGATTTATTGAAGCAAGATGTTGAAACCTTTACATTTTCCAGAAGAATAGGTCAGCATTGCAGGACAGAGTTACTAGTATATAAGATTTGTTATATATAATTCTGCATGGTTTTCTCCTGAAAGAAAGAGGTCAGTCATACTGACCCTGGGGGTGACATCTTAACACAGCCTGTCACTCACAAGAAGTTGTAGTGAAGTTTCAAGCAACAAAAGGTAAGTAGAATGGGCACAAGACAGGAAACCAGGGAGGATGGTAAACTAAATACACCTGACACAACTACAACAAATTAAGCAAGTCGGGAAAATGCATTTCCATAGTCTGGCAAATAAAGCCTGAGGTGACCCAATAGTAAGACTCATGTTTCTTTTTTTTTTTTTTTTAAAGATTTTATTTATTTATTTGACAGAGACAGAGACAGCGAGAGCAGGAACACAAGCAGGGGGAGTGGGAGAGGGAGAAGCAGGCTTCCCGCTGAGCCGGGAGCCTGATGTGGGACTCGATCCCAGGACCCTGGGATCATGACCTGAGCCGAAGGCAGTCGCTTAACCAACTGAGCCACCCAGGCGCCCTAGACTCATGTTTCTAATGGAAGGAGGAGCAGCCCAGAATTTTTTTTTCTGCTATTCCAGGGCAGTGGACTCTAATTTTTCACTGCAGTGGGGACATGGGGGTGAGAGATTGGAACAGGGGTGGGAGGGGACTTTGGGAATACTGCTTTCAGGAGAGTCCTAGGTTCATGGTGTGGATATTCAACCAGATGGCACATGTCTTCTTAGCACTGAAAACCCAACCCCCATGGGCATTTGTGACTGAACCTTATGACCTAAATCCAGCAGCAGATGGGCTGAGAGTCACCTTTAAGCATCTTATTTCTTGACAAAATGTAATTTAAGTGTTTCACCTTTACCCTTGGCTGCAGTAGACAAAGGAAGGAGCATTTCTGGACATAGGTTCAGTAAGGGAGAGAGTTGTAGGCAGGGAGTGCTGAAGTGGGCTGAAGTATGGGGGGGTAGGTCTTGGTTCTGCAGAAGCTGGCAGGGTGCCCAGCCAGCTGCCCTCCATGCTGATAGAGGGCTGGGTTCCCTCCTTTCCAGCTGTCTCCCCATTCAACACTCCCAACATGCCCATGGGATTCCGCTTGTGACTATGTCCACTTGGAGGGGTGCACTCACTCTCAGGAAAGCTCCCAGGCAAGGATGTAGCCAGGCTTTGTGTGGGGCCCCAGGTGTCCTCCTCCTCAGGAGGAGGAAGAATGTGTCCAGATGCTCTCTGCAGCCTTATTATAGCTCCCCAGGTGTATAGTCAACCACCCTGTGGCCAGTGGTCCCGTCAGTGGTGAGCAGTGAGGCAGGTATCTCTACCACCTGTTCCCCTGACAGAGCAGCACCGTGACCACACTCCTCGCTGCTCAGCTGAGCAGAAGCCTCTATGCACAAAAAAGAAAGAAATTATAAATGTGCTTGCAATTAGCATCCTGTTCTTAAAGGGTATCCAGTCTGTGCAGGCCTTCTCTTCCATCTTGGCCTGAATGACTTCTTGAGGTGGGTTATATTTCTCAAGTGTTCTCTTGTAGATAGCTGCATGTTGAAGGAGGGAGTTCAACAAATCAGCTGCTAAGGATGGACAGGGGATGTCTTTGGTTGGCGAAGAAAAAGAAATAGAATCGATATAAGGAAAATCACATTTTCCCCATGGTTCCTTGATGTTAGAACTAGACAGGAACCTGACAGGTTTTATGATCTCATCCCATAATAGCGCCAAAGAGAATGGGTGAATAGGGAAGCTGTGACCTCTTATCTCAGAGCAATCACAGAGGCCAGGACTAGAATAAGGCTTCCTGATTCTTAATTCAGTTTTTATCCCTTTAAAAGCATATCCCCTCCTTTCCAGACTCTCCTGGTTTGCTGAAATTTACTTTCTTTATATTTTAAACAATTAAGTTTTGCCTGAATAGAATGACACCTTGTTTTTATATGCATATTAGGGAAGAGGAGATTTGGGTAATAAATTTTTAAGTGAATAGTAGAGTCAGATCTTTCCAGAGAGCAGAGAAGGGGGTGGGGTAAATTTGTAGAATAGTGGGTCACACTATTTATATACTGAAAGGTGCTACTTTAAGAATAAAGAATGATTGTGTCATTGGAGGCAGACATGGTTAAAAAGCTAAACACACACATACAAACACAACCTCCAAGTAGTCAGTTGAACAAATTTGAAACTTATCCACCAAGTTATGATTGGCTCTTTTATCCCTGCAGGGATGTGCAGAATTCCTTAGAGTGTGAGAGGCAGAGACTGGGGTCTTTCCTGAACCTGCTGGAACTGTGTGGAGACCTGAGGTGACTACTTTTCCTTGTGTGGATTCTACCATCCCAAGTCTTTGTAATCACACTGTAGCTGGGAAGTACCCTACCAGGCTCTGATCCTACCCTGATCAGATTTCAAACTATGCAAAGAATTTGAGAGCTTCAAATCAGAGGCAGCAGAGAGAAAGAGGAAGATGTTTCTAAAGTTTGATGAAATAGAACAACCCAAGAAGACTTGGGTCAGTATCAAGGGTAAGAAGATGTACAAAAACATTGTAGCCAGAATTAATCTACATGAACAGAAATCCCACCCCTCTGAGTGTACTTGTTCTATTACAAAATACTGGTAGCACTCCTAGAAAACCAGGAGGACTGGCAACTACAGTGAGATCTACTCACTAGTAGATATAGTGAGTGCTGCTTATTCCCAGAGCCCCCTTGAAGATTTATTATCAGACTAAGAACACTGACTCTTCTGGTGAGAACTCTTCCCAAACACTTCCAGCTGTAATATTTTATGTCTGAATCCATTAGTTCAATAGTTGTGGACTCAACAGGTACCTGAAAAACTCTGGGAAGAAAAATGTCTGGAAACTATCAGATATAAGCTTGGTAGCCAAAGCTAGGCCCTTGTCACAGTTAATCTCAGTCCGTTGCTATAGCTACTCTTGTGGTATCTGTCAAACCCAAGGATGAGAAGAGAATTGGAGAGATTAAGCATTTTGTTGAAAGTCAAAGCACTGGTAAGTGGCAAAGCCATGATTCACACTAAATCTCATAACCTCTTGCTTCTGAAACACAGATCACAGATAAGGAGAAAGGCTTTAGTGGAATTCTTAAAATTTGTCTGCAAGAACGTATAGACCAATGGAACAGAATAGAGAGCCCAGATATGGACCCTCAACTCTATGGTCAACTAATATTCAACAAAGCAGGAAAAAATATGCAATGGAAAAAAGACAGCCTCTTCAATAAATGGTGCTGGGAAAATTGGACAGCTATATATAGAAGAATGAAACTCGACCATTCTCCAACACCATACACAAAGACAAACTCAAAATGGATGAAAGACCTCAATGTGAGACAGGAATCCATCAAAGTCCTAGAGAAGAACATAGGCGGTTAGCTCTTTGACATCGGCCACAGCAACTTCTTTCAAGATACATCTCCAAAGGCAAGGGAAACAAAAGCAAAACTGAACTTTTGGGACTTCATCAAGATAAAAAGCTTCTGCACAGAAAAGGAAACAGTCAACAAAACAAAGAGGCAACCTACAGAATGGGAGAAGATATTTGCAAATGACAGTACAGATAAAGGGCTGGTATCCAAGATCTCTAAAGAACTTCTCAAACTCAACACCCAAAAAACAAATAATCAAGTCAAAAACTGGGCAGAAGACATGAAAAGACACTTCTCCAAAGAAGACATACAAATGGCTAACAGACACATGAAAAAATGTTCATTATCATTAGCCATCAGGGAAATTCAAATCAAAGCCACA
>NC_138379.1:8319309-8336755 GCF_054177405.1 Leptonychotes weddellii
GAGCTACCTTATGACCCAGCAATTGCACTCCTGGGTATTTACCCCAAAGACACAGATGTGGTGAAAAGAAGGGCCATATGCACCCCAATGTTCATAGCAGCAATATCTGCAATAGCCAAACTGTGGAAAGAGCTGAGATGCCCTTCAACAGACGAATGGATAAAGAAGATGTGGTCCATATATACACTGGAATATTACTCAGCCATCAGAAAGGATGAATACCCAACTTTTACATCAACATGGATGGCACTGGAGGACATTATGCTAAGTGAAATGAGTCAAGGAGAGAAAGTCAATTATCCTGTTGTTTCACTTATTTGTGGAATATAAGGAATAGCATGGAGGACATTAGGAGAAGAAAGGGAAAAATGAAGGGGTGAAATTGGAGGGGAAGATGAACCATGAGAGACTATGGACTCTGAGAAAAAATCTGAGGGTTTTAGAGGGGCGGGGGTGGGGGGATGGGTTAGCCCATCCCCATGGACACGTATTGCATGGAGCACTGGGTGTTATACGAAAACAATGAACCGTGGATCACCACATCAAAAACTAATGATGTACTCTATGGTGACTAACATAACATAATAAAATAAAATAAAATAAAATAAAATTTGCGTGCAAGAATTTGTTGTAAAACTTTCAGGGTGTTGGGAACTGACAAAATTAGCCCTGGGGTTGGGAGATGAGGCAGCGGGTGGAGGGGGGAGGGTTAGTACACAAGATTAGGAAATAGAGGAAAGCCACTTAAGTTCACCTAGTTCTGAGAAGTGTACTCACCAGGGCTGGTGCCCATCTGATGAGAAATGATACTCACTCTCATAGCAGTAAAGAGCCAGAGTGACCAGTAGGACATTCAGGGACAACCTCATAGTTTATTTTGCTTTGAGTTTTCAGCTTTAGTGAAAGATGAGCAATTAGGAGCTGAACTCAGGAGCCTGTGGAGCCCAGGACTATTTATATCTAGAGAGGTTCCCTAGTGCTCTCCAAATAAACATGTAGTCAGATCAGGGGCCTGGCTTCCAGCCTTCCGTTCCTCTCTCAGGGCTCATGCCATCTATTGGTGTCACAGACCCCAATGACTTGGTCAAAGTTCCTGTTCATAGTCATTGCTGTCAGCATGCACCTCTCCTTTGTAGGAAAATTTGAGGTTGTAGTTTTACAAATGTATAGTCAATTAATTGATGCAAGCTCCCCTGGATTTAGGTCCTGAACTGCAGGGCAACCTTTGGGTTTGCTTATCTTTACTTAGCATAGTGCCTGGCACACAGGAGAGAAAAAGCAAATATTCTTTGAATAAATGAATGAGTGTGAACCAGCAAACCATTAAACCTGGTTAGGGAGTATCTTCAATATGAAATGATGCCTGCTATGCCAAGTTTCCCTTTGGGCAGATGAGGGAGAAAGGTTAGTAGCATGGTGACCCCAGTGGGAGCAATGAGTGGTTTTCAGTATCCCAAGAGAAGACAAAGCCAAGAGGAAGACTACCTCCACAATACTAATTTCCTATTCTAAGCTTATATTTTAAAAAATATCAAAAGACATTTCAAATCAAATCAGGCTGTACATGGAGGAAAAGAAGTTTCTCCTTAGGTTTACTTGACAACTGGAAGGGTCACACCTCAGAGTCATCAGGATCCAGGAAATAGAGCTCCCCACAGGGGCTCTTCCTCTTCCTCTCCCCAACTATCAGCAGCATGCTCTATGGAAACACATGGAAGCATGGAGAATTCTTACTAAAGGCACTGGGAAGGTCAGTCTGGTTATCCAGAGGAGCATATGGGAGAGCCATTCAAGAGTATATAGAATTCTGACTGGAAGAAATGGCTGGCAGAAGGATCCCAAGGGAACAGCATGAGGGGAGACAAGAGGGCATAAACCATGTTCCTTGGGAATATCAGGTACCTGGGTTACCTTGAAACATATACTACATACAACAGTGCATGGTGGCAGAGGGAAGGCTTTGTGGCTGGAGAGACAGAATGGCCTAAATGAAGGAGAGTTTCCATTGTACTCTGTGGGATGTGGGGGCAGAATGGTGGGTGGGGTGAGACACATCTAGGTTTATTGGCACTAGTGCTTTCATGCTGGGTTTTAGATCTCTCACCAAAATCACATGGGTTTTTCACACCCATTATGATGGTACTGTAAAAAAAAAAAAAGAAGGAACAAGTATTGACAGGGATATGGAGCAATAGGAACCCTTGTGCATTTTGGTAGGAATGGAAAATGGTGCAACTTCTAAGGAAAAGAGCCTGGAGGTCACTCCAAAAATTAAAAGGAAAGTTAATATGATCAATCGAGTTCACCTCTCAGTACCTATGCAAACGAACTGAAAGCAGGATATCAAATGCATATTTGCATACCCATGTTTATAGCAGCATTATCCACAATAGCCAACAGGTGGAAAGATCCCAGTATTCATGGCAGATGAATAGATAAAGAAAATGTGGGGCGCCTGGGTGGCTCAGTTGGTTAAGCGACTTGCCTTCGGCTCAGGTCATGATCCTGGAGTCCCGGGATCGAGTCCCACATCAGGCTCCCTGCTCGGCGGGAGGTCTGCTTCTCCCTCTGACCCTCCCCCCTCTCATGTGTTCTCTGTCTCTCTCATTCTCTCTGTCTCAAATAAATAAATAAAATCTTAAAAAAAAAAAAAGAAAATGTGGTACATACATATAATGTAGGATTATTAACATTCAGCCTTATAAATGAAGGAAAGCCTGTTCTGTGCTACAACGTGGGTGAACCTTGAGGACAGTACACTAAGGGAAAGAAACCAGTAAAAAGAGAAAATACTGTATGATTCCATTAATATAGGGTTCCTAGAGTAGTCAGTTTCAAAGAAATAGGAGAATGGTGGATGACAGTGACTGGAGGAGGGAAATATCATGTATAACAAAAACTGAGTCATGAAAGTAACAGTGAGCTGATTATATCGGGAGACATACGATTGTAATCCTTTGTGTTGCAAACCCTCTTGTAGCCAATAATAATAGTGGCAATAAAAAGAGTAGCACAAATTTTTGCTTGCTAGCTATGGCTAGAGAATGTGGAAACATAATTTATCATCTTCAATCATTGCTCCAAATCTACAAACCATTACATTTCCTATTTAACAGTTGAGTCAACTAACTTGCAGAAGGTAAGAAACTTGCTCAATCTTGTTCAGTTTGGAAGCCAGTAGGTCTGTCTCAGGCATGATGGTATGTGAATTAAAAAGTAACTAAGTGGTGCTTTCATTCAGGGAAGGCTGGAGGTGGTGACATGTCAGATGGAACAGAGGTAGATGACAGTGAAGTTCTCTGCTTGCATCTCAGTTTTTGACTCAGTTGAATTCTTCTGGGTGATGATTCTCAAGCAAGTTTCTTCATCTCTTTCTCCAGTTCTCTTCTTCTTTTACTTTTTTAAAAAGATAATTTACTGACAACAGCAAATGCTGGTGGGGATGTGGAGCAACAGCAGCTCTCATTCACTGCCTATGGGAATGCAGAATGGTACAGCTACTTTGGAAAACAGTTTAGCAGTTTCTTATCAAAGTAAACATAGTCTTACAGTATTATCCAGCAATTGCATTTCTTGGTATTTATGCAAAGGAGCTGAAAACACAGCTACACGAAATCTGCACATGACGTTCATGACACTTTCATTCAAAGTTGCCCAAATTCAGAAGCAATCAAGATGTCCTTCAGTAGGTCAATGGATAAAAAAACTGTGGTACCTTCAGACAATGGAATATAGTTCTAACATTCTGTGAAACTGATCTCTTAAAGAAGACTTGTAAGCCATGAAAAAGCATGAAAGAACCTTACATAAATATTACTAAATAAGAGAAGTCAACCTGAAGAGCTGCCTAGTGTATGATTACAACTCTATGATATCCTGGGAAGGCAAAATTATGGAGACAATAAAAGATCAGTGGTTTCCATGGGTTGGGGAGGAAAGAAGGATGTATATGCAGAGTGCAGAGGATTTGCAGGCTGGCGACACAACTGTGTATGAGACTATGATGCCAGATATCTGTCAAACCCATCAAATGTACAACCTGAGTGAAATCTAATGTAAATTACTGATGTTGAGTGATAAGGATGTGTCAGGATAGGTTCATCAGTTTTGAGAAATGTACCATCAGGTGTGGCATGTTGATAGTGTGGGAGGTTGTGCACGTGTGGAGGTGAGGGGCACATTTGGACACTGTGTGCTCTGCTTGATTTTTCTGTGAACCTAACACTTTTCTAAAACAATAAAGGCTATTAAAAAGAGGAACATCTTGTTAAACCATTTTCTTTCACCAAGAAGACAATCCAAAAAAATGAATCAATGGAATTGTCACCTCTTGTAGATAGTTGATCAAGGCAAGAAAATCTAGGATGGGAGCAAGAAGATGGCAGCAGAGTAGGGGACCTTGTTTCATCTGGTCCCTTGAATTTAGCTCTATATCCGTCAAACCATTCTGAACACACACAATTTCAACCTGAGATGTAAGAAAATATATCTGGATCTCTACAAGCAGAAAAATGACTACTTTCTACAAGGTAGGATGTGTGGAATCTTGAATCTTTGGGTGAAATATTGGAAGATGAACTGAGGGGGGAGGGAGCCTCTGTAAGCCGGCCATTGGAAAGTGTTACAACACCGGAGGGCAAAATTGGGACCTTTGGAAATCTGCTCCAGTGAGAGACATCCCTTTCTGAAAAGGGCACAGGGGATGAATAGGGCAGAATTTTAGGTGGATCACTGTGGTCGAAATCACAAGTCAGACCAGTAGGGAGACTGCTCTTTGCCTGAGCACCCTGAAAAGGACTAGAAGGTGTGGGCTGTTTAACATCCCAGGGGAGATACAAAATGGCTGCACCCATGACTGGGCAACAGCTCTCAGGGTGGCAGAGACCTTGCGAAGGACACTAGGGTGGCACCCAACTGTGACCTGGGAACAGTGGAATCGGGTGCAGGCAAGCCCACAACCACTGGCAGTCACTAAAACACAAAGCACAGAGACACTCCTGGGTCACTGGAACTCCTCCTGGGAGAGTAGCACAGTCGTGAACTGCAGGATTCAGTGGTTTGGCACACACAAAGGCTGCGCCCATGACTGGGCAACTGCTCTCAGGGTGGTGTGGCCCCCAAAAGTATACTGGAGTGGCACCCAGCCATGACCTGGGATCCATGGAGGAGGGTGCATGCGTGAGCCCATGGCAGTGGTTAAGAATAGCTCAAGTCTTGGAATTTGGTACACATAGAAGTGGAGACAGTTTGACCTGGAGGGTTTATTGAAGAAAGGACCTTGAGTCTCTGGACCAGAGATTCCAGCAGGGCCGTATTTGCTCTGACCCTCTAAAGAGGTGTGGAAAGTCACCAGGGAACAAAAGCCACACAGAGGACCAGCTCCCATTAAGCCCATCTCCCTGACAAGGGGTGGGGCAACTCCACCCAGGCAACGATGCTTGAGAAGCCAAGCAGCAAGCCCCTCCCCCAGAAGACAGACTGGAAGAACAAGTGAATGACAAGTTTATTTCCCACAGGACTGTAAAACTCCAGCACCAGAGGAAAATAATATATTGAGCTCCAGATGTTCCCTCATGACTCGTTTATACTTTAGGTTAAAATTTTACATTTCTTTTTTTTTTTTTTTACCCTGTTCTCATTTCAAATAGATTCTTATTTCCCAACTTACATTTTTAAGTCACTTTTTAACTTCCATTTTTTTCACATCTACATTTTATAGATTTATGCCCCATACTAGTCCGTCTTTCACTCTATTGAATTTTTTATCTTGATATATATATCTATATATCTATATCCATATTTATATCCATATCTATCTATTTATCATCTCTCATCTATATCTATCTATCTATCTATCTATCTATCTATCTATCTATCTATCTGTCATCTTCTGTTTTTCTTGCAATTTTGGGATATAGTGTCTTCTAACACACAGACTGAAAATCAATCAGGAACAGGCAGGTCACCCTACGCTGTCCAACTTTAGAGATTATAGTTTCTCTTCCACCTGCTTTTTTATTGTTTTGGATCATCTTGGCTTTGTTTGCATATCTGTGGTAACTTCTGATCACTTCAGATTTTTTCTAGGGTGCATTTTGCTTGGGTCATGGTTGATACTTCGGACTCTGTTCATTCACTCAACCATCCTTCTACCAACTACTGAGACTGAAAACAGGAAGAAATAGACAATATGAACAGACCAATAACCAGCAAGGAAATAGTAGCAGTAATCAAAAACCTACCAAGAAACAAGAGTCCAGGGCCAGAAAGCTTCCAAGGGGAATTCTACAACACATTTAAAGAAGAAATCATACCTATTCTACTGAAGTGGTTCCAAAATATAGAAATGGAAGGAACATTTCCAAACTCATTCTATGAGGACAGCAGTATCCTGATCCCAAAACCAGACAAAGATCCCATCAAAAAGGAGAATTATAGACCAATATCCTTGATGAACATAGATGCCAAAATACTCACCAACATCCTAGACAATAGGATCCAACAGTACATTAAAAGGATTATTCACCATGGAGGTCATTAGGAGAAGGAAGGGAAAAATGAAGGGAGGGAAATCGGAGGGAGAGATGAACCATGAGAGACTATGGACTCTGAGAAACAAACAGGGTTTTAGAGGGGAGGGAGGAGGGGGGATTGGTTAGTCCGGTGATGGGTATTAAGGAGGGCACATACTGCATGGAGCACTGGGTGTTATATGAAAACAATGGATCATGGATCACCACATCAAAAACTAATGATGTATTGTATGGTGACTAAAGTAACATAATAAAATTTTTAAAAAAAGGATTATTCACCGTGACTAGGTGGGATTTATTCTTGGGATGCAAGGATGGTTCAACATTTGCAAATCAATCAATGTGATAGAGCACATTAATAAAAGAAAAGACAAGAACCATATGATCCTCTCAATTGATGCAGAGAAAACATTTGACAAAGTGCAGCATCCTTTCTTGATTAAAACTCTTCAAAGTATAGGGATAGAGGGAACATACCTCAACATCATAAAAGCCCATAATGAATATCATTCTCAATGGGGAAAAACAGAGCTTTTCCTTTAAGGTCAGGAACGTGACAGGGATGCCCATTTCACCAGTATTGTTCAACATAGTACTAGAAGTCCTAGCCTCAGCAATCAGACAACGAAAAGAAATAAAAGGCATTCAAATTGGCAAAGAAGAAATCAAACTTCTTTCAAGACATGTCTCTAAAGTATCCAAGATCTACAAAGAACTTATCAAACTCAACTCCCAAAAAACAAATAATCCAGTCAAGAAACGGGCAGAAGGCATGAACAGACACTTCCAAAGATGACATACAAATGGCCAACAGACACATGAAAAAATGCTCCACATCACTTGCCATCAGGGAAATACAAGTCAAAACCACAATGAGATACCACCTCACACCAGTCAGAATGGCTAAAATTAGCAAGACAGGGAACAACAAATGTTGGCATGGATGTGGAGAAAGGGGAACCCTCTTACACTGTTGATGGGAATGCAAACTGATACAGCCACTCTGGAAAACAGTATGGATGTTCCTCAGGACATTAAAAAGAGAGCTACCCTATGACCCAGGAATTAAACTACTGGATATTTACCCCAAAGATACAGATGTAGTGAAAAGAAGGAGCACATGCACCCCAATGTTCATAGCAGCAGCGTCCACAATAGCCAAACTACGGAAGGAGCCAAGATGTCCTTCAATGAATGGATAAAGATATTGTTCATATATGCAATAGAATATTACTCAGCCATCAGAGAGGATGAATATCTTTCATTTACATTGACATGGATGGAACTGGAAGGTATTATGCTAAGTGAAATGAGTCAATCAGAGAAACACAATTATCATATGGTTTCACTCATATGTGGAACATAAGGAATAGTGTAGAGGACAATAGGGGTGGGAGGGAAACTGAATGGGAAGAAATCAGAGAGGGAGACAAATCATATGAGACTCTTGACTCTGGGAAACAAACTGGGGGTTGCAGAAAGGGAGGTGGGTGGGGGATGGGGTAACTGGGTGAAGGGTATTAAAGAGGGCATGTGATATGATGAACACTAGGTGATATACTCAACTAATGACTCATTGAACATTATATCTAAAACTAATGATGTACTATACCTGGGCTAACTGAATTTAAATAAGTAAAAAAAATTAAAAAAAGAAAATCTAAGATGATCTACTGAAAAAAAGTATTAGAACTGATAAAAGTTCTTTATGTAGCTGAATATAAGATCACCTTGTAAGCACCAATGACTTTCCTATAAACCTGCTAATACAATTCAACATCATGGAAAAAATAATGCCATTGGCAACAGAAAAATAGGATCAACAAAAATATGTTGGAATATACCTAAGTGGAAATATGCAAAACTTTAAGGATCAATCATGGAATTTTACTTACAGATATATACAGGAATCTTAAAAATGGAGGCACACACTTTGTTCCTGAAGGAAATAGTAGAACATTTAAGGAAGTCTACTCTTCTCAAATTAGTTTACATATCCAATCCAGTCTCATTCAGAATCCTCACTGAGCAGCTTTACACCATGTGTTGAATTCTGAAATGCTCGTTCTTTCAATGGAGAATGTATTTATTCATTAAGCAGTGTGAGCAGTGGGTAAAGGCCCAACTTTAGGGTTAACTACTAGGTTCAAGCTCAGCTGTTGTACTTTCTACTTGTGGGCACATCAGCAAGATGCTGACCTTCTTGGCCTGGTGCCTCATCTGCAAAATAAGGTGATAACAATAGTCCTTACCTCATAGGATTTATGTTACAATAAATGAATTGATACAGGAAAAAGGATCAGCTCTGTGTCTGGCAGTAATGTCCGCTATCACGCTTAGGTAACAAAAAAGAAAATATACAAGGAAAATGTCAAACAAAATAAATCAGCTCACTCCCAAGTCAAATCTCCACCTGAATGTAACTGACTCCACCAATGAAGAATGTTTATTTATCCTAAATGCTAACAAAGTGTGCTTTAGAATTTGGTTTTGGTTCCTTTGGGATCTCTCTCATGTTAAAATAGGGTTTCTCTCAGTTAAAGTTTTTCCCACAGTCTTTTCCATCACTTAATTTGTTGTATATGATCACATTGAAATGGCTGTTGTGATTTTAAATTCCTAAACACTGAGCATACCTGAACCAAAAGTATAGGAGAGTGGTGAGTGGGGATAGATATTAGTTATCTCCAAGCTATACAGGGTCTTTGGGTTCCTGTTCACAGCAGGAGACACTGGTCACATGGGTCTTTTTGGGTGAGGTTGAAATCCCAGGTATTCTCTAGGGCTTAACATATACATGGGACATGGAAAGATTTAAGACATTACTGCTGGATCATAAGGTCCACAAATAGTGTTACAAAGGATTTATCATGTGGTCACACTTGTTGTCATGTCCCATTTCCCTTGCAATGAACATTCTTGTTCCAATTTATAAAGACAGAGGCATGCATGTCACCCCTCAGATCTTACACAGCATTGGCTCTGTGTACAAATCTCTAGACTCCAAAAGAAATAATTGAAAGTAATATTTTGTGGTACACACACTTTTTTCTATAGGAAGTGGATTCTGATTCCTTGCTTTGGATAACACCAAAGGACCTAATTCAGCTGGGGATGACAAATCATTAAAAGTAACTTGAAGTGACAGATCACAATGTCATTTTTAGGTGTTACCTAGGGGAATTCAATGAAATGAGTGATGTCACTGTCACAGACTCACTCTTTTCCCATCTGCACATTGCTGTGACCAGTATTTTCAGGGTTTACATCTATAGAGATGGAAAACATGAATAAAACTGCCTCATTTTAGCAATAAACGATACTCATGGATATACAAAACTAAAAAGGGCCTCATTCAGCTCTTTAAGACATTAATTTAACAATCATATTTTACAGCATTGATTTAAGAAGTATGAAAAATTGAAAATACATTTATCCAAAGTTGTGAGCATCTTTGATGGCACCCAAATCACCACTGTGCTTTATCTTATACACTCCAAAAACCATTTTATTATTTCTTCCCTTGTCTTTGTGCACTGTTGAGCTTCTGAGAGTCCTCAGGGAAATGTGTGAGCTGACCAAGCCATCTACTACTCCCACACATCATCTGCCACAACTGTCCTACTCCTAACGCATGCTCAAACTTCTTGCTATAAGCTGTGAGCTGCAAAAAGAAGCCCAGGTCATGGAAAAGGCCACTGGGCATCAGAGATTGTTTACTTTACCTATTTGCCAACTGTTGCCCTAATGCAATGGTCCTAAGATGTCTAAATCTCTTTTCTGTGTCATACATAGTAAAGACTGAAGAAAAAAAAATCAGAAA
This sequence comes from Leptonychotes weddellii, assembly GCF_054177405.1. Lineage (NCBI taxonomy): Eukaryota > Metazoa > Chordata > Mammalia > Carnivora > Phocidae > Leptonychotes > Leptonychotes weddellii. The sequence goes on from NC_138379.1 coordinate 8,329,666, forward strand.
TTCTTGATTGCTGCAGAATTTCCATAACAGTTTCTCATAGTGTGCATTGCCCTACTTGTGCATTTCATGATGCTGGGAATCCAGTCTAGGTGCCATTTCAGTCACAACCTGGAGTTTAAGGACCCTTCATCCAACTGCACACTGATTTCATATAGCATCACCCATCCCTGGGGTCTTCCCATGGCCCAGCTGTATCAGATTCTCTCCCAGGATGACCTGACCCTTCCATCCTGGGAAGGCAGAAGTTTGTGTATCCCATTTTGTCTGAGCAATACAAGTGTTAACTTTGTATTTGAAAATAACTAAACACTTTTAGGAATTATGCAATGCTATGTACCCTAGAAGAACATATGTTCACATTTACCCAGATCCACCTATTATTGATGAGTTACTCCATTTGCTCCCATATACAGACTCTTTCACAATAAAAACACTAAGATGAAGAATCTCAATTTATGAGACAAATTTTCCCACAGATTTGCAAGGGTTTAAACACCAAATTACACCCACATCTTGTACCCCAATCCCAGAGATCTATAAGGTTGTACATAAATCAAGTGTCAAATTACAGACTAAATAAATCACAAATAACAAGCCTACAGTGGCCTAAAGCCCTCTCAATGATACAAAAAAAAACAAAAACAAAAACATATAGGCTGCATTTAAATGAGCTGCAAAGCACTGCACATATGGAATTGTCATGGGCCCAGGAGATTTCCAGGTAGAACTCCAGCAATGTTCTTCTTCTTCTTTTTTTTTTTTTTTTAAAGATTTTATTTTTTTATTTGACAGAGAGAGACACAGTGAGAGAGGAGCACAGGCAGGGGGAATGGAGGGGGGAGAGGCAGGCTTCCCGCCGAGCGGGGAGCCCGATGCGGGGCTCGATCCCAGAACGCTGGGATCATGACCTGAGCCGAAGGCAGGCGCTTAACGACTGAGCCACCCAGGCGCCCCTCCAGCAATGTTCTTCTGCCATAAGAAGAGACTTGAATGTCAAGGACTCTCTTCTCATTCCAAGTTCCTTTTAAGTTGGAGTCAAGGCTACCAGACCAAAGTGAGACTCTGTCACAGTACATGTGTTCTGTCTGAGTATCTGATGTTAGAGTGAGCAATTCCAGAGGGGCTGCCTTGTAACATCAAGCCAGGTGCTAACAACCCTTCTTGACATCCCCACAATCAGGCAGGTGTGCTGCTCCATCCCTGAGGTACATGCTCCTCATTATACATCAGCCTCATAAGTGAACAAGAACCTTGAGGACAGCAAGTCACAATCTCATCAGAGGTAATTCCCAAACAGGGGAGAATTTGAATCCTCTGCAAACACTTAAGAAAATGGCACTGAGATGCCACTTAGATTTTCTCCATCTTTAGCCTAGGGAGGAAGGCAGTTATCCTGTGGCATCAACAACAGGTTGAGTAAAGTCATTTCTAAATTTTGGACGAGCTGCATAAAGAGGAGGCCAAATAACCTTATGACTTGTGAAATGTGCCAGGAAACTGATGAAATAATACTCACTGTAGGATTCTCAAGACCTTTTAGTTTGCTGACCTTTATACATTGCTTACCACAAAGACCTTTTTTCTTGAATAGTCTTTTGTAGTGATGTGAATAAAAGTAATTTGTGCCTTGTGGGTATTGATCCTCTTTAATTTCCATTCTGCTCTAACATTTATGTACACATAGCTTTAGGAACTTTCCCAATCTCACATTGTAGATCTGCCACTCTGGGTGTAAACATAGAACATAAGACCTCAAGGGATTTTTCTTATTCCAGCATTACCTACTAAACAGATATTGACCAATAAAGCTTATGTGTGCATTAGTTGATGTCTTTATTATGCAACTAAGTCATGTTTATTCTATTGTAGGCAATAAGCTTACCAGCTATTAACTTTTCTATAGGTCAGACAAGTGGTCTCCATGAGGCTAACAAATAACACCCAGGGTCTGTAGATTAAACCACTGTGTGCCAGATAAGCTCTATGTTTCCTTAGTTCCAGAGTTGTTTTGTTCTACTCATGTCTCTACTGCTAGAACTGAAGGCCTGTGAGTTATATATCCCAGACTCTCTTGCCAGTACTGCCTTGTGTGGTGCTCCAATGGAAGGCACTAATGGGAGTTTAAAGATGGGAAGAAGGCAGAAGTCATGTTTTCTCAGCTTTTGACGTCACCTCTTGACGTGCATGTAGAAGTAGTGTCTCCATGACTCACAGAAGCCCAGCAAGGGCAGTGCTTTATGAATTCTGGAAGCATGGAAAATGACCACCTAGCCAGAGGACATTCAGGGAGGCTTCTTGAGGGTTGTGACATGAAGATAATAAAGTACCTATGCTAGAGCAACAGTCAACCTCCAACAACTTCGCACAGGGTCAAAACATGAAGACCTGATCTCACTGCATCCTGGAAACTGAACAACATGAACAACAGGGACTTCTGCATAGAGGTGAAACCACTACCAGGTGAAACTCAGGATGGCTGAAGCTCTTTGTAGGGGCTCTGGACCAGTTTTTTCCATCCAACCCCTGGGTTCCTTCAGCCCATGAACAAGAATCCTCTCTGGAAGTGACCTCAAAGTGTCTTTGGGGACTTTTTATTCCATTCCTCTTTTATCTCATTCCCTGGGTAGGAGATGCAGGGAGCAGAGCTCCAATTTTTATTGAATGTTTAGGAACAATGAGTAGTCAGTGAGAGAGATGAACCATCTCCAGTTAGAGCATGCAACTCCCCAATTTCTACCAGCAGAACTGATTTTGCAAATTGATTCTATTAATTTATCATGATTGAGCACATAATCTATGCTTACATGGGTCAAGAAAAAAAGCAATGAAAATATTAAGCATCCTCCACTCAAGATGTGTAGAGCAGGATGATTTAAAGAGACATGGAGAGGAGCTTGTGAAAATTAGATCCATTTTGGTAACATAAATGACATTTAAACCAGCACTAAGTCATTTTTTTTGGAATGGAGGGGTGACAGGGCCTTTAAAAAACGTTTTCCCTCTCAGCTAGGCAAACACACTTGGAATTGGAGAGAATGTCCAATGAATGCTTTGCTGAGGTTCTAGTGTGGTGATGATTTAGGTGGTTTCTTTGGTTCATTCAATTTCTCCAAGCACGGCCTTGGAGCATCTCCCATGGACCCTGCGGTCTTAGAGTAAACACTGTGAAAGCAATCATAACTCTCCTCATTTAACCTCTTGTTTCATTTCTTGACTGCTTTGAAACCAAAATTGTGTCTCCCTCCTCCTCTACCTGTCACATTCTCTAGTAAACACCAGGATTCAGCAAGGAGAGGGAGTTGGAGAGGAAGTGTGACTATACTAATGTTTGCAGGAAGGTCAAGCTCGGGTTTCTAAACCAGGTGTCAGATGATCAATTGAGACTTGAAGGATCGACAGGAGTTGTCCAGGTGATCAAGGCGGATGCAGTTACCAGAACAAGGATGTGGAGCTGAGGTCATTGTCACTGGAAGGGAGACATCTTGTGGTCCTCTCTAGGAATCACATCTATTCCATGAAAGCTGAGCATCCACATCTGCCCTACTCGTCCTCTGTGCCCATAACCCTAAACCTCAGGAAACACTTGCTTGTCTGTGTTCCCTGAGTATGCTCATTTATATGCCCACCGATGAACAGGGCTCTCTTCATCTGTTGGCAGATTCATCTGTTTCATCCCTTTGACACCCCCACATCTATCACATCTCCACCCTTGTATCTTTTTTTTTTAATTTGGTTAAATTTTTTATTTGGCCTTTCAAAAGCTTAGAATATTATACTTTTTAAAAATAAATTTTATTCTTTTTTTAAAAGATTTTATTTATTTATTTGACAGAGAGAGAGACAGTGAGAGAGGGAACATAAGAAAGGGGAATGGGAGAGGGAGAAGCAGGCTTCCCGCTGAGCGGGGAGCCCGATGTGGGGCTTGATCCCAGGACTCTGGGATCATGACCTGAGCCGAAGGCAGACGCTTAACGACTGAGCCACCCAGGCACCCCAAAATGAATTTTATTCTATGGTGTAAAGTGAGGTACTAAAATAATATATCACAATTGTATCATATCATGACAAAATAACAAATCTCTTAATTTACAATAATTAATCACCAGATTTTTTTTTAAGATTTTATTTATTTGACAGAGAGACACAGTGAGAGGGGGAACACAAACAGGGGGAGTGGGAGCGGGAGAAGCAGGCTTCCCGCCGAGCAGGGAGCCCAATGCGGGGCTCGATCCCAGGACCCTGAGATCAGCCCTGAGCCGAAGGCAGACGCGCAATGACTGAGCGACCCAGGCACCCCAATCACCAGATTTAATGTTGAGTGAATCCCCCCTTTTTTAGGCTTGAAAAAGCTACAGATTACAAAGTAGATATAATAACTCTAGTTGGCTTTTTAAAAAAATAGATTTTATTTATTTATTTGTGAGAGAGAGAGAGAGGGAGAGAACAGAGGGAGAGTGAGAGGGAGAAGCAGATTCCCTGGAGAACAGAGACTCCAATGTGGAACTTGATCCCAGGATCCTGAGATCATGACCTGAGTCGAAGGCAGAAGCTTAACCAACTGAACTACCCAGGCATCCCCACCCATGTTGGCTTTTAAGTGAAATTCCATAATTCCTTCCTTTATCATAAGCCATGGAGAATTTCCATCCCCAGTGGGACACAAGTTCTTCTTGGAGTGATATTGCTTAGAGCCTCAGTGTCAGTGGGATTGTTAGGTCCCTACATAGAGAGGGCTTGCTGACCCATTGAAGGGAATCATTTACCTGTTTACAGCCACTGTGTTTCTGATTGCCACCCCCACCTCCACATTTAACAGTACTCTGCAGTATCCAAGAGAGTAAAAACATGATGCATTTCAAGTCAGATCAAGCTGGAGCTCCCATTACTTTGCCAATGGCACTTTTTTGTACTGTTGTCTGGAATGTTTTTTTTCTTCAATTCCATTGTCATTTCCTTATCATCTCTGATCTGAACTTGCCTGGGAACCAGTTTCTCTCATTGAGCGTCTCTTGACTGTGTCCGATCACTGGCTGATTCTTACATGAGGGTCATTCACTCACAAAACTCTTGTTGAACTTGCGTTTTGTAGGAGCCAAAGGCAGGCTGCCCCCAAATGTGCCACTTTGGCAAGTGGATTATTTTTTTTAATAAAAGTGACTTAAGAAGGAATCAGTGTATAAGGATACTCAGACCATCTTCTGTTGCCCTGAAAGCAGGAAATAAGTCTCCCCATGTAAGGTACCTGCCCTCTACCAGGAGATAGACATCCTTATCACCAGATATAGAAAATGTCAAGCCATGAAGTTTGTAAAAACAATCCTTGTTACTTTTTACTAATTTACTACCCCAGCCCAATCCTGTTTAGAATTCCTTACTAATTGTAGCCCCCAAAGTTAAATTTTCTCTGCCTATCAATTCCTCACTGATTTATTGTCTCTCTGTCTAAAAAATATAAAAACTGCCTGCCTTGGTCATTTCTTTAGGTCTCAGTTTAATATTGGGCTTTATTTATTATGCATATATTATAAAATTTTGTGGTTTTTTTCTCTTGTTAATCTGTCTTAAGTAAATTTAATTATCAGTCCAGGTAGAAGACCTTGAAGGGTAGAGGGAAAAGTATCCCTTCCCTTCAATTTCATGTCAAGCACGGTTCTTGGCACTGGGGATACATCAGTAAAGAAAACAGGCAAGAGGAGGAACAAGATGGTGGAGGAGTAGGAGACCTAAATTTCGTCTGGTCCCAGGAATTCAGCTAGATAGGTATCAAACCATTCTGAACACCTACAAACTCATCAGGAGATTGAAGAAAAGAATAGCAGCAACTTTATGAACAGAAAAGCCACCACTTTCTGGAAGGTAGGACATGTGGAAAAGTGAATCCAAGGCAATATATGGGAAGATAGACTGAGTGGGGAGGGAGGCTTGGTCAACCAGCTACTGGCAAGTGATAGAGCAGTGGAGCAGAAAATTAGAACTTTTTAGAAGTCTGCTCCACTGAGGGACGTCACTCCAGTGGCTAAGCATGGGGGTGGAACCCTCTCTGGGACAGTGTGGTCTCAGGACCCTCAGGGTCACAGAAAGAATGAGGGTGCTTGAGTGTGGCAGAGCTCCCAGGTTTCAGAGCAGGGAAGCCAGCTGCAAAGACGGAGCTGAGGAGTGGGCTCTCAGTCTGGGTTTGCCATAAACCTGATCTGCAGGAGAGTCAGGCCACTACTCTTCCAGCAGGGACCCAACAAGTGGCAGATCCGGGGAGACTCCTCTTCTTCCCCGGGAGGAGCAGTGTGGGAATGCACCACAGGAATCTGCTGGGTTTGGAGACTCCAAATGGGGTCTTGTGCCAGAGATAGAAATGCTTGGTCACAGGCCAGGTGAGCACAGAGTGCGGCAAGAGACCGGGGAGATGGGAGTGATTGACTGCTTTTCTCTGGGGGCTCACTGAGGAGTGGGGCCCCAAGTTCTTGGCTCCTCTGGGGCAGAGTTTGGGAGGCCGCCATTTTCTTTCTCGTCCTCCAGAGCTATATGGAAAGCTTTCAGGGGACAAAAGCTAATGAGAGCAAACCCGAGCAGATTACCTAGCCTGGTCCCTGATGAGGGCAGTGCAATTCCGCCTCCGGCAAAGACATCTGAGAACCACTGCAACAGGCCCCTCCCCCAGAAGATCAGCAAGAACATCCAGCCAAGACCAAGTTTACCGATTAATGAGAATTTCAAAACCCCAGCTCTAGGAGAATACAGCATATAGAATTCATGGCTTTTTTCCCATGATGCTTTTGTCTTTCAAAGATAATTTTTTTAATTTTATTTTTTCTTTTTCTGTTTTTTTAGTTGAATTTTTCTTCTTTCCTTTTTCAACCAACATCTTATCCTTTTTTAAGATCTTTTTTAATTTTTCATTTTTACAGTCATATTCCATCCCTTCATCGTATTTACCCTTATTTTCATATAAGCTTTTCTTTCTTTAAAATTTTGGTGGGCGGGCACGTGGGTGGCTCAGATGGTTAAGCGTCTGCCTTCGGCTCAGGTCATGATCCCAGCATCCTGGGATCAAGTCCCACATCGGGCTCCCTGCTCCTTGGGAGCCTGCTTCTCC
>NC_138379.1:8337255-8364200 GCF_054177405.1 Leptonychotes weddellii
ATTGGCAGAACTTAAAAATGCTATCAATGAGATCCAATTTAATCTAGATAATCTAACAGCCAGGGTAAGTGAGGCAGAAGAATGAATTAGTGATCTAGAAGACCAATTAATAGACAAGAAGGGAAAAGAGGAGGCCAGGGAAAAACAACTCAAAATCCATGAAAATAGAATCAGAGAAATAAGTGACACCATGAAACATTCCAATGTCAGAATTACTGGGATCCCTGAGGGAGTGGAAAGAGAGAGAGGACTAGAAGATATATTTGAGCAAATCATAGCTGAGAACTTCCCTAATCTGGGGCATGAAACAAACATTTGTGTCCTAGAGGCAGAGAAGACCCCTCCCAAGATCAAGGAAAAGAGGCCAACACCCCAGCATGTAATAGTAAAACTGGCAAATCTTAGAACCAAGGAAACCATCTTAAGGGCAGTTAGGGGGAAGAGATTCCTTACATACAGAGGGAGGAACATCAGAATAACGTCAGACCCATCCACAGAGGGCTGGCAAGACCTATTCAGGGTACTAAAGGAAAAGAACACGCAGCCAAGAGTACTTTATCTGGCAAGACTGTCATTTAGAATGGATGGAGAGATGCAGAGCTTCGAAGACCAGCAGAAACTGAAAGAATATGTGACCACTAAGCCGGCCCTGCAAGAAATATTAAGGGCGGTTCTATAAAAGGAGAAAGACCCCAAGAGTGATATACAACAATTATTTACAGGGACAATCTATAAAAACAAGGTCTTCACAGGCAACATGATGAAAATAAATTCATATCTTTCAATAATCACTCTCAATGTGAACAGCCTAAATGCTCCCATAAAACAGCAGAGGGTTGCAGATTGGATAAAAAGACAGGACCCATCCATATGCTGTCTATAAGAGACTCATTTGGAACCTAAAGAGACATCCAGACTGAAAGTGAAGGGATGGAGATCCCTCTTCCATGCCAATGGACCTCAAAAGAAAGCTGGGGTAGCAATTCTTATATCAGACAAATTATATTTTAAACTAAAGACTGTAGTTAGAGACACAGAAGGACACTATATCATTCTTAAAGGGTTTATCCAACAAGAAGATCTAATAATTGTAAATATCTATGCCTCCAACATGGGAGCAGCCATCTACATAAGCCAACTGTTAACCAAAATAAAGAATCATATTGATAACAATAAGTTAATTGTGGGAGACCTCAACACTCCACTCTCAGCAATAGACAGATCATCTAAGCAGAAAATCAACAAAGAAACAAGAGCTTTGAATGACACAAGGGACCAGATGGACCTCAAAGATATATACAGAACATTCCACCCTGAAACAACAGAATACTCATTTTTCTCGGGTGCTCATGGAACTTTCTCCAGAATAGACGACATAATGGGTCACAAATCAGGTCTCAACTGATACCAAAAGATTGAGATTATTCCCTGCATATTTTCAGACCATAATGCTTTATAACTGGAACTCAATCACAAAAAAAAATTTGGAAGAAATTCAAGCACTTGGAAGCTAAAGACCACTCTGCTCAAGAATGTTTGGGTCAACCAAGAATTCAAAGAAGAACTTAAACAATTCATGGAAGCCAATGAGAATGAAAACACATTGGTCCAAAACCTATGGGACCCTGCAAAGACGGTCCTAAGGGGGAAATACATAGCCATCCAAGCCTCACTCAAAAAAATAGAAAAATCCCAAATTCACCATCTAAGTCTACACCTTAAAGAACTAGAGAAAAAGCAACAAATGATGCCTAAGCCATGCATTAGAAGAGAAATAATTAAGATTAGAGCAGAGATCAATGAATTAGAAACCAGAAACACAGTAGATCAAATCGATGAAACTAGAAGCTGGTTCTTCGAAAGAATTAATAAGATCTATAAACCACTGGCCAGACTTATCCACAAGAAGAGAGAAAGGACCCAAATTAATAAAATTATGAATGAAAGGGGAGAGATCACGACTAACACCAAGGAAATAAAAACAATTATTAGAAATTATTATCAACAACTATATGCCAATAAGCTGAGCAACCTGGATGGAATGGATGCCTTCCTGGAAACGTATAAATTCCCAAGACTCAAACAGGAAGAAATTGACAGCATGAATAGGCCAATAACCAGCAACGAAATTGAAGCAGTGATCAAAAAGCTCCCAAAAAACAAGAGTCCAGGGCCTGATGGATTCCCTGGGGAATTCTACCAAACATTCAAAGAAGAAATAATACCTATTCTCCTGAAGTTGTTTCAAAAAATAGAAACAGAAGGAAAACTTCCAGACTCATTCTATGAGGCCAGCATTACCTTAATCCCTAAACCAGGCAAAGACTCCATCAGAAAGGAGAATTTCAGACTGATATCCCTGATGAATATGGATTCCAAAATCCTCAACAAAATCCTAGCTAATAGGATCCAACAATACATTAAAAGGATCATCCACCACGACCAAGTGGGATTCATCCCCGGGATGCAAGGGTGGTTCAACATTTGCAAATCAATCAATGTGATAGAACACATTAATAAGAGGAGAGAGAAGAACCACATGGTCCTCTCAATTGATGCAGAAAAAGCATTTGACAAAATACAGCATCCTTTTCTGATTAAAACTCTTCAGGGTATAGGGATAGAGGCAACATCCTTCAAGTTCATAAAATCCATCTATGAAAAACCCACAGTGAATATCATCCTCAATGGGGAAAAGCTGAGAGCCTTTCCCTTGAGATCAGGAACACGACAAGAATGCCCACTCTCACCACTATTGTTCTACAAAGTACTAGAAGTCCTAGCAACAGCAATCAGGCAACAAAAAGAAATAAAAAGTATTCAAATTGGCAAAGAAGTCAAACTCTCTCTCTCCGCAGATGACATGATACTTTATGTGGAAAACCCCAAAAACTCCACCCCGAAATTACTAGAACTCATAGAGCAATTCAGTAATGTGGCAGGATACAAAATCAATGCACAGAAATCAGTTGCTTTCTTATACACTAACAATGCAACTGGAGAAAGAGAAATTAGAGAAACAATTCTATTTACAATAGCACCAAAAACCATAAAATACCTAGGAATAAACCTAACCAAAGAGGTAAGGGATCTATACTCTAGGAACTACAGAACACTCATGAAAGAAATTGAAGAAGACACAGAAAGATGGAAAAACATTCCATGCTCATGGATCAGAAGAATAAACATTGTTAAAATGTTTAAGCTGCCCAGAGCAATCTACACCTTCAGTGTCAACCCAATCAAAATTCCAATGACATTTTTCAAAGTGCTGGAACAAACAATCCTAAAATTTGTATGGAAGCAGAAAAGACCCCGAATCGCTAAGGAAATGTTGAAAAAGATAGATTATTTTCAATAAATTTACCTGAGAGACAATCAGTGCATAAGGACACTCAGACCTCACTCTGTTGCCCTGAAAGCAGGAAATAAATCTCCCCATGTAAGGCAATATCCCTGTACCAGGAGTAGACATCCTTATCACCAAAGATAGAAGATGTGGAGCTGGAAGGCTGTAGAAAGAATCCTTGTTACTTTTTACTAATTTACTACCCCAGAGTAATTCTGTTTAGAATTCCTTACAATTTGTAGCTCCCAAAGTTAAGTTTTCTTTGTCCTGTCAATTCCTCAGTGATTTATTGTCTCTTTGTTTAAAAAGTATAAAAACTGCCTGCCTTGGTTATTCCTCTAGGTCTCAGTTTTATTGCTGGGTGTTATTTATTACACACATATAATAAAACTTTGTTGTTTTTTTCCCCTGTTAATCTGTCTTAAGTAAATTCAACTATCAGCCCAGCTAAAAGACCTAAAGGGTAAAGGAAAAATTTTCCTTTCCTTCAGTTTCATGTCAGCACTGTTTTTGGCACTGGGGTTACATCAGTAAAGGAAACAGGCAAAAATCTGTGCCCTCGTGAAGCTTTTATTTTATTGAGGATAGAGATACAATCAACCAAATAAAGAGATAAAATAGATGGTAATATTAGAAGGGAGTAAGTGTCGTGGAGAAAAATTAAAGTAGTGGTAGGGGTCATGATTTTAATTAGGGTGACAGGAAAGGACTCACTGAGGAGATACCTTTCATCCCAGATCTGCAGGAGGTGAGGGAGAGAGGGTGAGGTGTCTAGGAGGTGAGGATTCCTAGATGAATGACTCTCCAGGGTCTGGCAGACAATTCTCTTAGCTCTTATATAAACACATATTGTCCTTAATTATTCTAGGGAACAATATCCCAGGAAACAGCACAACTCTTCTGCTCTGTTGACCAATGTCTGAAACAACTATCACAAGACCCTGGAGAGTGACTGTTCACTTTTTCACTTTCCATTCACTCCACCACCAGAAGCATTCTGACTTCCATTCCAACTATTTAATTGAAACTCTTAATTTCTTACATTTTAATCTTAAACCAGTTTCATTTTTTTTATATCATTTGAAGTAGAAGTCATGTTTTCTTTCTCACAGATGGATATTAGTGTCTGCCCAAAAGATAGTTTTTGAATTACTTAATACAACTGTTTATGTTATATATTCAGTTCCCTGTATAAGTGGGTCTATTTTGTTTGCACATTGGTCAAACTATAAATTCAGTGGGTTGACGTTTTATCTACATTTCTGTTTGTATTTGACAAAATGACACAAAGTTCACCAAGAAAATTAACAAATGAAAAATACCATGACATTTTGCAAAAAGAAGAATGAATGAGGTAGAAGCAGTCTTATCTAGTATAAAAACCACTAATGAAGCTGCACTCATTGGAACAGCTTAAAAATAGAGAACCAACAGGTTATAAGAGAATGTCCCCAAATTCTCCAGATTCAGAGATAATGGTGACATTCAAATTATAGGGAAAAGAGAGCTTATTCACTAAGTGATGTTAGGAATATGTGGATCCAATTTTGAGCTCTCTATTATGTTCCGCATTATGTTTGTCTATTACTGTGCCAACACTAACCTGCATCAAGGCGAGCTCTTTTTCAGTAAGTTTCAGTATCTGATACAGCAAATCACCACAGTGTTCTTCCTAATCTTCTTGGCCATTTTCAGACACATATTCGTCCACATGAATGTTAAAATAATTTTATCCAATTCCTGCTAAAATTCCAATAGGATCCAGATTTAAATTACATTACTTTGTATATCAATTTTGGAAAGATTGGCATTTTTATAACCTTGTGCAAAGACATGGTATGTATTTACTTATTAGATTTGTTCTTAGGTATTTTATGATTTTGTTACTTTTGCAAATGGGGTATCTTATTTAGGTACGATTCTCATTGGCTCTCTCATACAGCATATAAGCGGTTATATTTTTATACATTGAGCAAGTATCCAGCCATTTACAAAGTATCTCATCTTATTATTTTAATACTTCCAGTGGTACTTTGTAAGCACGTCTCATGTCTCCTGGTGAAAGAATTGTGCTGTCTGCAAATGAAAGTATTTTTATCTCAACTTTGGAAATATTTATGATCATTTCGTCTTCGTTCCACAGATGTGGGAAGGAGGGTCTGGGTGACTACATGTATGTGTATATGGTAACAGTATATATGGACATTGTGATCTAGAAGTGACCCCTTACAAGTCTCATCCCCCTGGTATGTGTTTGCCAGTTGAAGACCAAAGTCCTAGAGAATCCCTGGGATTTCAACCTGGGCCAGAAGGGACATGTGTGACCAGCACATCCTGCTGAGGACAGGAGACCAGGGACTGTATGGGGCTTGCAGATAACTAATATCTATCCCCACCCACCACACCCCTGTACCCTTAGTTCCAATAGTTACCATTTAGGATTTTAAAATCACAATAACAGCCACTTAGACATGAACATAAAACAATGAGTTAAGTGATTGAAAAGTATGAAATAAGTCAGTCAGAGAAAGACAGTTATTACATGGTTTCACTCATATGTGGAACATAAGGAATAGTACAAAGGACAATAGGGGAAGGGAGGGAAAGCTGAAGGGGAAGAAATAAGAGAGGAGGCAAACCATATGAGACTCTTGACTCCAGGAAACAAACTGAAGGTTGTGGAAAGGGAGGTGGGTGGGGGATGGGATAACACGGTGATGGGCATTAAGGAGGGCTCGTGATGTGATGATCACTGGGTGTTATACGCAACTAATGAATCATTGAACATTATATCAAAAACTAATGATGTACTATACATTGGCTAACTGAATTTAAATAAAAAAAAAAGAAAGAAAAGTAATGATCCTAAGTGAGAGACATTCTGGTTGAACTGGAGTTTTAATCTGAAGCACACTCCTCTGTTACCATTGAGAATAAATAAATGTTCCTTATTGGCAGAATCAGTTAGATTCAGTTTCATATTTGATTTTGGGAATGGGGTGATTTATTTTGTTTGACAGTCTACTTATATTTCCCCCCCCTTTTTTAAAGATTTCATTTATTTATTTGAGAGAGAGAATGAGAGAGAGAGCACAAGAGGGGGGAGGGTCAGAGGGAGAAGCAGACTCCCCTCTGAGCAGGGAGCCCGATGCGGGACTCGATCCCGGGACTCCAGGATCATGACCTGAGCTGAAGGCAGTCGCCCAACCAACTGAGCCACCCAGGCGCCCCATATTTTCCCCTTTCTTTACACAAGTGTGGCTGACATTTACTGCCAGACACTGTGCTGAGCATTTTTCTTGTATTAATTTGTTTATCCTCACACAGATCACCTTGGTGATGTCCCCACAAGTAGAAAGTGCCAGAGCTGAGCTTGAACTCAAGCTCAAAAACATTAAATGACTCAAAAAATTAAAACATTCTAATTTAGAAAGGTTCAAACAGTACTTTAGATTCAAAACAGAGCATAAAACTATCATAGTATGATTCTGGTTGGGACAGCATTGAATTTTTAAAATAATTTAAAAATAGTTGACATCTTTACATTTTTAAATATTTCCTTTCAGACACCTGTGAGTTAAGTCTGATTTTATCCTTAAAAGAGCTTGCATGTTTCTGATAGGTACATGTCCATATTATGTTGCTACTATTGTTCCTGTTGCCAGTGGCATAGTTTTTTCCATAATGTCACAGAATGGTAATAATAGCTGGGAAGAAATAGTAGGAAAGGAGTAGATTTTTATAGCTGATCATATATTCAGTTAATGTTATGAATTCTTACCGGTTCTACCAGTTTTATTCTGTAGATTCTCTTAGATTTCCCTGACAGTTGATCAACTATCTATAAATAGTGACCTATTCATTGATTTGCTTTTCTTATATGGACGTTTTCCTCATTTTCTGTATTTAATGGAGTTTATTTTTAGAGTAGTTTTAGGTTCACAGCAAAAATGAGCAGAAAGTGCAGAGAATTCCCACATATTCCCTACTCACACATATGCCCGGCCTCCCCCACTATCAACAATCCCCACCAGATGGTACTTTAGTTACACTGGATGAACATCTATGGACACATCCTTATCACCCAAAGTCCATAGTTTATATGAGGGTTCATTCTTGGTGTTGTACAGTCTATGCCTTTTGTGAGCTGTATGTGATGAACACCCCTGTTATAGTACTGAGGAGTTTCATTATACTTAAAATCATCTGAGTTCTGCCTATTCATTCCCTTTCTCTCCCCAACCCCTGACAACCACTGCTCTTTTTTTAAAAAAAAGATTTTACTGGGGCGCCTGGGTGGCTCAGTCATTAAGCGTCTGCCTTCGGCTCAGGTCGTGATCCCGGGGTCCTGGGATCGAGCCCCGCATCGGTCTCGTTGCTCCACGGGAAGCCTGCTTCCCCCTCTCCCACTCCCCCTGCTTGTGTTCCTTCTCTCGCTGTGTCTCTCCCTGTCAAATAAATAAATAAAATCTAAAAAAAAAAAAAAAAAAGAATCTTCACACAAAGCCTGGACTGTGCATGTGCAAATCTGCAGACTTAAAAAAACCCAAACAATTTAAAGTATTTTGTGAACACAAAAATTTTTATATATGAAGTAGTTTCTAATTCTCTGTTTTTATAAAATCAAACCTAATTTAGCTGGGACTGAAAAATCATTAAAAATTGAGTGATATATTATAATGGCATTTTAATTAAAAGAATTCATAGGAATTCAAAGGCTAGAATGCCATCATTACCACAAACTCATTCTTTTCACATCTGCGAAAAGTGATGAGTATTTTCAGAATTTACATTTATAAACATGAAAAACATGAATAAAACTACCTCATTTTATTTATTTTTTTTTAAGATTTTATTTATTTATTTGAGACAGAGAGAATGAGAGACAGAGAGCATGAGAGGGAGGAGGGTCAGAGGGAGAAGCAGACTCCCCGCCGAGCACGGAGCCCGATGCGGGACTCGATCCCGGGACTCCAGGATCATGACCTGAGCCGAAGGCAGTCGCTCAACCGACTGAGCCACCCAGGCGCCCAAAACTACCTCATTTTAACAATAAATGATATTATCCATAGTTCTATAATATCAAAGTGGGATTTTTCTGCTCATTAAGAGAAGCATTTATCAATAATATCAATAATCAATAATATAAATATCAATAATATTTATATCATATATTTAAGAAGAATAAAAAATTTATGTTGGATCTTTATCCAAAGGTGTAAGCATCTCTGCTGGCAAACAATGTACTCTCCGTTATAAACTCCTCAAAACCATTTTGTTACTTCTTCCCTTGCCATTGTGCATGGAGGAGCCTACAAGATTTATGGGTTGAAGTTCATCAAGGAAATGTGTGATTTGATGTACCACTACTTACTTCTTACTGCAGACCACGTAACTGTAATGCATGCTCAGACTTCCACTACAAGCTGTGACCAGCAAAGGGAGGTCCACGCCATGGGAAAGGCCACTGGGCATCAGAGATTTTTTTTTTTCACCTTATTCACCAACTCTTGCCATGAAGTGGTAGTCCTGTGTTATCTCCGTCTCTTTTCTGTGTCCTAACCTAGAAAGAAGGTAGGAAAATATCAGAAATGCTTGGTTTGCTCGTGAATTTTCCGTAACAGTTTCTCATTGTGTGCACTGTCCTATTTGCACAGCTCATAATGCTGGGAATCCAGCCCAGGTGCCATTTGGGACACAAGAGTTTGGGGAAGCTTTGTCCACCTGTAAACTGACTTCATACATCAACTCCCATCAGCAGGTACTCCCATGACCAAGCTGTATCATGTACACTCTCTGGATGGCCTAAGGCCTCCTTTCCTGAAAAGGCAGAAGCTGTGTTCAACACAACCCATTTTGCCTCGGGAGCACAGTTTTCATTTTGTATTTAGAAATAACTTCAGGGCGCCTGGGTGGCTCAGTTGGTTAAGCGACTGCCTTCGGCTCAGGTCATGATCCTGGAGTCCCGGGATCGAGTCCCGCATCGGGCTCCCTGCTCAGCGGGGAGTCTGCTTCTCCCTCTGACCCTCCCCCCCTCTCATGTGCTCTCTCTCTCTCTCTCTCAAATAAATAAATAAAATCTTAAAAAAAAAAGAAATAAATCACTTCAAACTTGCAGAAACATTGCAATGACATATCCACTAGAAGAAGACCTTACACCTTTTCCCAGATCCTCTTATTGTTATATGTTGATCCATTTATTTTAGTATACAGTCTCTTCTGGAGAATTCTACTCAACAATGACTCAGGCTGGTCTCAATTTCTGGGACAAATTTTCCAATAGATATGCAAAGTCCTAAACATCAATTTACAACCATATATTCCACCCCAACTTCAGAGCTCTGACAAGGTCATACACAAATCAATGGCAAACAAAAACTAAGAAAACTGCAGTGACCAGGCCTAGTGTGGCCTAAAGCCCTCTCGATGTCACAATGGCATGCAGGTTTCATTTAAGTGACTGCAGGGCTCTGTCCATATGAAATTGTAATGGGCCCATGAGACATCCCTCCAGTGATTTTCTTCCATGAGAAGACACTTAAATGTCAAGGACTATTCTTTCATTCCAAGCTCCTTTTAAGCTGGAGTCAAGGCTACCAGACCAAGGTGAGACTCTTGTCAATGCATCTGTTCTTTCTTGGGAACTGTTTCCACATAAAGCAATTCCAGAGGGGCTGCCTTGCAGCACTCAAGGCCAGGTGCTAACAACTCTTCTTGACCATCCCCACAGTCAAACAAGTGTGCAGCTCCATCCCTGAGGTACATGCTCCTCATTGTAAGTCAGGCCCACATGTGAACAAGAAACTTGAGAATCGAGTCCCTCATCGGACTCCCTGCTGGGCAAGGAGTCTTCTTCTTCCTCTGACCCTCTCCCCTCTCATGTGCTCTCTCTCTCATTCTCTCTCTCTCAAATAAATAAATAAAATCTTTAAAAAAAACTTTTAACTAAATGTTGTCACTCCCCTCACACACACTGTTGGGTTTACTGCTTTGTTATTTTAATATCATTTTCGTTAATTCGGGGGGATTGTAAAGGATAGGCAGTGATTAAATTCATGCTCAGTCTGTGTGCTTGATCCAATCTCAGGTGATGTATTTGATTTTCATTATGGACAGTGCTTTGACTGACAGATGAACTGGGATGATCATAAGCCTGTGGTGACAAACAGAGTTGTTTTTTTTAAAAGCCTATGTAACTCCTTGACATTTGACATTTGTTTCTGTACTGAGAAATCCTAATTTCCCATATCTGATAGTAGTGACAAAAATAAAGATAATTCCAAGGAAAGGATTTGTAGCAACAACAGGGAAATAGTTTGGTATCATTTAAGGGAGAAAACTGGTCCTTCATTCCAGTTTTGAATCTGTCTACCTGTGGGACAGCCCGAGCTGGGTGTCCTGATGCCTTCTCAGCATCAACAGGGAAGAGGCAGGGAGACTGGTGAGTAAATCAAGGATTTGAAGCATGGATCTAGTTCTCCAGCTCTGGGGCCTTTGGACTATGTCACCTTGGGACAGTCATTTAATCTTTCTGAATTTCAGTATGTGGAGACAACTCTTTCTTTAAAAGAAAATTATAGAAATTAAATAATAGTATGCATGTAAAACATGAAGTACAGTGTCTTATTCAGATCACCTGTTTAACGGGAACCATAGATCCAGACAGTGTTCTTCCCCTCCAAAAAAGGCACTTTGAGTCATCTTCACCTCTTCCCTATTTTTATCCCCTAAATCTCCCACCCTTTTCCTTCCACACACCACCAACATGATCATTTATCTATTACCTCAACTTTTATCATTTATCATTTTAACATTTAACATTTATCAACCCTCAACTTAGGATCTACTCTGGGGCTCAGAATTTCATCAGCCTATGTTGCCCTCAATTTTTCATGTCCTGCTCCATGGGTGTGAAATCTGAAGAGATGATCATTAAATACACCTGGCATGATTGTGCAGAGCGCTCTTTTGTAAAAAAAAAAAAAGAAGAAGAGCTGCTCAGTTGTCATGAACTAGCACAAATCCGAGTGAAACTCATTTTTTAGTCACTTGGACCATTGCATCCAGGAATTGCAGGAAGGTCTCCTCCTAGTGGTCAACGGTATTTTGCAAATGTTCTGGGAGATCCCAGACTGGACATGCAATGGCACCACCTGGAGTTTCAAACCTTTTTTTTTTTTTTTTTGCGTTTATTTATTTTTATTTTTTTTTAAGATTTTATTTATTTATTTGACAGAAAGAGAGCGAGAGAGGGAACACAAGCAGGGGGAGTGGGAGAGGGAGAAGCAGGCTTCCCGCTGAGCAGGGAGCCCGATGCGGGGCTCGATCCCAGGACCCTGGGATCATGACCTGAGCCGAAGGCAGACGCTTAACGACTGAGCCACCCAGGCGCCCTGGAGTTTCAAACCTTAAGAGTTGTGTTCAGTTATCTCACTGAACATTTCCTATTATATGGAAATCCCACTAGTTGACCTGATTGTGCCACTCCTTGCTCTGTGATCAACTTAAAAGGTTTAACATATGAATATTTATAACCCACAAGGGAAATGAGTGAAAATAATGGCACAATAAATATCTGAAGTGATAATCTGTGAGAAATTTCCCAAAATTATGAAAGACATCAAGTGCCAGAAGAAAAGTCCTATGAACTTTCACTCCTGCCTATGATGGTATAGCTTTTAGAGACCAACACACTTGTTCTTGTCCTCCAAGAACAAGTAGGAAATCTAGATAAAATACAGAAATCAGATGTTTGAAGGGGTTGGTGAGTAACCAAAGCAGTATGACCTGAGGGTCAAGATTCTAGAAAAGGGGGAGCTACAGAGAAATGAGCATAAAATTCTGCATAATGTTTCTCCTTCAAGCTCTCGACAGTTTCCATGGTATAGGATGTTGAAAAGCAAAGCAACACCATGCAAGGAAAGTCACTTTGAAGGCAAAAGTGACATTGGCAATTCCCACCGAGCAGATTTACAGACTCAGACTTGTGTGGTGAATTAAAAAATTTAGGGAGATCTACACTGACGCCTTATTAGTAAAATTGTGTGGGCTTCTGCTTGAAGATTCATTGACTCTACGCCCTTCTCGAGTGTGCTTTTGACCACATCTTCAGCCAGACCTTCTGCTTCCTCTGCAGCAAGGTGTAGTCAAGTTTTTATTCCATACATTATTTTTCTATTGAAATTCAACTTAGTTAACATACAGTGTATTATTAGTTTCAGGGGTACAATTTAGTGATTTATCAGTTTCATATAACACCCAGTGCTCATTACATTAAGTGCCCTCCTTAATGCCCATCACCCAATTGCCCTATCCCCACCCACCTCCCCTCCAGCAACCCTCAGTCTGTTCCCTAGAGTTTAGCATCTTTGATGGTTTGCCTCCTTCTCTATTTTCATCTTATTTTATTTTTCCTTCCCTTCCCCTATGTTCATCTGTTTTGTTTCTTAAATTCCACATATGAGTGAAATCATATGATATTTGTCTTTCTCTGACTGACTTATTTTGCTTAGCATAATACCCTCTAGTTCTATCCACGTCATCGCAAATGGCAAGATTTCATTTTTTTTGATGGCTAATATTCCTTTATCTTTATTCATTCACCTGTCAATGGACATCTGGGCTCTTTCCATATTTTGGTTATTGTGGATATTGCTGCACTATTAATCATCAACCCTAGTTTAAAAAGTTGGGTTGGTCTTTTTTTTTTTTTTTTTTTAACTGATTTGCCAATATGCCGTTCCTCCATTTTTCCCATTTTTGGCGGTGGTTACCTACCTACACACTGAGTGGTCAGGTGACCAAAAGATTAACATCTGGAAATGTGCATGGTAATTAATAAGATAGCAAACATTGGCTGTAGCTAATATTAGAAATAATGAATATTTCTAGGTATTTTGTGGACAATATGAATGCCTGCCAATATAATAATGTAACTTTCAAAAATAGCTGGATTCTGATAGGAGGCTCTGTTCCACTGGTAAAGATGCTCAGTGACAGGTCAACTTTTTTGTGCAGTAGAAGTGGTGACCATGTTTTTTCAGGTTCTGGTTGCCATGCTCTCAAACATGTGCCAGTCTTGTATCTAATCTCTAAGCCATTGTTCCTATAGGCAAGCTCTGAAGTGCACTGAAACTTTATCCACCACCCCAAACAAAAATTAACGTGTGTTTAAAAAAAACTAACAAGTAAAATCAGCAATTAAAGGGCTAAAAACCTAAGGGATCCTTTGGCTTTCTCACGGTGTTTGTGGATAAATGTTTGAGTTCAGTTTTTTCAAAGGAGGAGATAATCTGAGAAACCTAACCTTCAGCTGAGACCCATGAATAGCCATAGCACTGGAGAAAGGAGAGAGGCCAGCAATAACAAAGCCTGAAGCCCAAGAATAATTGTGTGCAAGTTCAAGCAGGGCTCCATCCTTGCAATAATGAACGATTTACATGCTTTCCTAGAGAACAGACAGATTTTTTTAGTGTCTTATTCTTAATGATCATGTACTGTCTATGCATTAGGTCACATGTAAAAACTTCAACTAACTTGTAGGACTATCTCAGTAAAGTCACTGCAAAAAATTCTTGGTGAATCTATTGTGTCTGCAAATGAGCCTGCCTGACCAGTCTGGAGATGATTGATGAGCCAGAGGTATACCAATCAATGATTGTTGTTATGTAAAAGAAAATACCATCTAACATGCACTTAGTTCTTAGACCTTAAGAGCTGTCTACCTGGGAGAAATAGCAAGGAGAGGAGAAACAAAGAAACTAAGAATTCCTGTGGCCATGCCCTGTGTTGGGAACATCCCAATATATTTTTTTCATTGACCCTCACAACAAATAAGTATCAATATGGACAAATGACTTGTCTAGCATCATAGAACGGGGCAGTGACACAATCAGGATTCTGACCCAGGCATGTCTGATTTCAATCTTAGGGTGAATACTCCCAGACTTACCTGGTAAAGATTCTTGCCTCCTGACAACAACATCAAGCTTCTGGCCATGAAGCAGAGGAGGAGGGACACATTTCACACTCAGCCTAGCCTGAGATTCGGGGTTAGGGGTAGGATGAGCATGTCCTGAGGCCCTGGCATCCTAAAGACCAGACCCTGCTGGCTTTTTAACAGTGTTGTGTGATGTTTTGCTAAAACAGACATAGAAAACAAGAGATGATCCCATGGCAGTAAATTCCTACCATGCCAGGACCAAGGCTATGGAGATAACCATGCAGGTCCATCTAACTTCTTTAAGATAACATCCCTGTTTATAGAGCATTGCCAAGGGCATCAGAAGAGGTGTTAGGTTTCCCTGAACATCAGCTGAGATCAGTGATCACTGCCTCTGAGAGGACAGGATGTCGAGTTGACTGAAGCTATTTGTAGGTGCTCTAGACCAGTGCCTTCCACCCTAGGGCCTGGGTTCCTTGAACTCACATGCAGGAATCCTCTGCAGAGGTGAACTCAGATTATCCATTCCATTATTCCATTCCTTGTTTGTCTCCTTTCCCTGGAAAGGAGGAACAGGGAACAGAGCCCCATTATTTTGTTTGTTTGTTTTTCATCTCTGGGGAAAATGAGTAATTTCAAGGATGAACAGTTCCAGTTAGAAAATGCAACTTCTTCATCCCTCCCAGCGGAACTGATGAATCTGCAATTTCATTCTATTAATTTACCATCGATTTAGCATATAAAGTGTAGTGCGGGGCAACAAGGAAAGGGATAGAAATAGCAACCTTATTGTTCTCACAATGTGCAGATTAGAGAAACATTAAAGCAAGTTAAAAGAGGTGAATTTGTTAAAACTGGGTACATTTTAGTAAAATAAATGAGGTTTATGCCAGCACTAAGCCTTATATTTGGAAGGGAGGGGTAAGAGTCTTTAATAAAATGCGCTCCCTCTAGGCTGGGCTAACACACTCAGGATGGAAGAGAATGTTCAATCAGTGCTTTGCTGAGGTTCAAATATGTTGATAAGTAGGAGTGGTTTATTTAGTCCATTCAAATTGCCTAAGTACCAGGAGTGGGCATGGAGCCAAACCCTAAGATTCCCAGAGCATGTCTTAGGGAGATCCGCAGGTTGCCTTAGGGGAGTGCTTCTCAAAATATGGTCCCCCACACCAGTAACATCAGCATCACCTGGCAACTTGTTTGAAATGCAATTTCTTGGGCTTCACCTCAGATATACTGATGAGAAACTCAAGGGCTGTTTCATCAAAACCTCTAGGTGATTCTGATGCACGCTCTGAGAACAACAGCCTGGCAGCATCTCTTATACGTTGGCCAACAGGACCTTAATTTGTTGTTTCCTGAAATATCGGTTGCTAGAATAATTTAAGACAACACATACTTACATAAGAACTAAAAAGAGCTCTATGACCAGATTCTAGAGAGTCCTTCCTCCTGGAATACCCATCCCTCAGACACCTCACACTCTCTCTCACTTCCTTCAGATCTGGGCTGAAATATTACCTCTCCAGTGAGGCCTTTCCTGCCCATTCAAATTAAAATCATGACCTCATCCTACCTCTGCCTTTGTTTTTCTCTGTGGTGTTTATCATCGTCTAATACATTTTTTTTTCAAATTTTTATTTAAATTCTATTTAGTTAACATATAGTGGAATACTGATTTTGGGAGTAGAATTTAGTGATTCATCACTTACATACAACATCGAGTGCTCATCACAAGAGCCCTCCTTAATGCCCATTACCCATTTAGCCCATCGCCCACCACCTCCCTCCATCAACCCTCAGTTTGTTCTCTATCATTAAGAGTCTTTTATGGTTTGCTTCCCTCTCTCTTTTTTCCCCCTTTCCCCTATATTCATCTGTTTTGTTTCTTAAATTCCACATATGAGTGAAATCATATGGCATTTGTCTTTCTCTGACTGACTTATTTTTCTTAGCTCCATCCATGTCATTGCAAATGACAAGATTCCATTCTTTTTGATGGATGAGTAATATTCCATTGTATATATATACCACATCTTCTTTATCCATTCATCAGTCAATGGACATTTGGGCTCTCTCCATAGTCTGACTATTGTTGATAATGCTGCTATAAACATCGAGGTGCATGTACCCCTTCAAATGTGTATTTTCGTATCCTTTGGGTAAATACCTCGTAATGCAATGTTGGGTCATAGGGTAGTTCTATTTTTAACTTTCTGAGGAAACTCCATACTGTTTTTCAGAGTTGCTGAACCAGTTTGTATTCCCACCAACAGTGCAAGAGGGTTCCCCTTTCTCTACGTCCTGGTCAGTATCTGTTGTTTCCTGTGTTGTTAATTTTAGCCATTCTGACAGGTATGAGGTGGTATCTCATTGTGGTTTTGATTTGTGTTTCCATGATGATGAGTGATGTTGAGCATCTTTTTATGGGCCTGTTAGCTATTGTGTATCTTCTCTGGAAAAATGTCTATTCATGTCTTCTGCCCTTTTCTTCAACTGGATTATTTGTTTTTTGGCTGTTAAGTTTAATAAGTTCTTTATAGATTTTGGACACTAACTTTATACACTTTATATTTTACCTCTTTCTTTGGTTGATTATTTCTCTCCCCTCACTAAAATATAAATACCTTCATGAGGGTAGGGGTTTTTGTCTGTTTTTTTCAGTGAGGTATCCCCAGTGCCAAGAATAGTGCTTGACATGAAATGTGCATTCAACAAGAGGTTTGTGAGTGAATGACCATAATGTAAGAACCAGTCAGTGGGAGGACCCAATCAAGGGACGATCAATGAGAGAAATGGGTTCCCAGGCAAGTCCAGATTGGAGATGATGAGGAAGTGGCAATGGAATTGAAGAAAAGACCATTCCAGGGTACCTGGGTGGCTCAGTTGGTTAAGAAAAGACCATTCCAGACAACAGTACAAAAAAAAACCATCAGCAAAAGAATGAGAGTCCAGCATGATCTGACTTGCATTGCATCATGTACTCTCGGGGGTCCTGGAGATTACTGTGAAATGTGGGGGTTAGGGTGGCAATCAGAAACAGTGAGGCTGGAAATGATTCCCTTCAATGGGGCAGCAAGCCCTCTCTATGTGGGGGCCTAACAATCCCACTGACCCTGAGGCTCTAAGCAATATCACTCCAAGAAGAACTTGTGTCCCACTGGGGATGGAGATTTGCCGCGGTTTATGATAAAGAAAGGGATTATGGAATTTCACTTAAAAGCCAGCGTGGAGAAGCAGTAGATGTGGAGAATGTCAAAGGGTTGAAACAGATGCTTATGAATCCCATTCATCAGTTTGCACATAAATGAGCATACTCATAGGAACACAGACAAGTGTTTTCCTGAGGTTTAGGGTTATGGGCACAAAAGAGTAGAGCAGATATGGATGCTCAGCTTTCAGGGAATAAGTGGGATTCCTGGAGAGGACTCGATAATGTCTATGTCCCTTCCAGCAGTAACAGAGAGACTCAGCATCCTACACAAGGTGCAGCCAGGTGGAGTCAGCTGCTCCCAGCAGGAAGCTCAGGCTTAGAGACAGAGCCCAGTCTCTCAGACTGTGTTTACATTGTTGTAACAACTGAATTTGAATTTGGGTTGGAGAAATGTGCAGGCCACAGTGATAAAGAGAGAAGGTGGTACTCTGTCCTGGATCCCAGGCCCAATGTGACCCAGCCCCAGGGAATTTTTCCAACTCTGCATAACTAATAATTAGTGCTTACCATACGTATTAGTTTCCTATTGCTCCTATAACAGACTGCCACAAAAATGAAGCTTAACAACATGAAATTATTATCCTGCGATTCTGAAATCAGTTCTGCTCGGCTAAAATCAAGGTGACAATAAACCAGCATTCCCACTGAAGCCTCAAGGGGAGGATTCATTTCCTTGCATTTTGCAGCTTCTAGAGGCTGCCTGCATTCTTTACCTCTTGGCTCCTTTCTTCACCTTCAAAGTCAGCAGCACAGTCGCTTCCCTCCTCTCTGATCTCTGTTTCTGATCCTATAGCTCTTTGACTGTGATGCTCCTGCTTCCCTCTTACAAGGATCCTTGTGATCTGTAAGGTACCTGGATAATCCAGGATAATCCTTATCCCCAAATCCTTAACTTAGTCACATTTGCAAAGTCTCTTTAGCATGGAAGACAACATAATCACAGGTTTAGGGATTAAGACATGGACATCTTTGGGGGACCATTATCCAACCTACCATGCCACATGACAAACTCCACTTGAATATGAGGATTTACGTAAATTTCAATTCCTCAACTGGCTGACAAGTTTAGTTGCCCTGTTATATACCTTTTGTTCACATAGTAGAAAAAAAACGAATTGATGGGTGGGAGCCAAGCTATGGAAAATAAATAGGGCCCAGAATATGTTTTCCCATCAGCTACTGAACAAATCTCTATTGAGGACCTGGTACAATCTGGGAGGAGAAATCTGTGATTTTTTTGAGACACAAGGATGTGGGAAGTTTACCTACTGTCACACATACACATACACACACACACACACACGCAAACACACTGAATCTGGTTGGATAGCGTTCACTGAGTCCTCACCTGAGTCCAAGCTTGGTTGCTCTACTGGAAACAAGAAACATACTTCACCTGCCCTGAACCAGGGGAAGGGCTCTGAGAACGCAGTTTCCCTTTCCCTCAAGTCCACCCTCAAAACTGACCCACTACAAGATGAGGAGAAACAGATTCATCTGATTCCCCCTCCCTCCTAACCTTCTCCCAGTTAAAAGGCAAGAAAATGGAACTTACCAGTTGGTCTCTAATTCTTTCTTTTGCATCATCTAAGAAGCCCTCAGGCAGATTAAGTCATTCTTCATGGTCTCTTCAGGCACAGAATAGAAGGATTGAAGAACTTCAATATCGGGTTGAATAAGTCCAGAGCAAATGAGCGGGCAAAGGGCAGAGGAAGCCACATCTTATCCCTTCGGAAGAAAATCTCTGTATACATTGGGCAGAAGATTAGCTAGAAGTCCCCCCAACACCACCATACACACACACATAGTCACCTTCACGCATTCAGTTGAGAGATGGAGGAATCAGATCTCTTTAGAGCTTAGATTTGGAAGAGCCAAATGAGATGTAGACATCTCATTCTACATCCTCGGTTAGGAGGTAACTACTCACAGAGAAAAGAAGTGACTTGCCAAGGCCACAATGCCACTTGGGGATAAAATCTGGGTCAAGAGGCAGGATGCCTGGTTCCTGGTTCTATGTCCTTTCTAGAGCTTCCTCCCATGGTGGGTATTGTTATAGAAGCCCTGGGCCAGGACATGCTCTCTACCTGTGCCCTCTCCTTCCACGAGCCCCACTGCACGCCACGCCTCATGGTCCACCACAAGCACAGTGGCGGGCCTTCTGAACTGCAGCAGCACAGACCTGGCCCTGAGCTGGCTCCTGTGGTGGCCCGGGTGAGCCTAGCACTCCCTTCCAAGGAGGCACGAGCGGCAGGGCTGACCAACAAGAGAGCTGCCAGAAGCCAGCCGAAAAGCCAGCACCAGAGCCACTGTCAGCTTCATCCCTGGGTGGGTGGCAGTTTCTCCAGGCTTCACAGGGCTTCACAGGATCGGAGTGGGCTGAGACACGAGGCAGGAGGCCATCCAGAGATGCTGTTGCATTGAGACATGTCCCGCCATTTTGCAAGAGGACACTGAACTGGAAGTGTAGACTCAGACTGAGTTAAACTCTTAGAGCTTCCCTGGGGCTCCTCGAAGATGAGCAGGTGAAGGGGCCTTCCCTGAGAGGTTCTGGCAGCCAAGTCCTATTCCTGTTTCTATGAAGAGCCTGAGTGTGTGTGTGTGTGTGTCTACATGTGTGTGCCCTGGTATGTCTGTGCGTGAATCTGTGTCTACATGTGTGTTTGCATGTGTCTGTGCATATCTGTATGTCTGAGTATGTGTGCCTGTGTGCATGTATACTCATGTGGGAAGGGGACTGCTCACAGGTGCTAAGTAAGCAGGTGCGGTCCAGGAAGATCGATGTGATGGGGTGCCCTGTAATTAGCGGGTGAGCGCTGGGGGGAGATTGGTCAGAGGTGGCAACCACAGCCACCCATGTGCTCATGTACTGGTCCAAGATTTCTGGTTTTTTCTCAGCCTCATGCCTAAGCTCTGAAGCTGAGACCTCCAGTGAATCAGACCCTCCAAGCCAAGTCACTCTCCCATACGGATGGGAGAACATGGTACAGCTCATCAGAGGCTGAGGCCCCAAGGTCCCAGAAAACAAAAAATGGTGGGAAATCAAGGCTAGGGACAACACACCTTCCTGGGCCTGACTGCCAAGAGCCCTGTGCTTCTGAGGAAGGTGGCAGGGGTCAGTCAGTGTGACCCTGCTGAGGGACCTCTGGGCCGGTGGCTGCCACCAGGGTTGATTTCTGTGTGAGTGCAGTGCTCTTGAGCAAGCTTTCATTGTAGTGGCCAAGCTCAAGGGGCTCAGCTTGTTCCCCGTCCCCTGTACTCAAGAGGGGTTGGCACAGATGCTGCTCTTCTGCTTCTCTAAACAGCCCACTCCTGGGTTCTGTGGTCCAGGATGCATGGCTGGGACAAAGGGAGTTCATGCCTCATGTTGGTTCAGAGTCCAGGGGCAGCAGGGCCCAGTTTTCTCTCCATCTCTCCATGTCTCTGTTCTGCTTTCTTGCCATTGCCTGGTTGTCCCACAATGTCCCCTGTTCTCCCACGATGAGCCCACAGCTCCTTCACATCTGGCAGTTTTGCATCCAAAGATAAGAAATCCTTTCCCAGGAGCTGAAACAAAATGCCACAAGTGAGTCCCATAGACTTTATCATGCATAGTGCCAACTGACAATATGATGTTCGGATTGGCCAGACCTGGGCCAGGTGCCCCTACCCCCCACTGGAAGCCAGTGCGAGAGCCCATTCCAGGAGACCCATTCGGACTGAGAGTGGGGTTGCGGGCAGAGAGTGCAGATCCCCACAAGAAAACAAAAATGGCGGGACATGTCTCAATGCAACAGCATCTCTGGATGGCCTCCTGCCTCGTGTCTCAACCCACTCCGATCCTGTGCCTGTATTCTTTGATTTTCCCCACAGAATTCATTGAGAACTTTCTTTGGGTCGGCTCCAGGAGGGGGTCCTAAGGATACAGAGATGAATGAGGCAGACCTGATCTCTAGTTTGATACAACTTATGTTTCCTGGGATCACCTCTCATCTGGGCAACCCCCTTTCCCAGAACCTATAAAAGTACTTAATCCCCCTATTCATCAAACCCAAATACCTCTACCTGGCCTTCAGACCACCATAAACCATGGATACCACAAGTGGCCACACTGCCCACTCCCTTCAGCCCCTCAGGTAATCCACTCTCCTCACTCCCACCACTTGCTATGACCATACTTATCCCACTCGCCCGCCCCAAATGTCCTCACTCCTTGTTGCTGTCACCAACGATCTTGTTCCAGTAACTCTGCCAGTATGGCACACCGTAGTGAGTAGGAGCTTGGGTTTCAGAGTTGGCCAGCTGCAGTTCAAACCCAGCCCGTACAAGCTGTGTGACCTTGACACGTTATGCAACTTTTCTAGGCCTCGGTTTCCTCACCTCTAAAATAGAGAGTATACCAGAATCCCCCTCAGAGGAGCAAGTGTGATGATATGGTGTGTTACGGACTGAATTGTGTCCCCTCAAAAAGAGATGAAGTCCTGGGGCGCCTGGATGTCTCAGTCGGCTAAGCGTCAAACTCTTGATCTCGGCTTAGGTCTTGATCGCACAGTCGTGAGTTCAAGCTCTGTTTAAAAAAAAAAAAAAGGAGATGGAGTCTTAATCTCCTGGTACATCAGAATGTGACCTTATTTCGGTGATAGGGTCTTTGTAGAGGTAATCAATAATGACCTTTGTAGAGGTCATTAGGACATTAAGATGGGTCTTCATCCATATTCCTGGTGTCCTTGAAAAGGAGAAAAAATTGGACACACACACACACACACACACACGGAACTTCATGTGAACTGAAGGCAGATATTGCAATGAAGCAGCACAAGCCAGGATTCTCAGCAAGCTACCAGAAGGCAGGAAAGAGGCATGAAGCAGATTCCCCCTCACAGCCCTGCTGACCCCCTGATTTCAGACTTCTGGCCTCCAGAATGAGGAGACAAGACATTTCCGTTGTTTAAGCCACCCAGGTAGTAGTACTTTGTTATGGCAGCCCTGAATCACCAGTCTTGGTACTGATTTTTCAGATCTGACTCCAAACCAAAGGCAACCAAAGGGAAAATAAACAGGTGGGACCACATCAGACTAAAAAGTTCTGCTTAGCAAAGGAAATCAGTAACAAAATGAATGGCAACCTACTGAATGGGAGAAAATATTTGCGAATCCCATAGCTGATAAGAGATTTCGTATCTAGGATATATAATGAACTCCTACAGTTCAATAGCAAAAAACCAAAACAATTCAACTTAAAAATGGGCAGAAGACCTGAATAGACATTTCTTTTTCCCGAAGAAGACATACAGGTGATGGGATTTCACTTAATTCTCACTGTGAGAGCTCTATTCTTACACTCATCCTACAGATAAAGCCCACAGAGATTGCTTGGGGGGTAAGGAACCATTCCTGTATCCTTCACCCAATCTGCTGTGCAGGTCAGAACCAGTATACACACACATGCTGCTCCCCACCTCACCTACCTGACACACTCCAGTGAATCCTTCAAGCTTCCACTCAAGTAACCTCCCCAAAGCATGCCTTGATTTACCCAGGTAGGTTGAGGGCGATAGGACACAGGGGGTAGGACTGGCCAACCTCACCTTTGTGTCCCCACTGAAACCTACAACTTGCCCAGGGCCTTGCACATGCCATATGACCTTGAACAAGTGACTAACGTTTTCAGTCTCACTTTCCAAAAGCTTAAGAGGAAGATGAAAATAATACCAGCCCCCATCTTGGAGAACAGATGTGATTGAAGAACACAACCAAGGCCAAGAGCCTTGCACCCTACCTCACACACAGGAGGTGCTTTATTATCCATACTCCTACACTATTCCCCAGGAAGACTTAGGTGGGGCTGGATGACAAATCCCACATCCTTGGCCCCGACAGAGTGAGTTTACTGGATGAGTTACCGCCATGTTGTGTTCTCTGCGTGAGTCACTCTTCTTGATCTATTGCAGCAAAACATGAGACACAGCTGGTGAAGGGCAGTGGCACCCACTCCTAAGGCCAGCGGCTCCACAGAGAATGAGTTTCCCACCAGAGCTCCTAAGGGCTGGGCCTGAGGGGGGACACAGTCCTGTTCTCTCAAGGGCCACCATCTTCACCTGGACCCACTTCACTGCCACCTTTTCTTGGCTCCTCTCAATAAAAACACTGCAATTGCTTTCTTGGCAAGGCTCTGCCCTGCTGGGGTCTCCTACAGAGGTGGACCCACTGAGGGCTGGGTGCTGTGGGTGGAAGAGGGTGACATGGTGGCTGAAATAATCAGGGGTACTGGGGTAAGAGGGAGAGGATTGGGGGCCACGCAAGTTGTCCATCCAGGGATGATGGTAGGCACCTAGATCAAGCCAGGGCTGCCCAAGTGGCTATGAAGTTGGGTCCTTTGAAAGTGTTGGCCTTCACATCCACTTTTTCAGGCTTAATAAATTGCAATTAAGGCAAGTACCAAAGGAAGGTGTGACTATTCTAGAAGTTCCCCATTGCAAGAAAATGAGTTTACTTCCTCTTTACAGCATGTAAGGCAGATTTCTTTGGTTGAGAATGTTCAAAATAATTGGGCAGGAGTGGGGATTTGGCTGGGTTGGCCATGTAAATTATTGGCTACTTGGTTGGGGGCAACGGAGTTTGTACTTCTCAGTGAGAAATACAAAAACCTCAGGCCTAGAGTAACTCAGCTTTCTATGGTTCTGGGTGCTGCTATCCAGCTCTGTAGATATCTAAGGGAACCTCAGAATTAAGCTCCAAGCAGCTCAGACAGGACAATAACTTGAGATCTGGGGAGAGATGGCAAACCTTTGTCATACAGGTTATGACCAACTTCCCTTCTCATGCCTGGTCTTCCTTCTTTTCTAAACCTTCTGGAGGTATGTTTGCATCATGGAAGCCCAGGGGAAGCAGAGCCTGCCAGGGCTCTTTCCCAAGCCGAGTTTACCCAACATTCATTGCTCAGCAGACCAAAGCTGCAATGGGGTCCTGGTGGCTCACGGTTCATTGCAGCACAGAGACTGAGGCCTGTGCTGTGAAGAAGCCCAGAGGGAACCAGAAAGAAGCTGTACCTTGGTCTACCTGAGAGAGACAGGTGAAGTCTCATGGGACAGGCAACTAGCTGGGGCCCAAGAAGAGGAAGAGTACCAGGTGGCAAGGGGGTGGGGTTAGGGGTAAGGTTGGCTGGGCAGATCCTACTGAAGCAAGAGAGTCTACATGACCTGTGTCATTCATCCTCACTGTGACCGTGGTGAAGACCATTCCCAGTACTATACCCAGGAACATGATAGGTTATTTGCACCATTCCAATCATGAGGAGGGCAGGGGAGAAGATGTTGAATAATAGCAACTTTTAAAGAGGAAAAAGTTTTAAAAAAAAAAAAAAGAAGAAGAAGAAGAATGTAGCAGGAGGGGAAGAATGAAGGGGGGGAAATCGGAGGGGGAGACGAACCATGAGAGACGATGGACTCTGAGAAACAAACTGAGGGTTCTAGAGGGGAGGGGGTGGGGGGATGGGTTAGCCCACTGATGGGTATTAAGGAGGGCACGTTCTGCATGGAGCACTGGGTGTTGTGCACAAACAATGAATCATGGAACACTACATCTAAAACTAATGATGTAATGTATGGGGATTAACATAACAATAAAAAATTTAAAAAAAAAAAGAGGAAAAAGTTTTTAATTTTGATTGACTTTTACCTTTATACCAATCCAACGTAGACTTTTTCTTTTATAGTTCATACTTGTGTCAAGTGTAAGAAATTTGTACCAAATACAAACACTATGATTTTGTCCCATTTTCTTCTGGGAGTTGTACATTTAGGCCTATGATCTATCATGAATTAAATCTGATATATAATGTGAGGAAGGGTTGCAGATTTTTTTTTAACATATCCAATTGCTCCAAGACAATTTGTTGAAAAGATTATCTTTCCCCACACTGAATTGCCTTTCCACTTTTGTCGAAAACCAAGT
The DNA here is from genome assembly GCF_054177405.1 of Leptonychotes weddellii. Lineage (NCBI taxonomy): Eukaryota > Metazoa > Chordata > Mammalia > Carnivora > Phocidae > Leptonychotes > Leptonychotes weddellii. The sequence goes on from NC_138379.1 coordinate 8,362,693, forward strand.
GATTATATGTATGTAGTTCTGTTTCTGGACTCTGTATAGTTCCACTGATTTGTCTATCCTTACACCAATACCATACCATTCTTTTTTTTTTTTTTAAAGATTTTATTTATTTATTTGAGAGAGAATGAGATAGAGAGAGAGAGCATGAGAGGGAGAGGGTCAGAGGGAGAAGCAGACTCCCTGCCGAGCAGGGAGCCCGATGCAGGACTCGATCCTGGGACTCCAGGATCATGACCTGAGCCGAAGGCAGTCGCTTAACCAACTGAGCCACCCAGGCGCCCAATACCATACCATTCTTAACACTGTAACTGTATAGTGAGTCTTGAAGGTATGTACGTAGTCCCTCCAAATTTGTTTTTTCAAAGTTGTTTTGGCTATTGTAGGTCCTTTGAAGTTAAATATACATTTCGAAACCACATTTTTCACAAACTTCTGCCAAAGAAAAAATCCTATTTGGGCTTTCAAATTGCATTGCATTAAATCTATAGATCAAATTGGAAGAAATTGACATCTTAAGAAAATTGCTTCCAATCCACAAACACTATGTTATGTCCCATTTAGGTCTCCCTTAACTGCTCTCAGAAATGTTTTATGTTTTAGGGGCGCCTGGGTGGCTCAGTTGTTAAGCGTCTGCCTTCGGCTCAGGTCATGATCCCAGGGTCCTGGGATCGAGTCCCGCATCAGGCTCCCTGCTCAGTGGAGAGCTTGCTTCTCCCTCTCCCACTCCCCCTGCTTGTGTCCCCTCTCTCGCTGTGTCTCTGTCAAATAAATAAAATCTTTAAAAAAAAAAAAAAGAAATGTTTTATGTTTTAATGTATAGGTCTTTCACATCTCTTGTCAAATTTATTCCTAAGATTTTGATAATTTCTGACATTATCATAAAATGCAATGTTTCTTAGTATTGATTTCTGATTGTGCAAAGTAAGTATATAGAAATAGATGTGATTAAGTGATTTAGTGAATATGTTTTGAACATTATCATTAATTTTATTGTTTTTATATTACAAAAACAATATTTGCAAAAATACTATAGTTTAGAAAAATATGTTTGACAGTGGACTCACTGTACTTATTTTGTAATTTGCTTTTTCCCTTTCAAATATCTAAGATATCTTTTCATGTTGACTTATACACTTTTTTTTATTGTGTTATGTTAACCACCATACATTACATCTTTAGTTTTTGATGTAGTGTTCCATGATTCATTGTTTGTGCATAACACCCAGTGCTCCATTCAATACGTGCCCTCTTTAATACCCATCACCAGGCTAACCCATCCCCCACCCCCCTGCCCTCTAGAACCCTCAGTTTGTTTCTTAGAGTCCATCGTCTCTCATGGTTCGTCTCCCCCTCTGATTTCCCCCTCTTCATTTTCCCCTTCCTGCTATCTTTTTTTTTTTTTTAACATATAATATTGTTTCAGAGGTACAGGTCTGTGATTCAACAGTCTTGCACAATTCACAGCGCTCACCATAGCACATACCCTCCCCAATGTCTATCACCCAGCC
>NC_138379.1:8364700-8379251 GCF_054177405.1 Leptonychotes weddellii
TCTTTTTATGGCTACAAAGTACTCCACTGTGTGGATGCACTATTGTTTCTTCTGCCAGGCCTTACTCATGGACATTTGTTGTTTTCCAGGCGCTGGTTATTAAAAACAGAGCTGAAGAAATAGCCTTATCCCTCTGTCTTTTTGTATTATTTGCAGTGTATCTTTAGGATAGATTCTTAGAAGTGGAATTGCAGGATCAAAGGACACACTCATGCAGTTTCATTAGGTATTGCCGAATTCCCTTCCATAGGGACTGCACCATTTTGCATTCCCAACAGCGAAGTGTGAGAATGTTTGTTTTCTCACAGCCTGGACAAGAGAGTATTTTGTTCAGTTTTGGATTTTGGCCACTCTGATCAGCAAGAAATAGTTCCTTGGGGCAACTTGTATTTCTTTTCTTTTTTTTTTTTTTTTTTAAAGATTTTATTTATTTATTTGAGAGAGAGAATGAGATACAGAGAGAGAGCATGAGAGGGGGGAGGGTCAGAGGGAGAAGCAGACTCCCTGCTGAGCAGGGGGCCCGATGCGGGACTCGATCTCGGGACTTCAGGATCATGACCTGAGCCGAAGGCAGTCGCTTAACCAACTGAGCCACCCAGGCGCCCCGCAACTTGCATTTCTTTAACTATAAGTGAGGTTGAGCATCTTTTCATATAGTTTGGAAACATTTGCCTTGCTTTTTCTGTAAACTGTCCATATTTTTAGTGCATTTTTCTCACAGGGTGTTGGTCTTTTAATTTACTTTAGGAGCTCTTTATATACTAAGAATACTAACGCTTTGTCTGTGATGTAAGTTGTAAATCTTTTTTTACCCTTCTCTCATTTGTCTTTTTTAATTTTACTTATTTAAATTTTCTTTTTTACTTATTTAAATGTAATTTAACTTTTTTTGCCTTACAAAACTTCAATTCCTTGAAACTTATACTAATTTTTCCTCTTATTGCCTCTGGGTGTTGGGTCAGAATTATGAAAGATTTCCCCACTCCCAAGTTATAGAAGAACTTTCCCGTTTCCCTGTAGTACTTGAATGGTTTCATTTTTACACTTAAATATCTAATGCCTTGGGAATGTACCCTGGTCTATGAGAGGAACGCCTCTAATTGTTCCTGATTCCACAGGGTTCTTCAGTTACCTGAACCCTGTTAAATCACACCCATTCTTCCCCCACAATCTGTGATGCCGCCTTTATCATATGCAAGCTCTACATAGGCAGTGGGGCGGGGGGTTATTTCTGGATTGTGTATTCTGTTCTCCAGAGAAATCACTTCATCTCACTCACCACTGCCCAGGAGCCCCTCTACGGAGGCAATGCCCCAGGAAGGCTCCCCCCGACAGCAAAGCCCTTTGCTCCAGACTCAGAGGTCAAGTTCTGGAGGCAAGTGCTCTTGACAGGGGGGTCCGCGGGTGCCAGAAGCCTATTAACCCGTACTCTGCAGATGAAGAGTTGTTTCTGCAGAATCACCTTCAGAGAGGAGGGCTCTCTGACAGAAGGAGGCCCCTGTTCTGTCCCTGGGGAAGGAGTGAGTGGGTCTAAACATTTCATGCTTACAACCAGGGCTGGGAGCAGGGCAGAATCAAATGCCTGGTTAATGGCGGCCCTTGAAGGATGTCTCTTCCCCAGCAAGACAGAGCAACCACTTACTGCCCACTTGTCTTATCAATATCTACTTAGCTTCTACTTCATAGCAAATACCACGCTCTATACTCTAGGGGAAGAGGGTCGATACACTGTTCCTGCTTCTTTGAGGGGGTTGAGAGCAGAAGCTCAAGAGCTAAAAGCATCATAAAAAAGAGGCTTGGGCCTTGTTTTCTGAGGAACGGTCAACACACCTGCTTCAGTGAATCGATGTCTCTTGTCAGAACTCTACTGGCTAGAGATACAAGCTCTGGGAGGAGGAGCAGATGGGGGAGTGGAATGGCTGGGACAAACCTTTAATGATACGGGAAGCTATCAGTCTTTAAATATCCAAGTGAAGCAACAAAAAATGCTTTCTAAAAGACGGGCTTGAAGTTTAGAGGGGGAGAGATCATTTCTAGCGTGGGGGCTCTAGGAGCAATGTGTTGAATTGATTTTGCTATGAAGCAGAAGTAAATGTTGATGAGTATGTGGGGGTGATAAATCAATTCGATTTGCAAATCCATCTGCAAATTGATTTTTGGTGGGTTGGTTTTCAAGGACTTGGTCGGCCTCCGGCATGTGCTATGAGTATATGGAGGGGTCCTTTGGGAGGGTGGCAGCTCTCACCTCCCTCCAGGACCTAGAAGGCAGACCCTGAAGGTCCAGAGCAGGGTAGGGCCACAGGAAGTGGAGAGCCCCTCTTACTTGCCTCTCTGGAGGGACACCTGCATGATGTCAGACCTGTTCTACTCACCGCACAGCATCACTGTGACAATGACACTGTAGAATTTGACTTATGGTCAAGTACCCCACAATATTATTATCGTTTGTGGAGCCTGGATTTTGTACCCACTGCCCCTCCCCCCAACATCCATTCACAGCTTAGCAGCTCTGACCCGGCCCCTCCCTTAGGACTCTGAGGTGACCCTGATGCCCCAGGCTCCTAGAATCAGACATTGCTTGAGTTAAAGGGACCCTAGAAGTCGTGGTATCCCTCTCGGTGTTGGCACTGTTGGTTTAGGTGAAGAACAGTGGCAGGTGTGGACTCCCAGCTCCGTTAGGACTTACTTTCCTGGGAAGCCAGGGATCCTAAGGGAGTGTGTCCTGCCCCTCAGCTGCATGCAGAGGGAAGAGTTGCCCAGGTTGTCTGGTTCTAGTCCAGCCTGCCCCAAGCACAGGCCTCGTCCAGATCCAGGACCCGCTCTTCTGGACTGAGCTCAGCGTGGGTGGGGTGGTGTGCTCACCACTTCAGCCCCTTTCTCTGCTGGGCTGCAGGAGAATTAAGCTGTTCCTTCTTAGAACGAAGTGACCTCTGCCCACTCCTCAACCCCTGGGGAGTCACACCCACGTCCTCTGACAGAGAAACTACCAAGAACCTGCCCGAAAAGATGGAACCAAGTAGACACCATCCTGTGACTTGGGAGAGGGCTAAAGGCTTCTCCCTCCCCCTCCACATAAGCATTATGATTATTTTCATAGAGAAAACCAAGTCTGTGGGATCGGATCTCACAGGCCTGGTGTCTGGAGTTAATGGGGTGTGTCAGCTGGAGGAACGATAGGGTGACACTGGAGCTCAATGTTCCTAAACTTGTCTGACCTACCACGGAGGCCCTCGGGCCTCTTCCTGCCCAAGTCAGTGAAATAGACCGTTGGGAGCCATACCCGCGCCCAGGCAGCTCAGAGGCTGGAGGAAGGAGGCCAGTGTTGGGGCTGAGCTGAGCCGTCAGGTGAGAATGCCTTGGGGAGAAGGCCTTGGCGGGGAGCCTGCTAGAAGGTTAACCAGTACCTTGCCTGACTCCATGGTTCCTGGGAGAAGAGATTGAGGCACCTGGGGGCCTACCTTGCCAAAAGGACTGTTTTGGTTTGTAAGTTTCCACGGCATTTGTGTCCAGAGAGAAGTTGAAGTTGAAGCATGTGCATACAGACAGGAAGTTTTGTCATCTCTACTCCTGGCACGTGGGAGTCAGCTATCTGTACCAGTGGCCCACGAGGCCCTAAAAAGAGAACACAGGGCCGTCCTCTGTCCTTCTGAAAGCTTTGGGTGACTGTTGAAAACCTAGCTTACCGTCTGGAAGAGAAGCTACCCCAGTAAGATCTCTGCCTTGTCAGGATAGCCCTCAGTGTAAATGTGTATAAACTTCATGCAGATATATAAGACTTCTTGCTTCCATTGTGATCCCTGCGAGGAAACTTCCATCTGGTTCCACCCCCGCTCCAAGAGACTCGCCAGAGATCTCCCTGGATCTCCCAGTTTGGGCATATTCACTGTATCCCAGCACTTGCGTATATGCTGTTCCCTCTGCCAGGGTGCTTTTGCCCCAGATCTTTGCTGGGCTGGCCTGGGTGCTGACGGCTCAGCTAAAGCGTCAGCTCCTAGACAGCTTCCCTGACCTCTATCCAAAGTGGCCCATCCCCCTAGGAATCGGTCTCTCTCTATGCCACTACTGTTTCTTCTTTATAATTGCTAATATTATTTCTGTTTAATATGCTGACTTATCTTCTCCAACCTCCACTAACAGGAACATGAGCTCCCTGAGAGCCAGGCCGCTCCGTAGCGATCACCGCCATATCCCAGTGCCTGGAACGGTGCCTGGAACAGCACCTGGCACCTGGTGGGTGTTCACTCCGTAGCTGCGGAAGCGGTGGGTGGTACTTGGGTTGAAGGAGAAAGGAAGAAGCTGGTTTGGAGAGAGACATGGAAATGCAGGGAGGAGATGCCTTTTCTTTCCACCGGCTTTCTTCTTGTGCCTCTTAAGGGGCTGATCATGTGAGGAAAGAGGCATCCCACGGCCCCCTGGCCCTCTGAGTGCCCTCGCCAATGGGGAGGCTGGGGTCAGGCCGAGGGACTGTCCCCGACAGAGGTGTGTCTGGGGCAGCAGGACCCATACCTGCCACTGCTCTCTGTCTAAACCAAAACACATCTAGCCCCGGGAGCAAAGCCATTGGAAATTTTTCTCTGTGTGGTGCTGGAACCGGGAGCCCCGTGCTGGAAAAAATGGGGTGGGCCCCTTTGACTTGCTGAACTTTAAAAGTAAAGGGACACAGGTGGGAACGGGTTGAAGGAAGCAGGTTTCCTTCTATTTATTTGGTCTGTCCACAAGCTCCAAACTCTTCTAGCACAAGCAGGGTCCCCTTAACCCTGCCTTGTGCCGGCCCCACTTGCTGGTTGGGTTGAGTTCCTTAGAAGCAGAATCTGAGCTGGAGGTTTTTGTGCATAGGGCGCATTGAGGAGGAGCTCTCCGGATGACAACTGGCAAGAGAGGGAAGGAGGATGGGGCAAGTGAAGAAGCCAAGCAAGGCTGTTTCGGCTCAGGTCTGACCGCAGCTCGATTCTCTTAGAGTTCTGGAGCAGGGGTGGCGGCTCAGAGCTGGTCCACCTTGACACAAGGGGACAAGGGGACGGGCCTCCGTAGCCCTAAGCCACACCGTCCTCACTGCAGGTGGCCCCCAGCGGGGTGTCACGACTAGGTGGCTCCTGTCCACCACGGCAACTCTCTGGAGAAGGGTACAGCTATGACAACATTCACAGCTGGGATTAGAACCCATGGCACCACCCGAATTTCCCTGTTGCCAAGTGCCGGTGATAGTACGTGTTTTCTAATGCATTCACCTGGAGTCAGTGTTTTGTGTTTCTGTGTGTTAGCCTTGTTGCTCTCCCAGGTCGGAAAGCTCTCATTTTGTCCTCTTATGAGGTTGAACCGCTGCTCAGAAAACCCATGAACCAAAACTCCCTGGGGAAACACACACACACACACACACACACACACACACACACACACACACGGAAGCAGCCTCAGAGGTCAGGTGCAGGGAACTTCCAGAGGAAGTGAAAGCTGGCCACCCGGGCCAGCTAGCCAGAGCCCACCCCCGCCGCTCGCTTTGCCCTGGGACCCAGAGCGAGCCTCTTTGCCCCAAGTCAACGCTCACCACCCCCTGCGGACAGCAGAACTGAGCCCCTTATTAGTGCCACCGCCACCGTGTGTCCCCTCAGGGTCTGAGAGGCTTTGGAAAGGCCCGGCCACAGACTTTGCACTTACGAAGCAAAGAGGGTCAGACTCTCTCCTTCTCTCCCCTGCTCCTCCCTCCCTGTCTTTCTCTGATGTGCCATTGCCCGAGGGCCCAGCCCTAGGATGCCCAGGAATGGACAGAAGGACAGACAAAAGGCAAAAAAGACTTTCCTAGGACAACTGGGAGGCCGGCGTCACCCCCGTCCTCCAACAGTACTGAGCAAGGACGTGCCCACAGACGCCTAGTCTGAACAAGAGCCAAGGCAGCGGCTGGGCTGCGGCTGCAAACCCATGTGGAAGAAGAAAATAGCAAAGGAAGATGTCATCCAGGCCACAAACGGTCTGTCTCTTCTGCTCCGTGTCTCCCTCGCCCTCTGAATTTTTTCTTCCTACTCACGGGCTCCAGCCTGTTCTGTCCTGTGACTGGTACGTGGCGGGGACAGGAGAACGGGCTCCCCAACTCTGCCCGACCAGATGGTGGCACGCCGCAGGTCCTGGAGCCCACAGGGATCCAGGCTCAGTGCTGCTCCCCCAGACACCAGCTGTCAGCCCCTTGGGTCTTCTGTTTGCTACCACCGAGGGGACCAAAGATTTTTCTCTCCCTCAAACCATACAGTTGGACTCAGAGCCTTTTCTTTCAGGAGGGCTTGGGGGGGCTGATGGCAAGGGCAGCTGACACAAAGGATGGGGGCCACCAGCTTCCCCAGGGAGAGTGACTTCTAGGCCAAGACCTTGTAGTATCTCTTTGTGTCTACCTGGGGTGGACAGTCGGTTGGGGTGAAAAGCGAGGAAGTGGTTTTCAGCATGTGTCTACTCCCGGACAATAGAAGGAAGGAGCTACTGATACGCGAATCACAAAGGCCTTACACTGAATGAATCAGCCAGTCTCCAAAGGTTATATACTGTCAGATCCCATTTATCTGACTTCCTTTTTTTTTAGAGGTGGGGGAGGGGCAGAGGGAGAGAGCGAATCTTAAGCAGGCTCCACGGCCAGCATGGAGCCTGACGTGGGACTCGATCTCATGACCCTGGGATCATGACCTGAGCCGAAATCAAGAATCGGACACTTAACCGACTGAGCCGCCCAGGTGCCTTTATATGACATTCTTGAGGGCAAAACTCTAGGGATGGAGAAGAGGCTAGTGGTTGTCAGGGGTCGTGAGTGGGGAAGGGAAAGGCAAAGCAGGCGGGAGTTTTGGGGAGGAGGGGTAATGGAATTGTCGTGTATTCTGATTATGGGGACAGTTACGTGAATCTGTACATGTGCTAAAATTTAAATAGTACACCCAGGGAGAAAGTCGATTTTAGGGGCGCCTGGGTGGCTCAGTTGGTTAAGTGTCTGACTTCAGCTCAGGTCAGGATCCCGGGGTCCTGGGATCGAGCCCCACATCAGGCTCCCTGCTTAGCTGCGAGTCTGTTTTCTCCCTCTCCCTCTGTGATCTCTCTCGCTTTCACTCTCTCAAATCAATAAATTAAATCTTTTTTAAAAAAGTCAATTTTACTGTAGTGACAATTTTTCAAATAAGAAAAAGTTAACGATGATAATAATGCATGGCATTTGCTTCCTGCGGACCTGCAGTATCTCTAATATCTCATTTATTCCTCTCAATAAGCCCATTTGGTGCTTCGGTGACACAACTTGTTCATGGTCATGTACTAAGGGTGGCAGAGCAGAAACTTGAACCCATGTCCGTCTGACTCGAGAGCCTGAGATCTAACTGATGTGAGAAACAAAGGCAGAAGAAACATTATTGAATTTCCTTACTACTTGCAGCCCATTGACAAGTCCTTGAGGCGGGCAGAGTGACATTCCTCTAGGGACTCAACTGCCTGGATGTTGACACTTTCCTAAGGGCAAAAAGGCAATCTTAGCTGGACCCCCAGGATCCTGTAAGTCTACTTTAACAATAAAAAAATTCCTTTGGAAACTTCCTTTATCTCTTACCCGCCCCACCCCATACAGGTTGGCAATCATCCCCCGAGGATATGACCTGCTGATATACATCTGAAGGGTCTCATTGAGTAAGGGACAGGCGGGGCTAGGTAGGGAGGGATAGGTAGGGGGCTACTGGATCAGGCTCACAGAAATCCCAGAAATGCATAACAAAACCAGAGATAAGAGAACAAACCAGACCACCCTGCCCTGGGGGTCAGAGGTGGGTTTTCTGTTTTGTTGTGTTTTTTTACCGACAGTCACATTGTAAACAGACCCCAAAGAAGAGGTAAGCCATTTAAAGATGTTATTACAAGTCCTTCCTCAAACCGAGACATCACAAGAATGTTAAGGCCAAGGGCTCTGTGGTCTGTTCTAAATAAAAGACTTGTCAGTGGAGGCCCATGTTGGCAACCTGGTCGGGACCCCTCTCCTGAGAGCTTTTTCTGTATCATTGCTTAACAAAACTCTCTCGCTTTACTCATTCTCCTTTGCAAGATTCATTCTTCTACTCCGTGAAACAAGAACCTTGCTCTCTTGCTTCATGACCATTGTGCCTCATTTGCAGGGGAGGACAGGAGTGGGAAATGATCACAGAGGGTGAAGATCCGGGCTTGGAGGGGTTTTCTTCTAATGGAGGGAAACTATCAGGGAGGTGAGGGAGGGTTGGCCCCGGTTATGGAAGGGGCCACAGGGTTGAATTTATATCCACCTGCTTAAGATAACTCTTTGAGACCCCACCCCATTTTGCCAGGTTTCCCCCAGGGTCCAGGGCTGGGTAGCTGATTTGGAGCCTCAGTCCACTGGAAGCCACCCTCACGCTGAAGGAAACACGTGGCTGGACTGGTTAGAACCTTCTGCCCAGGGCCAGTGGTGGGAAAATGGGGATTGGCAGAGAAGGGGACCTTTTTCATTTTTTCCCCCTATTTATATGTCCCATAAATTGACTTCTTTTCCTGTTTTGTTAAGGAATCTTTCATCTGTTGGACGGTGCAGGAAGGGGAGGGACAACCCAGAGCCTGCCCCTCAGATCACTGAAGTTGTCCCACAGAAGTCAGTGGACCTACTGAGTCCTCCATCCTGTAGGGTGAGCGGGGGTGACTCAGCGCAGGGAACATTCTGGTAAGAGGAACCACCAGAAGCGAAAGCTTCTCCGATGTTGGAGAGAAGCAGCACCTATTCAGCAAATTGCAGATGTCTGTGTGTCTCAGGACAGCTAAGCATTAAGCTCTAGGAACAGCATGTGGGAGCTGAGCCTGGGGGGTGGGGGACAGAGCATGCAGGGACGCCAAGCAGACTTTGTCCTAAGGGCAGTGGGCAGGCAGGGGAGGGGGTGGGGGGATGGTGACACTTAGAAGGGTTACTCGAGACTGGCCGACGGCAGCGGTTATATCCAGGTTATATCCAGGAGTGAGACTGAGTGGGCTGGAGTCTGCCAGTGGATAGGTTCAGAAGGTATTTAGGGAGTATGGACAGGCCTTGGAGGCAAAGCAGGATGGGAGTGGGGAGGAAGGGAGAACTCACAGAGGTCCGACTCAAGAAAGATGCTTTTTCTTGAGATGGGAACACAGGAAGAGGTGGGGTTGTGAGCAGAAGTTTGCTTGTGGAAACATTCTATTTTAGGTGCTCCTGGGTGGTCGGAGTGCAGATGTCCCTGGTGGTTAATTGCAACATTCCGGAGCTCAGGGAGAGCTGACCTGCAGTGCGGGCTTGGGGGCCACCAGCATATGAATGGGTCTAAGGAGGCTTAGAAGTACACAACCTGACCAGGAAAAACTGGGAAGAGAGACATGAAGAAGGACAAGGCACAGCCCTGGGGCCCCCACGTCTTAACTCAGTCATTCCCACACCACCCTCACTGTATTAGCCCTGTCAGTACACTTCTTCTATTGTCTTCTATTAAATAGAAAGTTCTTTTAGTTCTCTCATTTTCAACGTGACGGATTTATTTCAAAGGAAAATTTACATAATAGGTGAAAAATCAACATCGTAGCCATGACGAACACTGATGATAAACAAATACAATGGAAACAAAGCAATACTGCACAATTCTAGCTTGATAAAGGAAAGATGCAAATATTCGTCCTGCATGCCCCCAACTGAGACTTGGTCCCCAGAAGAAGCCAGGATTGGGAGAAAGTGGAAAAGGAAGTAACTCTTTGGCGACACCTGGTATCAGCTGTCTTGGTACCAGTGGGATACACACCCTTTGTTTCAGGGAGGGGCCCTCAACCTTTATCTCTAAAGGACCAGAGTCAATATTTAGGCCCCTGAGGGCCACTTACATCCCTGCTGAGTATCCCCTCCCCTTCCCGGCCTTTGCTTACAATCCTTTCCAACTGTTCTTAGTGCAGGTTGGGTAAGACAGGCCCGTGGCTGGATTTGGCCCGCGGACTGTGGTTTGCCACCCCCTGATTTAAAGGATGGAGAGAAGGGCAGACCCCAAAAGAGACAGGGTGCCACAAGGGAGTTCCTAGGCATTCAACTCCTGACCACGAATCAGCGTCCTGGCCCCAGCCACGCATGACCCTTCTCTGCCCGTTTTCAGGCTCCTCCCACACAGGGTAATTCTTTATCCCCCAGGAGTCTTGTGGGAGATTTGGCCACACCTCCTTTGCTGATGGTGGCACAGGGTCGGAGACTCAGAACCCAGTGTTCAGAAGCCACTCTGGGGCTAAGTCCGCCTTTCAGCACCAATGTCTTCCTCTTCTGACGTCACTCCTTGCTTACTTCCTTCCCTTCCGGGCCCCTCTGCACCTCGGCCGAAGGCCTCACTGTTCCTCTCTCCCTCTCTGAGGATTAGCCACACTGAGGTCACCCCCAATGACCTCCGATCACTGTGGCTGCCAGCAAGTCCTTTCCTTCCTCAAGGGAAGAGATGAATTTCAGTGACGCCCTCCCCCACCTTGGGTTTCGGTGAGCCTTCCATCCGAGGTGGAAGTGATGTTCTAGGTCTTCCAGGGGAAGGCCCTAAGAAGGCCCACAGGTTCTCATGGAAACTGTCTTTGGGTATTTGTTTAGGGGGGAGCCAGCTGCCTTGAAAGAAGTTGGACAATCCTAAGACCACCATGTTGTAAGGACACCCAAGGTAGTCAAGTGGCGAGAACCCACGGAAAGAGATGCTTGGTACCCCAGCTGTCCCAGCCCAGGAGCCAGACATTTAAGTAGAGAAACCTGCAAATGGGCACCAGCCCCCACTGCAACCTCATGACCCCAAGTAAGAGCTGCCCCACTGAGCCCGGTTGACTCCTAGACCGTGAGAGATAATAAATTATCCTTTTTAAGCCACTACATTTTGGAGTGGTTTTTTACATGGCAATAAACTTCTGGAACACCACCTGAAAGCGAGGTCTCAATCCAGGAAGTTTTCTGTCACACCAAGGCACAAGATTTAAACTCTCTTCTCCATTCCAAACCAGAAGAATTTTCCTCAGCTTTGCAAGTCAATCTCTGGTCCCCTCACCAGAAAATCGTATAAATTTTGCACCCAAATCTAGTTGCTCAGTCTTGAGCAACAGGAGCTGGTCAGTTGTGGCAAGTATTTTTGTTCGGCTGACTGAGTCATTCCCAAAACCTTTCTTCCTGTCTTCCTATCACTGCAAAGCCTGGGATGGCCAGATACACCCTTTCTGGCTTTGCTGTAGAAGGCTTTACTACCCCTTTGGCCAATGTTGTGAAGAAAGTTCACCTGCTGGGTCCTTGAAAACAGTCTTTGCTTGCTGATAAGGAAGAAACTCGGCCTGGTATCACCCCCTGTTTCCTACTTCTGAGCATGGTGTAAAAATGTAATATATGGGGCTGCTGCAACCATTTTGACACCGTGAGGAGAAAGCTAAGAGAACCAGAAAGACCATGGCCCAGAGCCTTGTCATGTTATATGAGAAAAATAAACAACTATTTCTTAAAGACATTGTTGATCCGGGTTTATTATTATTATTTGTGATACTTTTCTTACTGTGGCATCAATCTTGTCCACTTTAGGGGTGCCTGGGTGGCTCAGTCAGTTAAGCATCTGCCTTCGGCTCAGGTCATGAGCCCGGGGTCCTGGGATCGAGTCCTGCATCGGGCTCCCTGTCAGCGGGGAGCCTGCTTCTCCCTCTGCCTGCCACTTCCCCCTGCTTTGTGCTCTCTCTCTCTGTCAAATAAATAAATAAAATCTTACGGAAAAAAAAATCATGTCCACTTTAGAGACCAAAGGTCTCGTTTTTCCCTATAAAGAGGGCCTCCCTTTCCAGTCTTCCACGATAAGCCAAATTTTGGTGTCCAGCAGCCAGAGAATCAGATGGAAGGAGAAAGAAGGTCCCTTTACCTGGGGCTTGAGTAGGGGATTGGTGGGGAAGTTTCTGGCACTGAAGTCTTGGGGTACAGTTGATGTATACTCTCCCTACTCTAGAGCCTAAGGACCTTCCCTAGCTTTAGCCCTGAGTCCTGCGTATTTGAGGAATCAAAGATGCCACCCCTGAACTGAGCACCAGGAAGCGCCCCCTGACACTGGTGATGGGCAGGGTCAGCGGCAGCTCCATGGACACAGCCATGGAGAGTGAATCAAATAAAGAGACTGGGCTGCAGTCCCAGCTCTGCCACTAACCGTTTGTGTGTCCCTGTATCTCACCCAACTCCCCTGAGGGCAAGTGCTCTGAGCCTTCATCCGTGAATAGGACACTCTGTGTTCACAGGGAACCGGCTCGCCCCAGGTCCCTGGTCTCTGGGCCTCTTCTCACAAACACAAGTCATCCAGGGCAGTGAGGGGTCCACAGACAGCAGTTAGCAATGCCATTCCGGGAGCTTCCATCTTCCCAGGTCCTTGGAAGTGGGAACCCGAGACCCTGGAGGGCTGAGAGCAGCTCACAGTCACGCGGTGGCCCTAGCGCCAGGTGCAGTGGGGGGCAAGGGGCAGGTGGGAGGCGGAGATGACTCTGGGGAAATCCCACCTGAGCAATGTGGAACAGGGAAAGGATTCAGGTTCCTAAGCTCCTTGATCTGCCGTCAGCCCCCTCCGGCTTGCTTCCTGCTGTTGGGACAGAGAGGTGGGTGGGTGCCAGGCTACACAGTGGTATGGGGGATCCCAGAAACCTAGGAGCCCTGGCCTCTGGAAAGTTTGGTTTTTTTCCCCCTGGTTTTCTGGGAGGTTGAGCTGCTGGGAAGTTCCCACCACACGCTGTGCCTCTGGCTTTCCTGGAACCTTCTGTAGAGCGATCATGGTCTTGGGAGTGCTTCACGCAATTTTTTCACACCTTATCTCATTCAGTTCTCCCGGAGTCTGACAAGTGTTCTGTTGGCTTTACAGATTAGGAAACAGGAACAAAGAGGCTGGGTAATCTGCCAGGAGGCACACCAGCCAAGGAGTGACACAACCACAGTTCCCACTCAGGCTTATTGCCCTTACTTACCTCCTCCTTCAGGCTGGCTTCCCCATCACCTGGCGTATGGCACACAGGGCTCCGTGGGGTCTGGTCCCCACCGGCTCTCATCTCCTTCTAATGCTGTTGCCACACCGCGTCCCCCAGACCAGCGTCTGCAAGAGCTGTTGCCTCAGCCCGTTAAGTCCTTGTCCCCCTTCCCAACCCTAAACACACACACACACACACACACACACACACACACACACTCCTCCCTATTCTTCCTGGCTAATTTCTGTAAGGCCCCCAGGCTCAGTTCCTTCCCGTGGCCTTGCCTCTTAGGTGGGGGTTAAGTTCCACAGTGGGGGGCAGGGTGAAGACCTACATGGGAGGCCACCCCACCAGTCCTCCAGGAGCCCACTCAGCCAGCGTTCCCTCCAGCGTCGCAACCATTGCCCTTTCTCCTGTGAACATCAGGCAAGCGGATTCTTTGCATTTAGGGGACATGTTATGCATCAGAGTGATCCTTCACATGGTGGCACATTCTCCCTGAGGACATGCGGATTCACACCTCCTGTCTCACCCCCACACTGGCCCTGATGCTCTCGGAGTGGGATGGTGGCCTGCGTTGGCGGAGTGGGGTCACGGAAGCTTCCTGCAGCTGATTCCCATGGTGTCACATCCTATGTGCATGCAACTCTTTCCATTTCAATGATTTGAGCTCAGCAAAAAGACACTAAAGATAGAAAGCTGTGAATGCAGATGCTAATGCCAAATTTAAGAAAATGCTTGAATTCTCTTGAAGAGAGATGTGTGGGGAGCGCTACGCTGGGACTTCTACTGAATCTGCAATATTTTGTTCTAATATTTTATTACTTGAAAAATAAGAGCCACGTATGGTATAAAGTTGAGGCTGGTGGTAGGTACACTGATCTCTAGCACATCATTGCTTGTCCTAAGCTTGAAATAGTTCATAATTAGCACTATTTGCCATGTTTGTTCTTCTGTGGGGCATTGTGGTAGGGTGAATAATGGCCCCCCAAAGATATTTGGGTCCTTATCCCAGGACCTGTGAGTATGTTACCTTATACAGCAAAAGGGACCCTGCAGATATGATTAAGTTGAGGATTTTGAGACAGGGTTATCTGGGTGGGTCCGATGTAATCCCAAAGGTCATTATAAGAGAGGGGCAATTGCAGGAGACCAAGAGTCAGGAGATGTGAAGACAGAAGCATAAATTGGGGTGATGTGGTTATAGGTCGAGGAACATGGGCAGCCCCTATGAATTAGAAAAGTCAAGGAGCTGATTCTCCCTGAGAGTCTCCAGAAGGAATGTGGCCCTGTTGACACCTTTCTAGCTCCTATAGGACTCATTTTAGACTTGACCTCCAGAACTGTAAGATAATAAGCTTGTGCTGTTCAAAGCCACTAAGTTTATGGCAATTTGTCACAACAACATGCATTTGGATGGTCAACGAGTACACCAATGGGTGGTGATGCAATTTCTTGCAGTGGGAACAAGAAGGCCAGGGGAGGCAGCCCTCCAACCCAGG
Organism: Leptonychotes weddellii; assembly: GCF_054177405.1. Classification (NCBI taxonomy): domain Eukaryota; kingdom Metazoa; phylum Chordata; class Mammalia; order Carnivora; family Phocidae; genus Leptonychotes; species Leptonychotes weddellii. Next base: position 8,379,151 of record NC_138379.1, read on the forward strand.
ATAGCCCTGCTGGGATTCCTGAGTCCTGTGTTCCCAGCCCTATGCTTTGGCTAGAGTCCAGTCAACTCTAACTTCAGCAGGAGAGCAAAGATGCAAATGGT
>NC_138379.1:8379351-8387788 GCF_054177405.1 Leptonychotes weddellii
CCCCCCCCCCCCCCCCCGCCGCCTCCTTGTTCTTCTGCTGCTCTGGAGGTCACTGGGCAGGTGGCTTCTGACCTCCAAGCCAATTCAATAATTCTTTGTGAGCACCCAGTCTGCAACAGTGCTGAGTTCTGGGGGTGGGAGGGATGGGGTCCTTTTGGAGATGCCCTGCCCAACTCACCTTAGGAGTTTACAGTCTCACAGGGGAAACTGTGACACATACCTGGACAGTTGCAGAACAAGGCACGTGACTAGCAGGAGGGGGGCTCCGAGATCCCCCACTTACTGATTCACCTAATTGTTAGGGGTCCAAACTCATTGCCCATCTGCCCCCGTAGACTCTAAACTCTGAAAATGGGGTCCTTTGTCCTGAAGGAGCACAGGATCTTACTAGAGAGACAAAAACACAGAAAAATACAAAATTCACTAGCAATACCCAGTAGTATTGGTAAGGATGTGAGTGCCCTCTTATTGCCAGGACAGCTCTGAGGACTCAGAGAGGAGAGAATAGTGAAGGCTCTTCAGGGGAGGTGGGAATCCATTTGGGTTCTTTAGACCCTCAGAACTTGTGGTGGGAAAGGCATGGAGTCGTTCTCAGCCATGGGGGGTGCGGTCAGAAATTTGAAGGGAGGGACGCCTGAGTGACTCAGTTGGTTAAGCATCTGCCTTCAGCTCGGGTCGGCACCCTGGGGTCCTGGGATCGATCCTGCATCGGGCTCCTTGCTCGGCGGGGAGCCTGCTTCTTCCCTCTGCCTGCCGCTCCCCCTGCTTGTGCTCTCTCTCTCTTTAACACATAGTTAAATAAAATTTGAAGGGAAAGGGACAGAATGAGCAAACGTGTGAAGGTGCTGACAGCAAAACGTGTTCCCAGGGGCGCCTGGGTGGCTCAGTTGTTAAGCGTCTGCCTTCGGCTCAGGTCATGATCCCGGGGGTCCTGGGATCGAGCCCCGCATCGGGCTCCCTGCTCGGCGGGAAGCCTGCTTCTCCCTCTCCCACTCCCCCTGCTTGTGTTCCCTCTCTGTCAAATAAATAAATAAAATCTTTAAAAAAAAAAAAATAACGTGTTCCCAGTTATGAGTTGGCCAGGAGGGGCTGGTGTCAGCTGCTGGGGAGGTTGGGTTTTGTGGGAGGGAGGGAGAATAATCTACGCTCATTAAATGAAACCCACGTCAAACCCGAGTGCCCCTTTAGTGATGCATCAGTGCCTCTCTAGAACCTGTTCAACCTTCCCTTGCGAGTCTGTCAGGGCAGCATGGAGCAGGAACTCAGGGGTTCCAGAGCTTTGGGCAGGGCAGGTGGCCTGAGCAAACAGGGCAAGGAGGAAATCTCTGAGAGGGAGGGACAGTCTTATAATCCAATGTGCTCAAAGACATGGGGGCAGGGTAATGTGTCGAAGTGATAAAGGTTAACTGGAAGATTTCAGTAAAGGAGATTATTCCCAGGAATAATGAGAGTCACTGACAAAGATTCATGGCCAGTCACCTTCCCTGGAGAAGGGAAACCAATCAAAACTTCAGTAGGAAGCAGCTAGAATATTTTGTTGCTCACATTAAAATCTGGCCAAAGGACAATGGAGAGCCACTGTTGCCCAGACAGAGGGGGTCCTCTGGACAGTCAGTAGGAAGAAGATAAAGCAGGGGGGCTGCCCCACAGTGGCTGAGTCCACATGGAGGATGGGGGACTCAGGAGCCAGTGGGGACCAGGAGGGAAGGAGGGGACATGACATTGCACAGAGCCAGTTCCAATCTGGGCTTCAGATGAAATGTTAGAGAAAAAACAAGGGCAAAAAAAGGACTTGGCGGATATGATGCCATCGGAACACGAGAGAGAAAGGGGTAGAGAGAAGAGATGAGAGCTGCAGGCCAGCGAGGTTGGGGGAGCCATGAAGATAATGTGCAGTAACCAAGATGGGGTAAGAACAAGATGATCATGCAGAAAGCAAAGGCTCTGAGAACAATAGGTCATGGGAAAGAAGAACAAAGACCCCAGAACAGTCATATTGTAGCCCCCAGGATTCGGTTACACAAAGGGGACTAAGAGCATCTGCCAAACACAGTGACAAGTGCCCCGCTGTCTGGCTGGGCTAGGAAGCCGGGCTCCATAGAAAGTGTGGACATACAGCAAGCCTTCATGAATTGGGTGGGCTTTCTTTGTGGAGTGAGACGGGCAGGGTCTTGCACTCCAGCAGGGATGACTGTAAGTCCTCGTCCAGGCCATTCGGGGCGTTGGAATGTTCTATGGCAGCGTTGCTATGACAACACTCAGAAGTCAGAGCCTCTCTCAGTTGCCAATGTTTTATAGTTTCTGATAGTTCTCTGTGATCTGGACGGGAGGGTAGGGAACCTCACAAGGGACAGTATGACACAGTGGTTGAAGTGCAGGCCCTACGCTCAGGTGGCCTGGGTTCATATCCCTGCTTAGCTCCTTTCTAGCAGGGAGAATGTTGGCCCTGATTTTATGATCTGAAAAATGTGTATAATGATAATACCCACCTGACAGCGTTGTTGTGCATAGTGAATGAGTGCAGATATGTTAAGTGCTTGGAACAGTGACACGTTAGTAATTAGGATTTATTAGAGTTCACAAGCCCAAAACACTGGGACAGGAAGTAGGAAGCCCTAAATTGGGGAGGGAGAAGCTGCTTTTGGGTAGGCTGTTGGTGTGGCTTATCTAGTGGGGGTTCAGAGAGATGGGTGGGGGCTTCCTACTAGGGGTTTGGGTGTGACCCTTCCTGGGTTCACTGGCATTTCCTATTGAACCAAGTCGAAGAGACACAGCAAAGGCCTCATCTGTTCACCAAGTAATCAATAATGCTTGCCCTGGCTGAGTTGTGTGCTGGGTCCTGGGCTTCATTGCTCCCGGCCCTGGAGATCTGTCACACGGTCCAGCTATTTGACATCTAAAGAAACAAAATCAGAGATTTGGGTTCTGCCACTGGCTAGCATTTTTTTTTTTTTAAGATTTTATTTATTTATTTGAGAGAGAGAGAATGAGAGACAGAGAGCATGAGAGGGAGGAGGGTCAGAGGGAGAAGCAGACTCCCTGCCGAGCAGAGAGCCCGATGCGGGACTCGATCCAGGGACTCCAGGATCATGACCTGAGCCGAAGGCAGTCGCTTAACCAGCTGAGCCACCCAGGCGCCCACTGGCTAGCATTCTGACCTTCTTTGCCTTGGGTTTCCTCCTCTATCTCAGAGAGCCGTTGTGAAGATCTCTAATGAGTAAAGTAAGCAGAGGCAAACAAAACCGGGTCCCTCCTGAGCACTGTTTACAAAGCTCGTGTGCCAATAGGTTGGAGCCCTAACTGAAATAGAAACTATGAAATTAATAGAGACTAGCTTTAAGGTAATATCCTTACGGACTAGGGGTAAAGAAGGACTTCTTTTCACAACTTCAAAAGCACAGTCATAGGACTCAAAATTACTGTGATCCCTTTAAATATAAAACGAAAGACACAACGGTCAAAGATAACGAACAGATAACAGATTGGGAACAGAGAGCGCAATCTCTAAAGCCAAAAGGACCTGCAGATATGGACCTATCTAGAACAAACAGGACCTCCTGCTCATCGACAAGACAGAGAGAAGAACTGAACGGAAAAATGGGCAGAGTATAAGGGGTACTTTTCAGAATAAGAAACAAAAGATCTAAACAAACACATGGAGAGAAGTTTATTGGGTACAAGGTAATTGCAAATTAAACCAACGAGATATCACTTTCCAGCTGTTTGGCAAAAATGTTAAAAGCTGAGTGATACCCACCGGGTTAAGGATACGGAACTATAAGCTCGCTACAGGACTGGTGGTGAGGTGTAGGGGGTATGCGTGTCGTGCAGAACAACCTGCCATCCTTAGCCGGACTATCTCCGTGTATGCCCCACAGCCGATAACCGATGACCTGCTCCTGGGCGTGTGCGTGTGTATCCTGAACCCTCTCGTGCAGGGGACACGTGTATGCGATGCTCATCATAGCTAAGGGTTCTTGTGGGGACAGGGAACTGGGCACAATCCAGGTCCCTTCAGGGCGGGCATGGACAGGTTAAGACCTGGTGGCAGCATTCTATGGATTATCACGCAGACATGAGCACGGACGAGATGCACAGATTCTTAGCAACACAGGTGGATGAGACAAAGCCAGTGCCAGAAGAAAGCGTGCATGCAGCCTGATTTACGTGAACATAGCCAACAGGAATATAAACGAAAATACATGCATAGAAAACAACAAACAGAAATTCCAACAACACAAACGGGCAAACAGGAAACACGTGAGGATGGCTGGTTGTGGGGGAGAGGGGAATGGGAATTGCGCTAAAAGGACGTAGCTGTCTAGAAAAAGGGTTTAGCACAGAAACTGGCAAGCAGTAAGAGCTCCTCGAGTGTTCGTTATTACTGATTAACCAAAAAAGAATAGTCCGACAATATTTGCAAGTCGAATTATTATGCTGTACACCTTAAGCTTATACAGTGTTGCATGTCGACTGTATCTCAATAAAACTGGAGGGAAGACAAAGAAAAGTCCAGGCAGTGAATGCTACTCCCCAAGCGCGCATTTTGGTAAGCTCCAAGAGGAGACAGGGTCCGATTAAAATTTACAACTTCAAAAAAAAAATTAATTAATTACATTTAAAACTTCTGCCCTGAAAAAGACAGTATCAAAAGAATGAGAAGACAAGCCACAGACTCAGAGAAAATATTTGCAAAAGACACATCTGATAAAGGCTGGTGTCCAAGGTGTACAAACAACTCTTAAAACTCAACCATAAGGGGCGCCTGGGTGGCTCAGTCGTTAAGCGTCTGCCTTGGGCTCAGGTCATGATCTCAGGGTCCTGGGATCCAGCCCCGCATGGGGCTCCCTGCTCGGCGGGAAGCCTGCTTCTCCCTCTCCCACTCCCCCTGCTTGTGTTCCCTCTCTCGCTGTGTCTCTCTCTGTCAAATAAATAAATAAAATCTTAAAAAAAAAAAAACTGGGGCGCCTGGGTGGCTCAGTTGGTTAAGTGACTGCCTTCGGCTCAGGTCATGATCCTGGAGTCCCGGGATCAAGTCCCGCATCGGGCTCCCTGCTCGGCGGGGAGTCTGCTTCTCCCTCTGACCCTCCTCCCTCTCATGCTCTCTGTCTCTCATTCTCTCTCAAATAAATAAATAAAATCTTTAAAAAAAAAAAAACAACTTAACCGTAAGAAAACAAGCAACCTGATTTTTAAAATGAGCCAAAGACCTTAAAAGACACTTCACCAAAGAAGGTATACAGTTGGCAAATAAACAAATGAGAAGAGGCTCTACGTCACGTCATTGCAGAAGCGCAAATAGAACAACAATGAGATAACACCACACACCTATTAAAATGGTCAAAATCCAGAACGCTGACAACGCCAAATGCTCTTAAGAATGTGGGGCAACAAAAACTCTCCTTTATTGCCAGTGGGAATGGGAAATGGTACAGACACTTGAAGACAGTCTGGAAGTTTCTTACACAGCTAAACATACTCTTACCATATGATCCAGCAATATGCTCCATGGCGTTTACCCAGGGGAGCTGAAAACATGTTCACAAAAAACCTGCACACGATGTTTCTAGCACTCTGATTCATAATTACCCAAACGTGGAAGCAGTCCAGATGTCCTTTGGAAGGTGAATGGATAAATAAACTGGTCCATCCAGACAATGGAATATTGTTCGGCACTATCTAGCCATGAAAAGACGTGGAAGAAACTTCAATACATAATACTAAGCGAAAGAAGCCAACCTGAAAAGGTGCATACTGTATAATTTCAACTATGTGACTTTCTAGAAAGGGCAAAACTGTGGAGATAGTAGAAAGATCAGTGGCTGCTAGGTGTTGAGGAGGGGGCATTAACTGGTAGAGCACACAGGATTATTAGGGCAGTGAAGATACTCTGTATGATATTCTAATGATGGATACATGTCCTTACACATTTGTCCAAACCCACAGAATGTACATCAAGAGTGAACCCTACAGTAAACGGTGGACATTGGATGATCATGATATATAATGGGGAGAATCTGTGCATGGGGGCGGGGCACGAGGTGTATGAGACATCTCCATACCTTCCTCTCAATCTTGTTGTAAACTTAAAACTGCTCTTTAAAAAAAAGAGGTCTTTAAAAAAAAAAAAGAAAAAAGAGGCAGGGTCCACACCTGTCTTGCCTCCGCCATTTTTCAGGGGCCTAGAACAGTGTCTGGCAATGAATATGTCTTGAACGACTGAACAAAAGCTGGTGAGTGTCTCAGCAGAACACTCAAGTCTTCTACACAACCCAGAGGAACATTCTGGTCCTTTTCTCAAAGGGCTGAGTTAGAGCTGACCACGTTTTGTATTTATACGTCTCGTCTACAGAGATCTCAAAGCCCACTCATGTCAGCTAGCTGTCCCTACAATGCCACCTCCCTTGAGTTAGAACTCAAGGCCCTTGCTGTGACCTCTGGTGGCTTCCATACCTTTCCGTGAACTCCGGTGGAAGAGCCACTCCCAGGGTTTGTTGACCCACGAAGCGCTAGCACTCGGTAAGCTAAGGGAAGTGAGTCAACCTCTGCCACACGTGGATCCAAACAGAAGGGACAGCAGACTTCAGGGCATGAAGAAACACATCTGACAACTTTGTTACTACATCAAGAAAGCTGGAGTCAGCAGGAGCATTCTGCAGTCAGCAGACGCCCACAGGATGTGACAGGGCCTGTTTTGACCGCACCCCTCCAAGAAGTTCCAAGACAAGCCAAAGGGGAAAGCCCAGACACCATGACTGGCAGAAAAGTGGCCATTTGGACAACTATTTGGTATTTTGCAAAACCACGTCTTCAACAGATAAGGCAGGACATTCGTGTTGCTGTGTGTGCACAGACCAAACCGCTTCAGGAGAATGGCTCCTGACCACAAAAACACCTGGTCCGTGACCCTCCCACGTGAAACCATCACGTCCTGGCGGCTGGGCTTCCGTAGCAACTTTTAATGTGCCTCCGCTGCTCCCACCTTGCTCCTGGAGGCCGTGGGCTTCCTCTAGCAACTTCAGGGCAGCGTCGAATGTTGGTTGCACGTTAGAATTATGCAGAGAACTTTTTAAAATCCCAGGATCCAGGCTGCACCCAGACCCATTAAACTAGAACCTGTGGGAGTTGGCTGTGGGCATCAGTGCTCCCCAAACTCCCCAGTGGGTCCCAGGGGAAATGGCTTTGCTGCGGTCCCACAAGTGGGACCCAAGGGCCTTCAAACTCAACCAGCCACCAGAGCCTCAGTGTCCCTCCTCCCAGATCGGCCATTTGCCTGGTGCTAATCGGAGGGGACGCCACGAGAGCCCGCTGCCGGCTTCTGGAGAAACTTCCAGCATGGTGGTGGACAGGGGTAGGGTGGTGAGGGCGGGGCCCTCTGGGATCCACTCCTTTCCTCCAGCTCTCCTCGATTCCACCTCAAGCCGGTCCGTTCCATAGTTCTCCTGGCGTGGAAGGGTGGGACTGGATATAAGTGGACAAAATACCAGACAAAACTGAGAAAGTATGAGAAGATTTGATACCATCTGCCAGAGTTAGGGGCAGGCGGTGATCATGGCAACCGTGTGGTTCCTTAGAGAAACCCTCCAGATAGCTAACACTAGAGATGACAATAGCTAATCCATCCTTCCTTCCTTCCTTCCTTCCTTGATTTGAGAGAGAGAAAGGGTGTGTGTGAGAGTGGGGGGAAGGGCAGAGGGAGAGGGAGAGAAGCAGACACCCCGCTGATCGTGGAACCTGATGCAGGACTTGATCCCACAACCCATGAGATCGCGACCTGAGCCAAGAGTTGAACGTTTAACTGACAGAGCCACCCAAGCACCTCAATACTTTTCTTTTTAAGTGGTGGTAAAATACACATAACCTAAAATGTATAGTTTTCACCATTTTTAAGTATACAGTACAATGGCATTAAGTACATCACGCTGTTGTGCAACCATCTCCACCATCCATCTCCAGAACTTTTCCATCTTCCGAGACTGAAACTCTGTCCCCATTAAACAAAAATCCCTACTTCCCCGTCCCCCCAGCCCCTGGCAACCACCATTCTGTTTTCCGTCTCTGTGAATTTGACAATGCAGCTACCTCATACAAGTGGAATCACAGTATTTGTCCTTTTGTGACTGGTTTATTTTCCTCAGCATCACGTCTTGGAGGTTCCTCCATGTTGTGGTACGAGTCAGAATCTCCTTCCTTTTTATTTATTTATTTATTTATTTATTTTATTTTATTATTTTTTTTAAAGATTTTATTTATTTATTTGAGAGAGAGAGCATGAGTGGGGGTGGAGAGGGGGAGGGCAGAGGAAGAGGGATAAGCAGACTCCCTGCTGAGCAGAGAGCCCAACTCGGAACCTGGGATCATGACCTGAGCCAAGGCAGATGCTTAACCCACTGAGCCACCCAAGCACCCATATATATTTTTTCTTTTTTTAGATTTT
>NC_138379.1:8388288-8407948 GCF_054177405.1 Leptonychotes weddellii
AAAAAAAAAAAAAAAAGAAAGTAAATTCGAGGAGTGCATTCGTGTCCTAGGGCTGCTGAAACAAATTACCACAAACTGGGTGGCTCCAAACAATAGAAATGCATTGTCTCATAGTTCCGGAGGCCAGAAGTCTGGAATCAAGGTGTTGGCCGGGCCATATTCCCTCCTAAGGCTCTAATGGGGGAGGATCTTTCTTTGTTTCCTCCAGATTCTGGGGGCTTCAGATGTTCCTTGGATTGTGGCAACATCACTCCAATCTCTGCCCCTGTCTTCACATGGCCATCTCCGCTATGTCTGTGTCTTCCAGGGACGCTTGTCATTGGCTGTAGGGCCCACCTGGCTAATCCCGGATGATCTTACCACAAGACCCTTAACTTCATTATATCTGCAAAGACCGTTTTGTCCAAGTGCATGGACAGATCTCTTTGGGCTCCACCACTCAAGCCACTGCCAGTGATATTCCCAGCGTTTGGGAAACGCACTTGAACACTTCACTTAGTCATACCTGTTGTGAACCTACTACGTGCCAGATGCCGATCTAGATGCTGGGGGACACAGGAGTGCAGGTTCCCGCTCTTCACGGAGCTTCCATCCAAGGGGGAGGAGACGGGCCATACTATTAGACAAATAAACAAGAAATATTAGGGAATGGCGAGGGCCGTACGGAAAATGCAACGAGGCCATGTGATGGAGCCGACTCAGAGGGGGAGGCCTTACTGCAGAGGTGATGTGAAGCTGGTGTCTGAGTGCCAGGAAGGAGCCAGCGTGCAAAGACTTGGCAGAGAAACAGCAAAAGCAGGGGCCCTGAGGTGGGAGTGAGCTGAGCACCTTCGAGGCGCAGAAAGACGGCCAGTGTGGCTGGAGCATGGTGAGCAGGAAAGCAAGTGGCAGGAGATGGGGCTGGAGAGGGAGACTGAGTCAGATCACTGGGGGCCTGGAGGCCAGGTAGGAAGCTTGGCTTTAATTCCCGGAGCCGGGGGAATCCATTAAGTTTCAAGCAGGGGAACACTCTGAGCTAACCTAGGATCTGGCTGCTCGGGGGGGAGTGGGCTGAGGAAGGGGAAGGGTCTACAGAAGAGGCAAGTTACAAGTTGGGAGGTTCCTGCTGTGGCAGTCAAAGCAGGGAGACAGGAGTTTGGAGCAGGGCCTGGCTATGGAAGTGGAGGGGAAGATTCCAGAAGCCTCCTGGAGGTACAGGTGAGCAGACTTCCCACAGATTGGTCCTATGGGATGAGGAAAGGAGAGAATCAAGAATGTATCTTAGGTTTTGGAAGTAAGCAATTGAGTTTCCTTTTTTTCTTTTTTTTTTTAAGATTTTATTTATTTCATTGAGACAGAGAGAGAGGGAGAGAGAGAGAGCGTGAGAGGGAACACAAGCAGGGGGAGCGGGAGAGGGAGAAGCAGGCTTCCTGCCAAGCAGGGAGCCCGATGCGGGGCTCGATCCCAGGACCCTGGGATCATGACCTGAGCCGAAGGCAGACGCTTAACGACTGAGCCACCCAGGCGCCCATCTTTTTTTTTTTTTTTAAGATTTTATTTATTTGAGAGAGATTGAGAGAATGAGTGGGGGGAGGGGCAGAGGGAGAAGCAGACTCACAGAGCAGGGAGCCCAACATGGGACTCAATCCCAGGACCCCAGGATCATGACCTGAGCCGAAGGCAGACGCTTAACGACTGAGCCACCCAGGCACCCCTCCTTTTTTTTTTCAATTGTGGTGATATATGCATAACATAAAAGTTGCCACTTAATCCATTTTTAAGTGTACAATCAGTGGCATTAAGAACCACCACGATGTTGTGCGACCATCACCACTACCCACTTCCAGAATTTTCTTGGGTTTATTTTTGTGGACAGAACAATCTGGGTACTCATTGGCTTCTGTGGAAAGCAGAGAGCCGGGGAGTTCCTTGGCAGTTGCTGCTACTGAGCACAAAGACCCGTCTCTGACGTTTCCTCCGATTATTTCCAGTAGGCTCCTGGGCACTGGGAACATGATGTCATGTTTTATTTTTTTCTTGATTTTGCCTCAGTGAATCCTAGAACAACCCTGCGCATGGTGCTGAGTAGTAAGTTCCTCTTAACCTTGATGAGGACCAAGCCCTGGGACTCTATCTTTCCTGCCTCCCAGGCACGCACGCACGCACAGGAGGGTTCTGAGCAGAGCACGGGTTAAAGTCCTTTTGACATTAACCTGAAGTTTTGCTCTCTCTTGTCCACAGTGGGGAATCGGTTACAGAAAGGTAGGCCGAAGGACAAAGAGGGCAGATGTGTCCAACTGAAACCCTAGAGGAGGGAAAACGGGGACTGCAGAGCCCTACAGACGGGGAGGGAAGAGTGGGGAGCCGAGGGCCTGGTTTGCAAAGACACCTTGGCGTCTAACAGCTGGATTTAGAGAAGTCTCTAACTCTTAAAAAAGCAAAGGCACCTATGGAGAACTCTCACTTGGGAATGTGGACTAAGATTGTACCCTTCCCTCCCACTCCTATCTTCAGGTCAGAGCTCCACGGAGTTATGTGTGTGAAGCAGTCACAATTTCCTCTAGAGTTTAATTCAGGATTAAGACAGCGCAGATCTCTTATTTTCTAAATGGTGGCATTTTTATAACCCTCTGGAAAGACGCTTAGTGGGGTATTCTATAGATACTCCTGGAGAGAAGCAATCATATAGGTAAGTTGGCAAACTAGTTAAGAAACTGGCACAGGGAAAACCAACTAATCTTACCATCCTAAAGAACTTACATGATTTGGGCGCCTGGGTGGCTCAGTTGGTTAAGCGACTGTCTTCGGCTCAGGTCATGATCCCAGGGTCCTGGGATCGAGTCCCACATCGGGCTCCCGGCTCAGCGGGGAGCCTGCTTCTCCCTTTGACCCTCTCCTCTCTCATGCTGTTTCTCTCTCGCTCGCTCTCTAATAAATAAATAAATAAAATCTTTAAAAAAAAAAAAAAAGAACTTACATGATTTATCCTCTGTATCAGGTTTCTTTGGCTGCTGTAACAAATTACCACATTCTTGGTGGCTTGAAACAGTGAAAAGTCATTACCTTACAGTTCTGGAGGTCAGAAGTGTCACTGGGCTACATGTGGGTGTCACCAAGGCTGTGTTCCTTTCTGGACGCTCCAGGGGAGAATCTATTTCCTTGCCTTTTCCAGTTTCCAGAAGCTGCCCACATTTCTTGGTTCATGGTGTTCAATGCCAACAATGGTGGGTTGAGTCCCGGCCCTCCAATCTCCTCTTCGGCCTCCCTCTTCAAAATTTGATAACCGCCATGATTACCGTGGGCCCGCTGAATAATTCAGGACAATCTTCCTGTTTTAAGATCAGCTGATGGACAACCTCAATTCCATCCGCAGCCTTAATTCTCCTTTGCCACGTCAGGCAACATATATACATTTTCCAGGGATTGGGGCACAAACATCCTTAGGGCTCGGGGAACAATTCTGCTGTAATTTCTATCAGAAGAGCAGAAATAGGAAGAGTATTTTCAAGTCGGTAAATGAATTCAGTAAAGTCACAGGATACAAAATTAATATAGAAAAATCTATACACTAATAATGAGGTAGCAGAAAAAGAAATTGAGAAAACAATTCCATTTACAGTTGCACCAAAAATGATAAGATACCTAGGAATAAACTTAACCAAGGAGGTAAAAGATCTGTACTCTGAAAACTATAAAACATTGATGAAAGAAATTGAAGACGACACAAACAAATGGAAAGATATTCCATGCTCATGGGTTGGAAGAACCAATATTGTTAAAATATCTGTATTACCCAAAACAATCTACAGATTTAATTCAGTCCCTAGCAAAATACCAGTAACATTTTCCACAGAACTAGAACAAATAATCCTAAAATTTGTATGAAACCACAAAAGACCCTTAACGCCAAAACAATGTTGAGAAAGAACGAAGCTGGAAGTATCACAACCCCAGATTTCAAGATATACTACAAAACTGTATCATCAAAACAGCATGCTACTGGCACAAAAATAAGACACATAGATCAATGGAACAAAATAGAGAACCCAGGAATAAACCCACACGTCTATGGTCAAATAACCTACGACTAAAGAGGCAAGAATATACAATGGGGGAAAAGACAGCCTCTTCAACAAATGGTGTTGGGAGAACTGGACAGCTACTTGCAAAAGAATGAAACTGGATCACCTTTTAATAGCACACACAAAAATAAACTCAAAATGGATTAAAGACCTAAACTTGAGACCTGAAACCATGAAATTCCTAGAAAACGTAGGTAGCAATTTCTTTGACATCAGCCGTAGAAATGTTCTTCTAGATATATCTCCTCAGGCAAGGGAAACAGAAGCAAAATTAAACTATTGCGACTACACCCAAATGAAAAGCTTCTGCACAGCAAAGGAAACCATCAACTAAATAAAAAGACAACCTTTGGAATGGGAGAAGATATTTGCAAATGATATATCTGATAAGGGGTTAATACTGAAAATATGTAAGGAATTTATACAACTCAACACCAAAAAACCCCCCAAATAATCCAATTAAAAAATGGGCAGATGGGTGCCTGGGTGGCTCAGTTGGTTGAGCGACTGCCTTCGGCTCAGGTCATGATCCTGGAGTCTCGGGATCGAGTCCCACATCGGGCTCCCTGCTCGGCAGGGAGTCTGCTTCTCCCTCTGACCCTCCTCTGTCTCGTGCTCTCTCTCATTCTCTCTCTCGCAAAAAAAAAAAAAAAAGGGCAGAGGACCTGAATAGACATTTTTTTAAAAATATGGAATGCTTCAGGGCTTCTGGGTGGTTCAGTCGGTGAAGCCTCCAACTCTTGATTTTGACTCAGGTCATGATCTCAGGGTCATGAGATCAAGCCCCACGTCTGACTCCACACTGGGTGTGGAGCCTGCTTAAGATTCTCTCTCTCCCTCTGCCCCTCCCCCGCCCCCCACTCTCTCTTTCTCTCAAATAAATAAATAAATAAATAAATAAGGAACGCTTCACAAATTTGCATGTCATCCTTGCACAAGGGCCATGCTAATCTTCTTTGTACTGAACAGACGTTTTCCCAAAGAAGACATCCAGAAGGTCAACAGACACATGGAAAGATGCTCAATATCATTCATCATCAGGGAAATGCAAATCAAAACCACAGTGAGAGATCACCTCACACCAGTAAGAATGGCTAAAATCAAAAACACAAGAAACAACAAGTGTTGGCAAGGTTGTGGAGAAAGGGGAACGAACCCTCGTACACTGTTGGTGGGAATGCAAGCTGGTGCAGCCCCTGTGGAAAACAGTATGGAGGTTCCTCAAAACGTTAAAAATAGAACTACCCTACGATCCAATAATCACTACTGGGTATTTACCCAAAGAAAACAAACACATTAGTTTGAAAAGATGTATGCACCCCTATGTTTATTGCAGCATTATTTACAATAGCGAAAAATAAAATAAAAACAAAAATAAGAAGAGTGTTTTTCATTGCACCAAACTGGGAACTTCTGGGAGTTTTACCATAAACCCAGCGCTGAGCATGTCTACAAAATTACTTACTGACACGCAGGTTTTTTCTGTTGTACCACTCCTTTGTCCCCTAAGCAGAAGAAAAAAATAGTAAAATAAAAGGAACAGCTGTTGAAAGTATCACTGAAAACCACCCCCAAACCAAAAAAGCCTAATGCTTGCTGCCTTATATATGCTGTTTTCTATCCACTCCCCACCCTTCATCTTCTCTCTACCCAAATGGGTAGGTAATATCATCTATTCTACAGATGAAGGAAACTCACTCAGCCCTTCAAGTGGAAGCAGACTTTATACCATGCTCACAATGGTCACCAATTACAGAAATTCAGGTTTGGGGCGCCTGGGTGGCTCAGATGGTTGGGCGTCTGCCTTCGGCTCAGGTCATGGTCCCGGAGTCCTGGGATCGAGTCCCGCATCGGGCTCCCCGCTCTGTGGGAAGTCTGCTTCTCCCTCTGCCTCTCTCTCTCTCTCACTCTCATGAATAAATAAATAAAATCTTTAAAAAAAAAAAAAAGAAATTCAGGTTTGGTCTGCGTTTCAAATCAATTATAAAAGCGAGTGTGGCCAGGCCAGAGCCTTACAACTCCTGCCCCTGCTGCAGGTGAGAGCAGGCCTGAGGGCCCTCATTCATTTGTCCGGCAAGTCTGTCCTGAGCACCCTCCATGTGCATATTCCTGGTAAAGACTTAGGCAAAAAAGAAGATAGCTCCTGCTTTGAAAAGCAAACAAAGATGCAGGCTGACCTCATGTATGGTGTATCATCTGTCTCCCACAATAATTAGAAAGGTAAAACCACGAAGACAAGGGCAGGAAGAGGGGAGGACCTCAGCGCCCAGAGGGGGTTTTCACAAGCCCTCTCAGGAGACCCTCCTCTTAGAGAAGTCTTTCCCACGTTTGCAAACCACTGACTCCCATTTTCATCAGGCATCAACCCATCTACCCCTAATTCGCTTTATTGTATTTGGGCGACAACTTTGATCGTCCCTTTTTTTTCTTTCAAATCATTTTTGGATATGTGACAGCTGAAAAAAAGCACGTTTATCAAGCAGCCTCATTTCATGCTAATGAGGATCTGTGGGTGTCAGAAAGAGCAATAGCTCAGCCAGAGTAGTTTTCCATCACCCCAGGCAGGGGGAACCGCTACACCCAGGACTCGGACTCAGTTCTCAAAGCTCTAAGCATTCAGATGGAAAATAGGCTGCATTTCCGGGGCTCCCCAAACCGTTACTATCTCAAGCCAAGGGCAGTAAAGACAACATGTGCAACGTCATCACAAGTCACTCCAGGGGGCAAGAACCCACTGGTGGTTTGATTACTTACTAAACAGCGTGGAGCCCGTGAACCCGCCCCAGTCAGTTCCCCAGGGAGAACTATGGCTCAGCTTGCCTGTGCTGTCCTCTGGCGCCCCCAAATGGGTATTTAGGGTTAATTGCATAGAGGAAGTTAAAACCACATTTACTGCTTTGGATGGACTAAAGACCTTCTGCCACCGTTTCTCTACAAGTTGATCCGCTTTCTCTTTAAAGTGACAGCTCACAAAACCAGGATACTGAGAGCCAAGTTTCATACAGGGGAGTCTACTGTGGTTCTAGAGGATTAGTCCCCAAAAGAAATATCTAATTTTTAGATATTTCAATAATTTTTATGATATTTCAAAGTATACCAAAAAAGTATAGATAAGGATCCAACACTCATGTATTGATGACTCTGCTGAACACCCAAAATATTACAACTTTATTTGTAGCCCCAATTCAATTTCCCTTTCTTCTTGGAGGTAAAATAAAACTCGGGATAGTAATTTGCAGATCCATGTGTGTATTCATACTTGTACAATTTGTATAGGTATCCAGAAACACAAATAGTATTGATTTGTGTGTTTTGAATTTTTCAAAAAATTGGTGTCATATCATATCATTCTGAAGATCTTGCTGTTATTGATCAATGTGTTTAAAGAATTATTCACGTCAATACATACAAATGTCTCAGCATATGTCTATGCGTATATATGTTAATACATAGTTGATCCATTTTTTGCTACTGAAAAATTCCTTGTGTAACGCTGCCCATTTTATTTATCTATTATCCTTATAATAAAGTCATGTTAATAGTTCATCTTTTCCTAATTAACACATTTGAATTCTTTTTACATTCTGAACACTAATCCTTTGTTTGGTGATATGATTAGCAAATTACTTCTTTCCGTCTGTGGCTTATCTTTTCTCTTCATGAATGGTGTCTTTCCAAATACAAGATTTTTACATTTCAAAGCCAAGTGTATCAATCTGTTTGTTTATGGTTTATCCAGTTTGACTCTTTTGAAATCCTTCTCTCTCCCGAGATTAGAAGGTAGTTTTCTATATTTTTAAATTATTTTATTTTATTTATTTTTTATTTTTTAAGATTTTTAATTTATTTGATAGAGAGAGACACAGTGAGAGAGGGAACACAAGCAGGGGGAGTGGGAGAGGGAGAAGCAGGCCTCCCACTGAGCAGGGAGCCCGATGCGGGGCTGGATCCTAGGACCCTGGGATCATGACCTGAGCCGAAAGCAGACGCTCAACGACTGAGCCACCCAGGTGCCCCTATTTTTAAATACTTTTTTAAAGACTTGCTTTTTACATTTAGATGCTTCATTCCCTTTGGTTTTATTTATGTAATTGGTACAAGGTGGATGTCTCTTTGTCCGTATGTGTGAATTTCTGGCAGGGTGCATAGTAGAGTAGCCTTGGGGCTTTTTAAAAAAGCCAATTTCTGGGCGCCTGGGTGGCTCAATTGGTTAAGCGAGTGCCTTCGGCTCAGGTCATGATCCTGGAGTCCCTGGATCGAGTCCCGCATCGGGCTCCCTGCTCGGCAGGGAGTCTGCTTCTCCCTCTGACCCTCCCCCCTCTCATGTGCTCTCTCTCATTCTCTCTCTCTCAAATAAATAAATAAAATCTTTAAAAAAATAAAATAAAAAAATAAAAAGCCAATTTCTGGGCCTCGTCCCAAAATTGATGAAGTCTTAATCTCTGGGAGTGGGATTGAGGCATCAGGATTTTAAAAAACACCAACTTCCCCAGGTGGTTCTAACGCGCAGTCGGGGCTGAGAACTTCTGCCCTAAGGTCAGACCAAGAGTAGAGCGGCAGGGGTGTATATTGTATGATTAGTTATACTGGATATTGCCAATGCTCTGTAAAGTGACTGTAACTATTTAGGGTCCTTCCAGTAGGAGAGGTCCAGGCATTTCATATCTTTGAAAATACCTGGGCATTATTACCCCATTAAGTGATAGGGAAACTGGTGTTAAGACAATTTAGGTGACTGGACCTTCCTAAATTCATGTAGACTGCTCCTGTGTTTTCAACCTTCTCTGCCATCCTGCCCTTCCATTTACACATATCACTCCTGCTGAACATGCTTCACTCACTAGCATCACTGGACTAGGACCCCGGTGATATTTTTGGTTCTGTGTGCCCCCATCTGGCTCCTATTCAAAGTATAAATTCAGCCTCAGCTTGAAGAGAGAGTCACCATACAACTGACCTCTCCCTAAATTCTGGAGTCAGCCGCTCCCCAAAGCCCAGGGTTTCAACATACACACAGAAACACCAAATTAGGGGAGGCTGGATACTGACCAATGAGTTAATCTTCAAATGCCAGTCAACAACCAGGAATTTGTCAAGTTTACAAAAATGTATGCATTCCTAACTATGGGCAAAGGAGTGGGCAACATGTTCCGAGGGTTTCAGAAGTAGGAGGCACGTTCTGCTCTTTGGAGATATTGAGACTCTAATGTAAATGAGACAAGGTTTACACAACTCAGTTTTAATTTATCAGTAGAGGGGAGCCTGGGTGGCTCAGTCGGTTAAGCGTCCGACTCTTGATCGAAGTTCAGGGCTTGATCTCAAGGTTGTGAGTGCAAGCCCCATGCTGGGCTCCACGCTGGGCACGGAGCCTACTTAAAAAAAATTATCAGTAGAGGTTTTTTAGTGATATGATTTTTAGAAAGTGATTCACATGATCTAGCTGCTTGGACTAATCAATCTTGGAATTTCTTTCTTTCTTTCTTTTTTTAAAAGATTTTATTTATTTATTTGACAGAGAGAGACACAGCAAGAGAGGGAACACAAGCAGGGGGAGTGGGAGAGGGAGAAGCAGGCTTCACACCGAGCAGGGAGCCCAATGCGGGGCTTGATCCCAGGACCCTGGATCATGACCTGAGCCAAAGGCATACACTTAACGACTGAGCCACCCAGGTGCCCCTTGATCTTGGAATTTCTTTTCCACTCTGCATCTTTAGAGATTTATGAGATAAGGAAGGCTTTGTGGCTGAAAACAAAACAAAACCTTCTCCCTGGTGATGGTAGGTAGCCTCCAAGATCATCCCTGGTGACCCTTGTCCCCTGATATTCACGCCCGTGTGTAGTTTGCTCCACACTGAATAGGGCTGACCTGTGTATCCAGCTGGATGTTGTGGACAAGATGGTATGTGACTTCTCAGTTTAGGTCATAAAGGGCTTCAAGGCTTCTGCCTGCTCTCTCATGAACTGCTTGCCCTGTGGGAAGCCAGCTGCCATGTTGTAAGGATACTCAAGCAGCCCTGTGGGAAGGACCCCGCCCTGTGGTGAGCAGTGAGACTTCCTGCCAACAGTCAGCACTAACTTGCCAATCTTGTGCACAGGCCACCCGGGGAGCAGATCCCTAACCCTCACCAGAGTTCAGATGAACTGCACCCATGGCTGACATCTGACCACAGCCCCATGAGAGACTTGGGGCCAGATCTACCCAGCTAAGCTGCTCACCAATTCCTGATGTACATAAGAAAATAAATTTTTTTTAAAGATTTTATTTATTTGAGAGAGAAAGGGAGAGTGAGAGAGCAGGGGGAGGAGCAGAGGGAGAGGGACAAGCAGACTCTGCACTGAGCGTGGAGCCCGACATGGGGCTCGATCCCACGACCCATGAGATCATGACCTGAGCTGAAATCACGAGTCGGACGCTTAACCGACTGAGCCACCCAGGCACCCCGTTTGTTATTTTTTTAAGTCACTAAGCTCTGGTGTAATTTGTTGCGTGGTGAGAGACAACTAATACAATGGCTTTCATATAGATGCATCACTAACCTAATAACAAGAAAGCAATTCTAGGGGCACCTGGGTGGCTCAGTCGTTAAGCGTCTGCCTTCGGTTCAGGTCATGATCTCAGGGCCTTGGGATCGAGCTCCACATCGGGCTCCCTGCTCAGTGGGAAGCCTGCTTCTCCCTCTCCCGCTCCCCCTGCTTGTGTTCCCTCTCTTGCTGTGTCTCTCTCTGTCAAATAAATAAATAGAATCTTTAAAAAAAAAAAAAAAAGAAAGCAATTCTAATTACTTAAAAGCATTTAAATATTTTTATTATTCCTACAAACACTGAAATGGACAGAGAGTAAAATGAAAGTCTTAAAGAAAATGAATTATTTAAGTATTATGGGGATTAAGTTACAGAGATGAAGAGATGTCCCAGATTTCAACGCATTATGTCCAGTACTTTCGCTATCGGATAGGTTACAACTATTTCAAAAACAGTCTGGCAAGTCACAGATGGCTTTATAGTGTTAGGGTTGAGGTGCAAACAGAGCATATGTGTGAGTTAGAAAGAAGCCTTACAACATTTTAAAGCACTGAAAATACACCCACTAGTGTATTCTATGCACTCCCCTCATTTCCAGTCTGTGTTTCCCACTTTATTTTTTTTTTTAAAGATTTTATTTATTTATTTGGCACAGAGAGAGAGAGAGCACAAGCAGGGGGAAAGGCAGGCAGAGGGAGAGGGAGAAGCAGGCTCCCCACTGAGCAGGGAGCAGGATGAAGTGCTAGATCCCAGGAGTCTGGGATCATGACCTGAGCCGAAGGCAGATGTTTAACCAAATGAGCCACCCAGGCATCCCTGTTTTCCATTTAATAAACGGTCAAGACTGATTCCTGGAGAAAGGGGGTCAACATATGGGCAAATTCCTGTTTGATGGGCCTCCTCAGCTCCAAATACAGGAAGGGGAGGTTTAAAATAATAAAAGAGAAAACAAAATAACAACAAAAAACCCTCCAAAGATGGTTTCCTACAGCTGCTGTAACAAATTACTGAAAACCTCGTGGCTTAGAGCAACATAAATTTATGATCTTGCAGTTCTGGAAGTCAGAAGTCCAAAATCGGTCTTACTGAGCTAAAACCAAGGTGTCATCAGGCCTGCACCCATTCTGAAGACTCGAGGGGAGATCGTTTCCTTGCAACCTCTAGAGGCTGCCTGCCTGCCTTGGCTCATGGCCCCTCCCTCTGTCTTCAAGGCCAGCAGAGCATGATCGTCAGATTTCTGTCTCTGCTGTTTCCAGGCTCACATCTCCTTCTCAGACTCTCTTGTGTCTCTCTTTCCCTTATAAAGACCCCTGTGATCACATCGGCCCACCCAAAGAATCCAAGAAAATCTCCCCATCTCAAAATCCTGAACCCATCCTATCTGCAAACTCCCTTTTGCTATGTCAGGTCGCTGGAAACATGGACATCCATCTTTAGGGGCCCTTATTAGGCTGACCCCAGGTGGCCTCGGAACCACGATGAGAAACAGAATTGAAATGCACTGTGGTAAGTGGGATGCAGAGCTCCAGGCCCAGAGGGTCCATAGAAGCCCCCATTTTCATTCCTGGGTGGTCACAGGGACTAAGGGTCTCAAATTAGGCAGAGGTGGAACCCTGCTTGAAGTTGTGGGCTGGGCCAGGCCAGGCCAGGAGCTGAACTTCATTGCTGCTGAACACTATCTGGGCTAAGGTGTATAACGAGCTGCAAGTCCAGAGAAGTGAGAGGACCAGGGTTCATTCTGCTGGCTCAGCACCTGGATCTGCACCATTCTTAGTCACTCAGGGGAGGCAGCAGTGCCCAACGGTCATAATGACAGCCTGTTCTGGACTGGAGCCCTTGAGGTTGGGAGCGAGGCAAATGCAAAACCATAAGACTGGGAGAGGTGAGCACAGAGCGAGAGAGAGACGAGAAGAAACAAACATACAATAAACTCTGAACCAAGTCCCTAAACATAAACATAATAAAACCTTGACAAAATGCAATACTAAGACCATCAACAAAATCAGTAATTAGAATATGAGTTTATTTCCGGTGAAATTAATCTAACACAGTAATCAGAAAAAGAGTTTATATTAAGTATATTTAATTTGCCCAAAGAGATAGATGAAGTGGTTCCAGGTGGTTCCGGGTGGTGGTAGGTTGCTGAGGTGCTGCTTGTGTTTGGGAGAAGACCAATTTGTCTTCTGCAGAGAATGGGAGAGAGCTAAAACATAGTTTCTCCACAGCTTATTGGCTTTTCAGTAATAAAGAGTCTTTTAGATCAACAATTCTAATGTCATTTAGGTCATTCCAAAGACTTTTAAAATGCTCTAATCCATTGCACCCCCAAGTAATGTTCAGCTAAGCGAGCATATAGTTTGTAGAGAGGGAGAGAGAAATGGCCTCATTTGGAGACATAAAATACTTTTGCATGAGCAACCCCCTTTTTGGTCAGTGGGGTTTTTAATAAGCATCTGCTATGTACAAATGTTAGGCCATCTTACATGAGAT
This sequence comes from Leptonychotes weddellii, assembly GCF_054177405.1. Lineage (NCBI taxonomy): Eukaryota > Metazoa > Chordata > Mammalia > Carnivora > Phocidae > Leptonychotes > Leptonychotes weddellii. The sequence continues at coordinate 8,401,362 of NC_138379.1, forward strand.
TTAAGAGTAGAGTGCTTTTATTCATTGCCTCTAGGGTTAAACTGCAGGTTGGTTGTAACAGATTGTGGTGGCTCTGGAATCAGAAGGATGTGAGTTCACATCCATGCTGCTCCCCGGGTGCCTTTTCTGGGTCCAGAGCAAGCTGGCTTTTGTCTTTGGGACTCAATGCCCACATTTGTAAAATGGGGAGAAGAGTAACTACCAGATAGAGTGCTTATAAGCCCTATTAGAACATCAACGTTCAATGAGTAATGCCTTAACATATCCAATGGGTGTTAAGTGACATAAAACAAACATAAATGATCTGCAAAAGAATTTACAATGCCAATAAATGAAAAGGTGCAAAGAAAGTGGATGATGTGGCAAAACAGTAAAACCAGTCAGACAGCCTTCAATGTCGAATACTGATATGTAATGCTGAACCAAATTACAACTACCCTAAGAACAAAGAGGGAGAAGTTCTAGTCTTCCGTTTTTAGATGACATTTCATCTACTTATAATTATATGTGTAATAGAACATTTGATCATCACAATGGAGTGTTTTAGCTCTCTCCCATTCTCTGCAGAATGCTCCCCCTTTGAACATTTACTGCTAATCTTAAATGGCCATCGATGGGAAACATCATTCTAACTGGTTCTGCCTGAAGGACTTAACCAGGATGTCACCAAAATAGAAGGTAGAATCAAGGACTGGGGAAAAGAGTTTAATTTCACTGTAAACAAAAGAAATAGATATAAAGATGAGCTGCTATTTATATCTATTCAATTAATAAGAATTCTGAAACGTAACAATAGCTAACATAGGCAAGGGCTTGGCAAAACAGACACTCGTAGATTTCCAGTCAGTAACAACCAAACAAACCTCATTGTCCTCAAACTCATCAAAGGGAATATTTAACTAAAATGTGCTGCCCACAAGAAGGGATTTTATAGCCCATAAAAGTGAGACTCATGCATGATAAGACACACATGCATAAAAGGAACAAAAGAACACAAGGCTGCTAGGACACCCTGATTACAGCTGTGTTTAAGAGAAATACACAGAGTAATAGGAAGAAATATAGCCACAGTGCCATCAGGTGGTGAGAGTCTGGTGATCACCCTCTAGTTCTATATTTCTCAAAGTTTCTATAATGAGGATATGTTGTTTTGACATTTTCTTTTACATTCTATTTTATTTTGAAGTTTATTTATTTACTTATTTTGAGTAATCTCTACACCCCACGTGGGGCTCGAACTCACGACCCCAAGATCAGGAGTTGCACACTCCTCTGACTGGAGCCAGCCAGCAGCCACTGTTTTATTTTGAAAACTGGATGTTTATTATGTAAACATCTACTTGGGAAACATGAAACAGCTCTCACGGTGATGAAAGCCTAAATTGCAGGGACCGTCAAACTCTCCACAACATTCTCCTGAAGGATTCTAGAACATCCCTAAGAGCCTCAGAGCATACCCTAGTAAAAAAGGCTTTGCCAGTAATCTATGCTTACCTTTGGAGAAAACTGTGGGAACCCACCAGAGCTTATTAGAATAGTGAGACTTTAGAATCCTAAACTATTTTTCTTCATATTTCACCTTCTTCCCCTTGTTCAGCCCTCCTCTAGCCAAACCAAAGGAGAGTTCGTCCACCTGATGCGCAGGAAGCCAATACAAACTGACACCAAGCTTTTGCAGTGAGAAGAAATAGACTATTTACTGGTGTGGCGTCACCCAGGAGCACGGGGAGCTCATGCTCAAAAGTCCCAAATGCCCCAGTGGTTTACAAGCAGGCGTTCTTAAAGGGAAAAAATTCAGGGTAAGGGTCTTGGATCATGCTGAATGGTTAGGGATTGAGTCAGCTGTGGTATTTCCTTTCTTCATCACCTGGTGCCTGGCAACTTCCTGCTGGTTTTGGTGTGATCGCAGTGAGGTGGCTTTAGGGACCTGGGAACTGCAAACCATTCTGGGTGGTTTGCTTTTGTGATGTCATGTCTAAGCGTATAGAGGCAGAAGTTCTACATCTTGTGACTATTACTAAGCTGCAAATTACTATTATTTTTTTTTCTTGCAAACACTGCACATTATGTTTGTTATCTCAGGCAGAACAGCAACCACAGACCTCTGGGGAGGCAACTTCGGGTTGTTCCTGAGGCGATTTTGCCGGTTTCTTGAACAGTGACTAAGGGCTGCTTGGCTGATAAGAGGCAGGGAAGAGCCCTATGTCTAAATTGTGGGGTCTGCAGGTGCTTGCATCCCCAGTTTCACACCTACAATGTTTTCTTTCAGCTTTTCTGAGGAAAGGAGATCTTTGGGCATAACTTCCAGTCCAGGAGAGATGTCATGGCAAGAACCCCTCTACATTCCAAGCAGTTGGGGTTTCCTGTTTTCCTGCAGAAAGCCTCCAGGGTTCCTAGTTTTCTCAGGAACACACAGTGCCTGGGGAGCACCCTGAATGCCCCTACCATACGGGAGGAGCTCTAGATTGATTTTCTCCACTTAGAAGAAGAGGGCCAGAGGATTGTAAGAGACAGCAAAATGCAGCATTATTGATAAATACAGACATGGGCACAGTCTTTTTTTTTTTTTTTTTAAGATGTTTATTTATTTATTTGAGAGAGAGCGAGAGCAGAGCATGAGATCGGGGTGGGTGGTGGGGGGGCAGAGGCAGAAGCAGACTCCCCACTGAGCAGGGAGCCCAATTTGGGGCTTGATCCCAGGAACTGAGCTGAAGGCAGATGCTTAACCGACTGAGCCACCCAGGCGCCCCATGGGCACAGTCTTTGACCAAAAAGGATGATAGGAATTATACCCTGACTTGCATGTACCTAGTAAATCCCACAAGGGGATAAAGGTTTGTTTTTTTTTTAAGCATATCTTTTATCAGATAATATAATGTAAGAGACAGAGAGTGGAGTACACAAATCGCTGTGAGGAACGCTGGTTTGCAAAACTGAAACATCGTTTAAAAAGAAATTCTAGCATTATCCAAGTGGCTACTGCTAGCAATCTTATGGCACTCTTTAAAACCTTGGACTGGGATTAGACAGTCTGCCAAAAAGCCACTGAGTAAATAAAAGCAGGAATTCTGGCTTCTCCATTTATTGCTGAAGGTGAAGGTGAGGGTGAGAGGCCCACACAGCGGCAGTCTACACCCTTGTTCTAGGGTACAACCCACACTTTACTGGTCCAGGGTGTTTGCATTCACAGAAGGAAATGATTTTAGGCCTCAAGAGTGTTTTACCAGATAGAAATAGAATTCACAAACCTTCTCCCAGAAAGTTCTTCCTAAATTCAGCTTTAAAAGATGGATTTTCCCCACCCTCCCTGTTTTCTCTTACCGGCTAGGAAATGTTGTCAGCCTCCCTGGCTCTTGAAGGGAGCCATTCATGGGCAGAAGGGCTTTTTTGTAGAGGAACTCATGTAACATTGGCCAATTCCTTAAAGCCGTGGTTCCCGAGGCTGATCCATAGGCTGGCTTCAGTGGGGGACAAGGATTTTACTGACTTGTGCAAATGAGACAGATAAGAACAACGCCAGAGTTTTTTCACACAGGAATGTATTTATCTCACTGTGATGTATTCGGAGATCGTGTACCCTCTACTTCTTTAGTTAAAATGTCTCTTATTTTTTAATAATAGGATCACAGTAAGAGATAGGTTTAAAATTAAAACCTGCGTATTTATTCAGTAAAATTAACCCGATGTAGATGACCAAACATTTTTGTTAATTTTACTGCCTTGTGACATCCCAAGGTCTAGAGAACCACTGTTCTCATGGATTTCATCAGAGCTTTAATTTGAGATAATGGATTTAATGGGCTGTAACTGAAACTCATTCTGATGAGGAAGGTTTTGAAGAATACAGCTCTGCACATGCAAAAAGTCAACCTACTAGAAGCAACTGAGATGTTCTCCAGCAGGTGAACACATAAATAAATGGATACATCCCGACTATGGGATGCTATTCAGCGCTAAGAAGAAATGAGCTATCTGGGCGCCTGACTCTTGATTTCGGCTCAGGTCATGATCTCAGGGTCGTGGGATCTAGCCCCATGTCGGGCTCCCTGCTCCGTGGGAAGCCTGCTTCTCCCTCTCCCACTCCCCCTGCTTGTGTTCCCTCTCTCGCTCTGTCTCTCTCTGTCAAATAAATAAATAAAATCTTAAAAAAAAAAAAAAAAAGTCAACCTACCAAGCAAAATTTAATGCTTAGTTAGAATCTCCTTGGGGAGCAGAGATCACTGGTCAGATGATCCACTGTTAGGCCTAGAGGAACTTCAGAGATCACCTCTCCTTATACAGCAGAGAAAGTTGACTTTGATGGTTTCTAGTTCTGGCCCTGCCACTATGTGACCTTGAACTAGCCACTCACTTCTCTGGTCTGTTTCCTCAACTGCAAAGAGCCCTTCCTTTTCAGGTCCGAAATTCTGTGATTTAACAAGTCTGTGATCTCCAAGTTCAACACATAAGAGAAAGAGATGGCTCCTTATGGTGAGGGATCCGTTCCTCCTCCTCCTTCTCCTTTTCCTTCTTCTCTTCCTTCTCCTTCTTCTCCTCCTTCTTTTTAAAGATTTTGTTTACTTATTTGAGAGAGAGAGAGAGAGCACAAGCAGAGGAAGCAGTATAGCGAGAGGGAGAAGCAAACTCCCCACTGAGCAGGGAGCCCGATGCTGGGCTCGGTACCAGGACCCTGGGATCATGACCTGAGCAGAAGTCAAGAGTCAGATGCGTAACCGACTGAGCCACGCAGATGCCAGGTGAGGGGTCAGTTATGGGGAAATTCAGTCTGATGCAGAAAGCAAGAAAACACGCAGTTTTTCTTATTGCCTGGCATGGCCGTGACTTATAAGTTGTTACTCTAGAGTAGTTTGGTATTGAGACTAAAAACTAAAAAGAGATTCCTTTTCCTACCCCCTCTTTTTTCTTTTTGCATGACCTGACAGTTAAGGCGGGCCGTCTGTTCAAAGGGCCCTGGATCCAAACGCAGCCAGCTACTGCCTCCTAGTGGACATGCAGCACGGAGTTCATTTCTACATTCAGAGATTGTAACTCGATTCCCCGGGAGCTCTAAGGATTCGCCTTACAAGCTGCAGGGACCTGAAGAAGCCACCTGTTTCACTTCCTTCACTTTGTAGATGGGGATGTTGATGCTTGAAGTCACACCAGCGGGTCCCAAGGCTTTTGTCCCATTGCATCACCCTGCAGCTTCATTCGGCTGCCGGGACTCCACCTACCTCTGTAGACCTCTTGGGTGCTGGCAACTGCGTTTACCAACTGCAGCGAAAGAAAGATAGCAGCACCCCATGTCAGCTTCCCCCCCACCTCAGAACTGCCCCCTCCCCCTTGTGGGAGGATGTCTCAGACACAGTCGTGTGATCTAAGAAGGCAAGCACACGGGAGAACGCCATGGAACAGGAAGGCAGAGATTGGGGTATGCCAAAGACTGCCCTCCCCGCCAACCACCAGAAGCTAGGAGAGGGGCTCGGATTCTCCTTCACAGCCCTCTCAGGAGGGACCGGCCCTGCCAACCCCTTGATCTTGCACTCTGGCCCCCAGAAAGGTGAGACAATACATTTCAGTCACGGAAGCCACTCAGTTTGTGGGACTTTGTTATGGCAGCCCCAGAAAACTCACACGGGGTTCATAGAGCGTTCTCTGCTGAACCCCTTCCAGTTGTCAAATACACTTTGATTCTGCAGAACCAAATTAACTTGCCTTTTCTCCCAAGTAGCCAATGAACCGTGACATTTCCAAGTGTGAACAGGACCTATGTTCTTAGCATTTCAGAACTTAGCATTTCAGAATCATTAGATGGAAGGAATGTGGTCCAACTAGTCATGGCAAGTAGGAATTCCTTATACAATATCTCCTTCAGCCAGCGACAGAAAGGAGGTAGGATAGCCCGGAGCCAGACAAGATATTCTGTAAAAGAGATGAAGACTTGGAATGGAGCAAAGAATTCATACACGCGAGACCTTCAATAGTCGGAGCTATGGTGAGGTGCTCCTTACAGGTCGTGAAATGAAGGAAATAGGATTGTGAGCTCAACTCGAAGATACTTGTTGGAGCACAGATATGCAAAGTCACTCAAGCAAAGCAGAAGGAAAATCTGAGCGGCAAATGCTGTCATTTCCTATCCCAGGGCGCTCCCAGGAGAGACTGAGTGACTGTCACCAAATGTCAAATATTTCCTGTTCCATAGGAAAGACTTTCTCTTATGTGGAGGTTGGGTACAGGGAGTATGGCAGACCTCAAGCATTTCCCCGAGATCAAGAGTTGCACGCTCCACCTACTGAACCAGCCCGGTGCCCCATGACCTCATGCATTTCCAATCCCATCAGCAAGACTCTCCCTGTAATAAGCTGGGAGCTCGATTCATTCATCTCCCATGCCAATTCCATTAGCAGGACAACCTTCAGATTACCTGTGGCTTCCATTGTGCTCCAGGGAAAGAACACATATGATTACATCCAGGCTACTTCGGGCTGCTCAAGACAGTGGTTCCTCATTACTAAATCCTCGATTATTTCACTCTGTGCCTTGCCTATCAGGGAGACTGCAGAGATAACACAAGGATTTTAGTCTGGTGAGGTTTATTTTTCACTGCA
>NC_138379.1:8408048-8418185 GCF_054177405.1 Leptonychotes weddellii
AAAAAAAATAAAGATTTTATCTATTTATTTATTTATTTGAGAGAGAGAATGAGAGAGAGAGAGCAGGAGAGGGGGGAGGGTCAGAGGGAGAAGCAGACTCCTTGCCGAGCAGAGAGCCCGGTGCGGGACTCGATCCCGGGACTCCAGGATCATGACCTGAGCCGAAGGCAGTCGCTTAACCAACTGAGCCACCCAGGCGCCCAAGAGTGAGATTTTTGAGACCTCAACATGGAGGCTCCCCAAATTAAACACAGAGCATGGAGCACTTCCTCTACCATCCGTGATAAAGGAACAGGACAAAATTAGCCCTCCTGTCTTAAACAATGGCAGAAATGGACCTCCAAATACAAAGCCCTACTTTCTAGGCCTTGGACCGCAGGAAGAGCCCGAGTATAATCGCTGAGGTAAGGAAACACCTGGGGTTGAGCCCCTGGACTGCTTGGTCTCTCTGTCCTGAGGTGGTGCAATGAGCTGAAGCCCCGTTGAGCTGAGGATGCAGACGTTTGACTCACAGGCAGCTAATGTGATTGGAATCTTTGGGACAGAAGAGTGCTCAGTGCAGGTATACCAGTTATATGACAAGATTGTTGTCCTGTACAATACCTTTTAAGAATCCTGGCGCCCTTGAGAGTGGTCTTTGTGCATCAAAAGGTAATTTGAGAGTGACTGGGGTAAGAGGGGTAAAAGGAGAGTAAAACACTTCAGACAGTCTGGAAACAGGGAGTCTTATTTGCAAAATTTTCAATTAGCGGGCAGCCCACAGAGAGGTCAGGACCTGGATGGGCCAACTGGAGGTACCAAAGACAACAGTTCCAGTTGTTCTTGGATTCTCCAGAAAGTTCTCGAGCATGCAGGTCTACAGACCACACTGCCAGGCTCTGGGTAATGGCTGCCAATGGTTTCCCATCGGCAGCTCCACCTCAGTGAGGCCAGCTCTGCACATTTCTCCCCTTAGAATTCCTCACAAATACTCATAAAGTGGATGGCCTTATCAACTGATCAGTTATTACGCATAATTTGGGTTTATATATCTCCATGGAATTTTTGGCTTGTATCTCAAAAGGAATTCAAAGGATTGAGTGATATGCTATATGTTATATGTTATATGCTATAACCAGATCTCCTTTTCCTTTTATTTACTGATATGAATAAGTTATCAAGAGTTTGAATGCATGAAAAACAAAAAGGGGAAAAATAGGAATAAACTGTATATGAAGCCTGTTTCATTATAGTAATAAATAATGTTAATGGATACATTAATACACCATTAATCCAAGTATAGATACATATATATTTTAATATCCCGATAATTGAGATTCATTTTAACATCCAGATAATTGAGGTTCATTTTTTAAGTTTTAAGATGTATTTTATGTTTTTAACATTTAAAAATATTCATTGTTTATCAAAATGTGTAATTATGTTTATGTTATTTTGACTAATTAATGTGCAAATAATATTTGGAATGATGACTCAGTCCAAAGGAAAAATTTCAACACATAGAGCTTTATGGTCACAAGAAAAAAAGTTCAATGTATATATATATATATATTTTTTTTTGTCTCAGAGAATTATGATAAAATAATCAATTACAATGTTAAGCATGTTACATTAAGATAAATCATGTGACAAAGTACAATGTAAATATGAGTTGAAGAAGAAAAAAATAATGTAAGTTTATTTTTATTGTTAAAGAAGAACTCGTTCGTGTAGTTTTTATTTTTTTTATTTTTTAATTTATTTTATTTTATTTTTTATTTATTTATTTGACAGAGAGAGAAACAGCGAGAGCAGGAACACAAGCAGGGGGAGTGGGAGAGGGAGAAGCAGGCTTCCCGCCGAGCAGGGAGCCCGATGTAGGACTCGATCCCAGGACCCCAGGATCACGACCTGAGCCGAAGGCAGACGCTTAACGACTGAGCCACCCAGGCGCCCTCGTTTGTGTAGTTTTTAAATGGACCCCATGGATATTGATGGAGGTGGGATGTCAGCAAGATGGAGGACTAGGAGGGCCCATCCCTTGTCCTCCCACAAAAACAATGTTTTAACAGCTACCCACTGAGAAAAGTAGCTCTGGGGGAGCTCAAGAGTATATTGAAGAAGCTGCAGCAACCCAGCAGAGCACAAAAATTGAGAACAGCCTCAGAGAAAGGTGTAGGAGGCCTTTTATCTGTGTCACCCCATCCCCCAGTGTGGCACAGCTCAGTGCCAAGAGACATCCCCAAAGCCACAACCTACCCTACGGGGGAAAAGGAAAGCAAGAGGACCCTGACAGCCCTCACCACCCCTGGGGGCGCCCTCAGTCTTGACCACCAAGGAGCCCCACAGTCTTTGCTGAGACTGACCTCAGCTGACGGAGCCTCCCAAACCATGCCACTGCTTCCGTCGGGCTGGAGCTACCACCCCCCATCTAGCTGGCGCCCTCACACCCGTCTTCAGGTGAAGGTCTTTCCCCACAATGGCCAGTGCAAAGAGTCTGGAAGAGGTGACAGCTCCTTTAAGTGAGCGGAGCTCAACACAGGCTGTGGGGAACATGAAGAATTAAGAAAATAGGACACCACCAAAGGAACACAATACATTTCCAATAACCAACCCTAAAGAAATGGAGATGTCTGAATTCCTCACAAAGAACGCAACAGCAGCAAGAACCTGTAAGAAGTAAGAGACAAATTCAATAAAGTTGCAGGATACAAAGTCAGCACACAAGATTCAGTCACATTTCCATACGCAAACAGTGAACCATCTGAAAAGGAAATTAAAAATGCAATATGGGGCGCCTGGATGGCGCAGTCATGTCCAACTCTTGGTTTCCACTTCTGTCATGATCTCAGGGTCCTGAGACTGAGCCCTGGGTCAGGCTCTGCACTCAGTGAGGAGTCAGCTTGGGATCCTGGCTCCAGCTCCCTCTGCCCCTCCCCCCTACTCTCTCTCTCTCTCTTTCAAATAAATAAATAAATCTTAAAAAAAAAAAAAAGAAAGCAATACAATTCACAATAGCAACAGAGAGAATTAAATGCTTAGGGGTAAACTTAACCAACGAGGTAAAAGACTGGTACACTGAAAATTATAAAACATTGACGACAGGAAGTAAAAGGCAATAAATGGAAGAATATCCTATGTTCATGGACTGGGAAATTTAATATTGTTAAAATGTCCGTCCTATGCAAAGTATCTACATGTTCAATGCAATTTCTACCAAATTTCAATGGCATTCTTGACAGAAATAGGAAAAATAATCCTAAAATTCATATGGAACCACAAAAGATCAAATAGCCCAAATCAATCTTGAGCAAAAGAAAGTTGGAGGCATCGCACTTCCTGATTCCAAAATATATCATAGAGCCGTAGTAATCAGAAAGTATGGTACTGGCGTGAAAACAGACACACAGACCAATGGAACAGAATAGAGAGCCCAGAAATAAGCCCACACAAATATGGTCAACTAAGCTTTGATGAAGGCGCCAGGAATGCACAATGGGGACAGGATAGTTTCCTCAATAAAAGGTGTTGGGAAAACTGGATATTCACATGCAAAATAATGAAACTGGGCCCCTATCTTTTTTTAAAAAGATTTTATTTATTTGAGAGAGAGAGCACGTGAGCATGAGTGTGGGGGAGGAGCAGAGGGAGACGGAGAAGCAGGATCCCCCTCGGAGCTCAATCCCAGGACCCTGAGATCATGACCCGAGCTGAAATCAAGAGTCAGATGCTTAACTCACTAAGCCCCTAAACTGGGCCCCTATCTTAAAAATTAACTCATAAAGGGACACCTTTATGAGTTAATTTTAGCAAAGATATGGAAACAACCTAAATGTCTGTTGATGATTGAATGGATAAAGAAAATGTGGTATATATAGGGGTGCCTGGTGGGCCCAGTTGGTAGAGCATGCAACTCTTTTTTTTTGAAAGATTTTATTCATTTGACAGAAAGAGACACAGCGAGAGAGGGAACACAAGCAGGGGGGAGTGGGAGAGGGAGAAGCAGTCTCTCCGCTGAGCAGGGAGCCTGATGTGGGACTCGATCCCAGGACCCTGGGATCATGACCTGAGCCGAAGACAGACACTTAACTGACTGAGCCACCCAGGCGTCCTGAGCATGCAACTCTTGATCTTGGGGTCGTGAGTTCAAGGCTCACGTTGGGTGTAGAGACTGCTTAAAAAAATAAATAAAAACATATAAATAATTTTTTTTTTTTTTAAAGAAAATGTGGTGGGGCACGTGAGTGGCTAAGTCTTTTAAGCGTCTGACTTTTTTTTTTAAAGATTTATTTATTTATTTGAGAGAGAGAGAATGAGAGAGAGAGAGAGAGAGCACGTGAGAGGGGAGAGGGCCAGAGGGAGAAGCAGACTCTCCGCCGAGCAGGGAGCCCAATGTGGGGCTCGATCCCGGGACTCCAGGATCATGACCTGAGCCGAAGGCAGTCGCTTAACCAACTGAGCCACCCAGGCGCCCCAGCGTCTGACTCTTGATTTCGGCTCCGGTCATGGTCTCAAGGTCATGGGGTTGAGCCCCACATGAGGCTCCATGCTCAGCTGGGAGTCTGCTTGTCCCTTTCCCTCTGCTCCTCCTTCCACTTGTTCTCTCTCTCAAATAAATAAATACTTAAAAAAAAAAAGAAAATGTGGTATATATAGAGAATGGAATATTATTATAAAAGAAGGAAGTCCAGGCATTTCTAAAAACATGGATGAACCTAGAGGACACTACACTAAATGAAATAAAAAAGACACAGAAGGACAAATTCTGCATGATCTCACTTATATATGGAATATAAAATAGGCAAACTCATAGAAGTAGAGAGTAGGATGGTGGTTTCTAGGGGTTGTGGAGGGGGAAAGGATGAGGTGTTGTTCAAGGAGCACAAAGTTTCAGTTATGCAAGATGATTAAGTTCTGGAGATCTAACGTACAGCTATGTGAATATAGGTAGCAATACTGTATTGTGTACTTGAAATTTGCTAAGAGGATGGATCTTAAGTGTCCTCATCATCAAAAAAAAAAGAAAGAACAAAAGAAAAAGTAATTATGTGAGGTGAGGCATATGTTAATTAGTTTGGTTGTAGTGATTATTTCACAATGTGTAAATACATCAAAATGTCATGCGGTACACCTCAAATATATACAATTTTTATTTCTCAATTATACCTCAATACAGAAAAAAGATACACAGAAAAACTGGTCATGGCAGATATTAAATTGCTATGGCATTTTGATGTCATTAGGTCAATTTAAAAAATGTGTATGTGGGGCGCCTGGTGGCTCAGTCGTTAAGCGTCTGCCTTCGGCTCAGGTCATGATCCCAGGGTCCTGGGATCGAGCCCCGAGTCGGGCTCCCTGCTCAGCTGGAGGCCTGCTTCTTCTTCTCCCACTCCCCCTGCTTGTGTTCCCTCTCTCACTGTGTCTCTCTGTCAAATAAATAAAATCTTTAGAAAAAAAATGTGTATGTGGTTTTAAAATTGTCTTTGTGGATGCTAGAACAAAACTATTTGAAGACTATTTATTGTTGCAGACCTCTGGACTTTGTCTATGCTCTGGAGACCTGGAGCTACCAGTTTCCCCCGTGGGGCAGATGTTAAGAGGGTTTCCTAATCTCACAGGGAATCCACATTTCAGGCGCTGCCTTTGTCTCCAAAGGATCTGGCAGTGGAGGGCTGCAGTGCTCATCTGGAAGGAGGCTTCCTCATTGCTTTCCAGAACATTCCATTCTAGGCTTCTTTATGCTAATCTCTACCTGTGGCTTCTACTCTACTTCACTGTCAGAAATCCAACTCTAATTCCCAACTTTCTAATGATCTAAATATAGTCCACCATACTGTAAACTCCATGAGACCAGGGCCACATCTGCTAGGCTCACTGCTGTGTCCTCAGCACAGCGTCTGGAACACAGTGGACACGCAAAAAGTTATTAAATTGAATTAAGAGGGGCAGCTGATTTTGTAGGGGACGGTTTTTTTCTTTCTTTTTTTTTTTAAGTTTGCAGGGTAGTCTTTCTGTGATTTGAAGGCATTTAAATAAATCTCTTTTCTCACATCTGCCCTTAAATAATTCTTCCTAAAGAGGAGGCGAGCTCTTCCGGAGACACGAGGCTTGCTTCCAGTTCTTTAACTATGGTATCTCGACCGGTTACTTAACCTCTTTTTTCATCAGTTAAAATGGAGATAAAACTCTCTAGCCTGTTGTGGGGAGATAATGCATGGAAGAGTGCCCAGAACAAATACGGTCACAGAGTGGGCGTTCAGGAAACGGTAGCTTGGAGGTAGGGTTCTGCTCTTACTATCCTGTTTGGGTCCTCCCTGTGTTCCACAGTGTTCCAGGGTAGACGCAGGCCTCTAGGGCTGGGTGGAGTAGAACAAGACTTTTTTCTCTGTTCACAAACTCTCCTTCATGTTCCCGTCTCTCAGTTTGCTTTAACATGGTTTGGGGGTTGAAACTGGAGCAATGCAGGACATCTCGGAAGGAGGCAGTGGAACCAGACGGCATAGGAGGAGGTTCAGAAGAAAGCAATGCCACAGAAACACAGGAACTGGAGAGATGATCCAGCTTAACCATCTTTTTTTTTTTTTTCAATCTTGACCAAAACATATAAAGTTTACCATCTTAACCATTTTTAAATGGATATTACAGTATAGTAACTATAAGCACATTGTTAACTATAAGCACATGGTTGTGCAACAGATTCCTAAAACTTTTCCATCTTGCAAAACAGAAACTATATTGAATAATGCCCCCTTTCCCTCCTCTCCCCCAGCCCCTGGCAACCACCACTCTACTTTCCGTGTCTAAGAGTTTGACTGCTTTAGATACCTCTTATAAGCAAAATCATGAAGTATTGGTCTTTTTGTGACTGGCTCATTTCACTTGGCACAATGTCCTTAAGATTCACCCATGTTGGGGGCGCCTGGGTGGCTCAGTCGTTAAGCGTCTGCCTTGGGCTCAGGTCATGACCCCAGGGTCCTGGGATCGAGCCCCGCATCCGGCTCCCTGCTCGGCGGGAAGCCTGCTTCTTCTCCCTCTGCCACTCCCCCTGCTTGTGTTCCCTCTCTCGCTGTGTCTCTCTCTGTTGAATAAATAAATAAAATCTTTAAAAGAAAAAGATTCACCCATGTTGTAGCAGAGGACAGCATTTTCTTCCTTCAAGGCTGAATAATATCCCAGTGTATGCGTATACCACATTTTCTTTATCCAGTCAGCAATTAATAAACATTTAGATTGCCTCCACCTCTTGGCTATTATGAATAATGCTGCAGCAATGAACACTGGTGTAGGAATACCTCTTCCAGATTTAATTGCTTTCTTTTACAGGTAACTGGCAACCCTGACTCACAGAGTAAAGTGACTGACTAAAGCACTTTCTCATCGGTGGTGATATTGCCAATTGGGGCTGGATAGTTTTTTTGTGGGGAATGAGTGCGGGATCTGTCCTATGCATTACACGGTGTTTAACAGCATGGCTAGCCTCTCCCAGCGGATGCCGTGGCACGACGACCCTCGCCGCCACCCGGCCCCCAAGAAAGCATAATTGTATATTGCCAAATGGGGGGTGGGGCAAAAGTATCCGGGGTTGAGAACCCTGTTCCAAAGAAACACTCGGGGGCCAGTCTAGGTAGGACCCAGGCTGCTGCCCCGCAAGAGATGACAGAGGGCTCTGGAGAAACACAAAGTCTGGCGCGATTTGCAAAGAATTTGCTTTTTAATTCTCAAAAAACGGCAGAGGACAGATGGATGTCATCCAGTATCGAAAAGAAAGCTAGACTAAGAAACCGCAAAGCGTAAAGCTCCAGCGATAAGCGCGGTTCTGAGGTTTGACCCCGCAGAGGCCCCCCCCGCACGCCTCCCCGTCCTGCGGGGCCTCGCAGTGCATGCTGGGGCTTGCAGTTCCGGCGTAAGAGGCCCTGCGCGCGCATTCCTCACCCAGCGCGACTTCCTCCCTCGGCCGCCTGCCGCCGCTCCCGGAAGCTGAGCAGGTTAAAGTTTCCCCTCCTCTTAGTCCCGCAGATTGCCAACCCACGTAGCTAATAGGTGGCCGGGCTGGCGCTTTCTCTTACCTGATTGGTCTAGAGTCTTGTAGCGTCCAGACAAACTCGCCGGGGATTGGTCGAATCTTCAGTTTTGAAATTTCGGAGGTTTCGCCGCGCTGCACCGCCCCATTGCTTCTCCGAACCCGTGAGCCCTGGAGACCCGGAGCCGAGGGTTTGGGCCGGCCGGGGGCTCTGCTAGGGAGGCCGCTGGACTTGGATCGGAGCAGCATTTAGGAGACGCGGTGCAGTCGAGTGAGTGCGCGGGGCGGCCGGCGGGGCTGGGGGTGGTTGGCGATTCTGTACCCTCCCGCCAACTCCAGACCCGGGGCGTGACATCCCCCCGCTTCGCCCCGTGGCCTGGAAATGGACGGACCACCTCTTCCAAGTGGCGAGGTGACCTGCCTTGGTCCTGGGGCCTGAGATGACTCCTTACCCTCCCCCTAGGTCACCAGATTCCGAAAGAATAATAATCCCCTCCCCGCCCCCCCCCGGGTCGGGTGCCTAGCACCCTGTTTTGTGCTAGGAGGCCCTTTGTTGACCTGGACGTGCATGAAGCTCACAGCAACCCGGGATTATGCCGGATGGCATTTCTGTACAGTTAGCCCTTGCTCAACACCTCCCCCACCAGCTAGCAACGTTTTAAATTGACCATTTCCGGAGGCCAGTGCTGCCCCTCATTTTGTCCTTCCCCAAGGACTTTCTCAGTCAGCGGTTCAATTCTATCCCGCCGCCGTGACCTTCCCTGCGGGTGCCCAGAACCAAAACTTGGCGCCCACCTTTCAGCGACTGAAATCGAGCCGGCGGCTTAGCTTGTGGTTAGGAGCACAGTTTAAATCCAGGCCCCACCCCTGACTTGCTGGGTGACTTTGACTTAACTTCTCTTTGCCTCGGTTTCCTCATTTGCACACGGGTATCCTTGAGATCCTGGTGAGTGTTAAATGGAACGATGCTCCACCTGAGCATCGAGGCAGGCCTCAGTAAGCGAAAGCAGCTATTTATGATCGCGACCGTCCTTCACTGAGGTGTGGTAGACGGTTAAGTGCCCCACTTCCTACACCTCAAAAAACAGGCATCGCGAAGGAGGCCGGTGCGGCCTCTGGTCTGGTGGGTGGTGTGAGGGAGGTACTGGGAGAGGAAGGTGAGCTCTCTTCTCCCTTGGTGGGATGTTGGGTGCCCTGGGTTTGTGCACGTAGGTTCTTAGACCCGCAGAAGAGATTTTTTTTGCTGTTCTTTCCCGGAGCCTCTGTGATAACACTGATCCTTTCTTTCTCAGAGTCACCTCTGTTCTAACTTACAGTGACCCTTCTTAAATAGCCAAGCTGAGGTCTCTAAAACAACAACAACAACAAAAACTTTTCCAAGGAAGAAGCCTAAACACTTTTTTTTTGCACTTCGTGAAAGAAGCTCTCACCAACTGTATTTTGAACAAATACTTAAAAAACACACACAAAAAATATAGTAAATTGTTGCTTGCTATAGCTCTTCAGTGAAGAGCTTTTTTGTTTTGGTTTTGGCTTCCTTAAACAATTTTCTCTTTCCTGGCCTGGAACTGGGGTCCCACACTTTGCCAGGGCTGAGCTCTGGGACAGAGGGTCTGCGGGGAGGGAGGACAGCAGAGGCCATGGCTGTGATTGGCTGGCTTCAGAGCTGTCTCTGCCCAAAGCTTCTGCCGTCCTGCCCAACTGGCCCTACCCTGATTAGTGCTGCTCCTGGCATCTAGGAGGGATGTGTGTATGGCGTGCCCTAACCTGTGTAGAATGGTGTCCCTATGTGTGTGTCTGGGGGGAGAAGTACCTGTAGGATGTTTATTTCTAGGTGTAGAACTGACAGATGAATTAATTCAGTCATTAAGTATTCCCTTTATGCCAGGCACTGTGCCAGGCTCTGGGCTTTCTCTGCAAGCAAGACAGACAAGGGCTTGCCCCGAGGGAGCAAATGTTTAGTGGGCAATGACAGGCAGTAAGTAAACAGATATGCAGTTACCCAAGTGCCATGCAGAGAATTGAAATCGATGGATGGGATCGTGGTGGTGGTCAGGTCCTTCCTGAGTTGCTGAGATCCAGGTACAAATAGGAAGTTTCCAGATAGAGGGCAGATCTTGCTTGAGGAACAGAGGCCT
>NC_138379.1:8418685-8434095 GCF_054177405.1 Leptonychotes weddellii
TGTTTCCTCGTGCAAAAATGCTAGACTTGCTTTAGCACAGAGACCTGGGAGTGGAATTGCTTGGTCATAGCATATGCAAATGTTCAATTCTACAAGGGAATGCCAAATTATTTGCCAAAGTGGTTACCAATTTACACTTCCACCAACACTATAGTTCCTGTGGATACACATTTTGTTCATCACTTGGTATTATCAGATTTCCTAACTTTCGCCAATCCTAGGAAATGTAAGTTGGTGTCTCACTGTGATTTTATTTGAATTTCCCTGACAACCAATGTGATTAGGTTTGAGCATCTTTTCAAACTCTTATTGGCCATTTGTAATGTTTCTTCCGTGAAATGAATGTTCATGTCTTTTGCCCATTTTTCTAATTATTTTATATATTTTTATTGACTTGGAGGAGTTCCTTTTATATTCTAGATACTAAAACTTTGTTGGTTATGGCTCCTCTTTTGACTTGGTTTTATGGTGTCAGTTAATGAAAAGAAGTTCTCAATTTTAATGTAGTTGGATTTATCAGTCTTTTCTTCTATGGTTAGCACTTTTTTTTATGTCTTTTTTTTTTTTTTAAATCCTTCCTTTCATGGGGCATCTGTCTGGCTCAGTCAGTAGAGCATGCTACTCTTGATCTTGGGGTTGTGGGTTTGAGCGCACTACGTTGGGTGTAGAGATTACTTAAAAACCCTTCCTTTCTCTGAAGTAAAAAAGATATTCTACAATTTATTCCAAGAGTTTTGCCTTCTGTATTTAAATTGTTAATTTATCTGGAATTAATTTTTCTGCATAGTGTGAGATAGGGTTCCAATTATTTTATCCACATAGGCTTGATCAGTTTGTTCCTACACAATGTATTAATTGGTCTCTTTCTTTCCCCACTGATCAGCAAGACTGTACCTGAACATCAGAGCTCCAGATATGTGTGGGTCTTTTTCTCCTTTCTCTATTTGATTTCATCAGTCTATATATTTTCCTTCTTTAGCTAATATCATACTGTTCTTATTACTAGAGTTTTATAAGTCCTGATAGCTGGGGACTAAGCAACTGCCTCATTCTTCTTCTTCAGGGATGTCTTAGATATTTTTACTCTTCTACATAAATTTTAAAATCAGCGTGTCATATTTAAGAAAATCCCTGTTAGGGCGCCTGGGTGGCTCAGATGGTTAAGCGTCTGCCTTCGGCTCAGGTCATGATCCCAGGGTCCTGGGATCGAGTCCCACATCGGGCTCCCGGCTCAGCGGGGAGCCTGCTTCTCCCTCTGACCCTCTCCCCTCTCATGCTGTTTCTCTCTCGCTCTCTAAAAAATAAATAAAAATCTTTATAAAAAAAAAAAAAAAAAAGAAAATCCCTGTTAGAATTTTGATTGCAATTGCATTGAATCCATAGATCAAATGGGAGAAAATTGACATTTTTGTGAAAGATCTAGTTTTATAATTTGTATCATTTTGATATTTTTATTATTAAAATAATTTAGATTCTATAATAATTCATACTATAATGATTATAATTTTTTAATTTGTATCCAAAATTAAAACTTTCTCTATAATAAAGCTTGTACATATTTTGTTAGCTTTATTATAGGTGCTTGTCATTATTGCTATAATAAATCATGTATTTTTATAAATTCTATTTTGCTAATTTTTACCAGTGTGCAGAGCTGCAAATAATTTTTATATTGATATTATAGCCAACCTTTTTTCCAAGCCTTCTTATGATAATAATTTCTCTATAGAATCCTTTGGATTTGAAATGTAGACAATCATCTGTGAGAAATGAGTTCTGGTTTTTCTTTTCCAATCTTTATGTCTTAAATTTCTTCTTTTTTTCTAAGATTTTATTTATTTATTTGAGAGATACAGAGAGGGAGAGCAGAAGCAGACAGAGGGACAGAGAGGGAGAAGCAGACTCCCTGCTGAGCAAGGAGCCCAATGTGGGAATCAATCCCAGGACCCTGAGATCATGACCTCAGCCCAAGGCAGATACTTAATGGACTGAGCCACGCAGGTGCCCCTATGTCTTAAATTTCTTTTTCTAGTCTTATTGCACTAGCTAAAATCACCAATACAGTATAGAAGCAATGATAGCAGCAATGCCTATCTCATTCCTGATTTTAAAATAATGTTTCTAGCATTAAGAATGACATCTGCTGTGAGGTTTTGGCGGATACTCTTTATCAGTTTAATGAAATTTAATGAAATTCCCTTTTATTCTCAGATTTCTAAGTATTTTTAAAAATAAATTATGTCTTGTCCACAAATATCTTCTCAGCACCTGACACAGGTGCTCATTACATGTTGCTTGAATAAATGAATGAATGAAGGAACAACATGTTTATTGGGCTCCTGGTTTTTTTTCTTATTGATTTTTATGAATTCTTTACATATAAAAGAGGTCAACACTTTGCCATTTGCTGGGAATATTTTCCCTAGGCTATTTGCTTTTAATTTTGGTTATTTTTTGGTGGAAGGAGGAAGATGGAGAAGTTTTAAATTTTAATGTGAACAGATCTATGGACTTTTTTTCTTCTGAGGTCTCTTCAAATGCATCTAAATTTAGAAAACCTTTACTTCTCTGGAAATTTGATAAGTGTTCATTTCTATTTTCTATGCACACTGCTGTCAGTTTAATCTTCCCATAGCAGGGCTCTGATCACGTCACTCTCCTGCTCAAAAATGTTTAACTGTCTCCTTGGAGCCTTCAGAATAAAGTCCAAACTCTTTAACTTGGCCTCTAATGCTCGTCATGATACATCCCAAGCCTGCCTGTCCAGTCTTTTCTCTAGTGTCCCCCAAATCAGCTTAAGCTCCAGCCAAAGTGAAGAGTTTGCTTCTCTCTCTGTGCTTCTGCTCTGTCCCACCTCCAAGGCTTTGGTCCTGGTGTCCCTTGGCATAGAATGCCCATCCTCCATTCTATATATTTAAATCCTGCTTAGTCCTCAAGCCCTCTTTTCTCAAAAAGCCTCACCTTACCCTTTGAGAGGGTGAGTGGTGAAGGGATAATATAACATGAACTTTTGGAGTCAGACAATGTGGATTAAAATCCTAATTCCTTTAACTTGTTCCCAGGTGCCAAATCCTTTCACCTTTTCCTAGTCTCCATTCTTTCATCATTAAAATGGGAACAGAAAGCAATGAAGGACCACACTGGGTGGTTTGAGGGTGACCTAAATCAATCAAATGTAGAGATCCGAGCACGGGGCACCCGGCTGGCTCAGTGAGAGGAGCATGTGACTCTTGGTTTGTGAGTTTGAGGTTGTGAGTTTAAGCCCCATGATGGGTGTAGAGGTTACTAAAAATAAATACATAAAAATTAAAAAAAAAAAAAAGATCCTAGCACAGTCCCCATCTCACCCTGCCATTTTGGAAGGGAGTCACCAGCTGTGGGGCGAGGGCACACCCACTCCCCTCTAGTCATATTTGCCTCTGAAGGTTTTCGCTGGTTCTCAAATTCCCTTAGGTTTCTGAACTTTCCTCCTCAGGAGCTGGGAGTGGCCAAACAGGTTCCACCTCAAGGAATCCAGGCCCCCAGGCACCTTGATGGGACTCCTACACCCATCTGGGCTCAAAGGAATCCCGCCCCCCCCTCCTTTCTTCATAAGTGAGCTCCAATGGTTTTATTGCTAGGAAATATTTAAGTCTCCAAAGGTGTCCACTGGAACCTTCCATTCCTTGCCTTCAGCACCCACAATATGGTGGTGAGTCAAGTAGAGCAAAGACAATCCTCTCAATTTTAAGGTGGGTAAACTGAGGCTCAAACTGTCTTCCATATAGTTGGGTGTAGAGTGTGTGTGTCTACTCAGCCTTATTCAAGGGGCTCTGGGAGACCTAAGCAGCTGTGTGGGGGAATCTGGGTGAGCTCTGGCCTCAAAGTCAGAGATGGTGCAGAAATCCTGGCTACTGGCGCTTCCACCCCTTGTCCACAAGTGGGTTAGCGCTCTCAGAGTCTGGCAGCGAGCTTAATGTCTATGCATTCTCTTTGTGAAGCCGGAGTACCCCACCTACATAGGTTATTTTGTCTATGTCTTCTGAGGAAGAGCAAGGATGATGATTCACTGGCTGGGGTGCATGATCAGCCTGAATAATGAGAAGAACAAGCTTAGGATCTGGAGCCCTGGGTTCTAGCCCAGCTCTACACCCAGCATGCTGTGTCACCTGGGGTGATCTCCCACTCCCTCTGGACCCCAGTTGTTTTATCTGTAAACTGGAGATGGTGGTAGATGGACCGATCTCTGTTGTGGAATCTTAGCTAGCAATCTTAATGTCAGAGTGCCGTCCTGGGCCCTGCCCCTCCCCGAGCCCAGACTGTCTCCAGGGCCTGACTTCACCAGGTTGGCCCCACCAAATCTCTGACGCCATCTGGCTGCCTCCACCCTCTGTCCTGTCCTCCCAGGGGCCTGAGCCGGGTTCCCGCTCCCCACCACACTGGGGCTGGGCGGCCAGTGGTCTTGCTCAGGCCCTGGGCAGGGAGTTGCGGGGGTTGGGGGGCGGTTGGGGGGGGGCACGTGGGCTCCAGACTCATATTTGACCTCTCGAGCCTTTTTCCCTCTCCCTGGAGCCAGCGTCCTTGCCCCGCCCCTCTTGAAATCCGAGCTCAGGGATCCAGGGAGGACTGCAGCAGCAAAACATTCCATCCAGTTGTCCAAACACTCGGCACAGCTGGCGGAGGGAGGGGCGGCCAGAGCCCGGCTCTCAGGGCCCTTGCGCTGTTGTTTTCACCGGGATGGGGGCGTCCTCACAAGGATGCCCTGAGGGGGTTCAGGGGGCTGAGGATAAAGGAAGAGCGCACAACAGCCATACTCCTGGGCTTGCCCCAGGCCTCCCTTCCCAGGGCCCGCCCCACGGGGGAAGATCCAGGTCTGCCTGGCCAGGTGCTGCGGGTGGCCTTGTGAGCATCCTCGTGACTGATGGCGCCCAGTGCCCCGCGGCCGTGCTGTGGGGGATGGGCAGTGGGAATGCCGCTGGGACAGCAAGCCCCGGAAGTGACTTCGGGGAGCCGGGGTTACTGGCAAGCAGCCCCAGGCCTGGCTGCCTCTTGGCTCTGACTCACTGGTGACCCCGGACGAGCCTCAGTTTCTTCATCTGCAGCAGGAGGGACTTGGGCCTCTTCTGGCTCTGATTTTTCTAAGTCACAGCCAAGGACATAAGGCCCTTATAGCTCCCCATGAAGCCCCAGCTCTGCCTAAATGTCCAGAGAGCAGCAATTTTTTTCTCTACAGTCCCCAGAGCAACTCTGACTCAGTTTCCTCGCCAAGGGGCAGGCTGGTGCTTGGGGGGGGGTTCGCTCTCATACCCCCTGTCCTCAGCCAGGCTGAGCTCCTTCCCCTCCTGCTGTGTTGGGGTGATGGGGAGACCCTCCCCCCTTTTCATACTTCCTGTTTTCCATTAATTGTTTCCAGGTGGGCCCAGAGGTTGCCCACAGAGGAAGGTGGGGGCACAGGAGAATTGAGCAGGGTATCAGTGAGGAGCAAAAACAGGAAGGGGGTGGGAGCAGGCCATGGAAAATTCACTGCCAGGAAAGGCAAGGCCAGCATCTGGTTTGCATTAGGCTGAGAGCTTCGAAGCCCAAAGCCTGAGTGGGAGATATTGTTATCCGCAGGGCAGGGCTGGTGGGGTGTGACTGCTAGTCAGGAACTGGAAGCTTCTCCCCCCACCCGGGCAGTCAGAGGCTGCCAGGAAAGAAGAGGGAAGACGAGGGAGAAAGGCGGAGGACATTCTCATTTCGAGTGTGGCAGACCCTTCACAGATGTCGCCTACTGTGATGTTCACAACTGCACTGGGGACGACTGTTCCCATTTTACAGATGAGGGAAATGAGTCCCAGAGAGGTGAAGTGACTTGCCCGAGGTCACACAGCCAGGGACCAGCAGAACTAGGATTAGACTTCAAGCCAAATGAGATAGGGTGGAACCTTCAAACCATTCCAATGGGCTGAGGCTGACCATGTCCCAGACAAGGGGGTACTGAGGATTTGGGGGTGAGCACGGGCCAGCCTCTGCCCATGGGGTCACTCGGTTCTTGTGGGGGTGTCCGACGGTTTTACTTGTCAGGACACAAGGTGGACACGTGCCTGAGGGCTTCACCCTCAGGAAAGCAATCCATGGGGGAAGGCTTCCTGGTGGAGGGGGGGGGAAGCAAAAGAGAAATTATCAGCAGGAGGTAGGATGTGCTGCCGAGGGCACTGTGTGAGGAAAGGGGTGGTGTAGGGCATGTCTGGGCAGTAGCAGCTGGCCTGGTGTGCCTTAGAGAGTGAGATTCTGTATTATGGTCGGGGAAACTGAGGCACAGAGAGACTAACATGCCCAAAGGCTCATAGTCTGGAATGGGGTTGAATCCAGCCTCTCGGACACTGGGCCTGGGTTGTTAACTGCTGCACTGAGTTGTGCTTTTTTGTTGGTGGTTACAAGTTTTAAAGGGGATATTGAGGCCAAGGACGGGATGTGGGGCAGGCGGGGGTCCTTGCCCAAAGCCACACAACCAACTAGTGATAGAGCCTGGGCTGGACAGGTCTTTCCAACTTGCCAACCTGGGCAGGGAGGGGTTAGGTGGCTCCTCCTTCGGGCCCTAGTGGAAGCTGGGACTTGGGCATGCAGAGGACAACTCCCACGACCCTTCAGGGAGTCTCACCTTTCCTGGCCCGGAGCCCAGGAAGCAGGGCCCCCAGTGCCTTCTGCTGCCCGCTGAGCCACAGGAGTTAATAATTACGGGGTTTCAAGAGATAGAGGCCTGCTGGGAGGGGCCTTCGTCCCAGGCCCTGCTCCTCAGAGATAGCAAAGGTTAGCGTGAGGCTCAGCCTGGGGAGGCGGGGAGGAGGGAAGGGAGAAGGCTTCTGCCACCTGCCTGCCTGGCAGGCTCTCGAGGGACCCTCAGGCTGGCCCTGGCATGGATGACCCCAAGGAGCACACCAGGTGTCCTGCCCGAGGAACATGCCCCGTGTTCCTGGCACTGAGCTCAGGGGCTGTCCGCTACGCCCCATCAGTTCTGGGCCCTGCACTCGAGGGGAACTTGGGAGAGGAGCCCTGGGACACAGACAGGTGAGCCAGTGACCTCGGTCACGGTCACGAAGGGGAGGGAGGGAAATCTTGCCATTCTGTAGGGGCACTGGGGGAGGAGGGAGGCAGAAGCCAGGCTCCTGACAGGGGACTGGCATGGAACTCTGAGGAATTTCATGAGCCTCTTACAAGGTCAGTGCCAACGGGTGACCCTGATTGTCTAACTTGGTGGTTGGACAGACATAGAATCTGAGGCTCAGAGAGGGCAAGACAAACATCCTGGGTCACGCGGTGAGCCGAGGACAGACCTAAGTCAGTCTACGGCCATACCACCCTGAACGCGCCCGATCTTGTCTGATCTCGGAAGCTAAGCAGGGTCGGGCCTGGTTAGTACTTGGATGGGAGGAGAGACCTAAGTCAGAATTGGGGCCTGGGTCAACCAGGCTGGCAGTTTCCTGTTCCTCATCTGCTTCCAGTCGAGGCTCTGTGGTCAAGGCTGCCAGGCGGGGATGGGGATGGTGGGGAGACGGGCGAAGGGCAGTCGTTTGAGGTCTTGACCTTTTACTTCTTCCTCCGCACCTGCTGGCCAGGCCCCTAGTACGCTCCCCTTTTTGCCTGACTGCACACAGTTGCAGCTTCTAGGGAGTTCTCTAGTTTCTGGGCTGTCTTTTCAGAAAATTGATGTAAGGGGTCACAGCCCCACCACCCCTGGCTGTGTGACATCAGGTAGGTTCCTGAACTTCTCTGAGCCCAATCCTTTTCAGCTGAGGAGCAGAGCTCACTGGACTGTGGAAGAAGCTAGTGAGGCTTGGCAATCGAAGGTCACTGGATGCATAGATGATGTGGTATTTTTAGGTAGTAATTCGGGTATCAGTGCTCCCAGAGTGGTGACCCCACATTTGTCCTTGGAGGCCTCACTTAAGCCCACTGGCGCTACCCTGTCCTGCTAAGGGCTCTTCCTCTGGGGCCTTAGCCTGGGCTGACACTGCCTCCATGCCTTATCTCCCACCAGTCTGGGTTACCATGACTTGGACCAGTCTTATCTCCTGCCCAGGCTTGTGAAGTCTTGGAGGGTAAGGGCCCTGTCCTGAGCCCTTTTTGTGTCTTTTCCCCCTTCTCCTAAATAATGAACAGAGCAAGGGCCAGGAAGACAGCAGTTGCTCAAGACTTACTTGGTGTAGGATTCAAGTCAACAAACATGGTGACATCTGCTTTGGGCCAGACCCTGGACTAGGCTGGGGTAGGCACAGAAACACTGCACCGAGGAGATGGTTTCTGCCCTTGGGAAACCACAGTCTTAGAAAGAGTTACCCTGCAGAGTGAAGGGCATTGGAGGTCTGGGCAGAATGATTCTGGTAAGTCAGAAGGGATGTCATAGTGGGCTGCCCAGGTTGTTCACTGCACAAGGTGCCAGCCAAGGGAGTGAGCAAGCAAGGCATGAAATCCAGCCTGCCCTCCACTCACCCAGTCCTGTACCTTGGCATGGGCTGTCGCCATCTAGGAAGGCAGTACCATTTTCTATTTGTGACAAAGACACCGTGCACTTAGTTGAGTGTGCCCTGGGCAGCAGCCCTGGAAGTGGAGGTCCTTGTGAGTATGTCTCCCTACCATATTGGAGCTCCGGGATGACAGAGCATGTGTCGATGCAGTTTCCCTTTGGATCTCAGTCCTTGTGTGGTCCACAGTTTGTGCTCAGAAGGGATGGATGGATGAATGAATGAATGAATGAGTGAATGAATGAATGGATGAATGAAAGAAATGTGTGTCCCCAGTGAAGACCTGACAAATT
Organism: Leptonychotes weddellii; assembly: GCF_054177405.1. Classification (NCBI taxonomy): domain Eukaryota; kingdom Metazoa; phylum Chordata; class Mammalia; order Carnivora; family Phocidae; genus Leptonychotes; species Leptonychotes weddellii. The sequence continues at coordinate 8,427,459 of NC_138379.1, forward strand.
CAAGCCTGGGGTCCCAGCTCTGTGGGCTCAGAAGAGTAGTGTCCTGAGTTCTGGTAGCATCTGGAAGGGAAGCACCTCCTTCCTCCTGGCCTCCTAGGCCTCTCTAGACCCAGAGAGTGGGAGCCAGGATCCCTGGCAGGAGAGAAGAACTATACTCTCACTGGGTCCAGCTGCAGGCTGAAGTTGAGGCCAGTAGTCAGGGCTCAGGACTGGTGACAAAGGGGCGGAAGGATGGAGGGACAGGAAGACCAGTGGTCTGGGATGCAGGAAAAGGTTTTGCAGAGGACCTAAATCCAGACAGGTGTGCAGGGTGGGGGTGCATTCCCCCAGACAGTAGATGCTGGGCAAAGGCAGGGAAATGATGGTCAGGGAGTGTTCTGAAGAAGAGGGGAAGGCCCCTTTGCGGGGTGGGTGTGGTGTGGGGCTGGGGGAGGGCTGGGGTTGAAGACTTGGGCCAAAGGGGGGTCTTCCCTTGGGATAAGCGCTCAGAGTAAACCCGAGAAAACTTGTTTTGGGGTCTAGCCCCTTTCCCACCCTGCAGGACGTTGCCCAAGAACGGGCACAGAGCAGGGAGCCCAGGGAAGGGGAGTGCTGGCCAGCGGGTGGGTGTCGGCGGGCTCCGAGAGACCGTCCGCCAAGGTTCTCGAGCAGCGGTGGCCGAGGGCCCGCGCCGCGCCGGGGGATCCGAGACGAGTCAGCCGCGGGCTGCGGAGCGCGGCGCTGACCGCAGGACTCGCCGGCCGCCGGCTCCTCCCCCGCGCCCGCCGGCGCACGGTCCCGGGGCGGGCGGGCGGCGGAGGGGCGGGGCCGGGCACGTGTCCTCGGGCCACCCCCTCGGCCACGTGACCCGCCGGGGGCGGGGGGGGCCGGGGGGCGGCTGCGGAGAGACTGACAGGCGGCGGGCGGGGACGCGGCGCGGGCCGGCGCAAGGAGCTCGCGGCGGCGCCGGGATGTGGAGCGGGTAGGTCGGTGAGCGCTCGCCGCACCGCGCGGGCTCGGGCCGCGGCGGCCTCCGGGGCTGCGGATCCCTGCCGCGTGTGCACCCGGCCCGCGGCGGACGGGCGCCCCGTAGTCCCGGGACGCGCGAGCCAACGCGCGGCGGAGGTGGAAGGACGCCCCGCGGGGAGGGGTCGGGGGCTCTCTATGGGTGGGGACCTTCCCGGCATGACGGCGCCAACTCCTAGCTCGTCTGGAGCGCGAGTGAGAAGGGGGCGGGCAGGCGGGCGGGGGGGGTGCGGCGCTTGCAAGCCAGAGTAAGTCTGGGGTACGCACCTGGAGGAGCGCCCCCCCCCCAGCCTGGATGAACCCTTGGAAAGCAGTGCAATTGGGAAAGGGGGCTGGGTCTCTGCCAAGGTCGCTAGTAAGTTGATGAACCTCCATCTGGGGCTCCTGGATCCAGCCCAGCTCAGAGGTGTGGGGTAGGACCTCCCTGCAGTCTGAAGGAGGGCAGCAGAGCCCTGGGTCCTGGCTTAGTGGCCCCAGTCCCTATGACTGTTTATTGGCTCTCAGGGGTGATCCCAGTCCCTTGGCCGACCTGGTGTGGGTCCCCTGCCATGTTCGTGCAGGAAGGCTGTGGTTTTCTCAGGGACTTGGGCAAACACTTCCTCCTCCCCATGGCCTGGGAAGGCCAGGTCCTGGAAGAGCTGTGGCCAGAGTGGGGTGGGTTGTATTCCTGTAAAGAACTGGACCACCTGGGGGGTCCCAGGACAGGACTCTTTCCTAGCCAGAGCTGGGGAGTGAGGGACGGCCTCTGGGGGGGCTGGCAGGCTGGAGGGGTTTCTGATGCAGTCTAGGTCCACTTGACTCTATGGCCCCTAGCAAAGCTTGGGCTGAGATGCTAGAGAATAGTGGGGCTTTGTCCCCAGCAGGGGGTCCTGAGAGAAAGGGCTCCTGGTAGGGGTGAGGTGTGGAGAGGCATGCCTCTTAAAGGGTGGAAAGGTGAAGAAGAGCACATGTTTTTTGGAAAAGTACCCTCCTCCACCCCCCGCCCCCACCCCTGAAGATGACTGAGTTCAGGGAGAAAGTGTTGTGTGGGACCTGGTGGGGTTAGCACAATCCTGCGTGGGGCTAACTGTGTTTAAGGGGCATCCCAGTCTGGAAGAAGCTTGTTACCCCATATGTTGGGGGCACCCAGGCAAAACAGTCATTGAGTTACTATGTGATCTTGAGAGTATGGCCTCACCTCTCTGGGTCTCTGGACGAAATGAGCAGGTTGTGGGGTGGAGAGCTGCAGGCTGATCCATGCCCAGAGTGCCCTTCCCTGGAGGCATCCAGGCCAGAGCCAGACAGACAGGGCTGGGAGCCATCAGTAGATAGATGCTCTCTTTTTTTTTAAAGATTTTCTTTATTTATTTGAGAGAGAGAGAATGAGAGAGAGCACATGAGAGGGGGGAGGGTCAGAGGGAGAAGCAGACTCCCTGCTCAGCAGGGAGCCTGATGCGGGACTCAGTCCAGGGACTCCAGGATCATGACCTGAGCCGAAGGCAGTCGCTTAACCAACTGAGCCACCCAGGCGCCCAATAGATGCTCTCTTTAAGGACAGTGTCAAAAAGACTCAGGGTCCTGGAGAAGACCCCCCCCTCACCGCCAGTCCAGCCTCCCTGCCATATTCCCAAGAGGCTTCTGGATAAACCAGGCTGCCAAGCTGACCTCCACATGATCCTCAGTATAACTCATTTCTTTCTTTCTTTCTTTCTTTTTTTTTTTAAGATTTTATTTATTTATTTGAGAGAGAGAGATAGCATAAGCAGAGAGTAGAGGGAGAGAAGCAGACTCCCTGCTGGGCAGGGAGCTCGATCCCGGGGCTCGATCCTATGATCCTGGAACCATGACCTGAGCTGAAGGCAGACGCTTAACCAACTGAGCCACCTAGGCGCCCTATAACTCACTTCTTGCATGTACATTTAGACCCCCAGGACCTAGCCTAACCCCAGGGCCTAGCCAGGTACAGAGCACCTAGCAGGTGCTTTATAAATGCAGATGGAAAACATGAGGGACAGAAGGGGGAGCTGCACACCTGGGAGTGAGAGGCAGAGTTTGGGGGTTTCCTTGAGCACTGCATTTTTATGGATCCCCCCCCCTCCCAACTCGGGTATTAGAGGCAGGGATTGAAGGATCAGGGGCCAAGCTGCCAGAATCCACTGGGGGCCTGGTGTCCTAGGAGCTCACCCAGACCCCAGCAGGAGCCAGAAGGGACCCTGCCTGGGGTCACACTTGTCCATGTAAGTCTAACTGAGCTGCTTGGGCTTGCGGCCCCCAGGGGCTCAGGACAGTCTGGGTAGGTGTATATTTGGGCCCTTTATTCTAGAGTATGAAGACTCTGGGATCAGTGGCCCTGGCTAAGTTGTCAGTGTCTCTGGAGTTTCTTTCCTCATCTGTAGGTGAGGGATGGTTGCCGTTAATGGCTAGGCCCTGGTGCCAGTTCATCCCCTTGGCCCTGGCCCCAGGGCTGCTCCCCTGGGGTGGGGGGCAGTGGCAGGACTCTGCAGGAGCTCAGGTGGGCCCTCTTCCTTGGGACTCCTTGAGCAGGAGCCCTGAACTCTGAACCCAGAGGCAGCTCCCCCAAAATTGGGATGCTCCTCTCCCCATCCCCCATAGTTTCTCATGTCCATAGTCTTGGGTGCCAAGCCTGTCCTGAGATGGGGTGATGGTGGCATCTCGAGTATCTGCAGCTGACACAGTGCTGGGCACTTGGGGCTTGGTCAGCAAAGGCCAGAAATTGAGTTCTGGGCTAGTTTTCTCCCCTGGTCTCAGTTTCCCTGTCTGATAGATGGGGCTAATATTACCTATTTCTAGGGAGGGCCGGGCTCTGATGGACTGCTCAGGAATGAAATGAGATTCCCCCACCCTCCCAGGGATGGAGGACTCTGTCTTTGGAACAAGCAAGATGCTGGGGAGCCCCAGGGCTGCAGACGGGCTGTGTGATCTTGAGCAGGTCACCTAACTGCTCTGGGTTTTGATTACCCGAAGGGGCTTGGATTTGCAAGCTCCTGCCTGTTGGGCCTAAGCTACAGAGGTCTGTAGGCTCAGACTTCATCTGAAGTGTGGAAGGAAGGTGGGCCTCCTGCCTGGGAAGCAGTTGTGCACCTTTCCCAGCTGCTGCTTTCTGGAAGCCTTCCTTGATCTGACTACCTACTGGGGATGTATCTCCTGCCGATCCTTACTCCGCACATGTGTGAGGAGCTCAGACCCTCACTAGAATCCTGCTTGGTGTAGACTCTCCCCAGGTCTGCCCAAGATTTGTGCCCAATAGGGTGGTGGGGGACGGGGAGCAGAGTGAGTTAGAACGCGGTCAGAAGGGAGCTCAGGGATGTTGCTGCCAAAATCTGTGCGGTCATGCAGATTGGGCGGATCGGGGCTGATGGGGTGCCTAGCGCATGATAGGTGCTCACTCTGTATGTGTTGGATTTTCGAGGTGTCAGATCCTTCTAGGACTGAGCAGGCGGACGTGAGGCAGGTGCTGTGCGCCCCGCTCCGCCCCAGCACAGAGTGAGCCCCCGCTGTCCCAGGCCTTGTGCTGGCTCCCAGGGGAGACGCAGGGCTGGATTCCCTGGCAGGGCTGGGCTGGACTGGCGGCCCTGGGGCTACGGTGAGGAGAGGCTTGCGTGGCCCAGTCCACCTGATTCAGGTGTTCCAACCTCCCTGCCTTCTGTCCTGCATCCTACGGCTGTTCCTGACCTTCTCCGCCCCCTGCTCCGTGTTCTACAAGGCACACACCTGCGTCCCGCTTGCTGGAGTGGTCCAGAGTCACCTGCCTCCAACCCCGCTCCCCCAGGGTCCTGCTCGGCTCGCGTGCCTGATACTCGGTTCCCGTGTGTGACATATATGACACCATTGGCCCATTCTGGAACCTTGCCTTCCAACCCTGGTGATGGCTGCTCCTCAGACCTCCAGGCTGGCTCTGTGGCGCTCGACTCCTCTGTTACCCCTCCCCCAGAGCACGCTCAGCCTGCAGCCGCTCCCTCTGGCCCCGCACCTCCCTCAGCCACCTGTAGACCCATATAGGACATGCCGCTCCCCAGACGCCTCAGCGACCCTCTTTCTCTTCCCCGACAGACCCCCTCCCAGTTCCTTATTCCCGTCCTGGGCACCATTTCATTATGTTAGTTAATTACTGTAGTTTTGTTGCTTTTTTTTTTTTTTCTCTGTCACCCTCTCCAGGCCCCGGTTCCTGCCACAATTCCCCCCTCAGAGTCTTGTGTCTCTGTCCCCTCTGCACATCCCTTCCGAGGCCAGGACCTGCCTGGCTTATGCAACAGCCTTGGATGGAAGCCCCACCATCCCCACCACCATCTCTCCCCGCCACCCCCTCAGGCACTTGGCTCCAACTTCCTCAAACCCCATCTGCATCCTGCCTCACTTCTCCAAAACCACCATTCATCCCCTTGCCTCCCGTCTGGATTTCTCTGGGTGACAGGTCACATGATGCAATAGAGCTGGGACTCTGAGTTCTGTTCCCACCCTGCCACCACTTTGCTGTGTGTTCCGGTCAGGTCACCATCCATCTCTGAACACCAGGCGCCTCCTTGTGCCAACCAGACTGGGGAGAGCATCTCCCTGCAGCGGCATCCTGAGGGTTTGGAGCTGCCACCTCAACCCTTCTCTGTCAGCTTCACCTGGCTGGGCTTGCAGGCCGGGCGTGGAGCCGATGCGGGAAACCTTTCCTGGGGCCCCTGGGGCCCCTGGACAGGAGGAGTCACTTGGCCATCAGCCTCTGTGCTCTCCCAGCTTACCAGGAGGCCTGTGGGTGCAGGGGCATGAGTCTGAACAGGGCCCCTGTGTGTGGCCCTGCCCCGCAGACCAGATCAGCTGCAGCCACCCTGTTGGCCCCGGGCAGAGGGTGAGCGCTCCCAGCGTGCCCTCCCTGCCTCTCCTTCCCCCTGTTTCAGAGCTTCCCTAACTAGTTCCTTCCGTCTTCTCTAAGGAATCCATCGTGCCCGTTAGCACCGGGATCTTTAGTTCAAAGAGGTGACCTGGGCGCTGGTCAGTGGACGGGGAGAGATCGAAGGGCAGAGAGACCTCATGGCAGGCGGGTTGGGCTGGAAATGGGAAGAGTATGCCAGATCCTGGTCGGGGCCCTTCTGGCCCAGTGGGGGTTGCTGGGTGACTGGGAACGATAGAATCCACGGGTCCTCATTCTCATTTTGCCATTTTTTGTGGATGGGGACAAAAGCCCTGCTGGCCCTCCTAGGACAGGACTGGGGGGTGAGCATTGCGGTTTCTGCTCCCCCCCCACACCCCCCGTGTGTTTCCTGAGGAAGTGAGCCAGTGGGGCCTTTCCTGTCTAAACTGTCGTGGGCTCTAGACAGCGAAGCCAGCTTCAGGATGGGGGATGTTGGATGCTCCCACTTTCCTCTGACCTTGACTCTTACTGTCTCCTGCCTCTAACCTCTTCCCAGTGGCCCTGGGTCCTGCTACAGGCCTTCCCTGTACTCTGGACTCTGTTTCTGCAGGGAATGGGGGCTGAGAAGGTTCAAGCTGAGGGCCATGGACCTGGACTGAGGGGCAGGGAGGGGGTGTGGTGCAGAAGAACTTAAATGGTAGCCCATGCTTGTCCAAGGAGTGAGTTCCCCAGCCCCACGGGCATTCACCTCCAGGTTTTCCAGCTCCTGGTCTGGGATGCTGAAGTGTGTGAAGA
>NC_138379.1:8434595-8460628 GCF_054177405.1 Leptonychotes weddellii
GACCCTGGCCTCTGCTCTCAGCCACAGCTCCCCCAGCCCTGGCCTGCCCTCCTGGGAGGCAGTTTCTGGGCCCGAGCAGAAGCTGAGAAGTCAGTCGGGCCAGAATGGGGTCCGATTTCCCTGCTGCAGCCAAGGAGGAGTCTCCCGAGTTGGCCTGGGCCTCACAGCCTTCGATCCTGAAGCAGATGCACTGATTTCCACACTCACACCCCCACTTACCGGCTGGAAGGGGGGCGCTTCGGGCCTGGACCCAAGCCCTGGCTGCCCGTCCAGCACCGCCACCGAGCGAGCAGCCGTGTGGGCCTGGGCAAGTTCTGCCCTCCTCTGAGACCCCCGTCCCTCATCTGTAGGATGGGGACAGTCCCACGAATGCTGTTGAGAGCTCTAAATGAGAGGACATGCACAGAGCAGCCAGGTGGCACCTGGCCAGTGTGAGGCCCCTGGGTGCAGACCGCAGCCCGGGGCCACCATGGCACTGCCACAGCCCCTGCTCACGCCTCAGGGACCCCCTGCCAACGACCGTCCCCCCCCTCCCCCACAGAGGTATTAGGAAGGATCCCTGTCTGGCATAATCACTGCTGATGGAGTGATAGATGTGTTTTCCCACTTCGTCTATCAGAGCCCTGGTCCCTGCCAGGCGGGACCCAGCCAAGGACCCATGAGGCCACACTATGGGCCAATTCCAAAGCAGAGGGCCGGCTGGGCTGGGCGCAGGGACAGGGCCATGTGAAGGGTTGGGAATGGGCTCATTGCTGGGCTTCCCCGGGCACCCAGTCCCTTTGTGTTACCTCGGGGGGGACCGAAGCTCAGAGGCTGCTTGGTGACCGTCTCAGGGTCCAGATGACAGGGAGGAGGGACTGATCCCCAGTCTTGCCTTTCACACTTTCCCCTCAGTAAGCCTGAGTCCCATGACCCCTTGGCCTTGTCTTTCCTCCCTTCTGCGTGGGCCCCTTGGAGCCCCCTCCCCTCCACTTCCCCGCCGTTATCAGCCGCCAGGCCCAGCCTGTCACTCTCAGCCCAGCCACCGCGGCTCCGAAGCTGCTGGCTCAGGAGCCACCAGCTTTTGCTGAGTGAGCGAGTCCAGAGGTGCTGTCTTGGCACAAACCACTGCTGGCTGCCGAGCCTTCTCCCTTCCTGCCTCCCTCCCTCCGCAGGGTCTCTTGCAAAGTGGGGGGTGTGGATGGACAGTGCTGGGCGGGACGAGGGGGGCACGGAGGCTGATGGCCGCAGCACTACCTCTAGGGTCTTCAACTTCAGGGAGAGAAGGGTCCTGAGGCCCAGAGAGCGGTGTTTGCCTGAGGTCACAGGGCAGACCAGCGGAGAGCCGAGCCGGGACTGCTCCCCACAAGGCTCAGGGAGCAGGAAGACGGTCTGCCCTGCCTGGGTTGTTTGGCAGAATCTTCCTGCCTCAGCTCTGTGGGGCCCTGGCTGGGTCCTCCCTCTCCCGCCGACACTAAGTGGGTTTTAATTTGCATAACATTTGCATTAACAGTAGCCTAGAAAGCAGTTCCCATTTAAGTTCCTCCTGTATGCAAAGGTTTTTGCTGGGTTGTTTTTTTTTAAGATCTTATTTATTTGAGAGAGAGAGGGCCCAAGAGCACAAGTGGGGGGAAGGACAGAGGGAGAGAAACAGACCCCCACTAAGCAGGGAGCCCCGTGCGGGGCTTGATCCCAGGACCCCGGGATCATGATCTGAGTCGAAGGCAGATGCTCAACCATCTGAGCCACCCAGGTGCCCCCTGTGGGCCAAGGTTTTATGCACGTCAGATCCATTCGGTGACCCTAGAGGTAGGACCAAGGGGATGTCCCCGCTTTGTAGAAATGGAGACTCAGATTCTCAGCACTGACACGTTTACAGTCACCTGCTGGACAAACCCGAACTGAGCACCTACTGTGTGCTAAGCCCAGCCCTAGGCCCTGGGCTGGAGAGGGTGGTTGACAAAGATGAATGCGTCCTGTCCTGGCCCCTAGGAGACCGCGTGTTTGGTCCCTCTGCCCTTGGGACAACCCAGTGATAGCCTCCCAGGTAGTGTCCCTGTCTTGCAGACGGGGCCCAGACCAGGCCCAGAGTGGCAGGCATGTGGCCCAGGGTGGGTCCCTCAGCTCAGATCTGGGTCTCGGGACCCCACCCTGGATTTGCTGTTTGCCCCGCAGCCAGCCCCACCCAGACGAGGGCCACCCGCCGCCCCTCGAAGCTGTCCCGGTCCCCTGGAAGAGCGTGGGCCCCTGCAAAAGCCACAGGGAGTCCCCAAGAGGCCTGGCGGAGACCCCTGGAGGGGAGGAGGGCCCTGCAGCCGCCCAGCTGGACGTGTTGCGCCTGCGAAGCTCTTCCATGGAGATCCGGGAGAAGGGCTCAGAGTTCCTGAAGGAGGAGCTGCACAAAGCCCAGAAGGTGGGGCTTGGAGGGCGGCGGGTGGGGGGGGTTGGGGGGGAACGGCAGGGACAAGGGGCCCACCTGGAGGCGCTGTGGGCTCTCCCCGAGCACCCCGCATGGAGGCCGGGGCTGGGCGCGAGGGAAGCGCAGAGGAGAAACAAGTTCTTGTGACTTTGGAAGGATTTTTTGAAGTCTTGACTTCTCTGAATGCCCGTTCTAAGCTCTCATAGGCTGACGGTTGGTGTTTCGACATCATGCTACATGCTAAGTGGGAAACGCATCCTAAACCGTAGGGCGACAGAGGAAGGGAGGTGGGGGCTCAGAGGCCCGCTCAGAGGCCCCCCGCAGTGGAGCCCCGTCAGTGGGCCCGATGCCCCCCCACCCACCCCCCTGCCAGGCCTGGGTCCCCGTGGGGCTGACAGCGCCCCCCCCCCCCGTGGAACCCCCCAGGAGCTGAAGCTGAAGGATGAAGAGTGTGAGCGGCTGTCCAAGGTGCGGGAGCAGCTAGAACGGGAGCTAGAGGAGCTGACGGCCAGCCTGTTCGAGGTACCAGGGCCGGCCAGCTGGGGGACCGGCTGGGCAGTGGGGCCGCTGGGGCCGCGCTGGCTCCTCACCGCTCATGCAGAGCCTGCCTTCTCCCCAGGAAGCCCACAAGATGGTGCGGGAAGCCAACATGAAGCAGGCAGCGTCGGAAAAGCAGCTGAAGGAGGCGCGGGGCAAGGTGAGGCCTGGCCAGCTCCCAGACAGGTGCATCTAACAGAGCCTGGGCGTACAGTGTGACGCCAGGCAGGCCATGGGTCCGCTCTGAGCCTCAGTTTCCCCATCTGTAAAATGGGTGCCTCAGTCCCCACCTCAAAGGCTGTTCCCGGGGTAGCAGGGGGGTTAGGTACCGGTCACCGTCAGGACAGGCTGTCCTGAGCTGGGGTGGCCGGTGGTTGACGGCCACCTCATCCCGGCCAGATCGACATGCTGCAGGCAGAGGTGAGCGCCTTGAAGACACTGGTCCTCACATCCACACCAGCCTCCCCCAACCGTGAGCTCCACCCACAGCTGCTGAGCCCCACCAAGGCCGGACCCCGCAAGGGCCACTTGCGTCATAAGAGCACTGGCAGCACCCTCTGCCCCGCTGTGTGCCCCGCGGCTGGACATACCCTCACCCTGGACAAGGAGGGCAAAGAGGTGAGGGGTGGTGGGCGGGCAGTGGACACGGGAAAGGGAGACGGTGCCCAGCATCAGCCAGGCAGTGGGGCCCAGTGGGGAGGCCTGACGCCTCACACTGTGACCTGGAGCCTGGCCTGCCATCCCCGGGCTTCTGTGTCCTCTGTCTGGGAAGGCTGGGCAGCCTTTTTGTGATAATGAGGTTTGGCCCTCAGCCTCTGCGTGTACCCTGTGTACACCTCATGGGTCCCGTGAGGGCCTGGTCACCTCTCCATGCCCCTCCAAGCAGTAGGTGGTATTCTGGGCACCTGAGGCTGGCCTGGGGCCTGAGGGCCTGGCCTAGGTGGGGGGGGGATGGGGGAGTTCTTCGGGAAAACACCTTCCCTGGGCCTAGGAGGCTACTGCTGGGCCTCTGGGGACAGGCTGCTTGGGCCCTGCATGCCCGCAGCCCTGAGGTCCAGGACCAGCTCGTGACATCCCTGGATACGAGGGTCCTCAGCGCCTTCTGCCTTGGTACGTAGACAGGCAGAGCCTTTGGGGGCTGTCTCCCTCCCCCCTCACCTTGGGTACATAGGGTATTTGGTCCAGGCTGGGCAGTGGGCTGTGATGTCCTTGACCGTGGGTCCTTGGGCAAGTGAAGGCACCTGCCAGAGCCTCAGCTTCCTCACATAAGGGCCCCCCACTGCCCATGGTGACTGATAAGACCTGGGTGTCAGGAGCTCAGCTCAGGGCCACACTCAGTGAGCCCCACAAGGGCTACATGGGACTCGGGGTCCTGTGGTCTCTGAGCCCTCAGCTCCATCCTGCCCTGTGTCTCTGGGGCTTCCAAGGAAGGGACGCAGGCCAGGCCTCGCCCCCTACTTCCGAGTTCTCAGCTTCTGACCGAACACTAACATCTCCTTCCTCCTGTCTGTCTCTGTGCACCTGTCATCTGTCTGTCTGCCCCGCCGCCCCCCCCCCAGCCTGGGCTGCCCCCCCTCCTCTCCCTGCTCCTCTGCGTGGTCCCCAGCAAAGCTGTTCACCTCACCTACGAGCCAGCCTGGCAGCTCCTGTCTGGGGAGCCGCTCACGGCCCCCACCTCCGCTACCTCTTTCTCCTTTTCCCGACAGGTAATGGCTGGGGAGAGGGGCCGCCCCTCTGCCCCCACCCAGCCTCACTCACACTGCATGCGCCCCAGGGCGGCCAGCCAGTCGTCTCTCCCGAGTAGGCGGCCCCGTGTGTGTTCCCTCTGTGTGCATGTGTCTGTGTGTGCGGGGGGCGGGTGGGGGGACCTGCAGGGCCCATCTTCAGCTTTTCCTCCTCCAGGAGGCAGAGAGGGGCTTCAGAACGAGGCCCTGGACCCAAGTCTGCAACCTTGTAGAGCTGGGAAGCTAAAAGCACACCTGGCTATGAAAGTTTGAGTTCTGAGGCCCTTGGTACAAAGGGAAGGAGGCGGTTCTTCCTTGGAGCTCTGTCCCCTGCTGGGCCACTGGGGACAGACCCGCTGGCAGGCTGGGGCCTGCCCCGCAACCTCCCTGGCTCCCCACCGTCTTCAGCTCCCCCCACCCCCGCCCCTGTGCCTTAACCACTCTCTCCGGCTCACCCTCCCTTACAGGTGGACACAACCCTGTTCGCAGAATTCCAGGCCTGGCGGGAATCGCCCACCCTGGACAAGACCTGCCCCTTCCTCGAAAGGGTGTACCGGGAGGACGTGGGCCCCTGTCTGGACTTCACCATGCAGGAGGTGAGGCGGGGCAGAGGGCGGCCGGCCCCGGGGCACGGCCCCTCAGCCGGAGGCCAGCCCCTCACTGCCCCGGCCTGCCGCCCTGCTTTGTCGCAGCTCTCAGCGCTGGTCCGGGCCGCGGTGGAGGACAACACGCTCACCATCGAGCCCGTGGCTTCGCAGTCGCTGCCCACCATGACGGTGGCCACAGTTGAGTGTGGCAGCACCAAGTAAGCTTAGCGCCCTTCATCCTTTGCTGCCCGCTTGGGAAAGCCACACCTAGCCCCGCGCTCTGCCGAGGCAGTAGCCAGGGACCCGGGACCCACGCGGGAGGCGGGAGTGGGGCACACAGGCCTGGCTGGGGAGGGGTGCAGAGGCGCGGTGGCTGACATCAGGCAGGGCAAGGAGGCATCTTTGGCACAAATCCCGGCCTCTAGTCATAGATCCCCAGGCCCTACCGGGAGTCTGGGAGCCAGAGTCTCCCTCTTCCTGGCTGGTCTGCCGGCATCCCTCTCCCACCCCCATCCTCTCTCCCACAGTGGGTTCTGGGCCCCGACTGACATGTAAGTGATGTCAGCTGTTGGCTCTCCTTGTGCTAATAAATAACCAAACAGCCCTGATATCTTGTCCCCCCTGCGACTCAGCTGCCATCAAGCAGGGCTCGCAGCAGAACCAGACAGCCGGGGTGGAACAAGGGGCAGAGGTGGGGAGCACTTTCCCTCGGCAGCCCAGGATTTGACCTGCCAGGGAAGCCCCAGGGGGGAGCCTTGGCACAGAGGGGCACATTTGAGCCAGGTTTTGAAGGATGAATAGCAGTTTGCCAAGTAGGGAAGGGCCTTTCAGGCAGAGGGAACAAAATGAGTGAAGGTATGAAAAACCGGGGTATTAATGGAAACATCACTGGGTTTGTGGGCAGAGCAGTGGGGTGGGTAGGGAGATAGGGCTGAGGCCACAGAGGATGTTTGGGGCCAGAGTGTAAAAGGTCTTGAATGAGGTGTGGGCTTTGACCCACTAGGCCAAATCATCAATAGATGTTTCCTAAAAAGAGAGTTGCCAAGTCCAGTCAGAGTCACAGTGAACCTGGAGGCAGCAAAGGCACTGATAAGTCCTGCAACCCAGGAGCCTACTTAACCTTTCTCTGCTCCGGAGTCTCCATAATGGTTTCCTGGGCAGTAGGAAAGCAGCAGGGAACGATGATGGGCTAGATGTGGGCTTTTGGAGGAGCCCCTGGCTATAATGTGGAGAAGGGGAGAGACGAGGCAAAGGACTGGTTGGAGGAGCTAAGGGGATTCAAGCAAGAGGCCCTGCTGGCATGACCTAGCCTGAGGACTCGGTGACCAAGTGGAGGAGAGAATGGACTCCTGTTTAGTTGGGGAAGGCGTGACTGAGCCTGAGAGTCCCCGTAAAGTAGGGGGTACGTTTTTAGGGGCTGCAGAGAGGGGAGCTTTGATAAGATACCTGGCATGAGGTGCACTGGGCTCTCCTGCCCACTAGGGGCAAGGTGAGGGGTTTAGGGGTGAGATCCAGCTTAGGTCAAAGGTCTGTCCCAGGGACTGGGATTTCTCCTTGGCCTGGCCCCCGGCTCCTGGGGAAGGTGGGGTCGAGGGAGAGGATGCCAGGCCCCAGCCCCAGGTCCGCTTGCCTCTCCCTCCCTTGGTGCATCCTTCTGCCTGCTGCATCCTCCCTGCATGAGCTGGGTGGGCGAGCCCCCGCCAGCCCCCACGACCCCTTCTGCTTTCCTCTAGTACCTGTGCCCTGAGCGGGCTGGCTCGTGCCTGTCGCCACCGAATCCGGCTTGGGGACTCTGAGAGCCACTACTACATCTCGCCGTCCTCCCGGGCCAGGGTGAGTCATCCAGTGGGAGGGTCACTGGGCTTCTTAGGGGCCCCCTGGGCTGGGACCCTAGGCCAGCCTAGGAGCTCAACCTTGATCTGCAGAGCAGGGCACAGACTCAGGGAGGTACGGAGACCGACTCAGGCGACACAGCCAAGCCTGGTGAATTAGTTTGTCATTACTGCAGAACCAATTACCATAAACTTAGTGGCTTAAAACAACCCCCATTTATTATCATGCTCTCCCTGGGGCAGGAGTGAGCACAGCTTAGCTGGATCTTCTGCTCAGGGGCTCAGGAGCTGCAGTCAAGGGGTAGGCTGGCTGCCTGCTTTCTGGAGATAGTGGTCCTCTTCCGAGCTCCCATGGCTGTTGGCAGGACTCAGTCCCTCGGGGCGGCGGGGGATGGCGGGGGCGTGAAGGACTGAGGTACCTGTTTGCTTGCCGAAACCTAATCATGGGAGTGACATTAGAATTCATGTTAAAATTCTAGGCTCCTGCCTCCCAGCTCAGGCTCTGGCCCCAGACTTTTGAGAAGGTTCTGAGGCCTGACAGTAGTGGTGGATTCAATGAGGCCTCCGGGAATCCCAGCTTCCCTCGTCACCTGCCGAGTGGCCCAGGCTGGGTCAGTGGTCCCCAAGCTGGGGGATAAGGGCGGGGTGGTCCCCGTTCCTCTGTCCCCTCACAGACTGTGAATAGGATTATAAGGAACCAAAGAGAATGCGTTAGAAGATTCTGAAGCTTGGTGCACAGGTAGCACAGAGTGGATGGGCCCTTTTGTAGGAACCATCTCCTGCCCTTGACCTACTAGAGGCTGCTCATAGGGATTAAGGTGGACAGATGGCCCCGCTGCTAGGCAGCTTGTCTGGTCCCGACAAGCTTCCGCAGGGTGTCCAGTGTATTGTCCCGAAACACCCCACAGCAGCGAGCTGAGCTCCATTTGCAGATGGGGAGTCTGTGCCTTAGAAAGGGGGGGTGTGACCTGGCCCTGGGGCCTCCCCATTCTGAGCCCAGTCCGCCTTCCCTGCAGCCTCCGCCCCGCGCCTCTGTGCCCAGAGCCCTCTCCAGGGGCCTTTTTCTGATCCCCACCAGGGCTCAACAGAAGGAGCCTCACCAGACATTCTGTGCCCGGCAGAACTGTATCTATAGATATAAAAACTAAAAAAACACTGTAGAACTCTGTTTCTTCCAAAGGCCTGCATGTCTCTGCATCGGGCAGAGCTGGGATGGGAGACAAGAACCGTGTGAAGTTTTAGGAGGTGGTCCCCACCCTGAAGAGACCAAGGAATGTGGCATCCATAGGGAGAAGAGGTTTCTGTCCCCAAAGCACGGCCCTGGGGAGAGAACCCCACTGCTCCCTGCCTCTCCTTGCTCGCCAGCCTCCCGTGGGGGCCCACTGGCCACCTCACCACAGCCCCTCCTGAGCCACACCGGCTTAGTCCCCTCTGGGGCACCCCTCTCTCACGCTTGCCTGGGCCACCAACCCCCTGCACCCACTTTGTCCTCCTGGCTGGAAAGGATTCCTCTGTGTTTGAGGGCCCCCCCGGAACTCTGGACCCCGTGGGCCCCCACACACTTGGCGTCCCTCCCCCCGGGGCACTGGACATTGAGTGGGTGCTTTTGGGGCACAGCTGCCGGCCACCTTGTGCCCTGTCTCTGGCTGGGCTCCCTAAAAGCTGAGCCTAAGATGAGGATTTTATGCCATTCTTAGGAGGACTGAGGAAAGCAGAATGGCGGGGTGTGGCTTCAGCTGGAGTCTGGCTGCAACCTGATCCACGGGGGCTCTGGAGCCCAGGGTGGGTTCCACCCGGAGGCAAGGGGGGCTGGCCTTTTATACACCGCATGCCGGCCAGCCCCCAGCCATACCCCCCTGGCTGTGGTATGCAGGGCTAGGGGGGACAGAGGGGCACCCATGAGCCCTTGGTGGCCAACACTCTCAGCCATGGGGAGAGGGGCCCCAGCCTGGGGAAGGGGCCTGGGCAGGGTACCAGCAGCACCCTCTCTGCAGAGGAGAGTAGAAGGGCCCACGTCTGAGCCAACTTGGGGTCCGCGGTGCCCAGCATAGGGCATACGGAGCAGGCCTCAGGCCAGGCTGGGGGCTTCAGGCCTGGGGATCCAGGGCAGCCCCAGTGAGCAGCTTCTGATCCCCCTGCCTATCCTGGCATTACCAGGAGCACTGGGCCAAGGCCTGGTTGGCCAGGGCCTCCAGCACGCAGAGCAGGCAGGCCCCTCAGGATGAGCGTGGATTCAAGGGCAGGCCGCCTGGTTTCACCTTCCAGTTCAGCCACTTACTGTCTCTGTGGGCTCTGTAATTGTTGTCTGGTGGCTTTGTTCTTGGAGTCTCTGTTTTCCCCATGTGTAAAATGGGAATAATAAGCATGTCTGCTTCACTGGATGCATGTGCTGGATTAAATGTTAGCTGCTGCTGTTGTTTTTATTGGGAGTAGTACTAACACCACCGTTGGTAATTAAATTTTATTTTATTTATATATATATTTTAAAGATTTTATTAGAGAGTGAGGGGGAGGGGGGGCAGGAGTAGGGGGAAGGGGCAAAGGCAGAGGAAGAAGCAGACTCTCCCATTGAGCGGGGAGCCCGACTCGGGGCTCGATCCCAGGACCCTGGGACCATGACCTGAGCCGAAGGCAGATGCTTAATGGACTGAGCCACCCAGGCGCCCAGGTAATTAAAGTTTAGAGCCCAGCCCTGTTCAATTGAGGGAGCATTACCTGGCTCTGATGGGACATGGGGTTTCCCACTCTGGTCTCTGATCTGCCCTGGCTTTTGGGGGGACCCCAAGTGTGAGGGCTGGCTGGTCACAGCCTCCCCGCTTCTGCCCCCAGATCACCGCAGTGTGCAACTTCTTCACTTACATCCGCTACATCCAGCAAGGCCTGGTGCGTCAGGAAGGTGAGCGCCCCCTGGTGGCCGGTGGGGCTGGCCTGTGGGAGGGAGCGGGCGGGCCAGCAGCGGTGGGGTCAACCTATGCGCGTTGTTGCCTGGACAGAGGGGAAGACTCTGCCAGGCTCTGCCAGGTCCCGCTGCCTTCTCCCCGCCAGAAACTTCTCCCAGGCCCCGGGGCTTGTGGGGACTGCTCCCTGTTACTGGCCTGGCATTGGAAGCCCTGCACGATGGGGTGTCCCTTGTGGATCTCCTCCCCCCTGGGAGTGGCCTCCTCATGGTCATTTGACACCAGCTGCCACCTCCCACTTTACCCTTGCCCACCCAGCAGGTCCTCCATCTACCTGTTGTCCCCTCTACCCCTGTTCTGCAAGGCCTAGCATCCCGCTCCTCCACCAAGCTTGTCAGTTTGAAGTCTGAGCCTCTCCTCCCCAGCTTGGGCATCAAGCTTTGGCCTTGGAGGGGAACTCGGACTGACCCCGTGGCTCTGCTGACGGCTCAGGGTCTCTGAGACCCCAGGGAGATGGGGTTGGGAAGCATTTGTGGCTCGCCAAATGCGTGGCAGTGTGCTCATGCATGTCGGTGCTGGGCTGGGGGGCGATGCATGGTGGTGCAGAGTTTGTTCAGCACTCAACAGTTTGCAGGGCCTCAGTGTGGAGCCTCAAAGAGGTCGGGCCACTCACTGAGATCATCTGTGCTGGGGGGCTGGGGGAGCCCTAGGTGCCTACCAGCTGCCCTGCCCAAAGCCAGGGGAGAGGGTCCCGGCCATCTGCCTGAGGTGACCCTGTCCCTGAGCTGTCCACCTTCATTCCGCCTGCAGCGGAGCCGATGTTTTGGGAGATCACGAGGCTGCGGAAGGAGATGTCGCTGGCCAAGCTCGGCTTCTTCCCCCAGGAGGCCTAGGGCATGGCCCAGGCCTAGAGGGGGGCTCTCAGCAGCAGCTGACCCCTGCCCCAGCACAGACAGACAGGAAGACAGAGTCCTGGATCCGGCCCTGAGCCAGAAGCTGAGCAGATGGACAGATGGCCAGGCTGCGGACGCCTTGCTGAGCTGGTACCAAACCTTTGTCCCGGGACAGACAGGACCTCGTGAGCCGACGCGTCTCCCTTCCTCAGTGGCACACAGCCACCAGGAGACTTCCAAGGAAGCACCAAAGACCGAGGAGCTTGGACCCACACTAAGGGGCTCAGCCCTTAGGAGGGGGTACCCGGGGCAGCACCCCCTTTGCGGGCCTGGGACCTGCTGCTTGCAGGTGCCTTGTTGCTGCCATGTCCTCAGAAAGGGGCCACGCTGGGTGGCCTGATCTCCAGGGTATCCCCGCACCTCTGGTCCCAAGCCCTGGGCCACCAGCGCCCCCTGGTGGCCATCCCTCACCCATTCCCAGGTGGCCTCCCTGTCGGACTGCCCCCCGCGGGCCCCCTGTGTCCAGTGTCCGCGGGGCGGTGGGGCCACAAGGGGCTGTCAGGGACTTCCACACCAACCTGGATCTGCTTGAGAACTGCCCCCAAACTGTTCTTAAGGTGGATCAGGGCCCCTCCGCCTTGCACTTGACCTTCCCCCTCCCCCGTCTGAGCCCTGTGCTCAGGGAGGCCTTGCCCCCACCACCGTTGGAAGGATTAGGATACTTTTCTCCCGAAGTAAAACACAGACAGGGCCTCAGGACACCAGTGTCTGTGTTCAGCTGTGGGTGGCCATTCAGACAATGGGGGCTGAGGCCGCCAAGCCCTGCACACAGGACTGGGGTAGGGTGGGCAGGACCCAGGCCCCTCCTCACCCCTCACAGCCCACTTGGGACTGGGGTCCAACCTGGACACATCCCTCACCACAGCTGATTTCCTCCTTTGGATGGAATGTAACACGATCTCTATTTAATAAAGGAAGGCTTTGTTGGTAGAGGCTGGGCGCCACGCGCCTTCACTCCTGCGCCCTGGGGTTCGGGCCAAGGCTTGGGCATCTAAAGGAATGAAACCAAATCCTTCCCTAGCCCGCCCTCGTGCTTGGGATTAGGCCCAAATCCTGAAGGGATTGCTGTGGGGAGTACCACTCGAGGCCTCTCCAGAGGTCCGTGGGGCTGTGGGTTTTCAGGGCCGAGCCTGGCTTTCTGCCGAGGGGCCTGCTGTGGGGAGAGCAGCGGTGCTGAGGCTGCCCCTCGCGCTGTCTCGTGGGGCAGATCACCCTCTGGTCTCCCTGTGTCTCTCTAACGGGAGCTTAGAGTTCGCGAGGCTGCCTGGCGAGAGCTGGACAGTGGCGGGATCGATTGGTGATGTCTGCCAGCGGCGCAGACATCTTAGCAAGGTGTGGACCTGGGGAGCTATCTTGTGATTCCAGATCCCCTGCCCACCTGTAGGGGTGTGGGTCCAGGCCCGTGGGGGTCCCGGGGAGGGGGAGCATAGCAGCTTCTGGTCAGTGTGTACTGGGGCTGGTGAGGGGGTCCCTACTGGCCTGAGGCCTGAGGCCGGCTGTGGGCTGGCCAGGACTCCGTCAAGGCCACCCAACCCTATCACCCTCTCCAGCCAGGAGCCTTTTCACTCTCGGTCTCCTGCCATGCAGATTCCCCCTTCCTTCCCCCACTTCCTCACGGGGTGATCCCAACATCCTCTCCTGCATACCCGCCTCTTTCTGCCCTCCTCTTGGTCAGTCCTGGGTCAGCTGGGGGAGAAAGAGAATGAAGGTCTGGGCTCTGAAGCTTCTGTGCCCCTGGATGAGCCACCCAGGCTGAGGAGACACCAGGCCACATTTCAGAGCCCTGGCAGAGGGTCCCACAGCCGACTCACTCGCTTGGCCTGCCCCCAGGACAGGATTTCCTGTCAGGCCAAGGCGGGGCTGTGGTGGGCAAACAACAGCGGGTGGGGTGCTTGTGGGGGACCCAGGGGCACACAATCTGGCTCAGGACCTCCCAACAGTAGCTAATATCTGAGCACTAACATCAGCCCCAGGGCTGGCTCCACGCCCTTTAAGCGAACCAGTGCACTTAACCCTCAGAGAACTCCCGTGAGGTACTACTATTTCCCCATTTTGCAGATGAATCCCCTGAGGCACCGAGAGGTCACACAGTCAAGGGTGCCCCCAGGACAGGAATGCCTGAGCCCAGCTCCGGAGCCAGCACCCAGGACTCCTTGCACTAGACAGCTGCCTTGTGCCTGACGCTGGATGAGGCCTTTCCCTGTTTTTCAGAGACATAGAAACTGAGTCTCAGGCAGAGGCGGAGCTGGATTTTCATTAGGCTTGTTTCCCACATTTTTACGGGGTTACAGCTGCTCCCCCACCCCCACTCTTCAGGCTTCTGGGGGTGACTGGGGGCCCTCCGGAGGGAGAGGCTCAGGGCTTCGGCTCTTGGAGTTGGGAGAGGTTTAACTGACATCGGCCGGACAGGAGTTTTTCCTCTTAAGTGAATTTCTAGATAACTCTGTAAGTGCTCCCGGCATCTGTGGTCACCTCTGTTTTTTTTTTTTTTTAAAGATTTTATTTATTTATTTAACAGAGAGAGACCCACAGCGAGAGAGGGAACACAAGCAGGGGGAATGGGAGAGGGAGAAGCAGGCTTCCCGCGGAGCAAGGAGCCCGATGCGGGGCTCGATCCCAGGACCCTGGGATCATGACCTGAGCCGAAGGCAGACGCTTAACCATCTGAGCCACCCAGGCGCCCCTGTGGTCACCTCTTAAAAGCTAGCTCCAAGGGGCGCCTGGGTGGCTCAGTTGGTTAAGCGACTGCCTTCGGCTCAGGTCATGATCCTGGAGTCCCTGGATCGAGTCCCGCATCGGGCTCCCTGCTCGGCAGGGAGTCTGCTTCTCCCTCTGACCCTCCCCCCTCTCATGTGCTCTCTCTCATTCTCTCTGTCTCAAATAAATAAATAAAATCTTTAAAAAAAAAAAAAAAGCTAGCTCCAACTGTGGCCATCGAGCCTGAGCCCGCGCGCGCGCACCTTCCACATTGCTCTGCTGTGTCACGTTTTACCATCCACCAAGCCCGCCCGGATTGGATGCTGCCGGGACTGTGTACCTGGGCCATGGGGCTCCTGTCTGGGCCTCAGTTTGCTCCTCCATGAGTTGGGAAGATTGGACCACGTGACCTTTGCAGCCCCTCCCCCACCCCTTTTTCATTTATTTCATTGGGGTAAAAAGCACAGTTTACCATCTTAACTTCCTGCCATCGTCTGTACGTGCCACACTTTCTTTACCCATCCATCCCTTGTTGGACATGTGGGTTGCTCCCACCTACTAGCTAATGTGAATGATGCTGCTGTGGATGCGTGAGAGCAGTGATTTCTTCGAGGCCTTGCTTTCAGTTCCTTTGGATATTTACTGAGAGGCAGGTTCGCCCGGTGATATGCCGCCGTTCTGTCTTCAGTTTTCCGAGGAACCTCCAGATCGTCTTCCACAGAAGTGGTACCATTTTACGATCCTGCCAACAGTGCACAGGGGTTCCGGTTTCTCCACATCCTCGCCAACACGTGTCAACGTTGGTGTTTTTTGATAATTGCCTGTGAGGTGATAGCTCACTGTGGTTTTGACGTGCATTTCTCCGATGCTTAATGCCCTTGAGCTCATCTTTTCATATGCTTGTTGGCCTTGGACATCCTGAGGAGCCCTACCACGCACCAGAGTGATGCCTCCGGGGAGAGACTTTCGTGGCTGGTCGGACAGCTCTTCTGTCATTCTGTGGCCCCCGGCCCCCCTCACATGGCAACGAGTTGTGTCCAGGGCCTAATAACCAAGCCCACAGCGTGGCGAGCTTTAGCTCAAAGCCAAGTTGCAAAGCTCTGACTTGAGTCCACTTTGTGCGTCTGCTGAGAACACACACTGCCTGAGCTTTAGGACTGCTCTTTCTGGTAGGCCCAGAGCTTCCCCATGTCCCCCCAAACGGGCCACCGCCGCACCTCTGCTGCTTGCCCGGGCCCCTGCTGGTCTGCACAAGTATCATTCAGCTCCCTGACCGTGGCTAGAGACTTGAGTGTGTCCCACGAGAGGCATGTCAGCTCACAGCCAGGAGAAGCTCTGGGCCAGGGGCCAGCCACGGGTTGGAGGGGCTCAACCTCAAGCAGGCACCCTCCCCCCAAAATGCTCCAGCTGGCCAGATCCTCCCGGGCCTTTTGGCTAGTTCTCCCCTCCCCCTGCCTAAGCCCGATTCCTGGCGGTGGCCCAATGGCAGCTCAGGAATGTCAAGTGGAGCCTCTCCCTGACAGGGAGGGTGCGGGGAGGGGGATAATAGAGTCTCAAGTTCTCCTGGAGCCCCTGATTTTAGGAGAGTTGCAAGGTCCACTGGGTTGAAGCCTGGAGGGGTAAAGCCACCTATGGAAGGCCCCGAGGCCTAGGGAGAAATCGTGTGGGCAGCTGTTGGTTCCGCTCTGAGAAAGAGACACACAGTTCAGGCCTTACAGGAACACAATGACAGGCGTCAGGAGATCTTGACCACCACTCTCTCCTTGCCAGGATCAAGTGGCCGGAGGGGCAGCACCGCCCCAAGCCCTGTCCTTGCTTTATGGCCTGGGGGACCCTGTGCAGGCCTTCATCTTCCTCATCTGTCTGGGAGCGGCTGGGGCAAGTGGAGGTTCTGACCCTCTCCAGTCCCCCAGGGGCCTTGCATGTGGCTGAGACCAGGTCGGGGCCCAGCGAAGGCGGCAGGGGTCAGCATCTGAACCCTGAGGGCTGCTGAAGCTGGGGTGGAGGCCCCGCCCCTTGTGGAGGGGCTGGAGATTGGGGCAGGAGGTTCAGTTCCTGTAAGAGCCTGCCTATCCTTGAGCTCACCTGCAAACATGGTGGCAGCAGGGGTATCTGCAGTCACCGCCCACCTCGGCCGCCAGCCACACACACCTCTGCTGCCCCCCACCCCACCACACACATGCTCAGGGAGGGGGTTCAAGGACACCTCGGTGCTCAGGCAGCCCAGGGCCATGGGCAAGGCCTTCACGGTTGTCTTGGCAACCAATAGAGGTCTCTCGGTACCAAGGAGAACCCAGAAGCCCCTTCAGCCTTTCCTGGCGCCCTGGCCCTCCTGCCCCACAAATACTAGCTTTAATGATTTACTACAAATTGTCAAACCAAGATAAAAGGTTAGCATATCGGAGAAATATACTTCGTGTTCTCCAAGTGCATTCCCTGAACCGGCGCAGCAGCATCACCCCCCTGCGAACCTGTTCCAAATGCAATTCTCCGCCCCCAAACCAGCCCTGCTGAATCCCACCCTGGTGGCGAGCGCAGCGGTCCTGCCTTAACAGGCTCTCCGGTGATCCCGCTGTGCTCGAGTTTCATACCCCCGCTGCCCTGCAGCATAACCTTGGCCTGATTGCATTCCATGTCGAGTGTGAACGCCTCGCTTCTAGGAACAGGTGTCTTTATCTCAAAAACACACAGAAAGTAGTTTGGGGAGCACCTTACACTCTCAAAAGGACTTGAATTTATTTAAGTAAAAATGGGGGAGGGGGCTGCAACAAGCAGAGCAGCCAGTGAATGACAGCGACCCGCTACCGATGCCGGGGCCCCTGCCCCCCTTCCACATGCCCACCCTGCAGCCCCAGCGGCAGGAAGACCACGCCCCCCCTCCCCCCCACCGCAGACCGCCCCGCGCGGGGCCGGACGGCGCGGCCGGTCGCTCAGCCCCGACGGCGGCCTCGCTGCGCAGACGCTGGGGGCCGATTGTTTGAAAGCTATTTACAGTCACCCCGAGGCAGCGTTCCCACCTCCGTGCGCTCAGGACTGAACGTTCCAGGACGCGTGGCTGGAAGCCCCGTGTGCGCAGACTGTGGTTCCAAACCCCGCTGGCGCAGACCTGGGCCCCGAGGGCAAGGCCGCACCGGTCAAGGGTGTAAAGTCCCCGCCCCTCCCCCGTGCCCCCCGCCCCGCCCGCCGGGCGCCGCGAGCCGCGAGCCGGGAGCCCGGCGCGGGGCAGCGCCCGGCGTGGTGGCCGCGGCCCCCGCAGGCGGGGTGGGCCCGCCCGGACACCGCCCGGACACCGCCCGGACACCGCCCTCGCCGGCCCGGAGCGCGGCGCAGCCAATGGAGGCCGAGGCGCCGCGCGGGGATTGGAGCGGGCGCGGGGCGGGCCGGCGGGGCCGGGCGAGGGGAGGAGGCGAGGCGGGCGCTGTCAGCGCGGTTATAAGGGAGGGAAAAGTTCCCTGCGCCGGGAGCCGGGCAGGCGCACGCTCGTACGGCGGCCGCAGCGGCAGGGCGGGGCCGCGGAGGAGCCGGTGGCGGCGGAGGACGCCCCCGGGGCCGCGACTCGCTCCCCTCGGGGTCTCTGGCGGACCTCGCCAAGGTACCGGCGGCCCGAGGGCTTTCGCACGCAGCCATGGGCGGCGTCGGGGAGCCCGGCGAGGGACCCGCGCAGCCGGGGGCGCCGCTGCCCACCTTCCGCTGGGAGCAGATCCGCCAGCACAACCTGCCGGGCGACAAGTGGCTGGTCATCGAGCGTCGCGTCTACGACATCAGCCGCTGGGCACAGCGGCACCCGGGGGGCAGC
This sequence comes from Leptonychotes weddellii, assembly GCF_054177405.1. Lineage (NCBI taxonomy): Eukaryota > Metazoa > Chordata > Mammalia > Carnivora > Phocidae > Leptonychotes > Leptonychotes weddellii. Next base: position 8,452,017 of record NC_138379.1, read on the forward strand.
CGCCTCATTGGCCACCACGGCGCGGAGGACGCCACGGTAAGCAAGCCCACCGCTGGCCGGGTGGAGCCTGGCGCTGGCTGGGGCCTGGTCGTGGGCACTGGGACTCTCTCTACTTGCGGGGTCTGGCATCCTTTCTACTCTTCGCTGACCTTTGAGCTCCTGGTCCGGGACCCAGGATTGGGATGGACAAGCCAGGGCCGGATGTGGAGTAAGGAGGCCAGGTCTCTGCATGGAGGACCTGCACACCTGGCCACAGGGCCGGGCTGGGCCAGAGCTGGTCTGTGCAGGAGTAAGGGGCTCTCAGAGGTGGGTGTGTCATGGTCAAGGAGCCCCTCCTTGTGCCCTGAGCTCCTCCTCTCAGTTCTGGGTCCCCCAGGCCAGGTTCCTTTTGCTGAGTGCCAGGGGTAGGGTGGGGTCCCCCGGAAGACTAGCAGGGATGTGCCACCAGAGGCTGGGGGCTGGGCAGCAAAGCTTGGGCAGGGCCCAGAGGTCTGTGGCTTTTGCAAGAGCCACTGTAAACCGCTCTGGGGGCAGTGACTCACCTCTCCTGGGCTGGCAGCTACACGTGGGAGAACTTTGCCAGCCAGGCTGGGTGGGCCTCCTCGGGAAGCGTGGTCACCCCAGGAATAGGCTGGCCCTGGCGGACCCCAACTTCCCCTTCCCAGCCCATGTCTAGACATGCCTTGCCAAGGAGGGATGTGGCCTGGTCCACTGGGACTGTCTGGCCGGAGTCCAGCAGTCCCCCCATCCAGAGACGACGAGTTGAGGCCACGATGCTCTGCCTTGAACGTCTAGAATTCTGGGTTGGCCACCCTGAGTACCAGGAGTCTTCAAGATATCAGGAGATGAATCCCTAACTGGCAGAACTTTAAGCAGCAGAAGAAATTGTGCTCTGTCCCAGGAGGTCAGTGTCCCTGTTTACCAGGGTTGCCGGGTTGGGCGATCTCCATGGACTCTTTAAGGGAAAAGGTCTTTCTTCCCCACTTCTACCCTAAGAAACTGAGGGTTTAGAGTCAGAAGCCTCCTGAAAGTCTAGAACCTGACAGAAAGCCTTGTCCATGGGCCAGGTGGTGGCCATGGAGTTGAAGATGACTGGGGGCCAACAGTGTGTGACCACACACAGGCCTGTATGCATGTGCACTGTACACATTTGTGTGCATGGTCGTACGTGTGTGCATTTCTGCTGGGGGGTTGGGGGGGTGAGGTGCCACGACTCTGACCACCCCTCAAGGCCACCCCAACCTTGGGGCTGAGGGGCAGGATGGAGGCAGGAGAGGGGAAGGATGACATAGAGCATTTCTCAATTACTTGCTCCTGCTTGGTGCCCAGGCCGGTGCTGGGGGCCTCCCGCATGGGAACCCCATCATACAGTTAGGGCTCGACCCCGAGGCCTCCATCTGACAGATTTCGCATTGGTTCATCGCCAGTAAGGTCTGTTTCCCATTTCCAAAAAGCAATCTGTCTGCTCCTTGGGGCTGGGTCCTGGCTCTGCCACTGGAGACTTTGAGTGACCTTGAACCAGGTGTTACTCCTCTGAGCCTCAGTTTCTTCATCTGTAAAGTGGGGAGAGCTGAGCCAGACAGTGAGCCGCCTGCGGGCAAGACCGTGCCTTCTCAACTTTGTGGTCCTGGGGCTGCCACGTAGTGGCTCCTGGTTGGTACGTGTGGCTGGCTGGTAAGCGTGAGTGTGCCCTGCAAACCACACAGGGCAGTGGACTAGCCGGGGCATGGCCGCCCCTGGGCTGGGTGGCCTTGTCTCGTTCTATCCAGGTCTGGAACGGGAAGGAGTTGCACTGGGGCCATCTTAGCTTCCTCAGGGCTCCAAACACTGGGCCGGAGCTGCCAGAAATACCTGGTCTGTTCGGGCCAAAGGGGTTCTGAGGTGGCTGGGGGGCGGGGGGCCCCAACGTTTGTCTCTGATGGGCCCACAGCACAGATGACAGATGCTGTGTGTGGTCGAGTCCAGGCCCCAGGCACCCCATTCCAGGCTGTGTTCCCTCCCCACCCTTCATTAGCCCCAGCCGCCCATCAGCTGTTCTCATGTCCAGGCAACAGAAGCCTTCCTGCCAGGAAATTCCCAGAGTTCCTGTGCCATGAAGTCAGCCTGTGGCCATCCTGGGATACAAAGCTGGGTACCCTGGGGAGAGTGCTCTGGGCCCTGAGCCAGGTTTGCCTAAGAAGTCAGAGGCGGCTTGAGACTAGCTGAGCCAGCCAGGGAAGGGCGAGGCCCGGCTGTTGCTGGTCAGAAGTATACCAGGGCTGGGCACTGAGTACCTACTATGTGCTGGGCTCCAAATTCAGCATTTGATTGATAGATACTCTTCTAATCCTCAGGATACCCCTATGAGGCAGGTACTTTTAGTGATTTTCCCACTTTACAGATGGGAAAACTGAAGCTCAAAAAAGGAAAGTGACTTGAAATTAAGTGGCAGGGTCTGAGATGTGAATCCATAGCCCATCCTCTTAAACATGCTGCCCTGTGGCTTAACTGGGTTTTTCCCATTCATTCATTCTTCACTTACTGAATCATTAAACCCACCAGCAGATAGATATTCAGTGAGCATACTGTATCCACCAAACTCTGTTCTAACCTCTGAAGATACAGCCGCGAACAAAACATCGCAAGGACCAAGGACGAAGTTCCTTGGCAGAGGATTGAGCTAGAGCAGAGACTCAGAGGTGGGAAGGTACTCAAGGAACAGCAAGGATATTGGCGGGGCTGGAGTGCAGTCGTGGGGAGAGGGGCACGCAGTGAGGTCCAGAGGTAACGGGGAGCTGGCTCCTGCTGGGCTTCCGTGTCCCTGAAAGCAGAACTTCGGTTTTATTCTAAGGGGATCTTGGAGGGCAGAGCAGGGAAGCCAGGGCAATCTGAGATACATTTAAAAGGATCCCTAATGTGGAGGGGAAGGCAGAGCCCTCCAGGAGAAGGGCAGGAGGCTAAGGGAAGAGACGGTGGGGACCTACCTTCTCCCAGGTGAGGTCACTCAGAAGAGGTGGCCATTCACCTGGGCTCTGAAGGGCAGACATGGCCAGGGCAGAAGGCAGGAGCTGCTCGGAGCCCAGGTGCACCAGGGGGGGCGGTATTAGGAGTTAGCTTCAGGGGGTGTTCAGACAACAACGCACTGAAGGCAGGTATGAGTGTTGGCCCATTTTGCAGATGAGGAGACAGGCTGAATGTGGGTGACATGAAGGGACTTTCTTGGGGCCCTCAAAGGGCAGGGCCTTGTCCTTGGGCTTGGAGGGTGGGGTTTGTGTCTGGGTCGGAGCTGGGGGGAGGTGGGGCAGATGGGGGGCTCTGGAGGGGGGGGGGCTCAGAGGGGGCTGGCCAGGAATGCAGAGGACCTGGCTCCAGAGCCCATGCTCTTCCCACCCACCACGCCGGCTGCCCGCGTAGCCCAGCTGCCTGACAGCACTCCCCATGGAGTGTGACCTCCCTGGGCTCCGTGGGTGGTTTCTGCAGGGTCCCCACCCACTCAGGCTCCTTCCCAGGGTAGTTGCAGTGCCAGGCTCCTGCCCTGGGGGAGTGCTGGGCAGGAACACCGTGCAGATGTAGGGACGCTCGTGGCCCCAGCACGCTGGTGACCCTCTGCTTTTCTTGCCGAGGGCACCCAAGCGTGGTTTCCCACGAAACAGCTAGGAAGAGCCAGAGCGGGAGAGTGGTGGTAGAGAAAGGACCACGTGTCAGACGGCCTGGCCCCTTTGGGGTGCCTGACACTTGCGAAGCCAAGGTGCTGGGTGGAACCCTAATGTGGGTACCGGCCCATCACCAGGGGCACCGGGAGCGGCTCTCTGGGAGGGTCTGTCCTTGCGCTGGGCTGGCCTGCACGGGTGGGAGTTGGGTGGGCCGTGTTCAGAGTTCAGAGCCTCTGTGTCTTCGTGTCCCCGTCGATAAAACGGGGACCCTGATACTACCTTCCCACTGGCTCCGATAAGGAGTGCTGGGGTCGGGGGATGGGAAGGAGCATGCGTGCTGGGCATGAGGGCCTCCTTCATCTTCCCACCTGGGAGAGGGACGGAGGGAGGGATTCCTGGGGTATTCCCTGAGGCTTACCCCCCCCCACCTCCCATTGTCACAACTCAACAGAGGCTTAAGGAGGCCGCAAGGACAGACCCAGACCACCTGAGCCCCCAGCAGCCCTGCTGCATTCCCTTCCTGATCTGGAACATTCCCGATCCTTCGGGGAGTGACCAGGAATGCTTGCCCGTCCCCACTGTGTCCCTGTTCCCCAGCTTCCGGCTGGCAGGGTGCACTCCACTCTCCTACCTCAACGCCCACAGGCCCGCCCTTGGAGACCGCTAAACCCCAGTGGACTTGGGAGAGGGGCATGTTGGGCCAGCGGTGGGGCGGGGGGGGGGGCGCTCGGCCAGAGCTGGACGCCAGGCCCTTCTAAGGGCCTGCACTGACTCCGTCCTCCCGGCAGCCCCACGAGATGGGCGTCGGTGGTTTCTGCTGTCCTAATGAGGAAATACGAAATGGAGGGGCGTGCGATCTTGTCTGTGCTCCCCAACTCGGCTCGTAACGCTGCTCAGATGCCGGCCCCAGCAGGCTGGTGCAGAGCCTTAGCTGGCTGCTACTCGGGGCTCACGAGGGGCTGTGGGGCAGGGCAGGAGCCCCTGCAGGGGCCGAGGCAGGGCTGGGAGGGCGTGGGCATCCCCGCCCTGCCGTGACGATCTCTGGCCTGGGCGGATTCAAATCCCCGCCCTGCCGTGACGATCTCTGGCCTGGGCGGATGCCCCTACCACGCTGAGCCTCCGTTCCAGTAAAATGGTTCTTACCCCTGCCTTGTGGGCTGTGGAGAGTTGGCTCTTGTCCCCTTATTCACACCTGCTATCCAGCCCCAGCTCTGCCAGGCCCTGGGGACAGCCCTGTGGACGGAGCCTCTCACTGCTACTAGCAGCTTATGTTAGGGCCACCGGCAGCCTCACCCAGCTCTGTTCCAGGCCCACGGGAGAGACCTGGAGTGCCACCTTGGCACATTAGGTGGGGGAGGACCGTAGGATGTTTCCAGGTGCACCAGGGGTAGGTGAAGGTGGGGTCTCCTCAGGCGGTGCAGCCCAAGAAACGCCAGGACCCCCCCTCCTGTGCCCCACAGTCCAGCCTCCAAGCAGCTGGGTCCTTGGCTCTGTGGGATGGTGGCCAGCTTTGTGGTGAGGGCCACGCTCCACCCCCCTGCCCCCCACCCCCTGCCCAGGAGACCCACTGCCTCCTCTCTGGCCCAGGAGTGGTCACCCTGGGGCTACTGCTGAGTGGCCCCCAAGCACAGTTTTACAGTCAGACTGGGTTCTGATCTAATCTCCATCAGATGGAGCTGTGTGACCTTTGTCCGTGGCTTAACCTCTCTGAGTCTTCTGCCCAGCCCCTGGGTCCTTAAGCAGCGGCCCAGAGAGGATCTGGTCACATGGCCCTGGCAAGTGTTCCAGCAAAAGCTGTTTGCTGGTGCATCAGGTTTTGGTCTGAGGCCAGCGATGCACCTTGTTGGGACTGAGAGCATGAGAAGAACAGGCTCGGGGCGCCTGGGTGGCTCAGTCTGTTAGGCGTCCGACTCTTGGTTTCGGCTTAGGTCATGATCTCATGGTTGTGGGATTGAGCCCAGCATTGGGCTCCATACTCAGTCCGGAGTTGGCTTCAGATTCTTTCTCCTCTCCCTCTCGCAAATAAATAAATAAATAAAATCTTAAAAAAAAAGAACAGGCTCAGCGGTGCCCACCTGCTTTCCAAGGACCTGCCACAGCCCTGCCCATCCCCTCTCATTAGCCAGAGCTTTGTCTGTGAGCTGTGGGATTTTCTCACCGGCCCTTTGGGGGCTCACACTTCCCCTTGTCATGCCAGGGGATAGACCTGGCTGGAAGTCCCTCAGGTGGCCCTCGGCCTTGGTGCATCCCCAGGCGTGGCCTGGGTGAGTCGGGACCCAGGGAGAGAGTCCAGGAGGCTGGCCTGTTCCTGCAGCAACTCAGCTCCAGAGCATGGCCCTGGAGCATCTGGGGGTCTGCTGGGCGCCAGGGTGGCCCCAGAACACAGAGGATGGGGGAGAAGAAGGGCTGGAAGAGGAGGGAAGGAATCCTGTGGTGTAGCTCTCTGCTGCCAGGGGAGTTTTAGAGGAAGCAAGCAGGAATCAGAGTCAGTGCTCATCAGCCTTCGAAAGGAAGGAAATTCTACCACCTGCTACAACATGGATGAAGCTTGAGGACAGGATGCTGAGTGACAAGTTAGTCACAAAAGGACAAATATGTTTGATTCCTCTTATCAGAGGTCCCTAGAGCAGTCAAATTCCTAGAGACAGCAGAGCGGTGGTTGCCGGGGGCTGGGGAGGGGGGGCAGTGTTCCGTGGGGGCAGAGGTGAAAAAGTTGCGGAGGTGGATTGTGGTCGTGGTCGCCAGCAGTGTGAATGCACTTGATGCCACTGAACTGCACACTTCAAGATGGTTAAAAGAGTAAAGTAAGAAAACAAAAAAAGTTAATGCTCTGAGTCCAGAGCCAGAAAGGTGCTGGAGTCTTGCCCTCTTCTGCCTGGTCCCAGCAGGAGGACAGACTTGCTCAAGGTCACAGCGAGTGGGGTCAGCTGGAGCCCCAGAGCTGTCTTCCCTCCCGGCTTCCCAGGAGACCCCGGGCCAGGAAGCTTCCTGTGGGGCCAGTCTCCCCTCCACCTCCTCTCCCCCAAGTCAAGGTCACCCTGGAGAGGGGGAGGTCTGCACTACACAGCCGTCTCCCCTCTTAGGAGCTCAGGAAAGGGCCCCCAAGTCACCTTCCCCAGGGCCTAGGTTATTCCAGAAGCTTCACCCTCCCAGCAACACCCCCATCCCGTCTCTAGGCTGCTCCGGGCCAGCAAGAGAGCAGACAAAAGGAAAAGGGACCCCTCGGGTGGATTCCGCAGGTGTGGCCTCTAAGTGGGGGCTGGAGGGGCCTGAAGTGCTTCCTCCCCACAGGACCGCGTGGGATGTCCAGTAGCAAGTATAGGGGCCCAGCTGTCCGTTTGAACATCCCCCAGAAGCTGGAAGGCTTGTTAGCAAGGGAACAATAGGAGGCCCCATGCGTTCTCAGCCTTCTTCAAAGCTGTTTCCTTTGGCAGCCAGCAGGCCCCTTCCCCAGGCCCGCCGGGACAGCCTCTCACCCCAGTCCCTGGTCAGGGCAGCTGGGTGGCGAGGGCTAGTTCGTTCAGAGAGAGCCTCTGAAAGTCCAGGGATAAAGATCCAGTGAAGAACTGGGAACAAGAACAAGCCTGTGGCACCAGGACTCGATCAGCAAGACTAAGGGAGCCCAGTTTGCTCACATTTCAGAGCTGCCTGGGCCGGCTTCCTCACTGGTCCCGGGCCCTAGCGCTTTGGCTTTGGCCCTCTAACCCCTGTCGCATGGCACCCCACCCCCAGCTGTTAACAGAATCACGGGAATGTGTGATACTTATTTCATTTGCTTTTTTAAAAAAAGTGGTGTTTTTCCCCTCTGTTTTTAAAATCAAATGTGTTTAACTGTTTCAGTGTCTCCCTTGCAAACCTAAGAACTTGGTCTGTGTGGCCCTTGCCTGATTTTTGGACCCCACCCCCACCCCCCTTCTGGGGGAAGCAGCTGGGGCCAGGCAGGTGAGGAGCTTCCAGCAGGACACCTAGGGCCTGGGGAGGACCCAGCCGGGCCAGTGGGCAAGGCCGACCCGTTTGGCCCTATTTATATGACCACAAAACATTCAGCTGCGTCTCCATCCATCGGAGCCCCGCACTTCCATCCGCGGTCCTCCTCCTGCCTTGTCTGCCTGCTGCCTCTGGGGGCTGCCGGAGCTGTCTGTCTGTCTGTCCCCCTGACTGTTGGCCTTCCTTCAGGATGCCTTCCACGCCTTCCACCAGGACCTCAATTTCGTGCGCAAGTTCCTGCAGCCCCTGCTGATTGGAGAGCTGGCCCCGGAGGAGCCCAGTCAGGATGGACCCCAGGACGTGAGCTGGGGGGAGGGGGTTGCTGGGGGGGGCATCGCCAGGAGCAGCTCCGTCCACATTCCCCCCAGGGGCCCCCAGGGGCCAAGGCTGGGTTTACCATCCCTCCCTGGGCAGGTAGCCGAAGGTGGAGCTAGAGGGACGCCTGCGGGAACCCGGGGCTGCGGGGCTGGCTGGGCCAGCATTTGCTGGTGTTTCCTGCTCTGGGCCCAGTATCCCCATCTACACTGAGAGTTTGGCCGCACTGGGTTCTTAGGGTTTGCCCCGCTCTGGCTTTCTCTGCTTCTCACGTGCCCCATACCTTTTGTGGGGCGAGGCTTTGCCACCAGCCGGCTCCCCGGCTCAGACCCCAGGCTGGTGCTCTCGCCCCTCCGTCCCTCCAGCTGCACCCCCAGGATCTCACACTGGGACTGGCTGAGGCATGGGTCGCTGTTGGAGGCTCCCTGGGACCACTGGGAGCTCGCTTCTATAGCCGACCAGCCCTTCCACTGTGGCAGGCCCAGCTGGTCGAGGACTTCCGCGCCCTGCGCCAGGCGGCTGAGGACATGAAGCTGTTTGAGGCCAAGCCCGCCTTCTTCGCTCTCCTGCTGGGCCACATCCTGGCCATGGAGGTGCTCGCTTGGCTCCTCATCTACCTCTTCGGCCCGGGCTGGGTGCCCAGCACCCTTGCCGCCCTTGTCTTGGCCACCTCCCAGG
>NC_138379.1:8460728-8472636 GCF_054177405.1 Leptonychotes weddellii
TCTTCCTCCTCGGGGAGTCGTCCATTGAGGTGTGTGGGGAGAATATGGACTCACTCGGCTGGGCCTGCAGCTCATTGGGGGGGGGGGGGGCGGGGAGGACTGTGGCCACCGAGTCCCTTGCTGTAGCCCAGACCTGGCCCTTGACCCAGCTCCCCCCGCCCCCGACTCCAGGCCTCGCCCCTGCCCGAGGGGCTCCTCTTCCCTGCTTGCCAGCCGGGTGGGGGGTGGGGATGGGCCCAGTGGCCAGAACCTGGGGTTGCCTTGCCCCCAGCCAGCCCCCTGCCCCGACCTGGGAGGAGGAGGGCCTGGCGGGCCGCTCTCCCCAGCCCCGGCTGTCTCCACAGTACGGCAAGAAGAAGCGTCGCTACTTACCCTACAACCACCAGCATCTGTACTTCTTCCTGAGTGAGTGTCTGTGCGTCCTGCCAGAGGTGGGGGCACAGTGGGGCCTGGGACCGTGCCTGCCAGCCCTGGACAGAGGTCGCCACCGCCTCCCGGGACAGGGGCCCACTTGTTAAACCTCCCTCCATACGGCACCTGCAGGCCTCTCCCAGCCCTGGTCACCCCAGCCTGCGGCCAGGCCTGACTGTCCCCTCGCCAGAGGCCGCCACGGCCCTGCCCTGCCCGAAGCGTTCGGAGTTCCCTCCTGCACTCACACCAGAGGGGTCCGGAGCCCTAGAGCATTAGGACAGTCGTTGGGGCGGCCGGGGTGAGGGTTTAAGGGTCGGGACGTGGGAAGCTGGCCCCAGCCTGCGGAAGGCTCAGATGCCAAGGGAAGATCGTGGACTAGGCCTTGTGGGTGATGCGAGGTCACCCAGCTGGAGGGGACCGGCACCAGGTCCCACAGGTGTTCCCGGGATAACAGCTCCTCGCTCCCCAACTCCCCAAGCCCCGTGGATGTCCACCCTCGGCCTGCTCTGCTTGGCACCCCAGCCCTGCTCCTCCTGAGCCCCCTTGTGCTCCCTTGCAGTCGGCCCACCGCTGCTCACGCTGGTGAACTTTGAAGTGGAAAATCTGGCCTACATGCTGGTGTGCATGCAGTGGGCGGTGAGTGGGGGTTCTGCTCGGGTCCCCTAGGGAAGCCAGCTGTGGCAGCAGGAGGTAGGGCACGAGGGGGCAGCCCTGCCCACGAATGCAAACAGGTGTGCATGGGACTCTGATACACGTGTGTGTGTGCGCACACGCGCACGTGAGTGTGCACGGGGTGTGCTGGGGGTCTCTCCCAGTCAGGGTGTCCTTCCAGGGGGTGGGGATCCCCTGGGCCGACTCTGCCAGGCATTTGTCTCCCACAGAGGGGCCCCCCCCATGGCACCTTCCCCTCCAGAGTCAGTCCCATGAGGCTGGCAAGGCAAAAGGACCCTGTCCCTTTACCTTGCTGAGAAAAACCGAGGCCCAGAGGCAGACGGGGACCCATGCAGGGCTCCGAGGCACAGCCAGCAGGAGGGGTGGATGACCCCAACTCCCCTCCCGGCTGCCTCGGGGCCTCTGTGCTCCTCTCCCCTCCTCCGCAGGACTTGCTCTGGGCCGCCAGCTTCTACTCGCGCTTCTTCCTGTGCTACAGTCCCTTCTATGGCCTCCCTGGGGCCCTGCTCCTCTTTGTCGCTGTCAGGTACGGCCAGGTTTGGAATGGCAGCGAGTTGGAGAGGCCACACACAGGCAGCAGGGGACCCCGACCACAGCCCTCCGCTCTCAGAGCCTCCACGTCCCCATCTGCAGTATGGGGACAGCAGGGTTGCCTCCCTGGGTGGCTGAGGAACATGAGTGGCAGGATCCCAGGGACAGTGGGTCTGGGGGACGTGGCCTGGCTTACAGGGGGCCCCGTGGATGGCCACCCTCACGAGCAGGGCTGCTCTGGGCTCCGCTGAGCAATGGCCCCTGCTTTGCCCAGTGGGGGAGGGGCTACTGCAATTCCGTGGCGCAGATGAGGAAGCCGAGGCCCAGGTCTGATCCAGGTGGTGAGCTGGACACGGGCAGTGCCTGAGTCTCCCCTCACAGGGTCCTGGAGAGCCACTGGTTCGTGTGGATCACGCAGATGAACCACATCCCCAAGGAGATCGGCCACGAGAAGCACCGGGACTGGGCCAGCTCTCAGGTGGGCTGCTGGGGCGCCGCCGGGCCGAGTCCCCGCTAGGGGGAGCGGGGGCCCTGGCAGGGCTGCCAGGTCCGGGCCCCTTGCCCACCTGTCTCACCGGTGCCCCACCCGTTCCTGGCAGCTGGCAGCCACCTGCAACGTGGAACCCTCGCTCTTCACTGACTGGTTCAGCGGGCACCTCAACTTCCAGATTGAGCACCAGTGAGCGTGGTCCCTGGAGGCCCCACGGGGGTGGGAGTGGGTCCCGAGCCCAGGGGCTGACGAGGGGCCCCTGTGTCCGCTCTTTCCCTGGGGAGGCCAAGACATAAGCCCGGGACTCCCTGGAGGCCTGGGAGGTGATGGGTGGGTAGGGGCTCCCTCCGGCACCCCCTCACCTCAGGTGCCAGCCCACACTCTCCCCGCCAGCCTCTTCCCCACGATGCCAAGGCACAACTACCGCAGGGTGGCCCCGCTGGTCAAGGCCCTGTGTGCCAAGCATGGCCTCAACTACGAAGTGAAGCCCTTCCTCACCGCCCTGGTGGACATCATTGGGTAAGGGCCCTCCATGCGCGGCGGCTCCCCTGGGGCCCCTTCCTGGGCACACGGGTCCCTCTCCAAGAGCTGGCACTCGAGGCCTTTCTGATCAAACTTTCTGTCCTCAGCCTGTGCCCTCCCTCCTTTCCCAGGGCTCTCTCATACCGCCGGGTTTAGGGAGCACCTTTGGGGGCCCAGGCCCTGTCCTGAGGGCTGTCGATGCATCAGTGTCTATGAGCAGAACAGGCCGAGATCCCAGCCTTCCTGGAGCTGACATCCTAGTAGGGGAAACAGAAAGCAGTTAAAATAAGTACAGAAAATGTGGGAAGAGAAGATATGCTTTGGCAAAACAAAACCATGAAACCTAAGAATGGGAGCGGGCGAGGGGATGGGAGGGCCAGGCAGGACTTGCGGTTTTTAATAGGGTGGCAGGGTAGGTGGTATTGAGAAGGCGCCACGTGAGCAGAGATGGGGACGAGGGGGGAGGGCTGGGATGGGGACATGTGTGTGGCGGTGGGCGGGGGGAGAGACTACCTGGGGCAAGGGAAGAGTGCAAAGGCCTCTCCCAGTGACCCTTCTGCACCACCCCCACCCCCATGCCAGCCTCCTGCCCCAGAGGAATGGGGACAAGTCCACTCACCCTCACTGTCTTGGGGGGGAAGGGGCTAGTATCTTGCAGTCAACACATCCACCCCATCTCTGCCTCCTAGATCCCTGAAGAAGTCTGGCGACGTCTGGCTGGAAGCCTACCTCCACCAGTGAGCGCAGCATGCAGGGCCCCGGCTGCCACCAAGCTGGCCCAGGCAGGCTTGACCCCTCCGCCCCCCTGCCCCCCTCCCCACCTGGCGTAGGGGGCCCTGCCCACTCTGCTGTCTTCACCTCGGCCCCCTCACCTGTCTGCTTGGCAGCCCTAAGGCCATGGTTCTTGGCCAAACAGGACCAGGGCTAGGGGGATGGTACATAAAGCCACACAGCATCGCATGTTTTCCTAGAGCAAAAATTTAGGGAAAACTGTTATTTTTATATAAAAACAAACCCAGATCTGTGATGGAGTAGAGTAGTGAATCTGCAAGAATCTTGGGGCTGGAGTCTGCCCCAGACTTCCTGAGAGGAGTTCGGGCCCTTGGGTGCTGGGAGATGGGGGCAGGGGGATAAATGGTGACTTTCAGAGGTCCCCTCTGCCCTGGGTCGGGGAGCCAGCAGCTGCCCCAGGCTCAGATCTCTCTGTGGGCCTGGGCCGTCCCTTCCTATTCTTTACCCACTCACCAGCAACCTTGGGCAGTCACGTTGGGGTCCCCTCGCCTGAGTCCTCTACACAGCGGGACGGGGGCTGGTCCAGCAGACCAGGGCTCAGGGCAGAAGGCCATGTCCACAGGGGCCCCGTGAGCACAGGAAGCGAAGCCAGTATGGCCCGGACCTGCACTGGCCTCCCGCAGCCTCCGTGATGAGGGGCCTCCTCGGGCCACCCGCTGGTCCTGCACTTGGCATCAGGCTGGTGGGGGTGCAGCTTGACTGCGCTCAGTGGCCCCCAAGAGCGGGGGACACCGGCCTTCTCGAACGCCTGCCTGGGACCAGGTTCCTGCGTGGTGTCAGCAGCTTAAAGAAAATGAAGCGCTGAGCTAGGATTTCTCTGAGGGCCTTTCTGGAGGGGGAGCCGGAGTCCCCCCATCCGCCGCAGGATGCCCCTCACTTTGTCAGGCCTGCCATTGCCGCGGGCTGGGTTCTCTTCAGGAGGTGGAAGGGGCACACATCCTGGAGATCTTCTCCAGTCCTTTCCCAGGACCACCCCCCCCCCACCTGAGCCCCTCCATGCGGCTCCCACCCACTCTTCTCTGGTGAGGAAAACCGGGTGGGGGGATGGGGGTCCTGCCTGCACTGGGACTCACGGCTGTATCACCTTGTGGGGAGTTATTTAACCTCTCTGAGCGGTACTATGACCTCCTAGGGTGGTGGAAGGTTCTTTGCATAGGGCTTAACAACAGGGCTCAGAATTTTTTAAAACTTCGTGCACGCACTCCAACACCCTGGGCGCCACCTGCCCTGACCTGGGACAAGCCCGTGGCTGTCTCTGACCCCATGTCCAGAGCAGATCCCACATTCAGGGCACCTGCCCAGGCTGTTCCCTCTGCTGGGAGACCCCCTTTCCTGTGGCCGCCTATGGAAGCCCTGCTGCCTCCGGGTGCCATGTGGGCCCTGACGGCAGTCCCTCGATCTCCTGGGCCGTCAGTGCATTTCCTGCCGTGGCCCGGATGCACAGCCACCTACCGGAAATGTTAACACCCTGTCCTTGGGGGCGGCACGTCCCCGCGGTGGGGAATGCTGAGCCTGCGACGCCACCTAGGGGCGTCCAGAGTATCTGCACCGCGGTGGGGCGTGCCACGCTCCGTGCTGCCCCTGGTGGTGGCCTCGGGGAGTGCGCTCTTCCTCTGCAAATCGGTGGTTGCCTAGTGACTTGCTCAGAGGACACTTGGGGAAGTGTCTTTCACTGGCGGGTCATCTTTGCCCTTGTCCCACTCTGTCCCCCATGCGGACAGGTCATCACCCCTCTCCTGAGCTGAGCTCCACTTCTCTATCAGGAGGTCTCTTCCGGAGTCCTGGAACAAAAACCTAGGCAGTGTGGGCCAGGGGTGTAAAAGGAGAGAAGGACGGGCCTTGGCGGAGCCTCCAAGAAACCCCCGATCCCTGCTTGATGGTCTGCACATAGTCTTGGGCGCAGAGGAAAAGCAGAAAGGCTGTGGGCAGCCAGGACTTGCTGATTTGTTCCTTCAGTCAACCAGCATTTACGGAGTCTCCCGTGGTCAGCCCGGGCAGATGGTGGGAAAGGAGATTCACAAGAACCAGACCTGCCGGTAATGTTGGGAGTGGCTGGTCTGGGTTATAAATGAACTCCTATGTGACAAGACAGGTCATAGATCTTTCACAGGGTCCCCCCACCCCCACCCGCGGCAGGTCTGGGAGCACCTGGCTGCGTATTCTGCTTGGCCCTTTCCAAGCTCTCGGGACCTGTCCCTAATTCTCCTGGATTCTTGAACCAGGTGATTTGGAAGAAAGAACTAAATGCCTTCAACATCCAAAGAAACATTTATGAGGGCAGAGGGCAGTGGAGACTTGGTCTTCAAATGCTAGCATGCTAGGTGGCCGCTGGTTGTGTATGCTTGGCCAGTCTGATTCGAAATGTCCAATGCAGCCCAGAGAACCCCGAGTTCCTGGACCCGGGCCACGCCTTCCCCTCGGGCCTCAGTCTTTTCCCAAAAGTGCTTGTAGGCACTCCTGGGATCCACAGTTTCTCATTTCCATGTCAGGTGTCAGACCAGGGGCTTTGTGAGAAGCTGCATCCCGTCCAGAGTGACGCACCTCTCCAGGGACGTTGCAGCTAGGACAGCTGAGGAGTCCTGATTGGCCCAAGGCACTATCTCCTGAGCAGTGATCGGTGACTCCCAAAGGCAATTGGAGCCCAGGGCTGCCACCTCCACCCTGCCCCTTGTCACCAAAGGCCTCCTCTCTCCTCCCAACGGACCAAGAGGGTTTCTGAGTGGCCCACCGGACGCCTAAGGAACTTGCCAGGGCACTGACCACCGCTGCGGCTCCAGGTCCACGCACAGCCCAGGCTGCTGGGCCAGCCCCTCCTCGGGGCCCAGCGCCCTGCACGTGCCCAGGCCACCCACCAAGCTGAGCAGGCTCTCAGCCCCCCAGGGACTCCTTCCACCATCTCTGCCCCCTTTGGCCAGCTGCTGGGCCTCTTGGGAGTGGTCTGACATTTGACATGATGGTGTTGGGGGACGTCTTGTTCTGGGAAACAGCCCTTGCCTTGAGGGAGTGGAGGGGATGGCCAGGCAGAGTGCGGGGTGAGGAGCAGGGATCCAGCTGCTGCCACCATGTGGCCCCTGGCCAGTTCTTGCCCTTCTGGTCCCAGCCTCCACCGAGAATGGAAGCTTCGGGTCTTGTGATCACTCAGGACCACCCATGTCAGGGACTCATGACTTTGGGATGGGGTGCGAGGGTGGGGAAACCCATGACTCTGTGTTGGGCAAGAGCCTCCACAGAGTTTGGGGACAGGAGAAACAATTAAGCAGAGAGCAGGTATGGGTGTCCCCAACTTCGTGCCGCCAGGGTAAGAATACTTGAGCACAAAGACGGTGTGGGGGGAAAAAGCCACAGCGAGGGGCGCCTGGGTGGCTCAGTCGTTAAGCGTCTGCCTTCGGCTCAGGTCGTGATCTCAGGGTCCTGGGATCGAGCCCCACATCGGGCTCCCTGCTTGGCAGGGAGCCTGCTTCTCCTTCTCCCTCTACTGTCTGTTCCCCCTGCTTGTGCTCTCTCTCGCTCTGTCAGATAAATAAATAAAACCTTTAAAAAAAGGAAAAAGCCACAGCGAAGATCCAAGTGCCCGCTGACCTGATCTAAGATTTAGCTGGTGCCCTCAGAGCCACAACGTCCTCCAAGCCCGTCAGTCCTCCCCACCACTCTCCCTGTCCCCAGGAGCCTGCTTGGCGCAGGGGATGAACTTAGAGCTGGTGGGGTGGCGGGGCCTGTAATGTCCCATCCTGGGGGACCAGGAGCCACGCCCTGCCCAGGTAGGAGGCAGAACACAGGCACAGGTAAGAAGGATGGAAGGTGTGTCCCTTGTGGTCTTCCAGCCTCGAAGACTCTCTCCTGGAAGGGCCAGGCCAAGGCTCACAGGTGCGGAGAGTGACAGCATCACGGCAGCCCAGTGCCTTCCCTATACAAATGGCGGGACTGGCCCAGACGACCAGGGCACGGGGCTCACCCAAGGCCACTCAGTGGGTCTCTGCCTCCTGGCTCAGGGCTCCTTCCTACAAACCCGGGTCCTGCTGCCGAGTCCCTGCACCCACTGGGGAACCACCCCCACCCTACCTGGGACAGCTGGCTGTCCCTGCCCGTGATACTGGGGTCACGGGGAAAGCAAGAGGGGCACGAGGGTCTACCCCGCAGCCCTGCTGGGAGGAGACACAAGGCCAGGCGCTGGCTATGCCGAACCCCTTGGCCCTTCGCTGGCACACCTAGCTTCACCTGCTGGCCGAGCCAGCCCGCGGGCAGGGGTGCAGGGCAGCATGTGGGCTTCTGGTACAGCCCTGTGGACTTTGCCCAGGCTTGGCGGTAGGACAGACCCAGGATTCACTGTCTGCCGCTGCCTGTGAACCTGGCGGCCCTGGGCTGAGACGGCCTGGGTGTCTCCCCGGGGTGTGGGGACCAAATGAGCCGCTGATCTGGACCCAGGGGCCATAGGATGGAAGCATAGGTCTCCAGGACTTTCCAAAGCCCCTTCTGAGAGTCTCTTTGCCCCCCAGCGCTCTGTGCACTGACCAGAAAATTGTGAGCAGACAGCTGGTCCCAGGAGGAACTAGGAACAGAGATGGGGAATGGGGAGGTCAGGAATGTGCTTCTCCTTGTTGCCCTCCAGAGACCTTCCAGAAAGCCTCCTTGGGCTCCAGTGGCCATGTGTGGGGTTGGGTTTGTGTGAATGTACTTCAGGGAAGGGGAGAGAAGTTCTCTCCTGAGCAGAGGCAGCAGGGGATGGGGGTAGGGTGACTGCAGCTGGGGAGGGGACAACAAAAAGCCTGCCTCCACCACCATGGGCCTCCTCCCCGGTGCCCCGGTTACAAAGCCCCTTCCTCGGTCCCGACAGCCCGCCCAGCATTAACGTGCAAGAAATGAGAATAAAATTACTTTTATTTCCAAAAAATGTAGGGGTGGGGAAGTGACATGGTAAAAATTAACATCAGTTCCCTATGGATCCATTCTGTCTCTAGGGAAGGACAGCTCTTAGGGCCTGTGTTCTTGGCAGGAGGGCCTCGGGGGGGGCGGGCCCATGTTGTCATGGCAACCCACAGGTCTGTCACACAGGATGCGTCCCCCGTGGCTGGCCAGAGCTGGGGGACGACAGCCCTCCCCCACAGGCCCCCACTTTGAGCTCCCCTCCCCCGAAGCTAAATATTGGTTAGTGGGTTAGATTTCCGAATCTAGCAGCCCCGGGTCCCTCCCTCCCGCTCACTCCCCAACCCCTCCGCCGCCCGGCCTCCAGCCCTCAAACTTCTTGTTGCAGTTTTCACTGGGCCCTCATCATATCTCCCTCCCAAACCCCCCAGATCCTCAGGGTCATCTTCTCTGGCACTGCCTCCCCCTGGGCCCCTGCTGCCCTCTCGACAGCAGCGGCTCCTGCAGCCCCCACAGTTGGGGTCCCTGTGGCCTCCGTGAGTGAGCCGGGCGGGCTCAGCCCACGGCGGGGCCCGGAGAGGCAGGTGGGAAAAGGTTCTGACAAGGCCCAGCCCTGTTGTCGCTCCCCCTGTCAGAATGTATCTATAACAAAAGGTTAAAAAAAACAGGACAGGAGAGAGCAGAAGATGGTGTGAGCACGTCCACACTGGCGTTCCCGCATGGGGAGGGGCTGTGTGAGGCGCCCTCCTGCAGCTTGAAGGGCTCAAGGCCACTCGGCCAAGCAGCTAGAGACTGACTAGCACTGCCTGGCAGGTAACGGAGCGCTTCGGAGAAGGGTCGGATCGCTCCAGAATCTTAGGTCTCCCAGCCCCGTCAAACATCTGAGGGGGATGTGGGGGGTGGGGCAGGGCTGAGCCAACAGGCCGGCTGATCCTCTGACCGGGCCATGGCCTTGGCCAAGCCCACCTTCAGGATGGCCGCCTTGGCCCCCAGGTCCCAGGCTGTGGAGCTGGGGAGACATGGCAGACGGTGGGATGGAACAGCACAAGCCTCGGGTCAGGGGGCTCCCACGGGGCGAGGACACTTGCCTGGGCCCCGAGGTCTGAGCTGGCTGCACTGCAGGCAAAGGGAGCCAGGGTCAGGGCCAGGACCCTGGACACCTGAAGAGAAGGGGTGCCAGCAGGGAGGCCCCGAGCCCCGGTCCAGTGGGGCCATGTCAGAGGGGGGGGCCGGGCCTGCAGACCAGGGAGCCGTGGTGCCCAACTAGGACCCCAGGTCCCCCACGGACCTCAGGACTATCGGAGGAAGACAAGGTAGTGTGAGGCCTAGAGGCCAGGCAGCAAGATGGGGCGGTATCTGTGGACCTCTGGTCTGGCAGAAGCTGGGGGCCGGGACAGAGCACCTCTCTCTGCTCCTGGGGGTGGGAGCTGGGAGAAGGTGAGGGGCCACCTGATAGAGGGCGGCCCCATGAGGGAGGGTGTCAGAGAGAGAAGCGAAGCGAAAGCGGAGAGAAAAACAGCAGAAAGACCAAAAATGGGATCCCCAAGCCAGCATGTACCCCAACCTCGTGGACACCCCTCAGAACAAAAGCCCACCCCTCCCTGTGGCCAGCACTCCCACCTGCTCCCCCTTCCCCGTGGGTGCCCCCAGGGCTGTTGCTTCATTTGTGGAGGTAGGCGTCCAGCCACAGCTCCCCGGACTTCTTCAGACACCTGGGAAGAGGAGGGGACCGTCAGGGGAGCCCTAGGGAGAGGGTGGCTGCAGAGGCCGCGCTGGGGGTGCGGTGCTTCTCAGCTCTCAGCGGGGCTGCAGGGTTGCCTGCTCAGGGCTCCCCGGGGAACCCCTGGAGGAAGGATAAAGGGAGGGTCCCCATCCAGCCCAGAGCGAAGCCAGGTCATTCCTAGTAAGGGAGGTGGCCCGGTGGGGACACTTGAGCCAGGAGGGCTCCTCCCCTCTGGTGGCTGTCAGTCCCCAACGTGGGCAGTCCCAGCTGCGCGCCTCTCGGTCGCTCCCTTGGGCCCCAGGAACCCCGCGCCCCCCCCCGCCCCACCGCTTACCTGATGATGTCCAGCATGGCCCTCAGCAGCGGCTTCTCCTGGTACTTGATGCCGTGCTTAGCGCACAGAGACTTCACCAGCGGTGCGACCTTGTGGAGGTTGTGCCGAGGCATGGTGGGGAAGAGGCTGGGGAGAGCGGGGACAGGGTGAGGGCGCCCCCGCCTCCGCTCACAGCCCGCACAGACATGGGCGGTCAGGGCCAGGGAGACCCTGTCCACAGCTCTCCCTGTGCGGCCCCCCGCCCCTCCCCAGGAGACCGGCGCACGGGGGCGGGGGGAGCTGGGCCTCTGTTTCCCTGTCAATAAAGGGATCAATCCCCCTGCCCTGCCAGGCTTGCAGGATCAAGGGAGACCTCTGTAATGACAAAGCTTGGGCCACTCAGGAGGGGTGGCTGTCATAGGGCCGTGTGAGCCCCTCCCCCTCACCTCAGTGGGCTGGCTGCAGAGCCACGCTCGGGGCCTGGCCAGGGTGGAGAGGGAGGTAGCCCCCATGTGCTGCCCGTGCCCAGATGGGGCTGGTGACCTCCTCCCTCCCCCGGTGCCACCCGCCTTCCCAGCCTGCCCGCCCGCCCGCGCTCACTGGTGCTCGATCTGGAAGTTGAGGTGCCCGCTGAACCAGTCGTTGAAAAAGGACTGCTCCACGTTGCAGGTGGCTACCAGCTGCGGAGGGGAGGGGTGAGAGGCCAGGACAAGGGAGAAGGAAAGGCTTCGTCTCCTTCCCATGAGGCCCACCCCTCCCTAACATCCCGCCCGGCCTAGAGACCTCGGCCCGCCCAGATTCCCCGCCGGGCCCGCCCAACGGAAGGCCACAGGCAGCCCTAGGGAAGCCCAGTACAGCACCAGGCCCAGTGAGCAGCCGAGTGCTGGAGGCCAGGGAGGTGGACCCACAGGCTCCACTGGGCCCCGGTGACCAGCTCTGGCTGCCCTCACCTGGCTGCTGAACCAGTCGCGGTAGGGCTCGTGGTCAATCTCCATGACGAGGTGGTTCATCTGTGTGACCCACACAAACCAGTGGCTTTCCAGGAACCTGGAAGAGAGCACAGCTCAGCGTGGGAGCCACGGGAGTTGCCACGGGGCCCGGCCACGGTGGGAACAGACCCTCTCCCTCAGCCCCAGACAGCCTGGGCAGGAAGTGGGGAGCTCGGAGCCCTTCCGCACGGGCCCTCCTGTCAAAGTCCTGTCAAGGCCAAGCGCAGGTACCTGATGAAGTTGAGGAAAAGGACGGCTCCCAGAATGCCATAGAAAGGGACGTAGGTGATGAAGAACCGGGCATAGTAGCTCATAGCCCAGGCCAAGTCCTGCAGAGAGAACGAGATTGGATACGGGACCACCACCCACCCCAGCACCACATCCTGATCACCGATGTGCACACAGCCCTCCCACGCCCCGAGAGGCAAAAGTGTCCAAGAACCCCCAACAGGCCTCGAGGAAGTTGGGCACCAGGCCCACGGAGGATGTGATGCTTGCTTGCACAAGGCTGGTGACCGTCTTTGTTTCCAGGGAAATGCTGAGTGAGCCGCAGGAGGGAGCTGGGGGCTTTGCTTCAGGGAAACAGGGCAGGGACCAGGAGAGGT
>NC_138379.1:8472736-8541562 GCF_054177405.1 Leptonychotes weddellii
CGCTCCATGCCCAGTTCTCCTGTCCCCTCTCCCTTCCTGCCCCTCGCTGGGGTGGCCATGGGATCCTGAGCTTGCAGGTCTTCCCTCACCTGGACAAGCACTTCCCTCGGCTGCCCTGACTGCTCCACCCTCCATGGCAAACCTCCCAGCCAGGTGCTCTGTGGCGGGTGTCCCTCTCTCCCCACCACCTCTTTGACCCGAGGCTGCGTGCCTCCACTGGGCCATAGCGGGAGCCTCCCGTTGGTCTCCTGCTCTCCCCTGGGTACCATGGCAACCAGAGCCACCTTCTTAGCCCCAATAGAAGAAGCTGCCTTTCCCACAGAGCTCAGTGGGATCAGGACGAACCCTCTCTTGGGCCACCCTGACCCAGGTTATTCCTGCCTCGGGGCCTTTGCACGGTTTCCTCCCCCCCGCCCCCCCCCATCACTTTTCCTCTCCAGAGCCTTGGCAGGGTAGTGATCCGAGAACGGGCACTGGGTCGGGCTGCCCGTGTGAGTCCCGGCTCCCCGCTGGCTCTGTGTGGTGATGTATTCAGCTGGGCCTCCGTGCCCCCATCTGCAGGCTGGGGAGAGACCTCCCACTGAAGTTGGCCATGGGTTGGCCATGTATTGCAACAGTGAGTGTAGCCCGCAAGGAAAAGCTCTGAACGACTCTAACCCAGTCCCTTTGCGCTTTGTCGCCATGGAGATCTTCCCCCCATGGGTGGTGACGCTGCCATCCTCAAAGCCCCCACTCGCCTCCTTCCCCACTAGGGGATACAGGATGAGATCCAGCCCCTGGGTAGGGCGCATGGGCCCTCCGCACGCCAGCCCGCCAACCTGGCCTCGTGCAGCCAGTCTCCCGACCCACGTGCACCCGGCCAGGCCAGGCTCTGTCACACTGCAGGGTCACTTCCATCTGGGCCTCCTGCCCACCCTCGTCTGCTTGGCAAACTCATCCTCAAGTCTGCGTGCAGTTAAGCTCCTCAAACTCCGTGAATGCCTCCTCTCTATTCGCGGGCGGAGTTGGGTGCTGGGAGCCAAAGGAGGGCCTTCGGGAGCACTGCGCCTGGAAGGACAGGCTTATAAAGATATCCCTTCAATACCGTTTGGAAGGTGACAGAAGCAAGGGGAGCATGGGGGTGGTCCTGACCTGACGTTCGAATTTAGGAAAGGCCTCCATCGGGAGATGGACACGAAATGATGGGAGACCCAGAGCAAGGCCCACAGCCCCAAGGAGGAGATACAGATTCCAGAATGATCTAGGAGGCCTGGGCAGTTGCGTTTGGGGACTGCTTAGTCGTGAGGAATCCAGGCTGGTCCCCGCATGGGTGTCGTCAGCTGAGGAGGCGAGCAGAGGGGAGCAGCTGGGAGGTCTGCGGGAAGGGAGAGTCTGGACGGGCGGCAGTGGGCCCCGGACATGACCTGGGATCCAGCGAGGGGTCTTTAAGGGGGTGGGAGAAGCAAGCATTACAAGTTCTGCTCCTACACTTCATCACATTCGCCTTCGTTTCTTTCGTGTGTGTACGTAGTACAGTAGAAAATACATGTATATCCATGGGGCCAATCTTATTTCTTTTTGTGCAGAGCCACCCATGACCCCGGAACCACTGGTCTCAGGGATAGGGTGTAAAGCATGTGCGGGGGTAATAGAGAGGTGGAGGAGAACCAGCAGAGGTGGGACTTGGAAGCTGACAGGGAGAATTTCAGGAGAGAGCGGTTTGTGGTGTCGGACGCAGAACCTCCAGGGAGGGCGGCTGAGAAGCATCTCCAGGATACGGTCACCACCAACACTGCCAGGGGGGCAAAAACCTCCCTCCTTGAGGCTCTCCGAGTGCATCAAGCCCTCTCCTCCACATGACTGGCGTCTGGGCCTGGATAAGCCCTCACTGTGGGGGGACTGTGCCGTACCCGACATGATGCTCGGCAGCATGCCGGCTGGATGCCCACCAGATGCCTGATGCCAGGAGCACCCAATCTCCCCTGCGTTGTGACAATCAAAAAGGTCTCCAGATATTGCCAACTGGCCCAAGAGAATTGCTCCTGTTGAGGACCACAGCCCCAAGCCAGGGCTGCACTTGGCACCTAAGCTCGCTGTTACCGTAAATCAGAAAAGCGCAGCGCAGGACCCACCTCTGCCCCACGCAGTCACGGACCCCTGGGGGTGGGGGACACCGGATCTTATCTTCCCTGAATCCTCAGCACCGAGCACTGACTGCAGTCAGCTGCTTCAAAGAAGGAGCCTAAGGCTGGAGGCCTATCCCTCCCACCCAGCTGGAGCCCTACTCCCCAGTAGGGTCAAGGGCAGGGCTGCCCAGACTCCCCACCACCGAGCGGGGGGCCCCGAAAGACCTAGGGGCCCTATCAGGTTTCCCTGGGTCTGCCATCTGATCCCATCCAGGCACAGTCTTATTTCCTTTCCTGTTGTCCTTATTGAGCGCTTTGTCCCTTGGGGAACAAGCACAGTAAAAAGAAAAGTATATATTTAGGCAGGAGTCATTTGCCATAAAAGTTCATTAAAATACGCCCAGCAGCACCACGAAACCCCACACAGCAGGGCTCAAACTCCTCTTCAGCTTGAGTGACTCCTTCCAGGCCCCAGGGAGCCCAGTGGAAACAGTAGTTACCATAGGCGAGAGATCTGGGCTCAAATTCCCATCATGCCCGTGTCCCTTCACTCATAAGCCAGGGTCAAATGACATAATGAGGGTGGCCGTGCTGGGACATAGTAAGTACGGATGAAAGGCTCACTTCTGGGAAAACATCGTGCCCTAGAAGTGGGTGGTACAGTTTCTACCAACACAGGACTGGCAGAGACTTCCAGAGTCCCGCTGCCTCGCTCACCCCCACACCCCTCACCCGGGGCTCCTGAGTCCCAGTCCTGGACATCAGCAGAATCAACAGGCGTGGCCCCTTCGCCCACAGTTTCAGTGAGAGAGGACAAGGCGAAGTACTTTGAAGCCCTGCAAACGCTATAGAAATATGAGGGACTGTTACTTGAGAGATTGGTAGCTGAAGTGGGGGGACAGTACAGGACACGGCCTAGGTTCTAAGGGCCTGACCCACCCCTTGGTGTCACCCTGGGCAAGTCCCCAAACCCTCAGAGTCTCAATATTTTCATTTATAAAACTGGACTAAGAAAACAAACCAACCCGTGATCCTAAGTGACCCTCCACTTGGTCTCCAGGGCAGGGGGCACCGTCCCTGTCCCCACGAACCCCACTTTGCCGCAGACTCTGCCTGTTGGTGACTACTCCATCCAGGTCATTCTGATCACCTTTTATGCCGAATCCCGCCTGCACATGCACATAAAGCCAACGACAGGGGCGTGCACCACACGCACTCTCTCTCTCTGGACACAGAATCTGGAGCTTCCGCCAAGCCTGGTGTTACAGGCTGGATCGTGTCCCCTAAAATGCACATGCTGAAGCCCTCATCCCAGGGCCTCACATGACTTTATTTGGAGATAGGGTTGTGGCCGATGGGGTCAATAGGGTGCGCTCTAGCTCACTGCAACCGGCGTTCTTAAGAAAGGGGACTCTGGACGCAGACACAGATGAATGCAGGGACAACGATCCCGAGACCCAGGCAGAAGACCCAGCCGCCCAGCAGCCAGGGACACTGGCCCGGACCAGGTCCTGCCTAACCGCCCACAGAAGGACCTATGCGGACCACACCTCGTCTTGGACTTCTGGCCTCCAGAACTCTGATGCCGCATCTCTGCGGAACAGAGCGGCCTTGCTGTGCGGGCCGAGCAATCGAATCCACCTCTCAGCTCAGCCACTGCCCGGCTGCTCTCCCTTTACCACGGGGAGCGCGGTGCGCCCCGGCCACGGGGTCTCGGGGGATGCGGGGACGCGGGAGGCAACGGCCGGGGTGGCGGACAGGCGGGCCCAATTTGGCTCTCATCACGTTGCCTGCAGGAGCTTTCTGAGGGAGCTCTGCAAAGGCCGTGGCCCCCCACTGGCCCCGCAGGGTGTGGGTACAGGGGAACGTGTAGGGATGTGGCAGAGATCCTGGCAGCCTCAGAGCAGGTCCCTTCCTGAGAGGGATCGGGCCGCCCCCCCCCCACCCCGGGGGCAGGGACCGGGAGCAACGTGCAGGCCCCCGGGGCCCACCTGTACCCCTTGACTCACCACCCAGTCTCGGCGTGAGATCATGGTCGTGATGATCTGGTACTGGAAGTACATGGGGATGAGCATTGGCGGCCCGACTGCGGGGAGAGCAGGGGCACTTAGAGGCATCCCGTCCCAGCGCGCCGGGCTGGTCAGTCAGGGGGAGCCCGGCGAGCCCTGAACGGGGAGCCCGGCGAGCCCTGAACGGGGAGCCCGGCGAGCCCTGAACTGGGGAGCCCGGCGAGCCCTGAACTGGGGAGCCCGGCGAGCCCTGAATGGGGAGCCCGGCGAGCCCTGAATGGGGAGCCCGGCGAGCCCTGAACTGGGGAGCCCGGCGAGCCCTGAACTGGGGAGCCCGGCGAGCCCTGAACTGGGGGCCCAGCTCCGCAGCTCCCAGGCAGAGGCAGCGACCTGCGCCTGAGGAGGGGCTGGGAGCACACGTCCCCCTCCCCCCTGCCGCCCCCTTTCCCTGCCCAGGGGCCCCCGAGTGTGGGACCCTGGGCCTCTGGGTCCTGTCTGCACCATGTGCCGGGAGCAGTTTACTCGGGATGGATGGCCCTTCCTGCTCAAACAGGCTCAGGGGCGATTCCTGGGTCTAAAGAGGTGGCAGGTGGTTGGGGGGGAGGACAGATGGCCATTCTGGGGTGTGGTTGGAGGGCAGCCCCCAACACTCACTCAGGAGGAAGTACTTGTGCTGGTGGTTGTAAGGCAGGTATTTGAGCTTCTTCTTGCCGTACTGAGGAGAGAGAAGAGAGGGTGAGCACCCGCCCAGGCCCCCCCGCCCGCTCTGCAGTCACCGTTCCCGTCCTGTCAGTCCACACCCTGGGCCCTCAGGCTCCTAGCTGCTCAGGCCGACACTGGCCACCATTTCCTCAGCCCCAGCTTTGTCCCATCCAGGCCTCAGCTCACGCCCTCCTCCGCCAGCCCACGAGGCTGGGGCTTCTGAAGCTGAGGCTCAGGGTCAAATCACTGCTCAAGGCCACATGAGAAATGGGCCCAGCTGGGATCTGAACCCAAGAAAGCTGACTCAGAGCCCACATGGCAGGCACCAAATAAATGTTTGTGGAGTGAATGCACAACTGAACAACTCATACGGGGTCCCACCGAGGGAGCTCCTTGGCCAGTCTCCACCCCTTTGAGAGTGAGAAAAGCTCCCGGGGCATGCTGGGGAGCTCCCCAGAGCCCGCAGGAGCCGGGAGAACACAGATTAGGGCCTGGGGAATTGTTAACAGTCACCGGGCTGGGAGCATCTACCTTCCCAGAGCCCCCTGCCAACTTTCCAAAGCTAATCACTTCTCCCAGGCAGACAGTTTTTAGTTGAGGGTGCCGGCAGGCCGGGGACCCACCCAGGGTACCCTGATGCCCAGACAGTCACAGCGAGGAAGGCCGCGCTGGGGCCTGGGCATCCTCACTGCACCAAGCCGCTCAGGCCATGCTGAGCACGAGCCTGTAGGGAAGTCACTGCCCCACGGGTCCCTGGAGCCCTTCAGTGCTAGGGTCCAGCTCTCTGCAGACCAGCCCACCTTGCTCCTTGGGGACTGAGACCATAAGATGTTGCTCAGAGAGTGACCCCCGCTCTTGCTTTCGGTGCCAAGATCTGCCAGGATCACCGGTACAGATCTTTTAGCCCCCGCGCCCCCACCCCATTCGGCACCCAAATCACTGGTTGTTAAGAGGAGCCGATGGGAACACAGGCATAAACGCTGGGGGGCTGGCCCCTGGGACACTGCCCCTCACTCGCCCTTCCCCGGGTCCAGCCCTTTGCAGGTGCTCATTCCTATTTATTGTACTCAGGAGATGGAGACACGTTACGGATGGAGAGACCCCGGATGTTGGCTAAGCCAACGCCGCTGTCTGCGGGTGGGAGCGGAGAGGGTAACGACCATCAAAATCGCAGGGAGGGCCCACGACGCCTGTAAGTTGGAGCCCTGGATGGGAAAGAAGCCCAGCTTGCCCCCAGGACCGGCGTCTTGGCACCAATGGCTGTGGTCACGGCCCATCTGGCCGAAGCACCACCAGAACCGACCCCTTTGTCCCGTGTGGCCTCTTGTGCCTTGGCAGGGGTCTCACTCATCCCCGGAAAGTGTGGCCATTGGCACAAGGATGGTCACTAAGGCCGGGGCTGAGGCTGGCCTTGGAGAGGTCCTAGTCAAGGAGGCTTCAAAGGCAGCCTTGGAAGATTTCTCAGAGGAGGGAGTAGAGGGGCACCCACTCAGTGGCCTGTCGGGGTTCCAGGGAGCATATGGCCCCTGGATCCTGCTCTAACCTCCTCCCAGAAGCCAGGAAACAGACGCACAGGCCCAGCCTCTGTGTGCAGGCTTCTCCGCCCTGAACAGGAGCCCTCCCTGCCACAGCTCTGCCCATGGGTCATCCCAGGAGGTGGCCCCAGGCCCCATGGACCCTCTCAGGCTAATTAGACTCCTGGGAAGTGAACACTAAGGGCAGCCCAGACAGGTGGGCGGACCAGAGAGTTCCCATAGAAGGACCCAGGGGCGGCTAAGCTGCTGGGGTGGGGGGAAGGGCACCAGGGGATTCATTTGAAGTTGCGTTTCCGTAGTAAGCATGCTGTTCCCATTGATTTATGGTGACCTCTGGGGAGCGACAGGTCCCACACGCTGACGCTCCCCCAGCTGCCCCTGGCCCGTGGGCACTCCTGGCCCCCACGTGGGCCCCTTCAGTGCTGCAGACTGTCCTGCAGCAGCTGCCGGGTCCCCGGCCTCTCTGTCAGGCCCTGGGGGTTCCCAGGCTCAGGGAGGCAGGCCCTCAGGATTCAGACACAATTCAGCATTTGAGCAAATTGCTCCACACACACCCTCCTCTGCCCCACCATGAGCTGTGGGTCCCCGCCTCATCCAGTGGGGGTCCGATGGGCACTTCCCGGGGCTGCTGAGGGACCGGCCGATGAGGTGGGCGTCACAGTCCTTCGGGAACAGAGCGGGGAGCTGCGGTCTCAGCAACACGCACAGCTGTGTGTGGTGACACACCGAACGGTCACTGCACGTCTGTTCCCAGCTCGGTGACCTCAGGCGGGGCAACTAACTGCAAGGCCACCTGTCGGGGTATGGCTGGCCCACAGCACCCACTTTCCTCGGAAAACCAGAGAGCACACGCTCGCTCTGACGATGCGTGGCTACCTTGCTGGCTTGGCTCTCTGCCAGCGTCTAGCCCTGTAAGTCATGGGCGCAGGGAGGGCTGGAAGAGGGCTTTAGAACGTACCGAGCTGGGGGGAGGGCTCCTGGCACCTCAATTCATCAGAAAGCTGGAGGGACCCAACAAGCCAGTTCCCTGGGGTCCAGCAGGTAGTGGCCCTGGGCAGGTTCCTGCGGGACCCAGAAGCCCCAGCTGGGAGCAAGACAGCCTGGGTTTGGGTGGTGGCACTGCCTTTTCCCGTTAGAACCTCAAGCAAGTTACTTCACGTCTCTCGGCCTTAGCCCTTCCATCCTGAAATGGGCGTGATGAGAGCCCCTGCCTCATGGTTAAGCAAAGGTGAAGTGACGTCCTGCGTGCCGGGCCTGGCACGGTGCTGGGTGCGCGGACTCGGTGAGAGTCTGCCCTCCTCCCCACACGTCCTCCCCTCCGGGAGAGTCCTCAACACACACAGGGAGAAAGCTCGGGTGGCTGTCACAGGTGAGGCTCGGGGAAGACAGAGGGTGCTTTCACTCGGGCAAGGCGGCTTGTTGTGGTCGAGAGATGAAAATGGTAGCAGACCAAGGGCTCCCTCTGACGCATTCCCAAGCGGTGGCTCACAGGGGATGCAAATCAGGGCGGAGGGAGGGGGGGCCCTGCCAACCCTGGTGGCCTGGTTTCCCGGAGGTCCCTGCCCCTTTGCCCAGGCTGGGCTGGCCCTCCTGTGCTCACTCTCTCCACAAACCCCGGACCAGGCTTGGATTGCAGGCTGAGTGCATGCCAGGGGCATGTGCAGGGGACTTTTCAGCTTTGGAACAAAATGTCTGAGGAATGACAAGGGCCTTCCTTGTCCCTTCAGGGTTGGGGGAAGGGAGCTGTCGCAAAGCCCAGTCCCCGCCTCTGGGAACCTGCAAACTCCCAGAGAGAAATGAGCTACATAGCCAGGCCAGGCATGCGTAGAATGGCAAGGCCCCGGTCCACGGGCCCTGACAGGAGGGCCCTGGTTGTTCCAAGGGAGGACTGGTCCCTTGGCTGGTTCACAAAGAAGCTTGGAGGGTTGGCTGCAGACAGGCGGTGGGGCAGGGAGAGCGTCCCAGATAGGTGGAAAGGCAGGATCTCCGGTGAGGAGGCGCAAACACTCCTGGCTTCCGAAAGCCCGCCTCAGTACCACAGGGATAATGGCCTCCCTGTCGCCCTCTGGGATGTGGCAGACAGATAAAGGGAGGGGCGAAGGCTGCCGCTGACTTCACCTCTATTTAATGCTGTTCTGGAAGCTCCAGAAGTAAGAGTGTGGAGCTATGAGAAAGAGTACCTTTTATTATTTTCAAGGATATAACTGTCTACCCAGGAAACTCAAAAAAGAACCAACTGAAAGACAACTAGGATCGCAGAGAGGCCTGAGCAGATGCCAGATGGACCTAAGTTACCCACCAAGTAGCAACAGCTTCCCGGAACATTGGAGAAACACCGATCCCAATAGCCAAAGTAGGAAAGATCCAGGATTGAACTGGAAAAGAAACACCCACGAGACATATAAAGAAAAGTATAAAACTTTTCTAAGAGGGAAAAAAAAAGAGGCTTGAGGAACTGGAGAAACAGGCCTTACTGCAAGATGGAAAGACAGAGTGTGAAGATGGTGACTTGTGCTAAGAGGGCTGCCGGCCAGTGATGAAGGGCCAGGGGCGGATGGAGGGCCGCCCAAGTCTCGCAGACGACGCCCCCGTGAGGCTGACCACCCAGCCCGGGCGCGGGGCTCAGGGGGGGACACTTTCCCGCACAGATGGGGCCATGCATCCTGATGGGGGTGCTGGGGAACCTGGCTGACTCCAGACAAATGAGAAGGACGGACACCAGCCTACCCACAGCACATGTGGCCAAAGTTAAATAATTCAAACGCGAAGCCACAAAACACTGAAAATAGTACGAGTGGAGAACTTTCTTGGGGTGCTTGGCTGGCTCACTTGGTAGAGCATGTGACTCTCGATCTCGGGGTTTTGAGTTGGAGCCCCACGTTGGGTGTAGAGACTACTTAAAAATAAAATCTTAAAAAAAAAAAAAAAGAACTTTCTAAGCACGAAAGAAATTAAAGGAATCTGCAGGAGGGGGGAAAAAGTGAATACCTCTTTCTACGTAAAACAAACAAAATCCTCCCAGAAGTCATAAATAAGACCAAAAGGCAGAGAACTCACGAGGAAAGGGATTTCGCCGCTGAGATCCCTCTACTTAATTTCTGCCTAGCTCTTTGGAGCTGGTTTGTTTACCTGAGCCTGGAGATAAGAGGCCTGGCCTCCTTGCTCTGGAGGCCAGAGGCTAGCTCAACACCCCCAAGGCCTGGCCACATGGGGCCAGGTGGGTGGCCCTGGCGTGGTGTGTGGTATGTGGGGCTGGCAGGAGACAAGGCCATCGGACCCGCTGCTGCCAGGGTCCCTCCCAGGGCGGCAGCATGCTCTCGTGGACACCGGGGCACAGCTCGACCAGGAGCCCAGCGAATATCTGGCCTTTCCCCCTACACGTGTGTTAAGAGTTGAGGATTTCCACAGGGGGGTCTTTCAAATGCTACTAGCAATGGGATAACCAGATCTCCGAAACCTCCCACCCGGCCCCAAAGCCGGCACTGAAGAGGTGTCTAGGGAGAGGAAGTGTTGGAAGAGGCTTCGCTGGCCAAGGCACAGAGCGGAGCTGGTGAGACTAGATTTCTGGTGTTAGGGACGCAGAGAACAACTGGCAGGACAGGCACCAGCTCTCCAACAGGAAGCCTCATGCAGAAAGGGAAGCCTTTGATTTCTCTCAGCAGAAGGCCCCAAGTGAATCAGCTGCATTACCTGGACACCTCTAATCAAAGCTAGCAAACTGCTTCCTAGAAGAAAGAGGCAAGCAGCACGTACTTTGGAAGGGAATATAATCCCTGCCTGGCTTCCCAAGTACTGAATGTTGGCTAATTTCCTCTGCTATTGACCATGTTGCAGAAAATCCGTGTTTCTGCTCAGATATTCTCTTGGGTGGAACTGAGATGGGAAAGACAGGGTACAAACTAGAATTGGAGGGACACGCTCTCTCCTCTCCTTGTTCCAAGTCTCGGATGCCAACATTGTCGGGAATACACCACTGGTGGGAATCCGGGACCCTTCTCCTTCCTCAATGGGCCTCGCTTGAAAGATGCTTACTGAGCCCCTCCTCTGTGCCCGGCACTGGGATGCTTACGAGCTGTACAAAAGCAACAGGATCCTCTAAACTTGGGCTTACCTCATCACCGTACTTCCAAAAGGCAAAGCATAGGTAGATTTTTTGGTAAATTAAACCCTAACATAGAGGCTGTCCCATAGGGGCTCTACTTTCTAAAAAAAAAAAAAAAAAAGCGTTTAAATGAGGACATTCTTTAAAGGTATTGGGGGTGATTTTATTAAAAAGAAATTGAGAAGTAGCAACAAGTTTCCTATCTTACAAAACAGCATGGGTTACATGATGCTACAGAAATACAATGGAGCACCAGACAGACCCAGGCAAAGGCCAAATCACTTGGACTACCAGAAAGAGGTCTGTGTTTGGTAAGGCGGCAAGTTGCAGGACAGAATGTCTAAGTTTTAATTTTGGTTTTTAAAATGAATACGTGCTGGGGTACCTGGGTGGCTCAGTCGGTTAAGTGTCTGCCTTCGGCCAGGTCGTGATCTCAGGGTCCTGGGATGGAGCCCCGCGTTGGGCTCCCTGCTCAGCCGGGGGTCTGCTTCTCCCTCTCACTCGGCCCCTCCCCCCTGCTCATTCTCCCTCTCTCTCTCAAATAAATAAATAAAATCTTTAAAAATAAATAAATAAATACAAAATGAATGTGCATATGAATATGCACATACAAGAAATCTGGAAGGAGGGCGCCTGGGTGGCTCAGTTGGTTAAGCGACTGCCTTCGGCTCAGGTCATGATCCTGGAGTCCCGGGATCGAGTCCCACATCGGGCTCCCTGCTCAGCGGGGGGTCTGCTTCTCCCTCTGACCCTCTTCCCTCTCGTGCTCTGTCTCTCATTCTCTCTCTCAAATAAATAAATAAAATCTTTAAAAAAAAAAAAAAGAAATCTGGAAGGATTTATGTACCATGTTTTCATCAGTGGCTCTCCTCAGGGGTAAGATCTTTGGGGCAAAGGGGGATGATGGAGGGAATAGGAGATTCACTTTGTGATTTTGTGTATTTCTAGTAATATTTAACTGCTTGTCACAGGTAAATTCTATATTTCTACTAAAAATTGAACTAACAGAAAAATAAGGCAGTGTGCTAGAGCGGAAGGAAATGACCTCACTCTCAGATCCAGGGCCTCATCCTAGACTAGCCACTAAATTATAGGATCCTGAACACATCCCCTCCTTCCCCGGAGCCTCCCTTTGTCACATCTGGTGAAGCAGGTTGGACCAGACTACGCTGAGGTCCCTCTCAGCATCGAGGACTGTGACTCTCCCAATAAGGTTTCCTTGAGCTGGTGTTTGGGGACCACGCTCGAGCCCCGGACCTGCGCCTGCCTGCTGAACTGGGACCAGAGTTCCCTGGCCCCCAGGAAGAAACAAGCCCGGAAATGTTCTTCCCCAACCCATGGCAGGGAGAGAGGCCTCTAACGCTGATAAGGAGCTGGTTCATTATTCATACATGAGGCCATTCCATCAAAATTCCAGCTTGAATAATTCAGGGCGTCCAGGAAGGGTTTCCAAGTAAACATCAGGGGCAGATGTGTTTGGACGGCTATCCAACCTCCAGGACTCCTTCTCTGGTTTCAGCTCAGGTCAAACACTTCCCACATCAACACTGACCCTTCATCATACCTCAACGGGCTGCGATTCGCCCAGGACGAGCACGTGCAGCATGTTCACATCGGGATCCTTGCCGAAGATGTTGGGCTTGGCGTGATGTTGGAAGTGGCGATGGTTCCACCAGTTGGCGGAGGCACCCTGGGGGGGGAAATGGGGTGAGCAGCACCGAGACTCAGAACCAACTTCGCCATCACACCCGGGGCCTCGGGCCCCCGAGCCTCCGAAAACAGCCCTGCCAGTACTGAGTCCAGAGTGCCGGCCAGCCCTGAGGCCAGGACTTGTGAATGGAGCCAAGCCAGGCCGTCCCTCCATGTTTCCCCATCCCCCACAGCAACGGCGGCGAGGCCAGCTGGTGCCAGGGTGCATGGCGAGCACCTGGGCTGGTGTGGGGCGGCCTCTGCCCTCTGCCAGCACCAGGTGTGAGCCCCCACACCCCTCAGCCTCCGCACGTCCCCCGAGTGCCGTGTTATACAAAGAGAAACACTTCTGTTTCAGGAACGGTAAGAGGGGATCTCTACTACATGGCCCAGGATTCTACTCCTAGGTGTGTACCCAAGAGAAATGAAAACATGGCCACGCAAAATCGTACAGCAACATTCCCATTACTCAAAATGACCAACAGGTGGAAACTGTGTGGCCATACCACGGAAAGGTGGGAAGCACCTGCTACAACGTGGACGAAACTTGAAAACATCCTGCTGAGTGAACGAAGCCAGACACAAAGGACCACATACGTGATTCCATTTATAGGAAATGTCCAGACTAGAGAATCTAGAGATAGAAAGGTTAGTGGCTGCCCAGGGTTAGGGTTGGGGACGCGTGGGAGGGATGAGGGGCTTGGGAGGCGGCAGCTAAGAGGTGTGAGGTTTCTTTTGGGGATGATGAAGATGTTCCCAAGTCGATTGTGATGATGGTTGCATAAATCTGTGAATATTCTATAAGCAGTTGGCAAGAGACAGCCCAACAGCCCGATCAGTTGCTGCCCTGAGCGGTGAGGACTCAGTGAGGTCCCACCCGGAAGGCCAAAGGAAGGCTTAATAAGCCATCGCTAACAGGAACAGGGAAGAGCTCCCAGGTTCTAACATGAAAATATAAAACCACGATTCTAGGAGACAGGAAGCATTGCCTAAGTATTTATTTCAAAGTCACAAAGCTCTGTCTCACCAACTCAAGCTCTCGACACAGTTTGGAGGCATGCCTCTCCCCACAGTTGCCCTGTGGCCCATAGAAGGAAATGGGACCCTTCCAACTCCTCACTCTTTACTGGTGAACTACTGCTGGATCAATCAACCCTTGGGCCCAGGGTCTGGCCATCCACAAGAAGGACTAACTGCTAAAACAAATATTTTACTTGGAAGATCCTTTTGGCACAAACAAGGTCTCTGGACACGGAGAGGCCTGGGCGGGCACAGGTTTGGCCTTTGCCTGTAAGCACGTGGGTCTCAAAACCCATCAAAGCGGGAAAAAAAAATGTCAGTGAGTGAGGGCTCAGAGGACTGAGGACTCAGATGACACGTTCACCTTTCCAGCCGGAAGGAACCCCACTCCTGGGAAAGGTCACATGGAAAGTCCCCAGCACAAAGACATTGAGGAGCAAGTCATGTTAAGAGTGGGCAGATGTTTAGAATACACCGACCCAGGGATGTTTGTGGAATAAATGAAGGAAGGAAAGAGAGATGAGCTGGGAACACCCCGGCAACGAGTCAGCGAAGGGAGTTCTCTTCCATTTCCATTCTTCACTAGGCAGAGCCCTACTTAGTCTTCCCACCCAGAAGCCCTGCCTGCCCTGGGATGAGGAGCAGCCCTGCGGATGAAGCGGAGATCCAGAGGCAAGCCCTTGGCCTGGCAAGGGAGAGTAGGGCACCCCAGCACACTGAGATGGGGCGGGGAAAGACAAGCAAAACTGGGGGAGGGGAGGGGGCCAGGCAGAGTGAGAGTGAGGGGTGCCTTCCTGACAGAGGGAAGAGGTTGGGCGAGGTCCCCTTGGTTGAGCCGAAAACCCAGGATCGCAGCCAAAAGTCCTGGGCTAAACCCTATCAGAGCCTGAGGGAAATCGAAAAATGTGTACTCCTGGCTTGAATGGTCACAAAGGCATCAACAACAGTTTCCGAATCGACTTTTTAGTTTGTCTCATTTTCAAATGAGAGAATTGCCAAGTTGGAGGACTTTTCTCCACCAAGTGACAATCTTAATTCAAAAATTAAAAAAAAAAAATTTTTTTTTTAGGGCGGGAGGGGCAGGGGGAAAGGGAGAGAGAGACTCTCAAGCAGACTCCCCACCCAGCACGGAGCCCAACATGGGACTCAATCTCCTGATCCTGAGATCATGACCTGAGCTGAAACCAAGAGTCAGACGCTTAACCGACTAAGCCATCCAGGCGCCCCTTAAATAATTTTTAACTAACTTAAACCAAAGTAAAATAATAATAAATTCTGTTTTGGTACAAATAATATACTTTCCCTTAATGTTGGGACCTTTAATACGTCCAGCTTCCCAACTCTTAAATATTTCTCAACTACTTTAATGTTCTGAGGAAAAAGACCAACTAACCATTAAAAAAAGAATACATACAAACACGTATATAGGGTCACAGATTTTTTCCTTTTGCCTCAGGTTCCAATATGGCCCAGCACAGTCCTGATCTTTATTTAAAATGTTGCTATTTTGTTCACTGTAGATTTTCCTTGCCATTAATTTTGTTTTTTTAAAACCTATGTTAAAATGTTCTTCATCTTGATTACTGAGTCCTTAAGTGTCCCCTTAAATTTTGTGCCCGAGGCAAGTACCTCACTTGCCTTGCCCTAGTCCTGGCCCTGGTGGCCCGAGATGATGTAGTGGAAAAGTTGGCGGTCTCCTGGTCTCCGTCTCCAGATGCGGAGTCTGGAGGGTGCTGACCTTGCCGTGTGCATTTTATCCTAAGTGCAATGCCGAACACTTAAAGGGTTTTTAACAGAGGTGTGATGACTCAGAACTCTTTGTACAAGACCATCCTCTGAAAGACCTGTCCGCCGGAATAGCCCGCAAGTCGGGATGGGGAGAGTCCACTCTGGAATCCCGCAGCTGCTCAGGCTGCTGGTAGGAAGCAGGTCCCAGCCCCTCGAGGCGCCTGGCACCCCGTTCTCTGCTCCGCACCAACTTGTGCTATAGGACGCTCGAGGTGGCAGGGCACCTGGGGACCTCCCTGCAGCCAGCCCCCTTTTTTCCCAGCAAAGGGAAACCAAGAGAGCAGATGGATCTACAAGACTCGTCTGCAGCCATGTGACTATGGGGTACCAGACTGGTTTCAGCCAAGCTGTGAGGCCCCAGGCTCTGGGGCACCCTGGGGTGAGCTGCATAACTGTGCCCCCCCGGCCTACACATGGCAAGAAGGACACAGCAAAGCAGAGAACTGGCCAGCCATGAGTGCAGCCCCCGTCTCTGACCTCTAACCTCCGGGCCCAAGTACCCCATCTTCCCCCTATCCCAGAGTTCTGATGTCATTAACCCACGTTCTCCATGGAGGCCAGTCCTCTGTCCTGGCCTCGTCCTCCGTCTGACACGAGAGCTGCGCTCCAAGGCCCTGCAAAAACTGAGGGACGTGAGGCAGGAAAGGTCCTCCCGGCTCCCACCCAGAATCTGGATACAGGACACAGCCCATCTTTGTTAAGCGGTTGGGGATAACGTGGGTTGGGAGTGAGATGTTACTTTCCAATACTGAGGAGGGTTTTATCCAGCAGACAAGAGTATGAAATGAAACAAAGCGCTCTACTATGCACACCCGCTCCCTTCAGCCCTGAATTTCTGGACAGAAACCAGGTTCTCAGGCCGCCTCAGGCTCAGGGCCAGGCAAGCTGCGAGGGAACTGGTTCCTAGTTCAGCGCTGGTTCACCCCCAACCAGATCCGGGGCCCGAAAGCCATGGGCTCTCCGCGGTCTGGGTCGTGGGGGGATATGCTTAACCCAGACAGGTAGCTCTTCCCAAGCCAGAGTGAGGCAGGGTGGGATTCTTTAGGACCCAGCCTTTCTTAGGAAGCAGCTGGGTGCTTCTGGGAAAGGGCCGAGTCGGGGATGATCTGTTTCAGAACGAGCCAGCAAGGACTTATTTCCAAAACCAAGGAGATAAGCCAATCGGACGAGTCCAAGGTCGCTGGCAAGTCCAGCCTGTCTTCTGACGAACTTGCCTCGCTGTAACGCTTTGCGGGGCGACCTCCTCAGCGGCAGGAGGGAGAGACAGAAACTATTTCCCCACGAGCCTTAAATACAACTCTGGTCCTGTGGCTCAGCTGATCACTGTGCTCTTTCATGTCCCTTATTGTCACTTCCGTGACAATATCTCTCTTTCAGACTAAGAGGGACATATTAGAAAAGTTTTTAGATAACTAGTAAGCAATATCATCAATATCATCAACTGAGTCAATGTACAAAGGCAGCGCGTGCCTGTCCTCATAACCAGCACGCTGCTTTTGCTGGTTGATTTGATACGGAGACAGGCCTGGGAAGGTCAGAGGAGGGGAGGATTCGAGAAACCCAGCAGGGCGGTCTGGCTCCCCTGTGCACCCGCGGTGTTACCCTGCGGCCACAGACACTGACCCGAGAGGAGACTTGGCCCCAGGCAAAGTAAGCCAGGGCCGAGCCAGCCGCTAATTGATGGGCAGATGCCCAGGGCTGCCGGTATTTACCTTTAAGTGGCCAATGATGAACTTGTGGACAACGTGGTTCCATGCGGACTTCTTGAAGACAGACAGGTGGCCATAATCATGTTGCAGCCATCCAGCTTGGGCCTGGGGAAAGAGATGCTTTCACAGAGCCAGCTTTCAAGCGTCCCCAGCCTCTGCGAGCTAAGGGGGTGGGGGGGGTTAGGGTGGGGGCTTTAGGCGTCCGGTGAGGGCGCCCCACCTCACCTGAGAGGTAGCAAGGACAAAGGCCGTGATGATGGTTGGAATCCAGCCATTGCCAAAGTAAAAGATGATGAACCAGGCAATGCTCTCCATGACGATGATGTGGGCCAGGAGAAGGAGGAAGAACAGGTGGTTACTCTTGAACAGGTTCATGTTCTCGGCGGCCTTCCTCAGGGCCCGGAAGTCCTCGGTGATCTGGGGCTGTTGAGCAAGGGCACAGGGCAAGTGTCGGCCACCTAGCTGCACCGGAGGGGACCAACGTCTTCTTGCCAGGAGAAGCGGTGGCAAGAGGGGCCACTCCACAGGCCCGTGACCCGAGGGAGCCCGGCCACCGCGCATCATGCCCGCCACACCTGCCTGGGCCTCCATAGCCCTGAGGACTGCACATTTGGCCCCAGCCAGGTAGGTGGCAGAGAAAGGATTCGACTCAAAAGCCGGTGTTTTTTCGTTCACAGTGGCATTACTCCCAAGGCACGAGGCAGAAACAACCCAACTGGCCATCAATGGATGCATGGCTAAAGAGAATGTGGTCTATCCGCACAATGGAATACTATTCAGCCTCGAAGAGGAAGGAGAGTCCTACTCCCGCTACCGCAGGGATGAACCTTGCAGACCCCGGGCTCCGTGAAATTAAGCCAGACACCATAGGACAAATACTGTATGATCCCATGTACCCGAGCTACCCAGAGCAGGCAAATCACAGACAGGAAGTGGAGTAGTGTTTACCGGGGCTGCAGGGAGGGGGGATGTTTAATGGGGAGTTAATGTTTAATGGGAACAGTTATAATTTGGGGTGATGAATAAGTTCTGGAAGTGGATGGTGGTAAAGGTTGCCTAACAATGTGAATGTGCTCTCCCAAGCCACTGAACTATGCAACTAAAACTGGCTAAAATGGTAAAATTTGTGCTATGTATACCACACACACACACACACACACACACAGAGCTCGCACTTTTCCACTACCCAACCCTGCCCCCACTTGCTCTGGGCACTCTGTCGAGGGGGTTGTGGTGGGGGACACAAGACTGCCAGACGACATCCCTGCCCCTAGAGAGCTCAGGGAGGCGGGACCACTGGGTGGGCCTTGGGGATGTGGGGCTGGGGAGGCCAAGGTGGAGTCGGGGGCAGCTCTGGAGACATGAGCACAGCTGGGAGAAAGAAAGCAGCTGGGAGGCAGGGGTCAGGCAGGTGGGGGGAAGAGGGCGCTTTGAAAGGGTAGACAGGGTGCCATGTGGGTGGAGGAAGCCAGGTTTGGGAGCCCGGGTGATAAGTGGCAAAGGATCTTGAAGAGTGGTGAACACCCGTTTAAGTAGGAAAAGTGGGGAAACCAGGTAGGGGCCAAAGAAGGCAGGGTCAGGAAGGAGGAAGCCCACAGGACACCAAAGAGAGGAGAGAAGCTGCCTGCCTACAGGGGGGCTGGGGAGGGCGGAGGATGGAGCCATGGGTGAAGGAAGCAGGATGGAAACCCAGGTCAGCTCCAGGGAGGGGTGAAGACAATTTCCCCCTTCAGCCCTGGGGAGAAAGGGAGGGGCAGAGATGGGGAGAGCCAGGGGGAGGGGCACATGGAATGGGCTGGATTTCCCAGGGAAGGAGAAAGAGAAAACGGTGGGAGAACTGGACCAGAAGAGAAGACCCTGGGCCCAGCCTAACTCTATTGACACCATGGACATGAAGAGGCTGGGAAAGAATCACTCCAAGGTAAGGGGCCAGCCTAGGCTGGCAGCAAGAGGAAGAGGCTCACTGCAGAATCTCAGAGTCCTGCCTAACCCCAGGCATTGGGCGGTGGCTCCCCTGGACTGGCATTAAGGTCCCTTGGCCCACACCTGGCACTCTGTCTTTAGGCGGGCACCCCTTCTCCCTGCAAACCCTCCCCTCCTTCCTTGGTCTGGGCACACTCACGTTCTTGCCATGGTCCTGGCTGGGCTCCTCTGGAGCCAGCTCTCCAATCAGCAGAGGCTTCATGAACTTGCGCACGAAATCAAGGTCACGGTGGAAGGCGAGGAAGGCATCCTAGGGAGCAGGGAAGCAGGTGGTAAGTGGGAGACCTCAACCCAGGGAGGGCAGGGCTCACCAGCAGCCGCTCTCCATGTCCCCACTTGGGACACCGATCAAGGCCTCCCGGGACCTGGCCCCAAATGCTCTCTCCTGCCTCATCTCGGCGGATCCCAGTGCCCGGCCAAACCAGCGCTACCCCTGGATCTCCACCCTCAGCTCACCAAGGGTGTGTGCAGACATTCAGGATGCCTCCGGGCGAGTCAGAAAAATGTACCCCTGCAGGGAGATGCACGGACTGGGCAGGGCAGGGCACCCAGGAAACCACACGACCTGCCACCCCATGCACATGGTTTACAGCGAAAAGCACAGGGCTGGAGCCCACTACAGCACAGAAAATGTGCTTGGGAGATCACGTCAAGCCAAAACCAAATACAAAACTAGGTAAAAAACATGTCTGAAAAAAGCTTTTTCATAATTAGAAAAAGCATGAAAATAATTACGAAAAAGATAAAGCCCTAAACAGCAATGTGTTAAAATAGCGGCATTATGCCTTGCTTTATTTTATTACTTCTCAAACTTTCTCTAACACTGCTCTATTACTGCTTTTAAAATTTTAAAAATAGGGGCGCCTGAGTGGCTCAGTCGGTTAAGCATCTGCCTTCAGTTCAGGTCATGATCCCAGGGTCCTGAGATCGAACCCCATGTCGGGGCTCCCTGCTGGGCAGGGAGTCTGCTTCTCCCTCTCCCCTCCCCCCTGCTCATGCTTGCTCTCTCTCTCGAATAAATAAAATCTTTAAAAAATATTTATTTAAAATATTATATAATAATATTATTATTGTAGGGGGGCCTGGGTGGCTCAGCTGGTTGGGCATCTGCCTTTGGCTCAGGTCATGATCTCGGGGTTCTGGGATTGAGCCCCACATTGGGCTCCCTGCTCTGTGGGGAGTCTGCTTCTCCTTTTCCCTCTGCCTGCTGCTCCCCATGTTTGTACTCTCTCTCTGTCAAATAAATAAATAAATAATCTTAAAAAAATTATTATTGTAATTCCAATTACAAAGTTATAATGTGCTCGATTTGGGCAAATTTAGAGAATGTACAGAAGAATAAAGAGGAAAATAAATACCACCCAGAGAGCGACCACCGTTGCTAATATTTTAGCTTGTTTCTCTCCAGATTCTTTTCTATATGCGTTATGTAAATTATTACATAAATCATCTCATAACCAACATGGCATTTCCATTAGGCATCATGGGCTACGATATGATGACTCAGTGGCAAACATTTACCCAGCAGTAAGCCAAACTTTCACACATTGCAGGGCAGAGGACGAAGTCAAATGACACCACGAGAAACCATGAGAAACATCAACGTAGTTGGGGGTGGGAAGTGTGTGTGTGTGTGTGTGTGTGTGTGTGTGTGTGTGTGTTTGTGTTGGGAGGGGGTGTTTAGCTTTTAAAAAACTGAAAAAGATAAAACAAAAAAGATTATAAAAAAGGCAATGCTTGATTTGAAAGGCTCCTATTTGGAGGGGGAAAATAAATAAAGACCCAGCCGTTCCACAGGACATTTTTGGGGTTGAATGAGAAAATTTGAATATGGACCACATATCTGGTCATAGGAAGGACTTACTATTCATTTTCTTAATCGCAAAGAAGGTTTTGTGATGATGTTAGACCATGTCCCCATTCTTAGGAGCAGGTGGTGAAGAACTGAGGGACGAGGTGGCTCATTTCTCAGCCAGCACCCGCTGCCCTACCCCACCCCACCCCCAGGTCCAGGTCATGCCCTCAAGCCCCCACCTGGGCTGGGGAACTTGGTGGAGCAGACAGACAGACAGACAGACTCCTGTCCTGACCCAGGCCATTCCTTGGCCATTTCCAGAGGGCTCTCAGGTGGCCTCTCACCCCCCCAAGTGACAGGGAGGGAGCCAGGAGCCTTGTTTACGCTCCCTCCCCCAAGGCTGAGCACCCTGTTGTATAGATGAAGACACCGGAGCACAAGAAGGGGACATCCTCTGCTCCAAGCACAGAGCCAGGATCAAACCCAGGTTCACCTGACTCAGGGACTGCTGCACCACATCCCTCCTGCCCGTCGAGGAAGCCAAGTGCCGTTAGATTGTCTGGCCGTCCCTGGTAGATCTGACGGCTTTCTGAGCAGACCAGGTGAAGACCACCTGTGAACCCACCAAACTCATGCTAATGCCACGGCCTTTGCACGGCGCTTCCTTCTGCCTGGGACCCCTGCTCCCATGGTGCCCCGTGGCCTGCTTTTCCCAACCAGCCCTCAGCCCCACACTCTCTCTTGGACATTGCCCTGTTTTGCCTTCTTCATAACAGTTACAAATTCACAAGCTGTATTACTTCCATATATGTCATTCTCCCCCCGCGAGACTATGGTGAGCTCCACAAGGGAAGGGCCACAGCCGTCTTGTTCACTGCAACCCCAAGGCTTATGACCACGCTTAAGAGGGGCTCACAAGTGAATGTGAGGGCCCAGGATCCCACAGCTCTGCCGCCTCGAACCCCAGGAAACTTTCCCACTCTGCAGTCATGTTCAGACCCTTCTCGCGCTGTTTTGTGCAACTGGCTCATGCTTCTAAGACACTAGAACTCTTCACCCTCTCCCGCCCCAGTCTGGTGGTTGCAGAGTTGCCACATGCTGAGACATGTAGGCTAGCCACTGAGCTACACTTAGGTGTACGTAAGCGCTAACCTTTACCAAACTCTAAGGCAGGTCCTATTTTAGAGACAAGAAAAGAGACTGAGGGAGGCGAAGCTGGAGCCTGCAGTCACATTGCAGGTGTGCCTACTTCTAGAGTTTTCCAAAGCTCATACACACGCCTCAATCAAAACACGCTTCCTCCCCGCTGAGAGTTGAACACTTTTTGTGTCTTCCCCTTCAAAGTGTCACGGAGGGACCTCACACTCCTACAGAAGGTTCCCAGTAACTGTTGGGTTATAGAAGGGTCTGGCTGGTGCTAGGGACGTCACCAGGCAAGGCAAGAAGGGGCCAATCCAAACGTTGACTTTGGGAACAAGAATTGGAACCAGAATCTGTCCTCACTTGTCAGGAAGAGAAGCCAACGGCTTTCCAGGAGGGCCTGAGACAAGGGTGAAGAGAAAAGAGCAGCAACAGCTTGAGAGCAGACCGGACCTGTCCTCAGGCGGGCAGGTGTGTGGGCTGCAGGGTGGGGAGGGCAGGCTGCGGGAGGAAGGGCCAGAGATTCCAAAATGGAAGATACCGTATGCCACGCACTTCTGCTTCCGCCACCCCCCAGCGCCAACGCCAGCCAACTTCTGCATGAAGACACCTTCCCTGGCCCAACTCCACTCAGGGTAGAGCTGGTGGCTCCTACCACACCGAGGGTTGGGGGCCATGATTTGTTTCCGGCTGTGCCCACCTTCTCTGCAGAGCAGAGCTAGTCTCCAGGCCAGCCTCATACACCTGGGCACTGAGCCTGGACCCAGGAAACATGGGAGGAGCAAACTCAGGGCATTCCTTGTCGCAGGTAGCAGCCCTGGGGACCGGGACTCCGCAGGACAAGGGGTTAAAGAGGGAGAAGCTGAGGAAGTACCCTGGGTTCTCAGCTAGAGAGAGAGTCACTGACGCCCTTCCCACGGTGGAGCCCCTGGACCGTGGCGCATCCCAGGGAAAGAGGCTGTTGCCCGAGCTCTGTGACCAGAGCGCCCTCAGTGAGAGCATCTCAGCTGATGTCTGGCACACGCAAGGCCCCGGGGTGGGAAGGGCACATCTACACAGAAGGTAGGCGCAAGTGACAGCAGAGGAAACCCACAGGGCCTGAGAGGATTCTCACAAAGGGTAAGCAATGGGAGGATGCTTCGCTGGGTGCTTGCCTGAGGCTGCGGTCGGGGGGGGGGGGCCAGCCTGCCCTGCCCAGATTCAGCTCAGGAGGTACAGCTGCCTTCTGGGCAAAAACAGAGGAGCGATTTCATGCGCTGTCAACACCTTTTCCTCTGGTGAAAATGGGGACACTCAACATTTCTTCACACTCTGTTGGTGGTCTACTTAACTGCCTACTCTGGGTGCTGGGGACATGCACATACGTGCACAGGAGGCTAAGGGACACCCAGTAAGGATCCCTCACACCTGTAGGGCGTCCTGAGGGTGAAAGAGTGAAGTTATGCACAGCCCATTGGAAGGCAACAACCTCCCATTTCACAGACGTGTGAAAGCAAAGTTCACAGGAAATGCCTCGCTTAGGAATTCCTAAAGCAGGGATGCAAGCCTAGGTCCTCTGACTCCGAATACCACCACCCTCCTGCCCTGTCTAAAGGAGGTCAGAGATCGTGCCATTTTCAATCCGTTGCCTTTTCATAAGAACAACATAGGAGCAGGTTCACCAATGGAAAGAACCCTGACCACTTCTCGCCTTCCCTGGGTTCTAAGAGGCGACTGATGCAGATGGGGCAGGAAAAGCTGGAGACAAGGCAGGAGGTGGGGAGCTGGTGCCTAGAAGGAGAGGGTCCAGCGTCAAGTCCCAGCTTGAGAGGAAGGGAGAGAAACAAACCCACCAGATGTGGTCATTGTCTGAATTGTTCATCTTAATGCCCGGGGGCCCAGCTCAGAGCCGAGGAGACACCGAATAAATGTGTGATGAATTGCAGCTAAAGATTAAAAGCCCCAAGTGGGGAAAGTTCTGCAGTGGTGGGTGGTGGGCCTCTGCCTTGAAGAGCAGACATCCTTGGGACTCGGGGTGTTCCTTTTCCCACAGCAAGGTGGAGAGCAAAGGAGTGCCAGAGGGCAGGGGAGGTGGAATAGGAAGGGAGAGACGGAGAGAGGTGGGCCTGGAGGACTCCGTAATGACAGATCTTGAGCTTAGGGGCTGAGTGCTACCACTGGAGCAAGGTTTTCAAACTTGAGCAAGGTTTTTAAACCTAAGAACAATGAGAGATACCTACAGGTCTGATCCGAGGGCCAGCTGCACTAACATGCATGAATGTGCTCTGTGAGTTGCAAAAATTAAGCACCTGTATTCTTACAGGCAAGGCCAAATTCTTCCTTCTGCAGAAGCACCAAATGACAACTGCCCTTGGCTAGGTCACTCTTTGGGGAAGAGGTGATCTTGACTTCTGAGGCCCTTTCTTCAGAAACAGGAAAATCCCTTATAGAGGCCCTGAATTGTCCCAAGAATG
Source organism: Leptonychotes weddellii (assembly GCF_054177405.1). Taxonomy (NCBI): domain Eukaryota; kingdom Metazoa; phylum Chordata; class Mammalia; order Carnivora; family Phocidae; genus Leptonychotes; species Leptonychotes weddellii. The sequence continues at coordinate 8,496,767 of NC_138379.1, forward strand.
GCTTCTTGGACTTTCGGCCTCTTCGGAGGATGTTACTGCACCATGATCGGCTCAAAACAGTGCGCTGAGTGCTCCAGGGGATCCGAAATCTTATCTGCTGACCCGTCCCTCCCCAACTTGCATGGCCCTAATACTCTGTCTGTCCCAAGCTCTAAGGAAGAAGTCTGTGCTCTGAGGGGCAAAGCCACCGCTCAACAGCCCAAGACCAAGGGTCTCTTGATTCCTAGCCTATTCCTACCTTCCAGAATCCTCTTCCTATACACCCCGTGCTGCCCATGGCCTTTCCCCACCCTGGTCCCAGGCAACGAAGAGAGGAGAACCCAGTTGCCCACTCCACGTTACACCACTATATCCCCACTTAGAACATGCCAGGCCCTAAAAGCCTCATCTTAGAAGGCGGTAAGCTTCGAGGATAAGGATTTCGCAATGCGTTAACACAACACATAAAACTGGCGTAGATTTCAACATTTTTTTTACCTAATTCCTTGTTGCTTACTTTACATAATCCTCATCTTCTCTCACTTGCCTGACCAGTGACAAGAAGCAAGGTTTCTAGTGCTTACTCACAGCTTACGACGCGCTTCGCCGCACAGTATATATTTTTCCACATAAGAGAATATAGTTAATGGTGGGAAGACCTCGACCAGGAGGCAGGTCTTTTATTTGAGAATTGCCCTTACCCAGCTCCCGCAAACAGGGGCGGGAAGGGCCACGTGACATAACACAGATGGTCTGAAAACCTTATGCCCACTAAGTTATGATTAGCGGCACAGCCCCCAGGGCTGAAGCAGTGTTGACAAGCAGGTAAAACCGGACGGGCCCAAAAGCTGTAGGCACCATCTCTTGTTGACCATCTTCTTGAGCTCACATATATGCCCGGACCCTGCTCCCCAAAGCCATAAGCCATTCACAGCCTAGATTATAACTGCCTGGGTAGGCCTATCCCAAGGAGACTTGGAAAAGGTAGGGAGATCAAAAGTTCCACGGACTGACAGGGGCCCAGACAGCTAGGACAGCAAAAGCCCCCAACTGGTCAGCATGCTAGGCGTCCAGGTGCCACGATCTAGGTATCTCTCCCGATCTAGCTATCTCTCCTGTGGCCTCTCCCCTATTCACCCTTCCCAAGTAGCCTCTGACTCGCTGCCGCCGAGAGGCCCCTTTCTTCCCTCCTTGACTCTCTTGGGTTCCCTCTCTGCCACTGGAGTTCCTCTGGGCTCCAGCAGCACTCTAAAGAAATGCAAGGATTGCAGACTCGGGGATCAGGAGGTGCCAAAGGGACAGCCACACCTCTGCTGTGGGTAAGATGGGCCGCTCTGGCTCTGGGCCCAATACCTTGGGCTCCCAATACCTTTGGGAGTGCAGATGAGGGAAGGGCATTCCTGGCAGGATTTAGAGACAGAGGACCATTGAGTAGTTGAGAAGTCTGAGAGTAACTCTGGCCCAGCTGGACCTGTTGCCAAACCAGCGTAGGGCTGCTAAATCCACACTGCTCCAAGCCGCTCTCGACCTGGGCTTTGCAAACTCTCCTTCCAATTCCCGACCCCGGTGCCCAAGAACCGACCCTTTAGGGGGTGGGTCCTGGTAGTCCTTGCAAGCCTGAGAACAGGAGCTCCCGGGGCGGTCTCTCCGTGGCAGCCATTGCGGACCTTCTCAGAGCAGGAGCAAGCCCGGCGGGGACAGGCCTTTTCCTTCCTCACCCCCTACTCTGGCTGGAGAGTGAGGGACGTGCGCTGAATCCCACACCTGGCTCCTCTCCCGCTCCGATCCTCGGCGCCCAGAAGCGGCCATCTTCCGAGCTGGGGATGCCAAACTCCTAGGGCCCGAGGGCCCGCTTTGGGGAGTACCTGGCTCCTTGTGAACCCGGCGGAAGGACGCGGGAGGCGTGTGTCCTTAGCGCGCTCGGTAGACCCGGTTCCCCACCGCTTGGATCTGCACCGCGCTGCTGCCTCCCGGGCTCCAAAATCCGACCCCCATAGCCAGGTGGCCCCGCTGTCCTAAAGGATGAGGATTTGGGGCGGAGAACGAGCGCAGTAGGCACACTTTCCTTGCCTCCTGGACGCTCCATTCAGCGCTGAAGGTCTGGTTTGGAGCCCTGGGATCCCTGGCTCCTGACTCCCGCCTGCAGAAGAGAAAGGCGGCAGGAGAGCCCCCACACCCTTACCGTAGCATCCTCCCCCGCGTAGTGCCCGATGACCCGCTGGCCCCCTGGGTGCCGGCTGGACCATTTGGTGATGTTGTAGACCTTGCGGTCGATGACGAGCCACTTGTCCGTGCGCAGGTTGTGCTTCTGAATCTCCTCCCAGCTGAAGGTGGCCATGGGCGCCTCGCGCTCGGTGGCCCCCTCGCCCTGGTTCCCCCCTTTCCCCATGCTGCCTGCTGACCGGGATGCCCCGTGCACTGTGGCCTCCACGCCCGCAGCTCGAGTGTGCGGCCCGGGCCCTCCTCCCTTTCGGCTTTTGTCTTCTCCTACTCCTCCTCCCGCCGCGCCCTTCCCCCAGCCTCCTTGCCCGCGCTCGGGAGTCACCCCTGCCTTCCCTCTGACTATCCCCGGCTACCCAGTGCCCCCAAGCGGTGTCTTTGCTCCGCCCCGCCCTCCGCCCGCCAGCCAGCCCGCAGTGGACTTCTGCCTCCAGGAAAAACTCCGGGGTCGTTCAGGACCCGGACGCCTCTTCCGCCCGCCCCTTCGGCTCCCCCCGCCCGCGGCTCCGCATCCTCCCGCGTTCCCCGCCGCCCTGGTTTCCACAGTGATCAGCAGAGCGCCTGCACCAATCCGGGCGCGTCGCCCCGCCTGCCATTGGCCCAGGAGGATCTTTCGAAGGCCAGCGGGCTGGAGCGGTGGTCCCCGGCTCCCCCGCCCGCGCGCCGGCGCTGAGTCGAGCCCAGCCGCGAGGCCGCTACGTGGCCGACCTCCCCCGCCCCCCCGCCCCCCCCCGCCCCTTGCGCTCCAGCCCCGGGCGCCGGAGGAGATCCCAGAGGAGCCGGGCGGGCGGGGGCGGGGAGAGGGGCCGGTTGCTGGGCGCGTACGCGCTCGGCCCGCGCTCCCGGGCTCTGCACCTGACGCGGGCGCACTCCCGGCCTGGCCCGGCCGGGTCTGGGTGACGCCCTGCCCGGCCCGCTGGACTCGGGAGTCCATTATCTGCGCACTGCCCGCGCTCTCCACGTTAGCGCCGTCCTGCAGCCTCCCTGGAGAAACGAGCCGGCCCCGGACTCGTGCAGGGCTCTGAACCCTGTAATCAGACGCTCTCAGGAAAGAACTGGGGCACCTCTGCTCTGCTTCTTTGTGCGAGGCGCCATGGGGGTGGGGGGAGCGGGGGGGCGCGGCGACCAACCGGACACGGTCCTTGCCCTGTACTCGGGAAGCGCACAGGCGAGTTGGGCGACGGGACAGGGAGCACACACGAGGCACTGGACAGTAGTGCCGGACAGACTCCAGGAAATAAAGATGGAGACATCAAAAGGATAGGTGGAGAGGCAGGCCCCCAGACTCCAGCTGGACGGAGCTTGCTTGGGATCGGTGCCCCGAGCCCTGGATCGTGAAGGTGGGCTGAGGATAAGTGGGACGTAAGGATGAACAGAGGGAGGTGGGGGGTGAGGACAGCCTTGGGAATCAGGAGTTCATAAGCGGCCCTCATGTTTCGGTGGGGTGATTTCTAGGTCCCTGAGTGCTGGCACACTCCTCTCATTAGCTTCTCGCCCCAACCCTGTGGGGTGAACGTGTAGCAGGACTAACTCGATCTTGAATTCATTTTGCCTTGAACACTTCTCCCTCCCTTGTTACTGCTACACTTTAGATTTTTGAGTGCTCTAAGCCCATTGGACGAACTAGCTGAAATCAGAACACTGAATTAAGACAACACATTGCACAAAATAAACTAATCGGCATGTTCTTGCATGTTACCCCCTAAGCAAGTGATAAGCTTATAGTAATCAATTCTGTTTAGAGTTTCTTAAGGAATTTGAAGAACCTGGCCAGTGTTTATAGAAGACATCGGATTGATTGCTCAAACCCTGGTGGCACCTTAGCCAGTTTCTTTTCCTGTTTCCCTCCCCCTTTAAAAACCCCTCAAGGCACCGAGATGGGAAGATGGTTTTTCAGGACAGCAGTCCACCCTCTTTTTGGTTAACTGGTTTCTCAAATAAAGTTGCTTTTGTTGCTCTAGTTCCTTGTCTCTTACTGGCCTCTCGTGGGGCAAGCAGAGCAGGCCTGTGTTTGATGACAAACAGGACCCATGTTGTTATATTGAACTACAACCTGGAGAGACTTAGGTTTAAGAGAGATGAACTAGGCAGGTACTTGGGGCTCTAGCCACTAGCACAGCTGGGCACCTTCCAGACATCACCCCGCCTCTCTCCTAATGAGGTCAATGGAAAGGACCCATTGTAGAACTTTGGTGTGGAGCAACCTGATGCAGGGTGGGTAGGAAAATCACTCTAGCCAACTGCGGGGGTGGAGGGTGGGACAGTGGAGGCGACACAGGGTCCCCTTCGTGCCATTGTCACGGTGGTCAGCCTCCTCGGTGTCAGGCTGGTAGCAGTCCTGTGTGTGCTTCGTTCATGTCATAAACTCCTACAGGGAGAGAATGAGGCCGCTCTGACTTTATTTATTTTATTTTTTTTTTTTTTAAGATTTTTTATTTATTTATTTGACACAGAGAGAGAGAGAGTACAAGCAGGCAGAGAGGCAGGCAGAGGGAAAGGGAGAAGCAGGCTCTCCGCTGAGCAGGGAGCCCGATGCGGGGCTCGATCCCAGGACCCTGGGATCATGACCTGAGCCGAAGGCAGACGCTTAACGACTGAGCCACCCAGGCGCCCCTAACTTTAAAGAGTAGCAATAGACATCCGAACCAAAAAGCCTGGCTCACGGGATAAGAGAGGATGAAGCAAGCTCCCCACCTCCCCACCCCCACCCCCACCAGGAGAGTATACTGACATTTATGTCTGTTAAAGATGTACTGAAACAGTAAGGAAGACTGTAATTTTTTTCAGAAGGGGGATTGTCACAAATACATAGATAACTTTAATGAAAAAACTTAAAAGGTCGGGAGCTCAGAATGAGTGACAATCTGAACAGAAGAACCGGGGACTCTCTCATGGAGGAGCCTCGCAGGCTAAGAACGGGCCACGAGAAGGCATCAAGGTCTAAAAGGCGGTGAGTGCAGCTGAGGATGGGCGCGAAGTGGGGACCAGCCAGGTGTGGGGTGCCCAGCAGATCCCAGCATAATGCCACCCAGAGTAGGCTCGGAAAGACATTTGCTGAAGACGTGAATGAGTGCATGAATTAAAAAATGAATAAAGAACAGAGGGGAATGGCTCCAGCCACAGTTCTCTCAGACCTGCAACAGGCAGAGTTCAAAATGGGAAAAGCCCCGCATGCTTTGCCAAGTATGGAGGACTTTATCCTGGGGGAGGTGGGGAGATTCATAAAGCAGAAGTGTTGGCTATGCCCAGATCCAGGAGAGACCTCAGGAGGCAAGCTTGGGCTGGACGGGATGTGGGAGACCAAGGGGACCCTGTGGCAATCCAGAAGAGAGTAGAGGAGGGGCTGAAGCCAGAGGGAGTCCAAGGCAGGCAGACGCCCTTCTCCTGCTCTATTATTTATTGCTGTCACTACTCGGAGGGGCCTGATAAGACTGTTCCCTTAGAGAAAACCCCATAGTACCCAGCTGACCCCAGAGCCACTTAGGAAAAGAGGTGATCTCAGAGAGGGTTGAGGTTCCCATGGTTTACTCCTGCCTCACAGAATCCCTCCTCCCGAGGACTGCAGCTTCCTGGGGATTCTGCCAGGACCTCATTGTGATCACTGTACTTTACTGGGAACAAAAGAGAAAAGCGTGGGTGGCTTGGAGCCCAGGTCCTCCCTGCCAGCCAAGTGGTTGAAAGCCTGGGGGAGGTGCCTTAGGAGACAGGGCCTGAGGGCAGACTAACTGGTATCCACAGAACAGCTGGGTGGCCTTTCGGTCTGTGCTCACAGGGGCTCTCTGAGGTCTGCAGGTGGACGGGTGGGGTCACGGGAGTGAAGAGACTGGTTAATTGGCGGGAAAGTGAAGGTGGAAAATGCCTGCAGGAGGCAGCCACAGCAGAGGTGGAGGGGTGGGGGCGTAGGGGGGTGAGGAGAGGGAACAGGGTTCTAACATGGAGACCCTCAGAGGCAGAGGGCCGGTGGCCGAAGGAGTATGCTCCTCCTGGCCCCTTCTGGCTCTTCCTCTCCCTGGTTGATAAAGATGGTCAAGGCAACACTAATCTTTTTCTTTTTAAGATTTTATTTATTTATTTGACAGATTGAGAGAGCCATCCCAAGTAGGCAGAGTGGCAGGCAGAGGGAGAGAGAGAAGCAGGCTCCCTGCTGAGCAAGAAGCCCTATGTGGGGCTCTATCCCAGGACCCTGAGTTCATGACCTGAGCCGAAGCCAGACGCTTAACCGACTGAGTCACCCCCGTGCCCTTCATCTTCACAGGTGACTTTCTGTCAAGCCATGGCTCTTATCTTTCACAGTCCATGCATTGTCAGGTTTTGTGAATGAACAGTCAACCCTCTCTGGGTCTCCTTCCTGTCTCCCATTCATTTCTCTGATCATTATAATCTTCTCCGATTTTAGTAGTGGTGGTAACCATCTCTCAATTTGGCCTATCATGTTAGGGTGTCTAAAGGACTCTCATATGGTGGACAAAAGCCCTTGGCACAATGCCCAGGACAAAGGAGGCATTCAAAGGGGCTCTTACCCTTCCTCCTCTGGATCTCATTCTTCACAGCAAGGCCGAAAGTGCGTATTCTTACTCCATCTTTGCTGCTGTGGACGCAGACACTGGCCCCCTCAACCAGCAGATAGCAGACTGAGTCCTAGAACACAAACCCCAGATCCTGCTCCCATCAAACCTTCTAGAACCCTCTCTGAAAGGTCTCCAGTAAGTCCAATCACATTTTCTCAGACCTCTCAGAGAATTCTGGCAGGCTGACGTCCTTTCCTCTTGCCATACCACCCTCTCTTGGTTCTTTGGCAATACACAATCCCAATCCTACTGTTGGACCACAGCCTTTTTGTCTCCATTTGCTTGTCTTCCTTCTCCTCCCCTCTAAATGTTCTTGGCCCTTGGCTCACCCAATATTTTCTCCTTCAGGGCCCACGTTTAGGACGTGACCACATCAGGGATGACTCTGGATCTCAAATCTATATCCACTTACTTCCTACACAGGCAACTCTGAACGTCCTGCTAGCATGGCAGACTCAACATAACCTCCCCGAGTCAAGAATTAGGTCTCAGCGGATGTGTCCTTTGGACCTAGGCAGGTCTCACCTTCACTGTTTTTGATGCAAAAGTGAATTTGGCATCTTCCTTTCCAAATGGCAGCCTTGCCTTTTAACTTCCTCATTTCTATTAATGATACCACTTTGCTTCTTGTCACTTGGGCTCAGAATTTCAGAATGTCTTTTACTTCTCTTTCTCTTGCCTCCCACCTTTGCAAAGAAAAGTCGTTGTGTTCAACCGATTCTACTCCGACAGTGTTTCCCATCTGTCCCTTTTATTCCGTTGCCGCTGCCACTGTCCGGGTGGAGAGTGTCCGACACTCGATCACCGCACGCGCCACCACAATATCATTTTGCTGAGTGAGACTCCTGTCCAAAGGTTCTCATTGCCTAGTGAATTAAGCAGGGGTGGGGTGAGGAAGGAACGCATGTAAATATTAATAATCTTCCAGGAAGGTAGTGGCCTTTTCTGCAGCTCCAACCCAAATGGCTGAAAAAGTATAGGAGAGGACCCTAGGGGGTTATCACCTTATTTTTTGCAAAATCCTTGTAGGAATGTCCCACGTAGTTCTGATCATGAAACCAACAAAAGACTAAGGAGAGGATGTTGTTCATGCAGAAGGACGTTCCTCATTAGTCTGCAGATTGAAAGAAGAAATAAGGAAGGTTAAACTGCGGGGAGTCAGGCTTGTTCACTAAGTCCTAGAATACCAAAATAAGAGTGCCTCCTTGAGACCGGAGAAGCAATGAACACGATACATATAAAAAGAAGGCTTACTTTATGTAGCGGGAAAGCAGGGTAAGAATGAACAGGTGATGCCCGCTCTGGAATACTTACTTGGGGAACCCAGGCTGGGTGGGGTGTGTCTAATCTCTGATTCTCACAGCAGAGAAGATCATCATGCGCACTTTTACAATGTGTCCCTCTGTGTCCCTATCAAGGAAGGACAGTAGCCTGATGGACCACAAGCCACACCCTGGAGAATACGGGCATTAGAAGGCCTGGATTCGGGGCATGCAGCTGGCTCAGTCGGTGGAGCATGAGACTCTTGATCTCGAGATCATGAGTTCAAGCCCCACGTTGGGCATAGAGATGACTTCATTAAAAAAATTAAAAAAAAAAAAAAAAAAGGAGGCCTGAATTCTTGTCCAAGCTCTGGCACCTACTGGCTGTGTGACCTTCCTTGACCAAGTCACTAATTCTCTGAGCCTCAGTCTCCTCATCTGTCAAACGGAGGTAGTACTTACCTCACAGGATTATAAAAATAAAAATCAGGTAAACACAATAAAAACTAAAAACACTTGACAGTTTATGAAGTAATATACCTGATATAAGGGATTTATTCTTTAAAAAAATAAGATTGTATTTATTTATTTGAGAGAGAGAGAACACACAGAGGGAGAGGGAGAAGCAGACTCCCCACTGAGCAGGGAGCCCCACGCGGGACTGGATCCCAGGACCCTGGGATCATGACCTGAGCCGAAGGCAGATGCTTAACTGACGGAGCCACCAGGCGCCCCAGGGATTTATTCTTATTGCTGTTGTTATTCTATCAGAAGTCGCAGGTTTTTGGTGCCACTGTCAATATCTGTTTCTCTGGCTATCAGCGCTGATAATTAATGTTTCTTGAGCATTTACTATGCGCTAAGCCCTGTGTTAAATCCCTTAAATCCATTATCTATTTTAATCCTCTAACAATCCTGCAAACACCCCAAAGACACGAAGGCTCAGAGAGCTTAAGTAACTTGCCCAAGGTCCCACAGCTTCTAAACAGAGATGGAATTTGTCTGATTCTGTGGCTCTTGCTCTTTGCACCAAATTGATGAGAGCAGCGTCCAAATGGTAAATAGTAAAACCTAAAACCATTGATTCATTCATGCAACAGCTATTTATTGAGGGCCCTCTCCTGCCAGGCTCAGAGTGAGCAAGCAAGTTTTGTCCGAGGGCTGAATAGTCCTCTACCAGGAGGAAAAGCAGCACTTGAGACCTTAGGTTCTGCTTTCAAGTTCGTAAGTTCAAGTGCATTTGCTCATTTCATCATGTCATAGTGTTTAGAGCTGGAAGGACCTCATTACACCAACAAAATGGCTAAGGCCCAGAAACGACGAGGGTCTTGACCAAGGCCATGTAGCAGATTAGTGGCTGAACAAGGACTAGAAATTCAGGTTTTCTGACTCAACAGTCAGTGCCTTTCATGTATGATCTATTTATCGGCAACAACCAAGACAGGTGTCCTCAGGGTTCAGCCTGTGCGGGACCAACTTTGAGAGGCTCAGGAGCAGCAGAGGAGGGGGGGTGTCCCCCAGGAGCAGAGCTGAGACACAGGGAGAGTGCAGCCATGGGTGCTCAGGCAGAACCCCGTTGGGGTACACAGCTCAAGGTGTAGGCCGGGAGGGGACAGGGTCACGGGAATGCCGTAACTTGGCCTGGAGGGGAGTCTGGCAGTGATCCGTTCTCACTTTGAGACAGAGAAACCGAAGCCCGGAGATTGGCTTGTCCAAAATCACCCTGCAATGAGGAAATCTGAGAGGTCCCTGGTTCTAATACGAGTTGTCTCGGCACCTGGCTCCACCCTCAAGGAAATCTACTAAAAATCTGACGGCTCCTGCCACACAAGGGCTGGTCAGTCCTTGGATGACCTGTCCCTGTGCTGACAGAGCAGCGTGCCTCACGCGGGGTCACGACCCCAGGGAAATGACACCCTGCCCTGGCATCACCTTTTAATGTCCTCGGCATATCTATCTGGAGGCCAAGCAAGGCCGGGGGCAACCAGATGATAGGGGTGCTATAGTTAGAACCCCAAATGGGGGCAGAATAGAGCCAGGTTCATTGCCCTCACTTGGCACCTCTTGGCCCTCTCCTTTCTTATAAAGAACATGGTTTTGAGGAGATAATCCCTAAATTCTACTTTCTCCAAGAGCAATCGGTTGCTTCAAGTTCAAGGCCCCACATTCCCTCGTTTCAAGGTAGCTGGGTTGAGGAGGAAGCTGGGCAGTACGAGCAGGGGCCAGCCACCTGCCAGGTTTCTGAGTCATTTGGGAGCCCTGTCTAGACTGGCTCTGATAGGCTAGCAAACACTCTGGGCCTACCCGAGCAAACCCAGGAGAGGCTGACCCTGAGGCAAAAGCCAGTCTCTGCTCACCTCCTGCCCTAGGCTGTGACTGCACGTGGCTCAGGGAGAGGCTTCCTCACCCTGGTCAGCTACTGCCCTAAGCCTCTAATTCAAGCCTACACACTCCCCTGCCCTCCACGAGATCCCACGTCTGTCAGCGGAGCCCCACCTCGGACGGTCTCTGCCGCCTATTTCCTCTCCCTCCAGAAGGTTCCGTCCGAGTTCAGCCCTCCGAGTCTCTCTGCCAGGGTTCCACAGACGGCACGTCGGGCGCCCCGTGATTTGGCGCCCGCATCACTCTCCTGGGCTCCTTGCTCTCCTCCGATCGTCCTGCCCTGCAGCCTCGACCTCTCCGTCCTCCTGGCTTTCGCTCTTCGCCTGGCCCGAGTGCCCTTCCTCCCCCACCTTGTCTGCCTGCAGCTCCCGCTGGACCTCAGGATTCGGTTTCTGAGTCGCTTTCCCTCTGGCCAAGTGAGAAGTTCCCTTCCTGTAGATGTGGTAGCACCAACATCATCTGTACGGGTGTACATCCTAGACCTGTAGGCTCCCGGGGGCAGACGCTGGCTCAGAGCTGAGCCCCGCACGGGGCGCACATACCGCGCAGGCTCATGGCACATTCGTGCCAGCTCCAAGGGGGAGCTTCGGGGGAAGAAGTCCGAGCCGCAGAGCGGGGCTGTCGTGCCTCACAGAGCTAAGCGGCCGGGTCCTCTGCGCAAGTCAGCGTGGCGTCCTGCCTTTGGGCCAGAAGACCACCACTCCCTTTCCAGCTTCGCGTCTCGAGGGCTCATTTCTATCGTATTTTAACAAAAGTGTCCATCTGTGATGGATGGGAATCTTTTTTTCTTTTGAAGCTGGTCCTTCACCACCAATAGTTTGAGAAACACAGGGTAGAGGCTGCTTGTCCCTGCCTCCCACACACGGCAAGGTCTTCGACCTCAGGATGAAAGAAAGAAGACTAACATGGAGCTGTTTGTCTGGACTAACTGGTGGACTGAGCCCAAAGGTCTCTCTTTTTAGCCCTGAGCAGACACACCTCAAGGTCACTGAAACCTAGCTCCCGGGGGCTCCTGGTCTCCCTGAGCCCATCCCATGGGAATGGATCCCTAAAGCAATGGGCGGAGGCTCCATGTGCCCTTCACTGGGGGCTTGTCCACTCAGACATTTGACAGAGCAGTTGGGAGTCTTTTTAAAAAATTTATATATATATATATATATATATTTAAAGATTTTATTTATTTGGGGCGCCTGGGTGGCTCAGTTGGTTAAGCGACTGCCTTCAGCTCAGGTCATGATCCTGGAGTCCCGGGATCGAGTCCCACATCGGGCTATCTGCTTCTCCCTCTTACTCTCTTCCCTCTCGTGCTCTCTGTCTCTCATTCTCTCTTTTTCAAATAAATAAATAAAATCTAAAAAGATTTTATTTATTTATTTGACAGAGAGAGACACAGCGAGAGAGGGAACACAAGCAGGGGGAGTGGGAGAGGGAGAAGCAGGCCTCCCGCTGAGCAGGGAACCCGATGCGGGGCTCGATCCCAGGACCCTGGGATCATGACCTGAGCCGAAGGCAGACGCCCAACGACTGAGCCACCCAGACGCCCTCTTATCTCATTGAGTTACCCCTCCTCCCCCATCCTGCCGACGGGGAATCCAAGAGCTGGAAGGAGGAGAATTTGTTTATTTTCCAGTCTCCAGTGCCTAGGGGGTTGCCTGTCCCAGAGTATCCGGCAGGATTGGATCAGAGAGCTCCTGTGCTGGCCGGCCTGCCCTGCACCTCCTTCAGGGGGTAACAAACCTGCGCCTCCCAGATCTCACACACATTTCTCCCGTGGCCGATGCCAACGTGGCCAGGACCCTAGAGAGGCGGGAATTCTGAGGAATGTAGCTCAGCTCGGCTAAGGCGACACACGATAAAGCCACCACCATGCCTCTAAATGCTGAATGAAAGAATGAAAGACTTGTCCACGGGCACACGGCGTCGTTAGAAAAAATCATTAGGAAAAGAAGCACTAAAACAATCATACACCATCCAAGGCCGGACTTCTTTATGATCAGAGTTAGTAGGTATAAAACTTCTCCACGGGATTCCTATGAACATTTCCAAAAGCTTGCTCTCAGTTTCTGTACTGACTTCAGCGCCGCCGGGTAAGGATTTGCCGACAGGTGCTGACATGGGGATGGCAATTTGAGGAGGCCTGTGGCACCCGAGGGACCAAGGGCGAGAACGAAGTAAAGAGGCCTTGGAGCCACTCGCTCTGTGACCTTGCTTCTAGCCCAACCCTCTCCGGCTCCTGGTTTCTCATCTCCAAAACAGGGTGCTATCAGGGCCATATGGTGACACTTGTGCGTAAGGGCATGTTGTAAACTCTCCACTGTGTGGGGAAGAGCAGTGGAGCCTAAGCTGGATTCAGCCGCGTCTGCCAATCTGCAGTTGGGGAAAGGGTTTGTGACGATGGTGAGGTCCGCAGGGAACCCCATGGGCTTAGCTCTCAAGGCTTCTGCTACTCTGAGAGTCTGGGAAGGTGACCTTGGCAAGCACAGGGTTTCTCCTGCAGCCCTTGCTGAGCAGGGGCGGTGGCAGCAAAGCCCGTTCTTCCAGGAAGCAACAGTGGACATGTTGATGGGATGCCGGGTGGCTCAGTTGGTTAAGCGTCTGCCTTCAGCTCAGGCCATGGTCCTGCGGTCCTGGGATCAAGCCCCCATCGGGCTTCCTGCTCATCAGAGAATCTACTTCTCCTTCTCCCTCTGCCCCTGCTCATGTGTTCTCTCCCTCTTGCTCGCTCGCTCACTCTCTCTCTCTCAAATAAGTAAATAAAATCTTAAAAAAAAGGGGGGGGGACATGTTGGTAAGTCACATGAGACACTCTCTGTGGGTCCCGTAAGAACTGGGGGAGACTCTGATTTCCAGCATGCATTCTCAGTGGGGCAGGATCACACCCAAGGGGGCAAAAATTGCTTCTTGGGGGAGGGCCGAATCTTGCTCTTTCTATATATAAACACAAATATACAAACAGGAGGTAATCAGCTATCTGTGGCATTCAGCTTTTAAAAGGGGTTATGACTGGGGGGAGGGTGATGTCTAAACTGGTCCCTAAGGGGTACAATAATGAAGAAAGGGTTTGAGATTGCAAAGATGCAATAAGACGGTGAAATCCACTCGTACCCCAGGTTGTGTTATTCGGAACAACAAACCCCAAACTCCTGAGCACCCTGCAGACAGGAACCTACCATTCTTCAGCATCAGGCTGCTCTCTTCCAAAGCCCTGATCTGTCCACATGGCTCTCCTCAGCCGTCTCAAGAAGCCGCCAGCTTCGGAGGCATGGTACCGACTGGTTAGCTCTAACCAGCCAAGTGTCTGCTCCTATACCAGTTCCCGGAATGGTCCGCAGGCCTGGGGCCGTTCTGGACGTGTCTGCTAAATGGGGGGACTTTTCCTTCCTCACCCCGTGTCCTGCCCCACAGTCTGCACAGCACCCTTTCCAAACTTCCTCTCCTTCCAGGCACGGAGCCTCCTGACTCTCCCCACCCATTCAGCCAGAGCGATCTTAAAATACTCATTGGAACCTGGCACTCCCCTGCTTAAAACCTTTCCCATGGTACTTAAAATAGCCTGAAAGCCTCATTCCGCAACTGCCTTCTGGTTTGGAAAAGTCAAGTTCTTTCTTATGTCATGGCCTTGGCCCAAACTTCTGGCTTTTCCTAAAAAATGTTTCTCCTCTTCCCCTGCCTTCATCTGGTTCAAAGGTCATACATAGCTCAGAGAAGTTTTCTGTTACCACTCCCTCCGACACTGTTCTCTAGCACTCAGTTTTCTTTCCTTCAGAGCCAGTTGTCACTTTGTTGACTGGTTTGTTGTCTTTCTTCCCGATAGACTGGAAACTTCCTGAGGGTAAGGCCCGGGGTCCATTTGCCCACTGCTGTATACTCAACTCCTAGCAGAGTGTCGGGCACAAGGAGGCTCTGCCCACTTCCTCTCTGAGCTCCATCCTTCCCTAAGGAGCACCGAAGTCCTAGTTGCTGGGGTTCCTTCCCCTGGTGTGTGTGGGGGTGCTCTGAAAATCAGTGACTCTCTGCTTAGCTCACTTCCAGCGGGCCCAGTGGAGGGAAAAGTGAGCCATGGTCTCAGAATCTACTAGAATGGATGTCTAGGTTGCTGGTTCCTGTGGCTACCTTGATGGGAGATTCTGTTCCTCGGGTGGAGAAGACTCAAGAAGCAGCAGAATTGGGAAGAAAGCCTGAGCTCAGGCTTGACGTATTAGAGTTGAGAGCCCTGTACCCCTTTCTTATTTTCACAACGTTGTCCGGTGCTCCACGTGGAGAGTCAACAGGAATTAAGGCCCCGGAAGCCTGGCAGAGGTGCCAGGACAGGGGTGGGTAGACCATGACTGGCAACAAGCCAGAGATGAGGGCAGAGGGTATCCCTGCCATGAGGAGAGCGCTTCTCCTTGTAATACACTGCCACTGACTTCACAAGCATCTGTGGGTTAGCCAAGCCGGCGGCCTTCCTTCTCATTTTACAAGATGAGCCCGAGACTGACTTGTTTCAAGGTCATCTGGTAAGGGTTGGGTCCCAGGTATCTGGACTCCCTGGTTCCAAGATCTTTCTCCTGTTGCCTGTTCTCTGATGCTTCCTGGTGACCCCCTAAAGGGAAAACCCCCTCTCTTTCAAAGAGTGTTTTCCGTTAATGCTAGGGTGGTGGTGCCCAGGCAGGAGGGGTGACCATCTTCAGTTCTGGCAGTTTCCTAGATGACCAAAGCTGTCCTTGGAAAGAAGATGTCAAAGTCCTCTACGTACAGATGCTTCCAGAACTACTCTTTCTGAGTCATCAGCCAGGCAGTGGCCAGGGCTGCCTCTAGCCCCCAACTGAAATGCTCCTGCCACCAACATGCCCACCAAGGGTCTTGACAAGGCCAGTGGTGCTTGGTTCTACTGAAAGGCCCCGGGGGCTGCTGCAGACACTTGAACCATTCCCTGCAGCTCCTACTGAAAAGCTGCAAGCAAGGGGTTCTCCCAAGGTCACTGGGGTCCCAGAAGGCAGTGCAGAGGGCACCAAAATGGTGCCATTAAAGCAAACACAGTCTTTGACTTGAGATATCCCAGGCTTAGCTCAGGTCCCTCGGAGCGAACTCTACAGCTGGGCCTTCCTCCCCGTCCTACCTGGCATAGAGAATGACAGGGAAGAGTGCCACCCACCTCTACCTTTTGCCTGTCTGAATGTTCCCTAAATTTACCTTATGGTGTGAAATGGTTTCATTGGGTGAGAGGGTATAGACTCTCGGTATATTGGGCCCATATCCCCCCTGCTGTGGGGCCTCCAGGGAAGAATGTTCACCTCTCCCCATGCACTAACTTGTGCTGATCCTCAGCCAGTCTTGAGTTCAGTGTGGGGGTGGTTTCTTGCAACCAGGTTCTGACATTAATTTCCCATGTGACCTTAAGCAAGCTTTTCCTTCTGAGAACCTCTGGGTCCTATCTGAGCAATGAAGTCCCCAAGACCCTCATTGCCTCGAGAATCCCACAGCTCAGTGTTTCAGGAAAAGTCAGCATTGGGCCATCTGCTAGGCTCATAGACCTGGGAAATATGTCAACAACCTACACCCTGAAGGAACGGTGTGCCCACGCCTGGGCATTCATACTTCTGCCTTTTTCTAGGCAGAACCACCATGGTCGGGGAGTAGACATGTTCCTGGCCAGGACTCTGGTCCCAGATGCCCACACCCTCTGAGATGACATTGGCAAAGCCCACCTGGTTTGGGCCACCAGCCCACTCCCACCCCACCATGCCCCCTACGAATCATAACCACACACAGATCTCCTCCTGAGGCTTCATGATCAGCACTGGCAAGGGGTCTCTAGCTCCTGGGTTCAGCTGCCAGGCGAAGTGGGGCCAACAAATACCTCCACCTACATGATCTCATTTCATCCCTCTATCAGAGCAGTTGGGGAGGTGTTACAGTCTCTTATTTTGATCGTATGAAGAACTGGAGATGAAGAGGAGCAGGAACCCGGCAGCCTGAGATCACACAGATATTACTTGGTAGCTCTGGGTCTATGGCTTAGCGCTTTACTCCTGTCAGTGCTCTTTGTCCATCCCGATGGCTGATCAATTCTTGGACCCGTGCCAGGCTGGCCACCCTGAGAAGAAAGGACCTTGCTCCTGGAGACACTGATTCGAGAGCATAGGAGTCTATGGTTCAAGCTAACAAACAAAAGGCTTCTCTTCTGTCCTCTTCTTGTGCAATGACTTGGAACCTGGCTCCCGATATTTTCCTCAGCCCCCACCTTTGGCCATTACCAGTGGGGACCTCATGTCTGTGTTGACTTCCATCCCATGTGGTCAAGTCTTACGTCTTTTGCTGCCCACCCCTGTGAATCACACACACGGTGGTCTCTTGAGTTGCCAGAGTCTGGGTCCTCCTCCCTGAACACATCTTCACCCATTGCTCCTGCCCATACTGCCCACGCTCAGCCTGCTCCACGCTCAGGAGGACCTCAGGTGGACTGATTAACCCTGTCAATCGGGTTGGTGCTTTTTTTTTTTAGATGTTACTATCCATCTCTTATTTAGGACTCTACAGAAAGAAAATTTACTCTCATAACAGGACAAGTAAAAGCCTCCAGGTGGTTCCGAGGCCCAGGCAGGTTTGGGGGACTGCTGAAGTCTGCCATTCTCCCCCAGCCTCCCTCTTGTGGCACAGCTCTGACCGCCACTTACCCAGTCCCTCCAATGTGACTTCATTGGACATAGATTGCCCCAGCCCCTTCTGTGCCCCCGTTCCTAAAACCTGGGACCCTTCTGGGGCAGACTGCTTTGTTTGGTCTGTTTTCCTGTATGGCGGGTGGCACAACATGGTCATCCAAGCTGTGGGTCCTGGCCTCCCCTGCCCCCAAGGGAAGGAGGAAGCCGTGCTGGGTCCAAAAGCCTCTTGAGTGGGGGGACTAATCCCGGTATGAGCTCACTCCTTGGAGCTCCACTGGTAGGTCTCTTCCCCTCACCTCCCAGATCTGCTTAGTGGCCCCTTTCCAAGGGCCGAGTGTCCACAGGAGCTGCGGGATGCAGCCACCACAGTCGCCTAGAGACTCTAGGGGTGTGGCTGAGAAGGAGCTTCTGGAGGGCCAAGGCCTCGTCCAAGAGAACAAGGAGAGGAGACACAGGGAGAGCGGAGTAAAAGTCATCCCGTTGCTATGGGCACTAGGCCTGGGCTCTGTGAGGCTACGTCCCGGGACACTGTGCAGCCAGAGGGGAAGCAGGGCGTCCTGAACGTCCCTTGGACACAATACTTCCTTTGTGTTCATCTCCCCGACTTCGCCTCCTCCTGTCTGCAGACAACTAGCAGGAGCAACGGGGCTGTCAGCGATGATGAGGAAGAGGGGACTGTGCTCCTCAGGACCCACAGGCTGGTAGAGAAGGTAAAATGCTGCTGATTCTGGTGCAGCGAGATTCTGGTGCCTGGAGCCGCAGGGGCTCAGGGGAAGGAGGGTGAGAGCGGGTCGGAGGAGACGCCGTTGGGGTCGGCTTTCTGAGGAGGAATTTACTTCCTCCTGTAGAGTGCCAGCTCCAGGACCCCAGGGATCATTCCAGACGACAAGTGTGCTGGTCTCTGGAGGGGATACAGAAATGATTGTCTCTGCCCAGAGGATGTGGCCTCCTCGCCCTGAGGACACAAGTGACCCACGAGGCAGAGGGTCAGGGGTAGGGGCAGCGGGGAGTAGGCACAAACGCCTAGGAGGTTAGGATGACTACTACCATCAGAAAACCAAAAAACAAAAACAAAGCCAGAAAATCACAAGTGCTGGAGAAACTGAAACACTTGGTGGTGGGAATGCAAAATGGTGTCATTCCTGTGGAAGATCATAGAGCAGTTTCTCAAAAAGCTAAAAACAGAATACCTTATGACCCAGCAATTCCACTCCTGGGTTAATATCCAAAAGAACCGAAAGCAGGGGCGCCTGGGTGGCTCAGTTGGTTAAGCGACTGCCTTCGGCTCAGGTCATGATCCTGGAGTCTCAGGATCGAGTCCCGCATCGGGCTCCCTGCTTGGCAGGGAGTCTGCTTCTCCCTCTGGCCCTCCCCCGTCTCATGCTCTCTCTCTATCTCATTCTCTCTCTCAAATAAATAAATAAAATCTTTAAAAAAAAAAAAAAAGAACCGAAAGCAGGGTCTCAGAGATATACTTCATAGCCATGTTCATAGCAGCCTTATTCACGATGGCTAAAACATGGAAGCAACATGCGTGCCCACTGCCAGATGAGATAAACACAATGTAGTCTGTTCACGCAATGGAATATTACTCAGCCTTACAAAGGGAGGAAAACCTAACCCACACTATATTGTGGATGAACCTTGAGGACATTATGCTAAGTGAAAGAAGCTCGTCGCACCTGGGTGACTCAATCGGTTAGGCTTCTGTATTCGGGTCAGGTCATGATCTCAGGGTTCTGGGATCAAGTCCTGCATCGGGCTCCCTGCTCAGCGGGGAGCCTGCTTCTCCCTCTCCCTCTGTCCCTCCCTCTCCCTCCGTCCCTCCCTCCGCTCATTCTCTCTCTCTCTATCTCAAATAAATAAATAGAAATCTTTAAAAAAAAAAAAAGCACTAGTCACAGAAAGATAAATACTGTGTGGTTCCACTTATATGAGGCTACTAGAATAGTCAAGTTCATAGAGACAGAAAGTAGGAAGGGGGCTGCAGGGGCTGGGGAGGAGGAGACTGGGGGGGTGGTGGCACTGTTTCATGGGGACAGAGTTTCAGTTTGGGAAGATGAAAATGTTCTGGTGACGGATGGTGCTGATGGTCGCACACAACAATTTGTATTTAATACCACGGAACTGTACAATTAAAAATGGTTACGACGATAAATGTTATGTCATGTGCATTTTACCATAATAAAAAAAATTGAAAAAGAAAAAAAAAAATCCAATGAGAGATTGGGGGTCAGTAAACTTTTCCTGTAAAGGGCCAGACGGTAAATATTTTCAGCTTTGCAGATCACCCAATCTCTGTCACGGCTACAAAGCGCTCAACTCTGCCAATTTGGTGCAGAAGAAGCCACTGTAGGTAATGAATACACAAAGGATCGTGGCTGGGTTCTGTTAAAACTTGACTTATAAAAAGAAGTGGAGAGCAGGTGTGGCCCGCAGACTGTCATTTGCTGACTCCTGATCTAGAAGTCCTCACCTGCATCTGACTTTCTGTTGAGGACTGATTGAAGGCTCTGGGTCCCTGAAGTTCCATATTTTTTTTTTTTTAAAGATTTTATTTATTTATTTGACAGAGAGAGACACAGCGAGAGAGGGAACACAAGCAGGGGGAGTGGGAGAGGGAGAAGCAGGCCCCCCGCAGAGCAGGGAGCCCGATGCGGGACTCGATCCCAGGACCCTGGGATCATGACATGAGCTGAAGGCAGTCGCTTAACCAACTGAGCCACCCAGGCGCCCCTGAAGTTCCGTATTAACTTGTCACCTCTTATCAGGCAAAGTGCAAATGATTTCCCTCAGGCAGAAAAATCATTCCAGAGATCAAGGATTTTTGCCCTGGAGGGCAATACCAATACCCCACCAAAGATATTCTAACAATGCCTATGAAAATCTTGTTCTTCAAATTCTCCTGGGAGTCATCTTGACTGTCCTGCTGGTTCCCTCATGAATGAGTTAAATAAATCTCTGATGCATGTTTTTTCCTTAAACACAACACAAAACAAAAACTATAAGAGATCAGAAGAGGGGTGATTCAAATTGCCGAGGCAATCAGGGAAGGCTTCTCGGCAGTGGCAGCATTTGAAAAGGGCCTGGAAGGCAGAGAAGGCTGGCTGGCTTGGGGGACTGGTATGGGCCAGCAGAAGGCTGGGGAGGTGGCACGGGCCGGACTGGGGAGCCGGCTGAGAAGCTTTTCCAGCGGGCATCGGCTCAGGAATCTCAGACCAGCTCCCAGGGCCTCACGTGGCCCCCTGCGCAAGTCAGCCCGTATCGGGATCAGGATCCATGCTGCTCAGGAGAGGCTGTGGAAAGAGGTGGAACTTGGAGCAGAAGCCTGGTTCTGTGCTGCTAAAGACTGTGCAATCCTGATTTCATTGCTTGACCTCTAACCATCAGTTTCGTCATCTACAAAGGTAATAATAACTGTGGATTTGGCAACCCCTCTGACTCAAGGTCCTGAAGCTTTCCTGTCTGGTTCCTCACAACTCTGATCACACGCATGCTCAGGGCCATCCCCTCCTCCCGTAGGCTGAGGCAGGTGCCACAGCCACGAGCTCTCCACCTGGGAAGGATTGGGGGAGGGGGGCAGTGAGACCCGGGCAGACGCCACATCAGTGAGCATTCCCTCACTCTGACCGCAAACGATCGCTATCATATTTTATATTTATAGAGCCATATCTACTCTTTCTGGTGAACCACAATGATTAGGTGATTCTCAAAACTAACTCCAGGCGTACACAGGCCCATCAGAGCCCTGAACAAACTGTGGTTCCTGAGGGCAGTCGCTGGTAGGGCTGGGGGCTTAGGCTGCATGGTCTGGCTGACGGCGGCGCTGTCTCCCCCTTCCTCCTGCTGCCATTGTATGAACCCCAGGGGCTGGGCTGCAGGCCCAGAGGCTGCCCCGGGCGCTCTCAGACCGATGACAGTAAGTAGAATGGTCTCTGAGATCCGTTTCCAGGCAGGATCCCAAGACACTACCGTGTGTCTGGGTGTACAGAGTGCTCACAAGAGCTGACCTGCACCTGGGGGCCCTGAGCGGCCCGGACCGAGCCCGGCTGGCTGGGAGGTGTGGGGCGTGGAAGGCTAGTTCCACCTGCTTCCTCGGGAGATTACTGCCTCCTTCGCTTCCAGACTCTGATTTGCTGGCCCTGGTGGTACCACAAGGTGAACGCCTCAGGAGCTCTGGTCCCGCTCGGACTGGGGCTGCTGATTTGTCCCCGGGCTTCCTGCTGATCGGGGCTAATTCCTGAAAACTCAAAGTCCTTCTCGAGGCAGGAACGGACCCTGGCCTGAGCCGAGTGACTGAGCAAGCCTGCCTGCAGCCCCAAGGATGTGAACTCGCTCCCCCAAATCACCCACCGAGCCGCGGGGCCGAGTCACAAGGAACAACAGATAAACAGCCTGGGAAGCCAGAGAAGCGCTGGCCTTGGAATGGGCCACCCAGCCTCGCTCCTGGCGGCGGGGATTGGGCAAGATAACCCCCCCTGCTGTCTTGGGGCTCTTTAGGTCAGCCTCTGGCAGCTGCCCCTTCCAGAGGGAGATGACCTTGTTGGGCACATGTCTCACCATTCCACGGTCTTCCTACAGCTCCTTCTGAGGCCTCAGCGTCCACGGCCAGGGCAGGTCCCCGCAAATCCTTCTGAACATTTCCTTAAGGAACAAACCCTGAGGGAGCAATTCCACGGCTAGGGAGATCCACCAGAGAAACGAGCACGTGTACCCACCAAAAAAACACCTACAAGGGGCGCCTGGCTGGCTCAGTCTGTTAAGCGTCTGCCTTTGGCCCAGCGTCCTGGGATCGAGTCCTGCATCGGGCTCCGTGCTCAGCGGGGAGTCTGCTTCACCCCCTGCACCCCCCACTCGTGTGCGCGTGCGCGTGCTCTCTCTCTCTCGGGTGTGTGTGCACCTGCGTGAGCGCAAACAAAAAAATCTAAACAAACAAACAAACAACACATACAAGAGCAAGCAGGACAGCTTTATTCATAATAGCCCCAAACAGGAAACAGCAAATGTCGGTCCATTGTAGAAAGCGTCAACAAATTGTGACACAGTCCCCCAGTGGAATACTACTCAACAGTCAGATTAGCCACTGCCATGTGCAGCCACTTGGAGGAATTTAAGAGACACAATGATGATCAAAAGAAGGCAGGCATGTGAGAGTCCATTTAGATGGAATCCAAGAACAGCCAACATGAACAGACAGTCAGAGTAGTGGTTACCTCGGGGTGGGGGACTGCCCGCCAAGGGACCTAGGGAAATTCCAGGGTCTTAGAAATGTTCCTTGTCTGGGTGGTACTTGCATAGGAGTGTGTGTGTGTGTGTGTGTGTGTGTAAAAATCTTCAAATTGTATGCTTAAAATATGCACGTTTTACTGAATGTATGGTGTACCTCAATTAAAACAATTAAATGATAAAATGCATTCAAAATTTGTCCTTGAAAGTGTTCATTCTGGCTCTTTCCCCACCAATGAAAGCATCCCAGCCATACTTGCTTTCTTTGTCAGCTGGGGTGCTGGGTTGGGCTGTTCCAGAAATGGCTCTTCAGGGGTTTTCTGCTCTGAAGCTCGTGATGCTCTCAGCGGCTGCCTCCATGACCAGCCCTCGGAAGCAACTGCTTCCATTTGCCTCCCGTCTGTCCCTTTAGCTTCTGTCTTCCTATATAAAGCGCCAAGGGGGAAACTAGCAGGACAATATGGGACCTGGGACGTGGGAAGCCTGCACGAAGGGGTGCAACTTTGAGCAGGGCCGTGGCAGAAAAAAACTCTGGGAGGATGTATGCTACCCGGGTAACTGTGGTTAACTCTGCAGAGAGAATGACACAGGGAACATTCACATTCTGCTCCACATATTTCTGTGATGGTTGAAGTTTTTAAATGCACATGAATTACTTCTATATTTTAAAATAATGGTAGCACATATTCACCAAACTCGTACAGTTCAACCTTCTCGGTTTGAGCAGGAGTGAAGGTAGGAGCCAAGGTGACAGCGTTTTGCCCAAGATTACAGGACTACCCCGCGGCAGGCCAGGGCTGGTCATCAGGCCCTTTGATCACCAGTTGTCTTGCTCTTTGGAACTTGTTTTGTACAGGACCTGGCCTGGAATTACAGTTGAATGTTCTTGGTTGCTGATAATTTTGTTTGTTTTTCCTACTGAGATTTTCTTTCAGAATACATAATATATTAGCTCAGGGTGCCATAACAAAACACCAGAGACTGCGTGACTTAAACAGCAGAAATTCGTTTTCTCACAGTTCCGAAGACTGGAAGTCTGAGCTCAGGGTGCCAGCATGGTGGGATTCTGGTGAGGACTTTCTTCCTGGCTTGCACATGGGGCCGCCTTCTTGCTGTGTCTTCCATGGTAATTCCTGGGTGCAGAGAGAGGGGGTAGTTCAAGCTCTCTGACATCTCTTCTGATAAGGGCACTAATCCCGGGACACCTGGCTGGCTCAGTTGGTTAAGCATCTGCCTTCCGTTCAGGTCATGATCCCAGGGTCCTGGGATGGAGACCCACATCGGGCTCCCTGCTCAGTGGGGAGCCTGCTTCTCCCTCTGCCTGCTGCCTTCCCTGCTTGTACTCTCACTCTCTCTCTGGCAAATAAATCAAAAAAATCTTAAAAAAAAAAAAAAAAGAAAGAGGAGGGGCACCTGCGTGGCTCAATTGTTAAAGCATCTGCCTTTGGCTCAGTCATGATCCCAGGCTCCTGGGATCGAGCCCCGCTTTGGGCTCCCTGCTCAGCGGGAAGCCTGCTTCTCCCTCTCCCACTCCACCTGCTTGTGTTCCCTCTCGCTGTGTCTCTCTCTGTCAAATAAATAAATAAAATCTTTAAAAAATAAAAAAATAAATAAAAATAAAAATTAAAAAATAGAAGGGTGCTAATCCCATCAGATCAGGTCCCCACCCTCATGACTTGATTACCTCCCAAAGACCTCATTACAAATACTGTAACATTGGGGTTAGGGTTTCAATATATGACTTGGGGGGGTAAACACTAAACACATTTGATAACCCTTTTTGCCAATTTCCTGTGTCAGCTTCATTGAGGGAAAATTGACGTGCAATAAAGTTCACTATTTTTAAGTGAACAGTTTTATGTTTTGACAAATATATAGTAATGTAACCACTGCCATAATCATATTATGAAACATTTCCACATCTTCCCAAAAAGTTTCCCTAGCCGTTTTGCCGTCAAACCTCTCCTCCTACCCTCTGGCCTCTGGCAACAACTATGTGCTTTCTATCACTGTTTTTTTGTCTTTTGTAGAATTTCCTATCAACACAAACATACAGGATGTAGTTTTTTGTGTCTGCCTTCTCTCGTTTAGCGTAATGCTTTTAAGATTCACCCATATGGTTGCCCAGTAGCAGAGTTGGGTTCCTTTTCATTGCTGAGTAGTATTCCATTGTATGGCTACCACGCACTTAGTTCCTCCACTCACCAGGGGTGCTAGACATTTGGATTGTTTCCAGTTTGGGGTTCTTGTCAATAACACTGCTATGAACATTCTACACAAGTCTTTATACAGACAAATGGTTTCTTCTCCCTTGGGCAAATGCGCACGAGTGCAATTCCTGGGTCGAATAGTAAATCTCTGCTCAACTTGATAGGAACCTCCAAACTGTTTTCTGAAGTGGCTGGGCCATTTTGCATTCCCACCAGCCGTGCATAAGAGTTCCAGTTCCTTTGCATCCTGCCAACACTTGATATTTTTAGTCTTCAATTTTAGTCATCTCTTTGTGGTTTTAATTTGCATTTTCCCAATGACTAATGATGCTATTTGTCACATATCTATAACCTTTGGTGAAGTGTCTTATGTGCCACCCACCGATATTATTTGGCGAAGTGTCTGTTAGAATATTTTGCCAACTTTTTGTTGGGTTTTTATCTTCCTGTAAGTGAGTTGTAAGAGTTCTTTACATATGATGTGTATGGATAGATGTCGCACAAACGTGTTCCCTCAGTCTGTGACTCCACATCTCATTTGATGATCCGTGTCATTTGAAGAGAAAGATTTTTTAAAGATTTATTTTTAAAGGTTTTTTTTTAAAGATTTATTTATTGGGATGCCTGGGTGGGTTAGTCGGTTAAGCCTCTGCCTTCAGCTAGAGTCATGATCCCAGAGTCCTGGGATCGAGCCCTGCGTCAGTTCCCTGCTCAGTGGGGAGTCTGCTTCTCCCTCCCCCTCTGCCCCTCCTCCCTCCTTGTGTTCTTTCTCTCAAATAAATAAAATATATTTTTTTAAAGATTTTATTTATTTATTTGACAGAGAGAGACACAGCGAGAGAGAGAACACAAGCAGGGGGAGTGGGAGAGGGAGAAGCAGGCTTCCCGCCGAGCAGGGAGCCCGATGCGGGGCTTGATCCCAGGACCCCGGGATTATGACCTGAGCCAAAGGCAGACGCTTAATGACTGAGCCACCCAGGCGCCCCAATAAAATATTTTTTTAAAATAAGGACTTGGGGGCGCCTCACTAATAGAAGGTCTAGGGCCATTTTTTTCACACAGGTGGGCAAACCAAGGACTGTTGGTCATCAAGGCTGCTGGCTCCCCTTTCTTTCTTTCCTTCCAGAGGTGCTCTCCAGGGATTAGCCCAAGGCTTGGGAAGGGTTTCCACAGTCACCGATGACATCCATGTACTGCTTTCACTCTGAAATGCAAAAAGCCTTTCAGGAAGACTCATGACAGTGCCTTACTGAGATTTCTGGCTAATCAGCCATCTGTGGGCCATGGCTTCCTTGCCAGAAAATAGCAAGGAGGTTAATACTGAATTTTTACCAGATTTGAGGGAACTCTAATGAGAGGAGGACTCCCAAACTCACCATGAAAATGCTTTGACCCTGGATCCAGCCAAGCCTGCCACCCCTTCAGCCCCACTCCCCTGCCCCTAAGAAACCCATGCCTCTTCTCCCAGAGCCTCTGAAGTCCAGCAAATCATGTCTTCTGAATAAGTCACAGCTTCCTGACCCCTGGGACTTCCCCACACCCCAGAAATCCACTCTTCATCAGCATTACAGAAACAGGCTCCAGCTGAGCCCAACTCCTGCAACCTCTCTTCCTTTTTTTTTTTTTTTTAAGATTTTATTTATTTGCAAGAGAGAGAATGAGAGACAGAGAGCATGAGAGGGAGGAGGGTCAGAGGGAGAAGCAGACTCCCTGCTGAGCAGGGAGCCTGATGTGGGACTCGATCCCGGGACTCCAGGATCATGACCTGAGCCGAAGGCAGTCGCTTAACCAACTGAGCCACCCAGGTGCCCCTGCAGCCTCTCTTCTTGATAAAGCTTGTTTCAGCAGGTCGGGTTCTGTCTAACCACTGGTTGGACACACAAGGCCAGACCTAGTCACTGCCAGGAGTTCCAGAGGCCCACAGCCATGCCCAGAAGGGTCTTGAAGAGTTCTGCAATCATTCTGGGATTCTGGAGCTGGTTAAGACTGAGTTGCTAGGCCTTCTCCAAAGTTGTTCACTTGCTAAGGACCCCAGAGCTATTATCAGTTTCTCCAGCCAGGAATCCCAGAACGAGATTGTCCTCAAGCTTCAGAATCTGCTTCACAGACTACACCCCAGGGAAACGTGGAACCCACTGTGACCGGTAATATGAATGCCCACTGTCAGTGCCCTAAAGACATGGGAGGGAGTTTTCCCACACAGCAGGGGAGGGTGGGGAGCCCAGTGACTATTCCATAGCTGTGCCTCTTGGACAGGTTGTTGGGGGGGCACTACCTCTGAGGCTCTGCAGGCCACAGGAGAAGCTTGGCCCACGTGCACTCTTTCCACTCATTCCCAGCCAGCCCGATGCTCCCGTGGAAGTGTCTAAGAGGCAGAGAACTCCAAGAGGGTAGTGGTGCTTGCTTATCCTAAAAGGGGGAGTGGGAGGGAGAGAAAGACTCTCAAGCAGGCTCCATGCTCAGAACAGAGCCTAATGCGGGGCTTGATCTCATGACCCTGCGATCATGACCTGAACCGAAATCTACAGTCAGATGCTTACCTGACTGAACCACCCAAGCTTCCCAGAGAAAAATATTCTTAATGCCAACCCTGGCACTTAGAAATCCTGTGCAAGATAGGGTTTCTCTCAGGGGCTTTGGGGTAAGGTGGGGGATGGGGAGTGGCTGCTCACTGGGTATGCAGTTTCCTTTTGAGGTGATGAAAACAGTTTGGAACTAGAGGTGATAGTTGCACAACCTTGGGAATGTACTAAGTGCCACTGCATTGTACACTTTAAAGTGGTTAATTTTAAATTATGTGAATTTTACCTCAATTTAAAAAAGAAATAAAGAAAATAAAAGGGCTTCACCTTGAATAGGCTGGGCATGGTGGGTCCTCCTTCCCTTCTTATCAAATCACTGATGCCCTCGCTAAAACAGCAGAAGATTTAGTCTTGTAGGACAGATAAATCCTCTGCTAATTTTCCTTAAAAATCTATCTCTAGAAGTTTCTGGCACATCAATCTGAAACGTTGGGCCCTAAGTCTTGGTGCTCCAGAGTATGTGGGGTGGCCCGGCCTCATATCACTGGCTCTACCATTGCTACAGAAAAAAGGAGAAAAAAAAAAAATCATAAGACTCTTCTGGAGAGGTTTGTTTTAAAATAGGATGTTTGGGGGCGCCTGGGTGGCTCAGTCGTTAAGCGTCTGCCTTCGGCTCAGGTCATGATCCCGGGGTCCTGGGATCGAGCCCCGCATCGGGCTCCCCGCTCCGTGGGAAGCCTGCTTCTCTCTCTCCCACTCCCCCTGCTTGCATTCCTGCTCTCGCTGTCTCTCTCTGTCAAATAAATAAATAAATAAATAAATAAATAAATAGGATGTTTGGGTAGGCTCAGGTGACGGAATTCCTTGGATTTTTGTCAGGCAAATCAGAAAATCAGATTCCCTTGTGTCATTACAGAGGCAAAGGACCCCAAGTCAAAAGTCAGGTTATGGGTTTTGGTTCAGGGAATAATTCCAGGACAGAGCTGCAGAGGAGACCCCCTCAGAGAGGGATTACCTAAAATGCCATTTTCCATTGTTCTACTTAAGCAATATAATTCCAGGTTAAAAAAACTTTCATGTGCCATGGTATCTCATTCCTGGAAACCTACACCCTCTTGCTGAAATAGGAAAGTGAGCAGAGGATAATGGACAGCAAGAGCTATGTGCCGGGGGCCAGGCCAAGATCTCTGAATAGGAGAGAGGAAGCAATACCATGGTTTCTATCTTAAACTCATCTGGACTAAGTAAAAAGAAAGTCCATGCTAGGTAGGAGGACTGCACAGGGAACTGCAGGAGAATCTCCTCCAGTCTCTGGCTGAGTGTTGACCAGAACACACATGAGAGGAAACTACTTGTCCAGGGAAGGAACCACCATAAAGCTGTAAGCCAAATAATTCCTGAAGCACATACAGCACTGGGAATGGTTCCAGCAGGTGAAAGAGGAAACCTCACAATGCCCAAGGTGGCACCTTAGTGGTGGAAATTAATTAGCCCTAGATTAAAGGCTGCTATGGATCGGCCTCAACAGAGCTTAAAAGCAAGCCTCAAAAGGATCAAACTGATTCCAAGTAACTAACTGCACGGCAGAACAAAGCTCAGCACTATATAAGTACAACAAAATCTATCATCTGTCAGTGTAAATTTGACAATGTCTGGTAGCCAATCAGATATTACTAGGCATGCAAAAAAGCAGCAAATGTGGCCCATATCCTGGAGGAAAACAGATCCAGTATTGACAGAGATAATGGGATTAGCAGACAAGGATATGACAGAGCTCTCATAAATTCCATATGTTTAAGAAGCTAGAGGGGGACAGGAACAAAATGAGGACAGAAAAGAAAGATAAAAAAAAGACCCCTCTAGAGATGACAACTACAATATCTAAGTCAAAAACCACACTGGATCAGATAAACAGTCGATTGGACACTGCAGAAGAAAAGATCAGTGAACTTGAAGACATAGCCATAGAAATTGTCCAAAATGAGGAACAGAGAGAAAAAAGACTGACAAAACAGAGCAGAGCCCCTGTGACCTGTGGAAATAACCATTCTCAAATACATGTTATTGGAGTTGTGGAAAGAGAGACAGAAAAAGTAGCGGAAGGCATAATCAGGCCACTCTCCCAGTGAACACTGTGTGATAATTTTCCATGTATCTTAAAATAGTGCCCGCATTCCTTCTCTTGCCTTACAAGATTCTACCCACCTCCTCTGCTCACCTCTCCAATATTAGCTCCACCAACCTCTCTTTCACCCACTTCCCTCCAACCATGTAGGACTTAGCTCTACAAACTTCCTCCCAGCCTGGGCTTTTCCACATGCTGTGCCCTCTGCCTGGAGGGCTCTCCCCACTCCCAACTGACTCCTACCCTTCCTTTTGAATCTTAGCTAAATATCACATCCTCAGAGAAACCCTCCCTGACCTCCCAACCGGCCACAGTCCCCTCAGCACCCTGAGCACCCGCACCACTCCTTGGCAGCATTTTGCACATTTAAGATGAATCAGTTATGATTTTAATCTTTAATGTCTTCTTCATTAGAGTTTTGTTCATCACGACATCCCCAATGCTCAGGCTAGTGTCTGAGGCCCTCAGCTGGAAAGTGGCAGAGATGACACTTCAGTGCTTACATTCATCTTGCTCTCAAACTATCTCTGTTGTGACAAACAATTCTCTGGCTTGATTGCTGCCTCCTTGGCATAGAATAACGATCTCAACTTAGTCCATAGTTGCCCTCTAGTATCTACCAGCAACTACCCATTCTTTCCATGAGGAAAATAGGCCAGGAGAGCCTTTGGAGAGGGCCAGAGATACCCACTGGATGAGTCAGAACTCTCCAAAGAAACAGAACAGAATGGGTGTTTATATACATATATAGAAAGAGATTATTTAAAAGAATTGTCTCATGTGATAATGGAGGCTGGCACCTCCAAAATCTGCAGAGTGGGCAGGCTAGAGACCCACAGAAGAGCTAATGTTGCAGTTCAAGTCTGAAGGCCCTCTGTGGGCAGAATTCCCTTTTGCTTAAGGGAAGTCTGTCTTTTGTTTTATAAGACCTTCAACTGATTGGATGAGACCCACCCACATTATGGAGAGCAATGTGCCTCACTTCAAGTCCACTGATTTAAATGTTAATCTCACCCAAACACACCCTCACAGAAACATCCAGAATAGTGTTTAACCAAATATCTGGGCACCATGTCAAGCCAAATTGATACATAAAATTAACCATCTAAGAACCTCTCAAACACACCCTCTGTGAAGCACCCCCCCCATACCTACAAGTATGAATGAGTGTTGATCTTACTCATTTCTGTGTCCCCTGAGAGCAGATGTATGTGCTTAATAAGTGTTTCATTCCTTTATTTCCTCTTTCCCTGTTGTCCTTCTTCTTTCCCCTCTCTAAGAAGTCTGTCCCAGGACTGAGTGAATGACCAACTTCAGCTCTCTGTACAGGAATGGTTTATTTTTCTTTTCCATGCTCCTGGTCTTCTTCCTTGATTAACATTTTACATTTATTAATGAAGGCAAGGTTGATTATCCTAGTAGCCAATGGGCATTTCCTCTTCTCCCACAAAGCCTCTCTCCTGACTGGTCCATCTGTGTACCTTGGTAGAGCTTGTTTGCTTGGTTGCTTTGGGATGAATGGTTATGCTTTGGGTTATGGAAAACCTTAAATGGCAGAATGGAGGGGGCTCTCCTCTGGGGCTCCAGCACTCCACTTTAGCTGCAGTTCATTCAGTTTCTTAAACATCTTCCGGGACTTTTGGCTAAGGCTAAATGGCTGACCATCTACTGGCATCTACTGGCACAGGAGTAGGGGTGAAGGGAGAGGATTTGGGAGCGTGAGCGGCTGGCTGATGGGCTTTCATTAATCTTTGATGTGGCCTTCCCATCTTGCTCCCACCCTCTTTCTGGAGGTTCCCCACTCTGGGGGATTTTGCTCAGCAGGTTGGCTGTATCCTCCAGTGCTTATTCTTGGCTCCATTTCATCCATCAAGACATTTCTAGCTACTTTATATCTTCCAGAAATTCACTGAAATCCCATCTGCTGAAAGCCCATCCTATTCTCCTCTTTTCTGAGTTTAGCTTTCTGTTTATTTTTCTAATTTTAATGGAGTATCAGGATGGGGGTGAGGGGTGTGTGGAGACAGACATGTTTTCAGTTCACTATGCTGCAAGGGAAGTCCAGAGTAACCTCTCAAAAGGCAAACCTTCTTCTTTTTACAAGGTTTTAATCCATATCAAAGTTCAAATGTCCCAGGAGAGGTACTACTCACTGTTAGGAACATTTATGCCCTTGTGTATGTGAAGGCCCTGAGCACATCTTCTGACTGACAGAGCAATGGAGGTCTGTCTGGATGTCAACATTCACGAAGTATTATCCATATAGAACTTGTTTACTCCACATGGAAATCTAATGACTGAGGTACTAAAAACCTCCATCTTAAATACAAGGCAATTGGGACTTGGAAAGGTAACCAACATTTGGAAATAGTCACTGTTTTCACTTTTTCAATAAATATTTATCAAGGGCTTTCTATGTGTCACTGCGCTGAGGGCCAGGGATATAGGAATAAACAAGAGAAAGTCCCTGCCCTCCTAGACTAGGTGTAGGTGGAAGACAAAGACATGAAAATATAGTATATTGGGTTGGGAGTGTGTTACCTAGAAGAATAAAGGTGGAAAGGGGGAGGAGCTAGGAGTTGAAGTGGAGTACTCCTTTATAGCAGGTTGGAAGGCCTTCTGAAAAAGGTGACATTTGAGACCCGAAGAACAATGCAAGCCCCTTCTTAGATAAAGGATAACTTTAAAAAATGAGTTTTCTTCCAAGAGGGAATCAGCTTGGGGCACCTGGGTGGCTCAGTTGGTCAAGCGACTGCCTTGGGCTCAGGTCATGATCCTGGAGTTCTGGGATCAAGTCCCGCATGGAGCTCCCTGCTCAGCAGGGAGTCTGCTTCTCCCTCTGACCCTCCCCTCTCTCATGCTCTCTCTCTCTCTCTCTCATTCTCTCTCAAATAAATAAATAAAATCTCTCTAAAAAAAAAAAAAAGAGGGAATCAGCTCTAGTGAACTGGACGCTATGAAGGAAATCCTTGGACTAAAAAGTACCTTGATTATTCGGACACTGTGGGTATTCTGTGAGAAGATGAATTTCCAATCTTAGAGAACTATAACAGGATCCTTGATTAGCTCACGAATCAGCTCAGGCAAAAGTGGCATATAAAACTACAGTTCCATCTGTTCTGTCCTCTGCTGTAGGTTACAGATCCCTCCATTTGAGCTTCCTACTATTTGACATAGAGAACAACTCTCCTGTCAAACTGTTTTTTTTTAAATTAATTAATTAATTAATTAAAGTGATCTCTACACCCAACGTGGGGCTGAAACTCTTGACCCCGAGATCAAGAGTCGTGTGCTCTTCTGACTGAGCCAGCCCGGTGCCCCTCTTGTCAGATTGTTTAACTACAATCTGGCTTTACCACCTAAAATATAAAGTTTCATTCTGATAGACAACAAGGTTTGTAAAACAGGTTTTAAATATTTGTAAAAAGCCATAGATTAGTGTACTACCATTTATGTAAAAAATAGTAAAAAGTATACACATGCACACACACACACACACACATCCATCCACTTATATTTACAAACTTACCTATGGTACACTGCAAAAAATACCACTAACCCTTCTCATACCTGAACGTACCTGTTGCAATGTGACTTTACAGCTCTTTCCTCCAAGATGTGGAGTCTACTTTTTCAGACCCCTTAAACCCAGTCTTGGACATTTTCTTTGATTTAATCTGCTTTGGTCAAAGTTTCATCAGCCTTTAGCAAATAAGATGGAAGCAGAGGCGGCCTTGGAACACACCCCCTTCCACTGCTGGGAGCTCTTCTGTCATCACATGAGTGCCTGCTTGATGGGAAGTATGTGGCTGTCATGCCAGCTAACAATGAGCCAGCTTCCAGATACGTGAAGATGCCCTCATCCGAACAGCCTGCCAACTGCCAGGCATGTGACCAGGGCCATTCTAGACCATCCACCCCACTGAGCAAGCCTGGATGAGAGCTCCCCTGTTGGCCCATAGAATCTTTTCTTTTCTTTTTTTTTTTTTTAAAGATTTTATTTATTTGACAGAGAGAGACACAGCGAGAGAGGGAACACAAGCAGGGGGAGTGGGAGAGGGAGAAGCAGGCTTCCCGCGGAGCTGGGAGCCCGATGCGGGGCTCGATCCCAGGACCCTGGGACCATGACCTGAGCCGAAGGCAGGCGCTTAACGACTGAGCCACCCAGGCGCCCCCATAGAATCTTTTCTTTCTTTTTTTTTTTAGATTTTATTTAAATTCAAGTTAGTTAACATATAGTGCATTATTAAATTCAGGGGTAGAATTTAGTGATTCATCAGTTGCATATAACATCCAGTGTTCCTTATATCAAGTGGTCTCCTTAATAATGCCCATCACCCAGTTACCCCATCTCCCACCCACCTCCCCTCCAGCAACCCTCAGTCTGTTCCTTAGAGTTAAGAGTATCTTATGCTTTGCCTCCCTCTCTGTTTTCATCTTATTTTATTTTTCCTTCCCTTCCCCTATGTTCATGTTTTGTTTCTTAAATTCCACATATAAGTAAAATAATATGGTATTTGTCTTTCTCTAACTGACTTAAAATTTCACTTACCATAATATACTCTAATTCCATCCACATCATTGCAAATGGCAAGATTTCATTCTTTTTGATGGCTGAGTAATATTTCATTATATATATATATATATATACACATATATCTCACGTCTTTTTTATGGATATCTGGGCTCTTTCCATAGTTTGGCTATTATGGACATTGCTGCTATAAACATTGGGGTGCATGTGCTTCAAATCACTATTTTTATATCCTTTGGATAAATACCTCGTAGTGCAATTGCTGGGTGGTAGGGTAGCTCTATTTTCAAGATTTTATTTATTTATTGGAGAGAGAGCACAAGTCAGGGGAGGGGCAGAGGGAGAGGGAGAAACAGGCTCCCCTCTGAACAGGGAGCCCGATGCGGGCCTCGATCCCAGGACCCTAGGATCATGACCTGAGCTGAAGGCACTGAGGCACCCAGGCACCTATATTTTTAGATTTTTCAGGACCCTCCCTGTTTTCCAGAGTGGCAGCAACAGTTTGTATTCCCACCAACAGTGTAAGAGCGTTCCCCTTTCTCCACATCCTCTCCAACATCTGTCATTTCCTGACTTGTTAATTTTAGCCATTCTGACTAGTGTGAGGTGGTATCTCATTGTGGTTTTGATTTGTATTTCCCTGATGCCGAGTGATGTTGAGCATTTTCTCATGTGTCTGTTGGCCATTTGTATGTCTTCTTTGGAGAAATGTCTGTTCATGTCTTCTGCCCATTTCTTGATTGGATTCTTTGTTCTTTGGGTGTTGAGTTTGATAAGTTCTTTATAGATTTAGGATACTAGCTCTTTATCTGATATGTCATTTGCAAATATCTTCTCCCATTCTGTAGGTTGCCTTTTAGTTTTGTTGACTATTTACTTTGCTGTGCAGAAGCTTTTTATCTTGATGAAGTCCCAATAGTTTATTTTTGTTTTCATTTCCCTTGCTTCTGGAGACATGTCTAGTAAGAAGATGCTGTGGCCAAGGTCAAAGAGGTTGCTGCCTGTGTTCTCCTCCAGGATTTTGATGGACTCTTGTCTCACATTTAGGTCTTTTATCCATTTTGAGTTTATCTTTGTGTGTGGTGTAAGAAGATAGTCTAGTTTCATTCTTCTGCATGTGGCTGTCCAATATTCCCAGCACCGTTTATTAAAGAGACTGTCTTTTTTTCCATTGGATATTCTTTCCTGCTTTGTTGAAGATTAATTGACCATAGAGTTGAGGGTCCATTTCTGGGTTCTCTATTCTGTTCCATTGATCTATGTGTCTGTTTTTGTGCCAGTACCATACTGTCTTGATGATTACAGCTTTGTAATTGAGCTTAATGTCCAGAATTGTGAAGCCACCAGCTTTGGTTTTCTTTTTCAACATTACTTTGGCTATTCGGGTTCTTCTCTGGTTCCATACAAATTTTAGAATTGTTTGTTCCAGCTCTGTGAAAAATGCTGGTGTTATTTTGATAGGGATTGCATTGAATGTGTAGATTACTTTGGGTAGTATAGACATTTTAACAGTATTTGTCCTTCCAATGAGCATGGAATGTTTTTCCATTTCTTTGTGTCTTCCTCAATTTCTTTCATAAGTGTTCTATAGTTTTCTAAGTACAGATCTCTTACCTCTTTGGTTATATTTATTCCTAGATATCTTATGGTTTTTGGTGCAATTGTAAATGGGATCAATTCCTTGATTTCTCTTTCAGCTGCTTCATTATTGATGCATAGAAATGCAACAGACTTCTGTGCATTAATTTTATATCCTGTGACTTTGCTGAATTCCTGTAATAGTTCTAGCAATTTTTTGGTGGAGTCTTTTGGGTTTTCTATATAGAATATCATGTTGTCTGAGAAGAATGAAAGTTTGACTTCTTCCTTGCCAATTTGGATGCATTTTACTTCTTTTTGTTGTCTGGTTGCTGAAGCTAGGACTTCCAGTACTATGTTGAACAACAGTGGTGAGAGTAGAGAACCCTGTTGTGTTCCTGACCTTAGGGGAAAAGCTCTCGGTTTTTCCCCAATGAGGATGATATTTGCTGTGGGTCTTTCATATATGGCCGTTATGATGTTGAGGTATGTTCCTTCTAGCCCTACTTCTTGAGGGTTTTTATAAAGAAAGGATACTGTATTTGCCTTATCTGCATCTGTTGACAGGATCATGATTCTTATCCTTTCTTTTATTAATGTGGTGTTTGACAATGATAGATTTGTGGATTTTGAACCACCCCTACATTCCAGGAATGAATCTCACCTGATTGTGGTGAATAATCCTTTTAATGTACTGTTGGATCCAATTAGCTAGTATCTTGGTGAGAATTTTTGCAACCATGTTCATCAGGAATATTGGTCTGTAATTCTCCCTTTTGGTGAGGTCTTTGTCTGGTTTGGGGATCAAGGTAATCCTGGCCTCATAAAACGAGTTTGGAAGTTTTCCTTCCATTTCTATTTTCTTGAACAGTTTCAGAAGAATAGGTATTAATTCTTTTTTAAATGTTTGGTAGAATTCCCCTGGGAACCCCTCAGGCCCTGGATTCCTGTTTTTGGGAGATTTTTGATTACTGACTCAATTTCTTTGCTGGTTATGGGACTGTTCAGATTTTCTATTTCTTCCTGTTTCAGTTTTGGTCATTTATATTAGTTTCTAGGAATGCATCCATTTCTTCCAGATTGCCTAATTTGTTGGCATGTAATTGTTCATAATATTCTCTTATAATTGTTTGTATTTCTGCAGTGTGGGTTTTGATCTCTCCTCTTTCATTCATGATTTTATTTATTTGGGTCCTTTCTCTTTTCTTTTTATAAGGCTGGCGAGGCATTTATCAATTTTGTTAATTCTTTCAAAGAACCAGCTCCTGGTTTCATTGATCTGTTCTCGTTTTTTGAAATTTCCGTATCATTGATTTCTGCTCTAATATTCATTATTTCCCTTCTCCTGCTTTATTCCTTTAGGCTTTATTCTTTTCCCAGCTCCTTTAGGTGTAAGGTTAGGTTGTGTATTTAAGACTTTTCTTGTTTCTTGAGAAAGGCTTATATTGCTATATACTTCCTTCTTAGGACAGCCTTTGCTGCATCTCAAAGGTTTTGGACTGTCATGTTTTCATTTTCATTTGCCTCCATGTCTTTTTTAGTTCTTTAATTTCCTGGTTGATCCATTCATTCTTTACTAGGATATTCTTTAATCTCCATGTATTTGTGGTCTTTCCAAAATTTTTCCTGTAGTTGACTTCTAGTTTCATAACATTGTGGTCTGAAAACATGCATGGTATGATCTCAATCTTTCTGTACCAGTTGAGGCCTGATTTGTGACCCAGGATGTGATCTATTCTGGAGAATGTTCCATGTGCACTCCAAAAGAATGTGTATTCTGCTGCTTTAGGATAAAGTGCTCTGAATAGGGCGCCTGGGTGGCTCAAGTTGGTTAAGCGACTGCCTTTGGCTTAGGTCATGATCCCAGGGTCCTGGGATTGAGCCCCGCATGAGGCTCCCTGCTCCTCGGGGAGCCTGCTTCTCCCCCTCCCTGCTGCTCCCCCTGCTTGTGCTCTCTCTCTCTCTGTCAAATAAATAAATAAAATCTTTAAAAGAAAAATGCTCTGAATATATCTGTTAAGTCTATCTGATCCAGTGAGTCATTTAAAACCCTTGTTTCCTTGTTGATCTTCTGCTTAGATGATCTGTCCATTGCTGTGAATGGGGTGTTAAAGTCCCCTACAATCATTATATTATTATCAATGAGTTTCTTTAAGTTCATTATTGACTGATTTATATATTTGGTTGCTCCCAAGTTAGGGTCATAAATATTTACATTTGTAAGATCTTCTTGCTCGATAGACCGCTTTATTATGATAGAATATCTTTCTTCATCTCTTATTCCAGTCTTTGGTTTAAAATCTAGTTCGTCTGATATAAGTATGGCTACTTCAACTTTCTTTTGATGTCCATTAGTGTGATAAATGGTTCTCCACTCCATTACTTTCAATCTGGAAGTGTCTTTGGGTAAAAAATGAGTATCTTGTAAGCAGCATACCGATGAGTCTTGTTTTTTATCCATTCTGATACCATATGTCTTTTGATTGGAGCATTTAGTCCATTTACATTCAGAGTAATTATTGACAGATATGAGTTTAGTGCCACTGTGCTACCTATAAAGTCACTGTGCCTGTAGATTGTCTCTGTTTCTTTCTAGTCTCTGTTACTTTTGGTTTCTCTTTCCTACTCAAAGGGTCCCCTTTAATATTTCTTACAGAGCTGGTTTAGTGTTTATGAACTTTAGTTTTTGTTTATCTTGGAAACTCTATCTCTCCTTCTATTCTGAATGATAGCCTTGCTGGGTGAAGTATTCTTGGCTGCATATTTTTCCCAATTAGCACATTGGATATATCATGCCAGTCCTTTTTGGCCTGCCAGGTCTCTGTGGACAGGTATGCTGCCAGCCTTATATGTCTACCCTTGTGAAGGACTTTTTTTCCAGAGCTGCTTTCAGGATTCTCTCTTTATCATTGTGTTTTGCAAATTTCACTCTATGTCCTGGTGTCGACCTGTTTTTGTTGATTTTGAGGGAGTTCTCTGTGCCTCTTGAACTGGAATGCCTGTTTCCTTCCCCAGATTAGGAAAGTTCTCAGCTATAATTTGTTCAAGTAAACCTTCTGCCCCATTTCCCCCACTCTTCTTCTTCTTCTTTTTTTTTTTTTTTAAAGATTTTATTTATTTATTTGACAGAGAGAGAAACAGCAAGAGAGGGAAGACAAGAAGGGGGAGTGGGAGAAGGAGAAGGAGGCTTCCCACGGAGCAGGGAGCCCGATGCGGGGCTCGATCCCAGGACCCTGGGATCAGGACCTGAGCTGAAGGCAGACGATTAATGACTGAGCCACCCAGATGCACGCCCCCCCACTCTTTTTCTTCTCGGACACCCATGATATAGATATTATTTCGCTTTATGGAATCACTGAGTTCCCAAAGTCTACCTTTGTGATCTAATAGTTTTCCTTCCCTCTTCTTTTCAGCTTCATTATTTTCCATAATTTTATCTTCTAACTGCCTATTCTCTCCTCTGCTTCTTCAATCCTTGTTGTGATTATATCCAGTTGGTTTTGCATCTCAATTATAGCATTTTTTTATTTCAGCCTGACTAGTTTTTAGGTATTTTATCTCTGCAGCAAGGGTTTCTCTGGTGTCTTCTATGCTTTTTTCAAGTCCAGCTAGTCATCTTATGACTGTTCATCTAAATTCTTGTTCAGGTATATTGTTTATATCTGTTTTGAGTAAGTCCCTGGCTGTGATATCTTCCTGACTTTTTTTGAGAGAATTCCTCCGTCTTGTCATTTTGGCTAAATTTCTATCTTTTGTATGTTATGAAAGCTTGTAATATTTCCTACACCTCAGAGTAATGTTATATTAAAAAGAGGTCATACACTGTCCAGTGGCCCATAGAATCTTGAGTGAATATAAATGCTTGTTGTTTTAAGTGGTTAAGTTTTGGAGTGACTCTTTTGCTATATATGCAGCAAAAGCCAACATATGCATGCAGAGGGTATCTCTGGAAAGACTTCTTTACAGGTTACACTGGTTGCCTGAGGGTAGGGAGGACTGGGTCAGGCACAGTCTTTTGTGACTTTTTGAATTTTGACCCATATGAATGTACATAGCATGTTCTTTAAAAATAAATGGAATTGTAGGGGGCTCCTGGGTGGCTCAGTTGGTTAAGCGACTGCCTTTGGCTCAGGTCATGATCCTGGAGTCCCAGGATTGAGTCCCGCATCAGGCTCCCTGCTCAGCAGGGAGTCTGCTTCTCCCTCTGACCCTCTTCCCTCTCAAGCTCTCTCTCTATCATTCTCTCTCTCTCTCAAAAAAAAAAAAATAAAAATCTTTAAATAAAATAAAAATAATAAAAATAAATGGAATTGTAAAATGTTAGAATTATAAAAAAATGACTGCTAAGAGAAGAGTATGTCATTTCATAAAATGTACTTTTTGTTATTACTTCAAAAGTAACTGAACTGGGGGTGCCTGGGTGGCTCAGGCAGTTAAGCATCTGCCTTCAGCTCAGGTCATGACTCTGGGGTCCTGGGATAGAGCCCCGCATCGGGCTCCCTTCTCAGCAGGAAGCCTGCTTTCCCTCTCCCTCAGCCTGCCATTCCCCCTGTTTGTGCTCTCTCTCTCTCTCAAATAAATAAATAAAATGTTTTTAAAGAAAGGAAACTGGGGCGCCTGGGTGGCTCAGTCGGTTAAGCGACTGCCTTCGGCTTGGGTCATGATCCTGGAGTCCCGGGATCGAGTCCCGCATCGGGCTCCCTGCTCGGCAGGGAGTCTGCTTCTCCCTCTGACCCTCACCCCTCTCATGCTCTCTCTCTCATTCTCTCTCTCAAATAAATAAATAAAATCTTAAAAAAATAAAGAAAGGAAACTGAACTGAAAATGAACATACGGGGTTTGTTTTGTTTTCCTTTCTCAAATAGATCTAAGACCTTTGTCCTCCAGCACAACAGCCTAAATGTACTATCTGGTGTTTGAGACAACAGCCCAGTCTCTTGTTCTTTCTGTGGTGGCTTTAATATAAGTGCATCCAATAGTTTCCAAAGCTCTCACACCATAAGGCATTGTTTTGTCATCATCTTGCCAAGGATGTTTCTCTGAAGTTCACATTCTTTCCACTATAATAGAGTGCTGTCTCCTTCCTAGGGCAGAAGGATGAGAGCTCTGGGATCTATGCTATATTGTGTGGGACAAAACTTGAATTGGTTCAGGAAAAAGGGAGGAATGTGTTGCCTCACTAAATTCAAGGAAAGGTGCAACAATCTAACTGTGGAATCTAACTGTGGAAAGGTGAGGCCTCAGGAACAAATGGATCTGGGACTTGAAGGTTCCAGGTTTCCCCCTCCTGTTTCTTGTTGGTGTCCTGTCATTCTCTCTCCTTGCAGAGCAGTTTCTGGTGGATAAAGTGCTGAAAACCACCAGGTCTTAGATCTTATGGTTTGTTGCATTGAACTGTAACACCTTCTAATCTCTTGAAGTGTAAACAAACACATGAGGAAGGGCTCTGGCTGGCACTCCCTCTTTGGATCAAGTTCCAAGGAATCATGCATGATTGATGCATGAATCTTGCATGAATTTACTATGGCCTGGAGATTGATCTCAAGTAATCCACATGTCAGAATGATGGAAGGAACCATTTTTAAAAGTGGTGTTGCCACCACTACTGTATGACTCTGAGCAGGTTACTTACTTTTTCTGAGTCTCAGTTTTGGCACCTATAATATCTACCCTATAGGGTTGTTTTAAGTATTAGCAATAATATGCCTAGCATATATGGTGGGGGCAGGCTTCCGTGCTGGTAATTATTTTTCACTGTCTTGCTTAGGACCCACACTGAAGATATCTACTGTGGACCTTTCTGCAACACAAAATCTACTTGTGCATAAAGTCTCAGAAAATTAGGGTTGGAAAATATTTAGTCAGACAAAGTGCTGGTCCAGAAACTGGTACCAGATATGATAGAGTTTGCAGCACTTAATGGAAAACTCAGAAAAATAAAGGAAAATGTAGAGTTCTCCATAAAACTAAAGATATTCAATTTAAATAATTGCCTTTTATTTAAAAGTTATGTCATAAAAAATAAAAAACGAATAAAAATTAAGCCCTAATTTTTTATACTAAAGTGTTTTTTTTTAATGAAATGGTAACAGTAGGTGGAGTTCTAAAAAATGTATTTATTTGACAAAATGAAAAGTTGACAACTCCACACTTATTTCTATTTTTAATTTACTTCTTCATGAAAAATTTAAAAGCAAAAGAACAGATCTTGGTCAATTCTTCATTTTCAGATAGAACCAAAATCAAGCCCTCGAGAGGTCCCATGACTTGCTCAAAGCCCTAGAGTTAGAAAGTGGGCACTATAGGGGTGCCTGGGTGGCTCTGTCAGTTAAGCATCCAACACTTGATTTCAGCTCACGTCATGATCTCGGGGTTGTGGGATCGGGCCACCTGTCAGGCTCCAAGCTGGGTGTGGAGTCTGCTTGGGACTCTCTCCCTCTTCCTCCCACTCTGTCCCTCCCCCACTCACACTGGGTTTCTCTCTCTAAAATAAATAAATAAATCTAAAAAAAAAAGGTGTGTACTACAGGGGGCAAAAAGAGACAGAGAGGGAAACAAATCAAAAGAGACTCTTAACTATAGAGAACAAACTGTGGGTTGATGGAGGAAGGCAGGCGGGGAATGGGCTAAATGGGTGTTGGGGATTACGGAGGGCACTTGTGATGAGCACTGGGTGTTGTATGCAAGTGATGAATTACTGAATTCTACTCCTGAAACCAATATTGCACTGTACGTTAACTAACTAGAAATTAAATAAAAATTTGAAAAGAAAAAAAAGAAAGTGGGTACTACAGATATGGTCCAAGTTGGACCCTGCTGGTGTTACCTCTGCTACGAAACAGATGGTTTTTGATTTTTAAGTTCTCTCTTTTTTTAAAATAGACTTTATTCTTCAGAGCAGTTTTAGGCTCACAGCAAAATTGAGCAGAAAGTACAGAGAGTTCCCACATAACCCCTG
Source organism: Leptonychotes weddellii (assembly GCF_054177405.1). Taxonomy (NCBI): domain Eukaryota; kingdom Metazoa; phylum Chordata; class Mammalia; order Carnivora; family Phocidae; genus Leptonychotes; species Leptonychotes weddellii. The sequence goes on from NC_138379.1 coordinate 8,538,975, forward strand.
TCCCTACACGCACACAGCCTCCCCCACTATCAACATCCCTGACCAGTGGTACATTTGTTAGAACTGATTAACCTGTATTGACACATCATTGTCACCCAAAGTCCATAGGTTAGGGTTCACTCTTAGGGTTGTACATTCTATGATTTGGACAAATGTGTAATGACATGTATTTATGATCATGGTATCATATAGAATAGTTTCACTCCCTAAAAATCCTCTGTGCTCCACTTATTCATCCCTCCCTGCCTCACTAAGCCCTGGAAACCACTGATCTTTTTACTGTCTCCCTTTCCAGAATGTCATATAATTGGAATCATACACTAAGCAATGGAATGACTCTTTGTGTCTCCCGCAAAATTCATTATGTTGGACCTAATCCCCAGTGTGATGGTATTTGGAGATGAGGCCTTTGGGAGGTGACTAGGTCATAAGGGTGCAGCCTTCATACATGGGATAGACAAATGAATGGGCCCCTATAAAAGAAACACTCCACTCTACTGCCATGGAGGTGAAAGCAAGCAGGATGGCTTAGGAAGTGGACTCCCTCACTAGACACCCATTCTGTCAGCATTTTGATCTTGGACTTCCCAGCCTCCAGAACTATGAGAAATAAATTTCTGTTATTTAAAAGATACCTAGTCTCTGGGCACCTGTGGGGCTCAGTTGGTTAAGTGACTGCCTTCAGCTCAGGTCATGATCCTGGAATCCCGGGATCGAGTCCCGCATCGGGCTCCTTGCTCAGCAGGGAGTCTGCTTCTCCCTCTGACCCTCCTCCCTCTCATGCTCTCTGTCTCTCATTCTCTCTCTTGCAAATAAATAAAATCTTAAAAATAAATAAATAAATAAATAATACCTAGTCTGTGGTATTTCTATTATATTAGGCTGAAGAGACCAAGACTGGTTTCTTTCACTTAGCAATACACATTTAACTTTCCTCCATGTCTTTTTATGGCTTGATACCTCATTTATTTTTAGCACTAAAAAAAAAATAATAATAATAATCCATTGTCTGGATGAACCAAAGTTTGTTTGTCCATTCACTTACTGAAGGACATCTTGGTCACTTCCAAGTTTTGGTAATTATGGATAAAGCCAAACATTGGTTTTAGCAAACATTGGTTTAGTAAACATTGGTTGTAGATTTTTATGTGGACATAAGTTTTAAACTCAGTTGAGTAAATACCTACAAGTGCACTGTCTGGATCATGTGGTAAGACTATGCTTAGTTTTGTAAGAAATTGCCAAACTGTCTTTCAAAGTGGCTGTACCATTTTGCATTTCCACCAAGCAATGAATAAGAATTCCTGTGGCTCTACATCATTGCCAGTATTTTGGTATTATCAGTGTTTTGGATTTTTGCCATGTTAATAGGTGTGTAATGATAAGTCATTGTTTTTTTAATGTACAATTCTCTAACTACATACAATGTTGAGCATCTTTTCATATGTTAACTTGCCATCTGTATATCTTCTCTGGTGTCTGGTAAAGTCTTTGCCCATTTTTAAAAATTAACATATAATGTATTATTTGTTTCAGGGGTACAGGTCTGTGATTCATCAGTCTTACACAATTCACAGTGCTCATCATAGCACATACCCTCCCCAATGTCCATCACCCAGCTATCCCATCTCTCCTACCCCCCTCCACTCCATCAACCCTCAGTTTGTTTCCTGAGATTAAGAGTCTCTTATGGTGTGTCTCCCCCTCTGGTTTCATCATGTTTCATTTTTCCCTCTCTTCCCATATGATCCTCTGCCTTGTTTCTCAAATTCCACATATCAGTGAGATCATATGATAATTTTCTTTCTTTGATTGACTTATTTCGCTTAGCATAATACCTTCTAGTTCCATCCATGTCATTTCAAATGGCAAGATTTCATTTTTTGGTGGCTGCATAATATTCCATTGTGTATATATACACCATTTCTTCTTTATCCATTCATCTGTCGATGGACACCTCTGCTCTTTCCATAGTTTGGTTATTTTTGACATTGCTGCTATAAACATTGGGGTGCACATGCCCCTTCAGATCACTACATTTGTATCTTTGAGGTAAATATGCAGTAGTGCAATTGCTGGGTCATAGGGTAGCTCTATTTTCAACTTTTGAGGAACCTCCATACTGTTTTCCAGAGTGGCTGCACCAGCTTGCATTCCCACCAACATCCTTGCCAACATCTGTCTTTACCTGACTTGTTAATTTTAGCCATTCTGACTGGTGTGAGGTGGTATCTCATTGTGGTTTTGATTTGTATTTCCCTGATGTCTTCTGCCCATTTCTTTTTTTTTTAAATTTTTTTATTGTTATGTTAATCCCCATACATTACATCATTAGTTTTAGATGTAGTGTTCCTTGATTCATTGTTTGTGCATAACACCCAGTGCTCCATGCAGAACGTGCCCTCCTCAATACCCATCACCAGGCTAAACCATCCTCCCACCCCCCTCAGTTTGTTTTTCAGAGTCCATCATCTCTCATGGTTCGTCTCCCCCTCCGATTTCCCCACCTTCATTCTTCCCCTCCTGCTACCTTCTTCTTCTTTTTTTTTTTTCTTAACATATATTGCATTATTTGTTTCAGAGGTACA
>NC_138379.1:8542062-8595098 GCF_054177405.1 Leptonychotes weddellii
GATATGTCATTTGCAAATATCTTCTCCCATTCTGTCGGTTGTCTTTTGGTTTTGTTGACTGTTTCCTTTGCTGTGCAGAAGCTTCTTATCTTGATGAAGTCCCAATAGTTCATTTTTGCCCTTGCTTCCCTTGCCTTTGGTGATGTGTCTAGGAAGTCGCTGTGGCTGGGTTTAAGAGGTTGCTGCCTGTGTTGTCCTCCAGAATTTTGATGGATTCCTGTCTCACATTTAGGTTTTTCATCCATTTTGAGTCTATTTTTGTGTATGATGTAAGAGAATGGTCTACTTTCATTCTTCTGGAAGTGGCTGTCCAATTTTCCCAACACCATTTGTAGAAGAGACTGTCTTTTTTCCATTGGACATTCTTTCCAATTTTGTTGAAGATTAGCTGACCACAGTGTTGAGGGTCCATTTCTGGGTTCTCTATTCTGTTCCATTGATCTATGTGTCTGTTTTTGTGCCAGTACCATACCGTCTTGATGATTATAGCTTGTAATAGAGCTTAAAGTCTGGAATTGTGATACCACAAGCTTTGGCTTTCTTTTTCAAAATTCTTCTGGCTATTCAGGGTCTTCTTGGTTCCATACAAATTTTAGGGTTATTTGTTCCATTTCTTTGAAAAAAGTTGATGGTATTTTGATGGGGATTGCATTAAATGTGTAGATTGCTCTAGGTAGCATAGACATTTTCACAATATTTGTTCTTCCAATCAATGAGCATGGAACGTTTTTCCATTTTTCTGTGTCTTCCTCAATTTCTTTCATGAGTTTTCTGTAATTTTCTGAGTACAGATTCTTTGCCTCTTTGTTTAGATTTATTCCTAGGTATCTTATGGGTTTTGGTGCAATTGTAAATGGGATTCAGTCTTTAATTTCTTTTTCTTCTGTCTTGTTGTTGTTGTGTAGAAATGCAACTGATTTCTGTGCATTGATTTTATATCCAGCCACTTTACTGAATTCCTGTATGGGTTCTAGCAGTTTTGGGTGGAGTCTTTTGGATTTTCCACATAAAGTGTCATATCATCTGCAAAGAGTGAGGGTTTGACTCTTCTTTGCCGATATGGATGCCTTTTATTTTATTTTTTTGTTGTTGTTGTCTGATTGCTGAGCCTAGGACTTCTAGTACCATGTTGAATAGCAGTGGTGATAGTGGACATCCCTGCCATGTCCCTGACCTTAGGGGGAAAGCTCAGTTTTTTCCCCATTGAGAATGATATTAGCTGTGGGTTTTTCATAGATGGCTTTTATGACATTAAGGTATGTACCCTCTATCCCTACACTGTGAAGAGTTTTAATCAAGAAAGGATGCTGTACTTTGTCAAATGCTTTTTCTGCATCTATTGAGAGTACCATATGGTTCTTGTTCTTTCTTTTATTAATATAGTGTATTACACTGATTGATTTGTGGATGTTGAACTAACCTTGCAGCCCAGGAATAAATCCCTCTTGGTTGTGGTGAATAATCCTTTTAATGTACTGTTGGATCCTATTGGCTGGTATTTTGGTGAGAATTTTTACATCCATGTTCATCAGGGATATTCGTCTGTAATTCTTTTTTTTTTTTTTAAGATTTTAAAAATTTATTTATTTGACAGAGAGAGACAGGGAGAGAGGGAACACAAGCAGGGGGAGTGGGAGAGGGAGAAGCAGGCTTCCCGCCGAGCAGAGAGCCTGACGCGGGGCTCGATCCCAGGACCCTGGGTTCATGACCTGAGCCAAAGGCAAACACTTAAAGACTGAGCCACTCAGGCGCCCCTGTAATTCTCCTTTTTGATGGGGTCTTTGTCTGGTTTGGGGATCAAGGTAATCCTGGCCTCATAAAACGAGTTTGGAAGTTTTCCTTCCATTTCTATTTCTTTGAACAGTTTCAGAAGAATAGGTATTAATTATTTTTTAAATGTTTGGTAGAATTCTCCTGGGAACCCATCCGGCCCTGGACTCCTGTTTTTTGGGAGATTTTTGATTACTGATTCAATTTCTTTGCTGGTTATGGGACTGTTCAGATTTTCTATTTCTTCCTGTTTCAGTTTTGGTCATTTATATTAGTTTCTAGGAATGCATCCATTTCTTCCAGATTGCCTAATTTGTTGGCATGTAATTGTTCATAATATCCTCTTATAATTGTTTGTATTTCTGCAGTGTTGGTTTTGATCTCTCCTCTTTCATTCATGATTTTATTTGGGTCCTTTCTCTTTTCTTTTTATAAGGCTGGCGAGGCATTTATCATTTTGTTAATTCTTTCATAGAACCAGCTCCTGGTTTCATTGATCTGTACTACTGGGTTTTAAAAAAAATTTCCGTATCATCGATTTCTGCTCTAATATTCATTATTTCCCTTCTCCTGCTGGATTTAGGCTTTATTCTTTTCCCCACTCCTTTAGGTATAAGGTTAGGTTGTGTATTTAAGACTTTTCTTGTTTCTTGAGAAAGGCTTGTATTGCTATATAATTCCCTCTTAGGACAGCCTTCGCTGCATCTCAAAGGTTTTGGACAGTCACGTTTTCATTTTCATTTGCTTCCACGTATTTTTTAATTCTTCTTTAATTTCCTGGTTGACCCATTCATTCTTTACTAGGCTGTTCTTTAATCTCCATGTATTTGAGTTCTTTCCAAATTTCTTCTTGTGACTGAGTTCAAGTTTCAAAACATTGTGGTCTGAAAATATGCAAGAAATGATCCCAATCTTTTGGTACCTGTTGAGACCTGATTTGTGACCAAGGATGTGATCTATTCTGGAGAATGTTCCATTTGCACTAGAGAAGAATGTGTATTTTGTTGCTTTGGGATGGACTGTTCTGAATATATCTGTGAAGTCCATCTGGTGCAGTGTGTCATTTAAAGCCTTTATTTCCTTGTTGATCTTTTGCTTAGATGATCTGTCTATTTCAGAGAGGGGGGGTGTTAAAGTCCCCTACTATTATTGTCGATGCGTTTCTTTGTTTTTGTTATTTTTTGGCTTATATATTTGGGTGCTCCCGTGTTAGGGACATAAATATTTACAATTGTTAGATCTTCTTGTTGGATACACCCTTTAATTATGATATAGTGTCCTTCCTCATCTCTTATTATAGTCTTTGGTTTAAAATCTAATTTGTCTGATTTAAGGATTGCCACCCCAGCTTTCTTTTGATGTCCGTTAGAATGGTAAATGGTTTTCCACCCCTTCACTTTCAATCTGGGGTTGTCTTTGGGTTAAAATGAGTCTCTTGCAGACAGCATATTGATGGGTCTTGCTTTTTTTATCCAATCTGATACCCTGTGTCTTTTGATTGGGGCATTTAGCCCATTTACATTCAGAGTAACTATTGAAAGATATGAATTTAGTTCCATTGTATTGCCTGTAAGGTGATTGTTACTGTATATTTTCTCTGTTCCTTTCTGGTCTATGTTACTTTTAGGCTCTCTCTTTTCTTAGAGGACCCCCTTTCAATATTTCTTGTAGGGCTGGTTTGGTGATCACAAATTCTTTTAGTTTCTGTTTGTCCTGGAAGCTTTTTATCTCTCCTTCTATTTTCAGTGACAGCTTAGCTGGATATAGTATTCTTGGCTGCATATTTTTCTAGTTTAGTACCCTGTATATATCACACCAATCCTTTCTGTCCTGCCAGGTCTCTGTGGATAGGTCTGCTACAAATCTAATGCTTCTGTAGGTGACAGATCTCTTATCCCAAGCTGCTTTCAGGATTTTCTCTTTGTCTCTGAGGTTGGTAAGTTTTACTATTAGATGTCAGGGTGTTGACCTATTTTTACTGATTTTGAGGGGTGTTCTCTGTGCCTCCTGGATTTTGATGCCTGTTTCCTTCCCCAAATTAGGGAAGTTCTCTGCTATAATTTGCTCCAATATACCTTCTGCCCCTCTCTCTCTTTCTTCTTCTTCTGGGATCCTGATTCTAATATCGTTTCACTTCATGGTATCATTTATTTCTTGAATTCTCCCTTCATGATCCAGTAGTTGTTTATCTCTCTTTTTTTCAGCTTCTTTATTCTCCATCATTTGGTCTTCTATGTCACAAATTCTCTCTTCTGCCTCATTTATGCTAGAAGTTAGAGCCTCCATTTTTTTTTAAAGATTTTATTTATTTATTTGAGAGAGAGAGAATGAGAGAGAGCACATGAGAGGGGGGAGGGTCAGAGGGAGAAGGAGACTCCCTGCCGAGCAGGGAGCCTGATGCGGGACTCGATCCCAGGACTCCAGGATCATGACCTGAGCCGAAGGCAGTCGTTTAACCAACTGAGCCACCCAGGCGCCCCTAGAGCCTCCATTTTTTATTGCACCTCATTAATAGCCTTTTTGATTTTGACTTGATTGGATTTTATTTCCCCAGAAAGGGATTCTCTAGTATCTTCTATGCCTTTTTTTAGCCCAGCTAGTATCTTTATAATCATCATTCTGAACTCTAGTTCTGACATCTTCCTAATGTCCATGTTGATTAGGTCCCTAGCAGTCAGTACTGCCTCTTGTTCTTTTTTTTTTTTTTGAGGTGAGTTTTTCCGTTTTGTCATTTTGTCCGGAGAAGAATAGATGAACGAGAGAACAAAATACTAAAAGGGTAACAACGACCCCAGAGAAGTATACACTAAACAAATCAGAAGAGACCCAAAACCAGGGGGGAAAAAAGAATATGATTAAGCTAGTGAATAGAACAGAACCACACACTACATTCTGGGTGTATTTTGGTCTGTGAAAAGAAACTGAATCCCAAAATTTTAAAGAAAGAAAAACTTATATATGTACAAAAATAAGGGTAAATACAATGAAGGGATGGAATATGACTGTAAAAATGAAAATTAAAAAAGATTTCAGAAAAGGAATTGATAAAAAATTGGTTGAAAAAAGAAAGACGAAAATTTTAAAAATAAAGGAGAGAATGTGATCAGGTGGGTGAATAGAACAAAGCTGTACACTAGATTTAGGGTATATTTTGTTCTGTTAGAAGAAATTGCATCCCAAAATTTTAAACAAAGAAATATTTATATATATCTATACGAAAAATAAGGTTAAATACAATGAAGGGGTAGAATATGACTGTAAAAATGATAATTAAAAAAGATTTTTTAAAAGGAATTGGTAAGAAGTTGGTTGAAAAGGGAAAGAAGAAAAATTTTAAAAATAGGAAAAAAATGAATATTAAAAAAATTAACTTCAAAAGACTAAAGAATCATGGGGGAAAAAGCCATGAATTCTATGTGCATTATTTCCCTAGCACTGGAGTTTTGCAGTTCTCATTGATCAGTAAACTTGGCCTTGGCTGGATGTTCTTGCTGATCTTCTGGGAGAGGAGCCTGTTGGATTGATTCTCAAAAGTCTTTGACCCAGGCAGAACTGCTCCGCTCTTGCCAGGGGCCAGATTAAGTAATCTGCTCCAATTTGCTCTATGTGGCTTTTGTTCCCTGAAGGCTTTCCATGCAGCTTTGGAAGATGAGAATGAAAATGGTGGCCTCCCCATCTCTGGCCCCGGAGGTGAGGAGACCTGGGGCCCCACTCCTCAGTGTGCCCTCAGAGAAAAGCAGTCAATCACTCCTTTCTCCCTGGTCTCCACCCGCACTCAGTGGTCCCCCAGCTTGTGACCCAGCATTTCTATCTCAGGCACACGATCCTGTTTGGAGTCTCCAAACCCAACGGATTCCTGCAGCACACTCTCGTACTGCTCCCCCCCCGGGGGAGGAAGGGGAGTTTCCCCAGATCTTCCGCTTGTTGGGTCCCTGCTCAAAGAGTAGTGGCCCAACTGTGCCGGGGATCACAGTTTATGGCAACCCCGAGCTGAGAACCCGCTCTTCGGCTCCGTCTCTGCAGCTGGCTTCCCTGCTCCGATACCTGGGAGCTCTGCCACACTCAGGTATCCCCGGTCTTTCTGTGACCCCGAGGGTCCTGAGACTATACTGTCCCATGAGGGTTCCACCCCCCGCTTAGCCACTGGAGCGACGTCCCTCAGCGGAGCCAACTTCTAAAAGTTCTGATTTTGTGCTCCACTGCTCTATCACTTGCCAATAGCCCGCTGATAGAGGCTCCCCACCCCCCATGGTCTATCTTCCCAAATATTCCCTTGGATTCACTTCTCCGCACGCCCTACCTTCCGGAATGTGGTCACTTTTTTGTTCATAGAATTGCTGCTATTCTTTTCTTCTATCTCCTGTTGAGTTTGTAGGTGTTCAAAATGGTTTCATACCTATCTAGCTGAATTCCTGGGACCAGATGAAATTTACGTCTCCTCCTCCGCCATCTTGCTAGCCCTTCCTTCAAGTCTTTTGCCCAAGTCGTTTTCTTATTTTTTCCCAGCTTCATGGGATATGTTTGACATATGATATACAAGTTCAAGATGTACAGCATGATGATTTGATATACATATATACTGCAAAATGATTACCACAATAAGGTTGGTTAACACATCCAACACCTCACATAGTTACCTTTGTGTGTGTGTGTGTGTATGGTTGAGAACATTTAAGATCTACTTTCTCAGCAACTCTCAGGTATACAATACAGTATTGTTGACTATAGTCACTATGGTGTACATTAGATCCCCAAAACTTTTTCACTTTACAACTGGATGAATTTCCTACCCTTGACTACCATTACCCATCTTCTCCATCCTCCCACCAATCTACTTTCTGTTTCTCACATATAAGTGAGATCATACAGCATTTGTCTTTCTCTGTCTGACTTATTTCACTTAGAATAATGCCCTCAAGATCCATCCATATTGGTGCAAATGGCAGGATTTCCTTCTTTTTTGTGGCTAAATAATATTATATTATATTTTGTATACCACATTTTTTATCCTTTCATCCATCAATATACACTTAGTTTATTTCCATATCTTGGCTATTGTGAATAATTCTGCAATGAACATTGGTGTGCAGATTATCTCTTCAAGATAGTGATTTCATTTCCTCTGGACATATACCCGAAGTGGGACTGCTGGATCACATGGTAGTTTTATTTTTAATTTTTTGAGAAACCTCTATATTAGTTCCCATAGTGGCTGTACCAACTTACATTCCCACCAACATAGCACAAGGGTTCCTCTTTCCCCACATCCTCACCAATGCTGGTTATGTCTTGTCTTTTTGATAACAGACATCCCAACAAGTGAAGTAGTATCTCACTGTTGTTTTGATTTGCATTTCCCTGATGACTAGTAATGTTGAGCACCTGTTCACATACCTGTTGGCCATTTGTATATCTTCTTTGGAAAAATGTCTATTCAGGTCCTTTGCCCATTTTTAAATTGGATTATGTGTTTTTTTTGCTCTCAAGTTGTATGAGTTCCTTACATATTTTGGATAATAACCCCTTATCATATATATGGTTTACAAATATTTTCTCCCATTCTTTTTTTTTTTTTTGAGTTTTAAGAGTTCTCCGTATTTTTATTTTTTATTTTTTATTTTTTTAAAGACTGATTTTAGAGATAGCACTCACACATGTGTAATTAGGGGCAGAAACAGAGAGACAAGCAGTCCCTGCACTGTGTGGGGGGCCTGATATGGGGCTCCATCTCATGACCCTGAGATCATGACCTGAGCCAAAATCAAGAGTCAGACGCTTAACTGACTGAGCCACCCAGGGGCCCCTGTGTAGATTTTAGATAATAGTCCTCTGTCAGATGTGTCTTTTGTAAACACTTTTTCCCAGTCTGTGGCTTGTCTTCTCATTTTCTCGACAGTGTCTTCTACAGAGCATAAGTTTTTAATTTTAATAAAGTCCAGTTTATCAGTTATTTCTTTCATGGATCATGCCTTTGGTGATATAAATGCCATCACAAAACCTAAAATCATCTAGATTTTCTCCTATGTTATTTTCTAGGATTTTATAGTTTTGTGTTTCACATTTAAGTCTATAATCCATTTTAAGTTAATTTTTGTGAAGGGTCTAAGATCTGTGTCTAGATTCTTTTTTTTTTTTTTTTTTTGTATTTTGATGTCCAGTTGTACCAACACCATTGGTTGAGAACTATCTTTTCTCTGTTGTATGTCTTTGCTCCTCTGTCAAAAGCCAGTAACTATATTTGTGTGGGTCTATTTCTAGGTTCTATTGTGTTCCATTGATCTAATTTGTCTATTATTTTGCCAATACTACACTGTTAAAATTACTGTAGCTTTATAGTTAAGTCTTGAAATTGTGTTATTTATTAGTAGTATAACAAGAAATGTTCATCTTAAAAATCAGAAAATACAGATAAGCACTTTAAAACATTAAAAAAATGCTTATCCTGTCCACCTAGAAGCAACCTCCTTTACTAGCACTGTGAGCTTTCTTCAAGATTCATGCGTGTGTGTATAAACATATGTATAATTAAATGGAATAGCCCTAGTCTCATGGAGAATCACAGTATGGAGGAGACACAGCCACTACACAATAGTCACAAGATACTTAGTTAAAGCTTGAGTGTTAGGAAGAGATACAGGTTCTAGAATGACCTGAGAGCCATGAAGGTTGTGTGGAGTTAGGTGAAAAGGGACTGAGGAGTGATAGCAAAATGTTTCTGGAAGTGAGAAGAGACTGCTAAAGGCACAGAAGTGAGAGCGAACTTGGCAGTTATGAGGATCTGAAAGAAGTTCTGTAGGTCTGGAGCACAGAGACTAGTCAAAGGCTGGAGGAGTGGAAGGGAGAATTTCAGGCAAGAAGAGTGAAGGATGGGGCTGGAGGGGCAAGAAGGAATAGCTCACAAAGGACCTTGCAAGTTATATTAAGGAGTTAGGCTTTATCTGAAGGCAGTGAACAACAAGGAGGTTGACTGGCCATGGGAGAAAGGGAATTGGAGAGTGGCAAGACTGGATGTAGGAGGTAACCACTCGTTCATTCCACAAATATTTATCGAATACCTACTATATGGCAGGCAGTGTTCTACATGTCGGAAGTATAGCTGTGTACAAGAAAGAAAAAAGTGTCACTCTCGTGGTCTTTATATTTTAGTCAGGGAGACAGATAACAAACACATAACTAACTTCAGAGAGAGAAATAGGTGCTGTGAAGAAACAAAAATCAGGTAATAGAGAGCAACTGACAAAGGGTAGTAAGAGATAGGGTGCCAGAGGGAGACAGGTTATGTGCAGTGTTAGAGAGCTGGAAGCAAAGATGTGGTTCATCCCCTAGATGAGGATGCAGTCTTGCTGGTAAGGAATATGGTTAAGAACTAGCAGACCCAGTGTATGTAAAGATGCCCTTAAATGGAAGCATCTTGCTAGGAAGTCTTCTCACTTGGTGACGTAAGTCTGAGTTTTAAAAAGCAGTGATGTGGCAAGAACCTGGTTTCCTTCTCAATTCTGGCAGGACCCTTCTTGTGCAGAGGGATCAGGGGGCAAGTGAAAAGTTGAGACAGATGGGATCTCCACTCTATAGCTATATCACTTCCTACAAATCCTGTATCACAGACTAAATAAATTAGGAATTTAAAGTAGGAGTGTCCATCTCTGTGCATGTGTGTGCATGTTTGTTCTCTTCTTGCCAATCTGTTATCTAATCTGGAACATTGCAGGAAGGCAAGGAAGACCTTTTTAACATAAGCACATTTATTTAAGCTAAGAACTGAATAAGAAGGAGCCACACTTATAAAATGTTGATAGGAGAGCATTCCAAGAAGAGAGAACAAAAGGGTGGTGAATTTGGAGTGTTTGAGCTAAAGAAGAACCGGGATATATAGTGACTGGAATTCCAGCTGCAATATATAGTGACTGCATGGGAACCAGCTGTAAATGAGGTTTGAGAGGGAAGCAGTGCTCAGAACACTCAAGATCTTAAAAGTCTTGGCAAGTGTTTATATTTCAAGTACAGTGAGAAATGATTGGAGGGTTTCAAGTCGGGGAGAGGAATGATCTGAATTTTTTTTAAAAGATTACTTTGGCCTATGTGTAAAGAATGGATTGTAAAGGGGAAAGATTGGAAACATGGAGCCCAATGAGGAGACTATTGGAGAACTCCAAGGAGAAGGTAGAAGTGGCTTTAATAAGGGCAGAAGTGATGAAGATGTAGGGAAGTGAATAAATTCAAAATCTTCTGGAGGTATAATTAAGACCTATGAATGAATTGGATGTACCAGGGAAGGGGTGGTAGTGGTGGTGATGAAGGAATAAGAGAAATTGAGGAAGACTCCTGGCCTTTGGCTTGAGAACTAGGTAGATGATACCATTTACCAAGATGGGGGGAATGGAGCAGATGTAGGTTTGAAAAATCAAAAATTCCATTTCTTAAAAGATTTATTTATTTTAGGAGGGAGGGGCAGAGGAGAGGGAGAGAGAGAATCTCGAGCAGACTCCCCGCTGAGTGCAGAGCCCAAAGCGGCGCTTGACCTGGGGCTCGAAATCATGACCTTGAGATCATGACCTGAGCTGAAATCAAGAGTTGGATGCTCAACAGACTGAGCTACCCAGTGCCCCCAAAATTCCATTTCTAACATTCGGTTTGAAATACCTATTAGACATTCACATGGAGCTGTCAAATAGCTTTCATTATAAAGACTTTGTCTATCTCTTGTTAAAATATATCCCTAAATATTTCACATATTTGCTGTTACTGTAAATAGTAGTTTTAAATTTCATTTTCCATTTTTCCATTGCTAGTATATAGAAATACAATTGATTTTTTTTTTAAAGATTTTATTTATTCATTTGAGAGAGAGAATGAGAGAGAGAGAGAGAGACAGCATGAGAGGGGGGAGGGTCAGAGGGAGAAGCAGACTCCCTGCCGAGCAGGGAGCCCGATGCGGGACTCGATCCCGGGACTCCAGGATCATGACCTGAGCCGAAGGCAGTCGCTTAACCAACTGAGCCACCCAGGCGCCCCACAATTGATTTTTTTAAAAAGATTTATTTATTTATTTATTTGAGAGAGAGAGAACGAGCAGGGGGAGGGGCAGAGGGACAAGTGGACTCCCTGCTTAGCAGGAGCTCGACATGGGGCTAAATCTCAGGACCCTGAGATCATGACCTGAGCCGAAGTCAGATGCTTAACTGACAGCCACCCAGGTGCCCCAAAATACAATTGATTTTTATATATTGACCATGTATCCTGTGATCTTATTGAATTACTAGTTCTAGTGGCAGGTGTTTTTTTTTTTTGTTTGTTTGTTTGTTTTGGCTTTGCTTCTGCAGATTCCATAGAGTTTCCTACATACATATCACCTTGTCTGTGAATAATAACTTTCACTTTTTCCTTTTCAATCTGTGTATCTTTCATTTCTTTTTCTTGCCTATGCAACTGGCTTAGCTGTCCAGTACAATGATGAACAGAAGTAGTGAAAACAGACATTCTTGCTTTCTTTTCTATCTTAGAGAGAGAGCATTTAGTCTTTCACCTTTAAGTATGATGTTAGCTTTAGGTTTTTTTTATAGACGTCCTTTATCAGATTGAGGGAGTTCCCTTCTACTCCTAGGTTTTTGGGTGCTTCTATGATGGAGGGTGCTGAATTTTGTCAAATGCTTTTACTAGTATCTATTGTATAATTATCATTTGTTTTTTCTCCTTTATTCTGATAATGTGTTGCATTGCATTGATTTTTAAATTTTAAGCCAGCTTTTCATTCTTGAGATAAACTCCACTTCTTTATATTCTTTTTAATATATTACTGATTTGATTTCCTAATATTTTAATAGAAAATTTTATGCCTATGTTTGTAAGAGATATTGGTCTGAAATTTCACCTTCTTGTAATGTCTTTGTCAGATCTTGGTCAGGATTACACTGGCTTCATAAAATGAGATTCCCTTCTGTATTATTTGAGAACATTCATGTAATATTGTTATTACTTTTTCCTTAAACATTTGATAAAATTAACCAATGAAGAATCTGGGCTTAGAGTTTTATGAGAGGATTACAAATTTGATTTCTTTGATATGGGGATATTTAGATTTTAAAATCTATGATGTCAATCTTATTAAGTTGTGTATTTGATGGAATTTGTCCGTTTTATTTAAGTTGTTCATTTATTAACAAAGTTATTCATAGTATTCATTTTTTTAAGTATGTAAATCTGTAGTAATGTCTCTTTTTTCATTTTAATTTTGGTAATTTGTGTTTTCTTTTTTCCTTCATCATTCTTGGTAAAGATTTATCAATTTTGCTTTTTTTTTCAAATAAACAATTTTTGCATTGGCTTTCTCTACTTGTATTTTATATTTCATTGCTTTTATACATTCTTTTTCAAAATAAGCATTTAAAGCTATTAATTTTCCTCTAAGAACTGCCTTAGATGTATCCCACAAATTTTGATATGTTGTGCTTTCACTATCATTCAGATCAAAATATTTTCTAATTCCTTGTGATCTCTTTGACTTTTGGGTTATCTGGTAATATGTTAGTTCCACATATTTGGGGATTTTCTGGACATTTGATTGTAATCAACTCCTAATTTAACACTGTTGTGGTCAAAAAATATACTCTGTAAGATTTCAGTCTTTTGACAATTAGTGATATATTTATTTTGTGGCACAGCATATAGTCTATCTTGAAGAATGTTCAATGTGCTCTTGAAAAGAATGTGTATGTAGTAGTTTCATGCAGTGTTTGATAAATGTCAATAGGTCAAGGTGGTTGATGGTATTGGTCAAATATTCTATGTCTTTACTAATTTTTTTGTGTTCTATAAATTACTAGGGAAGTATTAAAACCTCCATCTACTATTATGGGTTTGTGTACTCCCTTGAGATCTGTCAATTTTTG
This sequence comes from Leptonychotes weddellii, assembly GCF_054177405.1. NCBI lineage: Eukaryota > Metazoa > Chordata > Mammalia > Carnivora > Phocidae > Leptonychotes > Leptonychotes weddellii. The sequence continues at coordinate 8,554,719 of NC_138379.1, forward strand.
CTTCATGTCTTTTAAAGCTCTGTTATTAAGTGCATATAAATTTTGGATTTTTATTTCTTCTTTATGAATTGTTTATTAAGAAAATTCCTCTAGCAATACTCTTAATTTCACAGTCTATTTTATCTGATATCAATTAATATAGCCACTCCAGCTTTCTTATGATTAGAATTTGCATGGTATATCTTTTTCCACTCTTTTACTTATCTGTGCCAGTATATTCAAAATGCAACTCTTGTACATAACTGAGTGTTGCTCTTTTATTCAGTTTGATGATCTGGAATATATGGTCCATTTACATGTAGTGTAATTATTGATATGATTGATTTTTTTTTTAAGATTTTTAAAATTTTTTATTTATTTGAGAGAGAGAGTGAGAGAGAGAGCACAAGAGGGGGTAGGGTCAGAGGGAGCAGCAGACTCCCCGCTGAGCAGGGAGCCTGATGCGGGACTTGATCCCAGGACTCCGGGATCATGAAGTAAGTCGAAGGCAGTCACCCAACTGACTGAGCCACCCGGGAGACCCTGATATGACTGATTTAAGTCTATCATTTTGCTATTTGTTTTCTCTTTGTCTCTTCTATATTTTGTTCCTTTACCTCTTTTTTCTTGCCTTTTTTTTTCTTTTGTATTTCATTTTATCTCCTCCACTAGCTTTTTAGATATACTTTTTTCTTTTAAAGGTTGCTTCAAGAAACACAATATACATCCATAACTTAGCAGTCTATCATGAATTAATATTCTATCACTTCACATGTAATGCAAGAATCTTACATTATGTTTTAAACCTCACAATATAGTATTATATATATTTTTTCTTTAAACAGTTATCTTTTGAAAGAAACTTAATAAATGAGAAAAAAATTTTTTTTACCCACACATGCACCATTTCTGGTGCTTTACATTTCCTGGAATAAATCCCAATTTCCATCTTGCATCCTTTTCTTTCAACTTGAAGAACCTGCTTTACCATTTCATTTCTTGTAATGCAGTCCTACTGGTGAATTCTCTCAGCCTTTTTGTCTGCAAATATTTTTATTTTGCTTCATTTTTTAAAAAGATTTTATTTATTTATTTGACAGAGAGAGTGAGAGCAAGAGAGGGAACACAAGCAGGGGGAGTAGGAGAGGGAGAAGCAGGCTACCCGCTGAGCAGGGAGCCCAATGAGGGGCTTGATCCCAGGACCCTGGGATCATGACCTGAGCCGAAAGCAGACGCTTAATGACTGAGCTACCCAGGTGCCCCTACTTTCAGTTTTTAATAGACTATTTGTAGAGTAGTTTTAGATTCACAGCAAAATTGAGGGAAAAGTAGAGAGTTCCCTTATATCCTTTAAACAACCCCTCAACCACCACCACTATTGGTCTTCATTTTTCAAAAATATTTTCACTGGGTATAGATTCCTAGATTAACAGTATTTTTGCCAATGTCCTCTGGGTAGCATTATTTCTGGTGAAAAATCACTGATAATTCTTATTGTTGTTCTCCTATCTGTAATGTATATTTTCTCCTCTAGGTACCTTCAGAATTTTATTTTTTACTTTTAGAAATTTGACTATGTTGTTGCCTGGGCATGGTTTCCTTTGTACTTTTTCCTGCTTGGTGTTCATTGAGCTTGTAGGACCTGTGAATTGTTATTTTTCTTCAAATTTGGGAACATTTTAGCCATTATTTCTTTAACTATTTTCTTCTACCCTAATCTTTTTCTCCTCTTATTCTAGGACTGCAATTATATATGTTAGACCATTGATACTGTCTAATGGTTATTTTCCTTTTTTCTTTTTCCTGTCTATTTTTCCCCTCTGTGAGCATCACTCTGGATAATTCCTATGTTCCTATCTTCAATTTCACTGATCTTTCCTTCTGTAGTTTCTATCTGCTATTAATTCTACCCATTGAATTTATATTTCAGATGCTATATTTTTCAGTTCCCAAATTTCTATTTCTTTTTTTTTTTTTATTGTTTCTATTTCTTTAGTAAGAGTTTCCATCTGCTTACCCAGTATGAAAATCTTTTCCTTTAAGTCCTTAAGTATATTTATAGTAGCAGTTTAAAAGTTCTTGTCTTCTGTTTACAACATTTGTCATCTATGGGTCAATTTCTACTGTCCTTTTTTTTTTTTTCTGATTTTTTTCATGTCCAGAAATTTTCCATTTTATGCTGGACATGGTTAATGCTAATTTTTTTTAGTGTCAGGATTTAGTTGCCTTCCTTTAAAAGATGTTGTGTCTTGCTCTTTTTTTCCTTAATTTTTTTAAAGTAGGATCCATGCCCAACGTGGGGCTTGAACTCACAAAGAGTCACATGTTCTACTGACAGAGCCAGTCAGGCACCCCTGTTGTGTCTTCTCTTAATCAACAGTTAATTTACTTGTGGGTAAGCCTGATTCTTTTGAGGCTTATTTTTAAACTTTACTGGAGGGGCACCTAGGTGGCTCAGTCCGGTAAGCATCTGCCTTTAGCTCTGGTCATGGCCTTGTGGTCCTGGGATCGAGCCCCGCATCAGGCTCTCTGCTCAGCAGCAAGGCTGCTTCTCCCTCTGTCTCTCCTTCTGTGATCTCTCTCACTCTCACTCTCTCTCAAATAAGTAAATAAAATCCTTTTTTTTAAGATTATTTATTTATTTGACAGAGAGAGACACAGTGAGAGAGGGAATACAAGCCGGGGAGTGGGAGAGGGAGAAGCAGGCCTCCTGCGGAGCAGGGAGCCTGATGTGGGGCTCGATCCCAGGACCCTGAGATCATGACCTGAGCCAAAGGCAGAAGCTTAACGACTGAGCCACCCAGGCACCCCAGTAAATAAAATCTTAAAAAAAAAACTTTACTAGGGTGCCTGGGTGGCTCAGTTGTTGGGTGTCTGCCTTCGGCTCAGGTCATGATCCCAGTGTCCTGGGATGGAGCTCCAAATTGGGCTCCCTGCTCTGCGGGAAGCCTGCTTCTCCCTCTCCCTCTGCCTATTGCTCCCCCTGCTTGTGCTCTCTCTCTCTCTATCAAATAAATAAATAAAAATCTTTTTTAAAAAGTAAAACTTTACTGGAAAGGTCTAGAATGACACATAGTCTAGGGCTAAAGTGGTGCTACTCCTGATGCATGGCCTTTCTGGGTCCTCAGCACGGAATATTTAGGGAGGTCTCCTGATTCTGGCTAGTGGGAACTCCTATGTCTCCCAGTACTGTGAGACCAAGTAGCTGTCTCTGCCAGACTTGTTAAGTCTCACCCTGTACACTGTCTTTAGTATTTGCCTAAAAACTTAAGAAGACCCATATGCAGATTTCTGAATTTTCGCTAATAGCATGACCCACAAATCCCAGCTGTCTCAAGTTTCAAATGTTAAAAAAAATCTCTGCTCTGTTCTGCTTGGATTCCACCTCAATACAGCATCAGAGGGGCGCCTGGGTGGCTCAGTTGGTTAAGTGGCTGCCTTCAGCTCGGGTCATGATCCCAAGGTCCTGGGATCGAGCCCCGCATCAGGCTCTCCGCTCAGCGGGAAGCCTGCTTCTCCCTCTCCCACTCCCCCTACTTGTGTTCCCTCTCTCCTGTCTCTCTCTCTGTCAGATAAATAAATAAAATCTTAAAAAAAAAAAATACAGCATCAGAAAGTATCAGGCAGAAAGCCAGAGAGACAGTGGGGTCCATTTTGTATACCTCCTTTCACTTGGGGATCACAATCTTGCACTGCTTATTGTATAATGTCCAAAAACAATCACTTCATGTATTTTGTCCAGCTTTATGGTTGTTATGGTGTTTATGGTGGGAGGGCCATACAGTGTAGGTTTTCAAATACCATATTTAGGTAACTAGTTCCCTACTATGATAGACATTTAGGTTGTTTGAAATGATAGTGTAGCATAATGATTAAATGTGCAGCTCTAGGTTAAATTCCTAGTTGTACCACTACTGGCTGTGGGTCCTTGGGGGAATTTACCAGCTAATTTCCCCACTTAAAAAAAATGGGATATAATGATAACAACTGCTTCATAGAGTTATATGAGATACTATATATGAGATACTTAGAACAGGTCCTGGAACATGGCAAGTACTCAAAAATGTCAGTTATAATTATTCCATATTCTTACTATTAAAAAAAAAAGTGACAATGAACACTCTGTAAAATTTTATTTGCACTCTGTGAAAGTCTATCTTTATTATTCCTGGGTCAATGGATATATGCCTTTATGTTTTCATAGATATTGCCAAATGCTTTCTAAAAACACTGCACTAATTTACCATCTCATAATATTTTTCCAAACTCTTGCCAAGTCTAAGAGATGCCAAACCTCTAAATTTTGCCAAACTGATACATGAAAAACACCCCCTTTTAATTATGGGACAGAGTTTGAGCATCCTTTCATGTTTATTGGCTCGCTATACATTTTTTCGTATGACCTCCTGTTGGTGTCACTCATTTTGGTTTATTTTTTTCTTATTGATTTTATTCATTCATCCAACTAATTGTACTGAGTAACATATTAGGGATACCACAGTGAACAAGACAAAGCCTCTCCCTCATGAAGTTTATAATCCAGTCAGGGAGACAGAAAATTGGCAAAGAAAGAATTAAATGATTGCAAATCCAGGAGCACCTGGGTGATTCAGTTGGTTGAGCATCCAACTCTTGATCTCAGCTCAGGTCTTGGTCTCAGGTCATGAGTTCAAGCCCCACATTGGGCTCTGCACGGGGAATGGAACCTACTTAAAAATTCAATAAATAGGGGCACCTGGATGGCTCAGGCAGTTCAGTGTCTGACTCTTGTTTCACCTTGGGTCCTGATCTCAGTCATGGGATCTAGCCCCAAGTTGGGCTACAAGCTCGGCATGGAATCTGCTTAAAGATTCTCTCCCTCTGCCCTCCCTGCCTCACCTCCCCAGTTCTCTCTCTCTCTCTCAAATAGATAAATAAATCTTTTTTAAAAAATTAAATAAATTAGGGGCACCTGTGTGGCTAGTCAGTTAAGCAAGCATCTGCCTTTGGCTCGTGTAGTGATCCTGGGGTCCTGGGATCGAGCCCTGGGTAGGGCTTCCTGCTCAGTGTGGAGTCTGCTTGAGATTCTCTCTCCCTCTTCCTCTGCCCCTCCCCCTGCTCTCTCACTCTCCCTCCCCCAGATAAATAAATAAAATTTTAAATAAGTTAATTAAAATTTTTTTAATAAAAAAATTACAAGTCTTATGAGAAAAAAACAGATGACATTAAAATCATGAGAAAGCAACAATAGGCAGAATGGGGAGCACCACCCTTAGAAAGAGTGGTAGTCATGGAAGGAGCATTTGGAGGAATGAAATTTATGTTGGGAACAGATGGTTGAGGAGACAATCATGTGAGGAACAGGGGGTCACATTTCAGGCAGAAGGAATAGCCATATGCAAAAGCTCTAAAACAGGAATGAGCTTAGCATGTTTCAGAAAGAGAAAGGCCACTGTGGCTGTAGAGTACTTGGTGAAGGAAGAAAGACATCGGATGAAACTGGAGAGGTAAGCAGGGGGCCACAGGAATAGGAATTTTATTTCAAGTGCTATGGGAAACCAATGGCAGGTTTTAAGCAGGAAACTGACATGATCTTAAATTCTTAAAGATCACTCAAGCTCTTCTGTGAATGGACATGAGGGAGTCAAATGTGGATAAAACAGGAAGGCTAGATAGGAAACTATTGTAGGAATCCAAGCAAGTGACGATAGCTTGGATAAAGTGGAGACCCTGGAGACTGAGGAAAGGGAGGAGATTTATGATATTTCTGGAGGTATGGCTGGCAGGACTTGGGATGGACCAACCATGGGGGGCTCACTGGGAATGAAGTTTCAAAAGTGAGTCCCAGGTCTTTAGCTTGTTCACTGAGTGAACAGAGCATTTACAGTGATTGGGAAGACAGGTTTGGGAGGTGAAGTGGGACATGGAAAGTTTGGGCTTAGATATCTTAATTTGGATATGATGGTATGACACCCCAGCGGAAGTGGAAAGAAGGCATTGGATATGTGAGTTAGAAGCTTCAAAGAATAGTCTGGACTACACATATAAATTTATTTTATTTTTTTAAGATTTTATTTATTTGCCAGAGAGAGAGAGGGAGATAGGTAGAGGGAGAAGCAGCCTCCCCACTAAGCAAGGAGCCCGATGTGGGATTTGATCCCAGGACCTGAGAGCATGACCTGAGCCAAAGGCAGACTCTTAACTGACAGAGCCACCCAGGGCCCAACACATATAAATTTAATGAGAAATGCTCTTTGTGGGGTGCTTGGGTGGCTCCGTTGATTGAGCGTCTGCCTTTGGCTCAGGTCATGATCCCAGGGTCCTGGGATCAAGCCCTGCATCGGGCCCCCCATTCAGCAGGGAGCCTGCTTCTCCGGCTCCCTTTGCTGTTCCCCCTGCTTGTGCTTTCTGGCTCTTTATTTCTCTCTCTGTCAAATAAATAAATAAAATCTTAAGAAGAAAGAAAGAAAGAGAGAGAGAGAAAGAGAAAGAAAGAAAGAAAAAAAGAAAAAAAGAAAGAAATGCTCTTTTTGTGTTTTCAGCATAAAGCCTGAAAGTAATTACATCTAATAACATGAACATTTAGAGTTTTGCAATCTTTTTTTTTTTAAGATTGTATTTATTTATTTGACAAAGAGAGAGCACAAGCAGGAGGAGCGGCAGGCAGAGGGAGAGGGAGAAGCAGGCTCCCTGCGGGGGCTGGATTCCAGAACCTGGGATCATGAGCCCAGGGGAAAGCAGATGCTTAACCGACTGAGCCACCCAAGTGCCCCTAGAGTTTTCAACCTAAAATGATATAGCTGTTAACTAGACTTACTGTGGTCATTTTGCAATACATACAACTGTCAAATCATTATACTGTATATCTGTCACTAATAATAATGTTATATGTCAATTATACCTCAATAAAAAGAAGAGCAATGGGTTAGAAATTTTTACAAAATCATTTAGCAATGGGAAGATCTTGCACTTACATGGGAACTTTCCCTCAAAAAATGCAATGCAAGTTGAATCAGAATGGCTGATAAGAATGAGGAAGCCTGAGGCACCTGGGCGGCTCAGTCCTTAAGCTTCTGCCTTCAGCTCAGGTCCTGATCCCAGAGTCCTGGGATGGAGCTCCTAGGATCAATCCCCGCATCAGGCTCCCTGCTCCGTGGGAAGCCTGCTTCTCCCTCTCCCGCCCCCCTTGCTTGTGTTCCCTCTCTCGCTGTCTCTCTCTCTGTCAAATAAATATATAAATAAAATCTTAAAAAAAAAAAAAGAATGAGAAAGCCTTACACCTGGGAGGAAGCAGGGGAAAGACTGGCCCCACTCCTACAGAAGGGCCTGGAGCCCTCCCCCACAGTGAGGTATCCAATTCTGCCAGGGCTGAATCGCTCGGCCACATTTTTATAAAAACTCTAACTCAGTTCTTTAAAAACAAAAAAAAGAGTTTAGATTCCATTGTACTTGGTAAAGGGGTCTCTCTTCTGGGTTCCCATATTTAGCCTTTCTGGATGAAAATTTTTGTTTTGGTTCAGTAAGTAAAATGAAGTGTTGAGCACATTGTAAGTGTTAACTCAATGACTCGCTGCTATTATTAACATTAGAAAAAAAGGACCCTGGCCTGAGAGCCAGAGGTTTGGGGTTCATTTCTTTATTTCCTTATACTAGTATATAAGGAAAAAAAGAAATGCATTGGCTCACCTAGCCTGGAAGACTAGCCAGATAGGTTACAGAACTAAACAGCTCTGGAAACCACGGCCTCTGGAAGCAGCAATTTGACACTTTCTAACGTCCCTGCTTTTCTTTCCCTGTTGGCCGGATTCTCACTTACTGCAGAAAGATCTTCTGCATGTGACAGACAACTTGGCTATGCCTGCCGAGCAACCCTAGCAGAAAGAATGCTCCCCCACCCCCTGCTTCCATGAATTAATCCCAGGGAGTGACTCTCATGGGCTGGAGGTCACATGTCCAACCCTCGGGTCAATTACTGCTGTCAGAGAAATGAGTCGGTTGGCCAGGCCCAGGTCACAAATCCAGCTGTGGATCCGGGCTGCGGGGAACAGGGTCTGTTCCTTCTTGTGGGAGGTCACAAATCAAAAGCGATCATAGCACCTTAGTATTGCTATTCTGTCACTTCACTGCAGGCTGCTGGGTCTCATGGCCATTCTGACCCATGGTTTCCTCATGTGATAAAATGGAAATTTCTGACTGATCTGCCTCATTTTCTTTCTTTCTTTTTTTTTTTAAATAATGAGGGTCAGGGCAACCCTCTCAGGTCCCCTCCCTCCTCGGGAGCTTTGTACTATCACTTTGCTATCACTCAATAAACCTTGCTTTGCTGCCCACCAAAAATACATACATACATACATACATACATACATAAAAAATGAGGGTCAGGCGCCTGGGTGGCTCAGTTGTTTAAGCGACTGCCTTCGGCTCAGATCATGATCCTGGAGTCCCGGGATCGAGTCCCGCATCGGGCTCCCTGCTCAGCGGGGAGTCTGCTTCTCCCTCTGACCCTCCTCCCTCTCATGCTCTCTGTCTCTCATTCTCTCTGTCTCAAATAAATTAAAAAAAAAAAAAATGAGGGTCAGAGGACACATGGCATGTAGAAATGCCATACACCTATTATCTTAGTAAACAATATCAGTCAGGCCAAACTACTTTAACCAAGCTCACTGGATAACAATTTGTTAACTTGTGGTGAAAGCCGTAACTGTTTTTTAAAACATTCAATACTTTCGACAACAAAAACTGGTAGAATGATAAGGCTACCCAATTTAGTTGCCTTACAGGACCGGCTGGGGACTCCATCTAAGAAACTGAGTTTTTATCAAAGGCATTGTCTTTATTTATTTTTTGAAGATTTTATTTATTTATTTGACAGAGAGAGACACAGCGAGAGAGGGAACACAAGCAGGGGGAGTGGGAGAGGGAGAAGCAGGCCTCCCGTGGAGCAGGGAGCCCGATGCGGGGCTCGATCCCAGGATCTGGGATCGTGACCTGAGCCGAAGGCAGATGCTTAACAACTGAGCCACCCAGGTGCCCCCTTTTTTTTTTTTTTTTAAGATTTTATTTATTTGAGAGAGTACAAACAGGGAGGGGCAGAAGGACAAGCAAACTCCGCGCTGAGCTCGGAGCCGGACTTGGGGCTTGATCCCAGGACCTGGGATCATGACCTGAGCTGAAGGCAGACGCTTAATGACTGAGCCACCCAGGCGCCCCAAAGGCATTGTCTTTAGGTGAATACCAGAGATATGGTGTCTTGAGTAAAACTTTCATCAAAAAAGCATAGACTTCTAGAGCCGGAAGGCATGTGGCTTCTTCACTTTAGACGAGGAATCTTGAGGCCAGAGAGGTTGACATGACGTCCAAATTACACAGCAGTAGGTGGAGTGGAGGACGGGGTCCGAGGTCTTTCAAACACCAATCTTTATCTTTTCTGTTCTACCATTGCCTCCCTTCCTGGCTACCTCCTACTGGAACTTGATGGATTCTTGTCTAACTCAGAAATGCATTTAGAATAGAATTTGATTGCAGTGTGATATTACAATTATTCAGATAGATGGTGAGGGGATTGGGAAACTCCCGGGAGAGACGGGGCTGGTCCTGCTTCATTCCTGTACATCTGGGGCTCACAGGATTGGTGGGGAGGCAGCTGGTCAGAGAGCAGTTCCTTTCTTGTTCTGCAGACAACAGCTGCAGCGAAACTAAAGAACACACAGTAAGTTCTCGATAAATAGACTTTGCTGACAAACCCACCTGACAATAAGAAGAGCCTTAAAATGTTCTTTATCATTTTGATCTCCTAATTGCACATCTAGAACTTATCCTAATGCTCATGATATACGAATATCTTAGGTTTTTAAACAAAAGTTCATCACTGGAATATTTATACAAGCCACAGCTTCTACACTAATGTCCAATGATAGGGAAAAGACTAAATATATTAGGGTGTATGTATATGATGGCTTGCTACAGTGACATGGACGATCTTGTCATCATTATAATGAACCTAAGCTTAGCCTTTCTCTTTAATTTTTCCTTAAAGATCTTATTTATTTGACAGAGAGAGAGCACGCACAAGCAGGGGGAGCGGCAGGCAGAGGGAGAGGGAGAAGCAGGCTCCCAGGGAGCTGGATGACAATGGGGGCTGGATCCCAGGACCCTGGGATCATGACCTGAGCTGAAGGCAGATGCCCACCCGACTGAGCCACCCTGGTGTCCCTCCCTTTTATTTTATTTTATTTTATTTATTTATTTTTTAAGATTTTATTTATTTATTTGAGAGAGAGAGAATGAGAGACAGAGAGCATGAGAGGGAAGAGGGCAGAGGGAGAAGCAGACCCCCTGCCGAGCAGGGAGCCCGATGCGGGACTCGATCCCGGGACTCCAGGATCATGACCTGAGCCGAAGGCAGTCGCTTAACCAACTGAGCCACCCAGGCGCCCCTCCCTTTTATTTTAAAAAGAGATCCTTTGTACTGTAAAGTGTGGCATTAAAAGACTAGCAGAAAGCTGACCTGGGTGCCTCAGGGGCAGTGTAGACCAATTCCCTGGGGGATATCTGCAGCTCTGGGGCTTGTGGGTTTAGACCTGCCTTCTCCCATTTCACAAAGGCAAGCCTGAGGGTCTGTGGGGAAGAAGGCACCCCAGACAAGTAAGGACAACCACACTGACTCTGCTACGTCTTCTCTGAACCAGGGTGGCCTTATATCAAACACATTCATTGAACCTACTGTTTAGGAACTATAGTTATCATTAGGTCTGGGGGTAAATTCCAGCTCCAGGTCTCCTATTTTTTTTATATGTGGCTGCAGCGCCTTGGACCTCAGTCACCTTACCTATAAAAGAGTGGGTTTAACATACCTGTCTGTAAGGTGCTTATACTCTAGACAGTCATGAGATCCCACTAAGAAAATTCCACGAGTTCATCCTCCATGGGCCCCTTGCCCCGCCTCCTCCCATGTTCTAGAATGTGGTAAACTGAAGGAATACTCTTTCTAGTCATCCCTGTGCCTCTAATAAAAGTGTGATCTCGAGACTCTTTCTCTTTAAGCACTAGACATCATGATTTTCTTTCATCTTAACTTACAGAGCTATTACAAATGATTTTTCGTAATGTAAGGACTGATTCAGTTCACTTTATTAGAACGTACTGTAAGGTACTGTGTTCGCTGTGTCCCCACAAATTAGCTAATTTCATAGCAACTCAGCCACCAAAAGATGGCTTTGATCTTTAATGGTCTGAGGCGTTGTCAACTGACAAAACGCTGCAACAGGAGCCAAGCACAGCCAACACTCTTCCTCCTCTACTTGTTGACTTTGTGAAGGACTCAGTCCTTGTCTATGACGTCTGTGATTCTTGACAAGACACATCAAAATCTGAACTCACATCTCAGGTTGTTCCAATGGCCTTTTGTAGTCATGTTACTGAAACATGGTCTGATGAGAATTGGCAGGAGGGCCTTCAGCTGATTTCTCCATTCCCTTAGTAATTCCCTTAGCCTGAATAGCTGGAGGAGTATTCACAAGTCCCAATCTGGAAATACGCATATGATTCATTTCCTGGATAAGGCAAGTTAATGGGATCAGCAGAGCCCACGAGGCAAAGGATTTGTCCAGTTGGCCCCTGGGTCAGGCCTGGGAATAGATTTTTTACAATCTCCATGATCATGTATGTAGGAGCACAGGGAAACGAGAAGACATTAGGGTATCTGTCTGGTGGCCTATAGTCCTGCTAACCTGTATTTTTTTCAGGCTGAAACGATCAGTTATTTCAACAAATTTATTGATTCCACGTAGAACCCCAAACTAGGGTACTTTGAATATACCAGGTAGAAAGAAACAGAATTTAGAGTCCCTGCCCCGGAGCCAAAATACAGGACACTGTGTCCCCACAAATTAGCTAATTTCATAGCAACAAATTTATTGATTCCACTTCTGAAATAAGAGCACTTGCAAAGGAAAGAAACATGAAGGCAACTCCATGTCACACACACTTCTTAAATGTTGAGAATTAGAAAAAGGAGTAATTGGCATCTATCCTCTTGACCTCTAATCACTAATTTGTCTTTCTTTTCCAGTGGTCTTAAGCTAGGCATGATCCATATGATATTGGACTTTGTATTCCCAGCGCCTATTAAAATAACTGACAAAGAGCAGACACTCCACAAATGTTAATGAAACACTTGGTGAATGGTTTTAGGAAGGTGGGGTTAATCAAAGAATCATCCTACAAGTGGCATTTTAAAACAATAAACGTTTTTTTCTGAAGGTAAAAGTAATATATGCTCATAATAAAAAATTCAGAAAGTATTAAAGAAAATATAAATGGGGGCTCCTGGGTGGCTCAGTTGGTTAAGCGACTGCCTTCGGCTGGGGTCATGATCCTGGAGTCCTGGGATCGAGTCCCGCATCAGGCTCCCTGCTCAGCGGGGAGTCTGCTTCTCCCTCTGACCCTCCCCCTTCTCATGTTCTCTCTCTCTCATTCTCTCTCTCTCTCAAATAAATAAAATAAAATCTTTAAAAAAAGAAAATATAAATGACCTTGTTCCACTCATCCAGAAATAGTTAACTATTATCATTTCCTTTTAGAGTGACGATTAACTCCTCAGCCAGTAAAATTTCATCATCATATTTTTTTTTTTAAGATTTTATTTATTTATTTGACAGAGAGAGAATGAGAGAGCACATGAGAGGGGGGAGGGTCAGAGGGAGAAGCAGACTCCCTGCCGAGCAGGGAGCCCGATGCAGGACTCGATCCAGGGACTCCAGGATCATGACCTGAGCCGAAGGCAGTCGCTTAACCAACTGAGCCACCCAGGCACCCCTCATCACATTATTTTTAATGTCTGCTTAATATTCCACTGATAGGCATCTAGGTGGCTGCCATTTTTTGCTGTCATAAATATTTCTTCAATGACTATTTTTTTGGTTATAAACATTTTTCCCCAAAAGATTTCCTTAAAGCAGAGCCAGACCTATAAATACAGAGAACAAACTGGTGTTGCCAGAGGGGAGGAGGTTGGGGGGGGCGGGGAGTAAAATGGGTGAGGGCAAGTGGGGAGATAGGCTTCTAGTTGAATTAAGTCATGGGAATAAAAAATACAGCATAAGGGGGAAAAAATTTCCTTGGGCTATATCCTGAAACATGAAATTATTGGAAACATTTTTAAGGTTCTAAATAAAGTTACCAAACTAGTTTTCCAGAAAGTTTCATCAATTTACATTCCCACTAAAAGAATACGCTACAGGAATAATGGTTGTAGCAAGGTCTTTCTTTCTTCTTCTTCAGTGAGATTAAGCAACTTTACAGAAAAATAAAGAATGTCAAACTATGAAATGTTTTCACCATGGCAGAGTCTCTCTGTTATTTAATACCCATGATTTTTTTACAAAACTTTAATCAGTGAGTACTATGGGTTCTGCTCTTTTCACCACAAAGTACTTTCTACTTATAAATATAGTTCACATCGTGGTCATTTTTAATCACTCTGTAATTCCTCATTGTGCTAATATATCCCAGTGAGCCTGAAGGTTTTCTTATTGTCAGGATTTGTAGCTATTTCCAGTCTTTACTATTAAATTAGCAATAAACACCTTTGTAGTTTCCCACTCCTCGCTTTTCCAAGAGTGAAATTACTTGACTGAAGAGTACAAACCATTTTATAGCTCTGGTTACAAACCGCCAAGTTGCTGGGCAACGTTTTTTTATTTTTTATTTTTATTTATTATTTTTTTTAAAGATTTTATTTATTTGAAAGAGAGAGACACAGCGAAAGAGGGAACACAAGCAGGGGGAGTGGGAGAGGGAGAAGCAGGCTTCCCGCGGAGCAGGGAGCCCGATGCAGGGCTCGATCCCAGGACCCTGGGACCATGACCTGAGCTGAAGCCAGACGCTTAATCGACTGAGCACCCAGGCTCCCCGCAACGTTTTTTTAAAAAGGGAAATTGGCATACGGGGCAGGGGGTGGGGGGGTTGTCTCTCATTCTGGAACAAGGTCCAGGGCCCCGGAATCTTAACCAGAAGCCAGGACACCTGAGCTTCCTCACAGGCACTTGGGAAGTCCCTTTCCCCATTCTGAAACTCAATTCTCTTATTTATAAAATGAGGTATTTGGATCGAAGGGATTAAGGTCCTTTTCCACCAGAAATCCAGCCACACTCTTCCCAGTCTGCTCTGCATGCCCCTCTCCTGACTCCTAGGAGCTCAGACTCTAGCTCAGTGCTTGGGACAAGGATCTGCTTCCTTTCTCTTGGCTGCAGAGTCCCATCAAAGTACCCAAATACTAGTGTCCTCGGAGGAGAGACAGCAGAGCCTTGGGGTTCAAAGCAGCACCAGCTGGTTTGAATCTCGGCCCTGCCACTTTCTAGCTATGTGACAAAACACGTAATGTCTCCTCTGTCTGGAAGGTTAATACTAGTTTCTACCTCAGTGGATTGTTGTGAGAATTACATGAATTCCTGTTTATAAGACACTAAGAACAGTGCCTGGCACAGAGTAAGTGCTTTATAGTGGGCTTGTTGAATAAATAAGAGAAAATTTAGCAGTAAACTCTGGGTCTCTTCCTACTGCAACAGCTCCTTGACTGGCACCCCCAGCCTCTGGGATGAGGGAACAAAAGGCAAGCTGAGGACAAAGCAGAAGCTGACACCCCACAATCCCCCCCCCCATGGGATCTATGTGACATTCCTCAGGCACTCCTAAAGGAAAAACAAATAGTTAACTTATAGAGATCACAATCCTACAAGACGGGAGTCTCCCTCAGTTTACAAATGTCTTAGCACTCTACAAAAACAACGCATTCCTATCATCAATAACCTAGCTTCCAGAAGGAAATGTAGATAAAATTAAACGCCCTTATAACCTGCAGCCCATTGATAGATAATTGAAGCAGGCAGAGTGTAACGTTCCTCCCGGAAGCTACCAACTATCTTAATGTTAATGCCTTACTAGAGGGGTAAACAACCTTAACTTGACAATGGCAAGGCCTCCGGTATCTTGTAGGTCCTCTTTAGCATATGAAAGTTCTTTTGAAACCTCCCCCAACCCCATAGTATATAATCAACCACCCCTCACAATCCCCGGGCAGGGCAGCAGCTCTTTCTGCCCATGGGTCCTGTCCCCGTGCTTTAATAAACCACCATTTTGCACCAAAGGGGTCTCAAGACTTCTTTCTTAGTCGTGGGCTCCGGACTCCACCCCCATTGAACCTCACCTATATCCCCAAACCCCATCATCTGGATGCTTCCTCACTCCCTCCCAAAGCCCAGAGGTCTGAGCCCCAAATCCCTCTACTTAAAGGCCTCCTATGGCTCCCGGGTGCCTTCAGGACGTAGTAGGGATGCCTCAGCTTGAAGACCCAGGCTCTCCACACAGAACCTCCCTGAGGTCAGGAGATGCTGAAAACCACTTCCTTTTATTTATTCCAGTTAATTCAGAATAGACCAAAAATTAAAATAAAAAGGGTAAACAGGGCTACAAAAATTGTGGGGCATTTTTAACGTTATTTTGGGCAAAAGAAAGCATGAACATGCCCCAAACCCAATTAACCGTTAATTACGCTGTTCACAGGTAACCGCCAAGGGTTCGCACACTGTTATTTCAGGCCCCACAACCGTGGGGGCCCTGGCGAGGAGGCCGGGGGTTTATCAGACGGATCTGCGCTGGGTCGGGGCCCGGAGACTGGCAAGGGCGCCCGGGGCCTAAGGACCAGTCCCCTGGGGCAGCCTCGACCCCAGGACGGCCCCTCCCCACCCACCGGCGCGCCGAACCCCGCACCCAGGAGCGTCCGCAGAGACTGCGTCCCAGCTCGCAGGACCCCCGGGAGCCGTACCGCGAGTCGGGAAACTGAACGCCGCGAACCCTCCACGGAACCCGCGAGGGGGCGCGCCCGCCCTAATCCTCCCCAGCCGAGCCGGGTGGGAAGGCGGGGGCTCGCTCCCCGCGCCACGCGGCTCGACCAATGGGAGCGCGTGCAGCGGGGCTCCGCGGTCCGCGCCGCGGGTGCTGAAAACCCGGCGCGCGCAAGCGGGTCCGTTCTCCGCGCTCGCGAAGGCGGCGCGTTCTACCCCACGGGCCCGGAGCGCGCGCCTGACCGCCTCTGCCCGGATGGACTCCGAGACCGCTACCCAGGCGCCGACCCAGCGCTACTTCACGTGGGACGAGGTGGCGCAGCGCTCCGGGCACACGGCGGAGCGGTGGCTCGTGATCGATCGGAAGGTATACAACATCAGCGAGTTCTGCCGGCGGCACCCCGGGGGCTCCCGGGTCATCAGCCACTACGCGGGGCAGGATGCTACGGTGAGCGTTGCCCAACCGCGGCACGGGAGTGGGCGGGGCCGGGCGGCTGCCGCTGGAGGTTAAATGCTCCAGGCAGGAAGTTCGGCACCCACGGACGAACTCCCAACTGATTCGGGGGAGAAGCCAGTAGGCGTCGAGCATACCCGTTGCCCACGACTTAGCACGGGATGCAAGGGCAGGAGAATGGCTGTGAAAACTGGAATCAGGAGAGTGGGGATGGAGGCCGGCAGCGTGCCCACACAAACAAAGGACTGCGCGCCCGTGTGCGTGCGTTCCGTCTGTGGCCCCGTCTTTGGTAGCCAGACGTACGCAGACGTACCCCAGAGCAGGACAAGCAGGGAGGAAAGCCAGGATGCAGGCTGCCGGGGACGGCGGAGCGGCTGAGGCCGAGGGAGGAGGGGTCAGCGGCAGGAAGAGGGAGTCTCGACCTGTCTCGGTGGGTGCGAAGGGAGCGCAGCGGGCGTCTAGACTGCGCGTGCCGGCTTGCGAGTGGGAGCAGGAGAGGGAAGCGTTTTCGGGGATAGGGCCGAGGCGGGAAGCCAGCCAGTGCCCGCTGCCGTGGGAACCCCCGTACAGGGTGAAGGGGCGGCTGGGCGGGCAAGGCCAGAGCTTGCAGCGGTCACCACGACTGACCACTGGGAATCCGGGACTGCGGGGGAGAGCGAAGAGGTGGGCGCTCGCGCATGCGCAGACGAAGCAGGCACCGACGCAGGGTCTTCACGCAGTGTGATTTGGGGCCCGGGCTGGGGCCGGCCGCAACGGGGATAGCGATTGGTCCAGATGTGTGGTGCCACCGGCCGCCGGCTCCGCCCCGGCTCCCGCCTCTAGTGCCGCCTCCCCCTAAGGCCTGGGACCGCCTGACCTACCAAAACCGAAAGTAGCCACTCTGCGGCAGGGGGTGGTCATAGTCTTAGGGGAAATAATGGAACCCTACCAGGAACAGCGGCAGAGAGAAGGGGGAGAAATGGAAAAGTTACCAGTTCGGAGGTAGGGAGTCTTCCTACTCACATTTTATGACGAACGCTGGCTCAGAGGGGATCTGTTAAAAGTCCCATAGATAAAAACAGAAGTCTCAACAGCCCCACCCATCCCTTCTAGTTGTTTCTCACCTAGATCTTAAATTCTTGTGCAAGAGCTGTCCCTAGACACGCCTAGAGGACAGGCCAGCCTAGCGGACAGGCCAGCCCAGAGAAGTCTTTCCGTGGTCACCCCTACCCACACTTCTTACTCCTTGATGTGGTGCCGTTTTCACTAGAACACATGCTGGGTGTTCCTGAGATGTGCACACCTGGGAAAGGTCTAAGCACCCTCAAAGGTCAGCTGACTGGAGGGAAGTGGTATCTCTTTGAACTTGGATACAGCCTCCTTGCTGGATCAGGAGGATGGCCTCTGGTGTGAGCCCTCTAGGAGCCCCGGGGGCCCGGGCTGGCTTCCTAACCGCTCTGTCTTCTCCCTATCCTTGCAGGATCCCTTTGTGGCGTTCCACATCGACAAGGGCCTTGTGAGGAAGTATATGAACTCTCTCCTGATTGGAGAACTGTCTCCAGAGCAGCCCAGCTTTGAGCCCACTAAAAATGTGAGACTCTGCTGTTTGGAGACACTTTGATTGTTGAAGGGCAAGGGGGGGAGAAGGAAGGCCTAGATAAGATCAGAGTTGATCACAGTCAATAGTTCTTCTTTTTTTTTTTTTTAAGATTTATTTTATTTGAGAGAGAGAGAGCATGAATGGGATGAGGGGCAGAGAGAGAAATAGATTCCCCATTGAGCAGGGGCCCGATCCCGGGACTCTGGGACCATGATCTGAGCTGAAGGCAGACGCCTAATCAACTGAACCACCCAAGCGCCCACAGTCAGTAGTAGTTCTTGTGAAACCTTGAGGTCCCTGTTTCTCCCACAGTCACTGGGACACAGGCATAATGAGCAGGGCTTTGAAACCTATGGCTCTCACAAGGCCAACACCACCACTACCCTCATCAAGACCTATTTAAGCATGTACTCTGTGTCCGCCATAACCACATAGAACGCGTACACATTTACAGATGAGAAAGCTGAGGCTCAGGGAGGGTGAGCAATGTGGCCAAGAATCACACTGTTAGTAGATGGCGCAGCAGGGGCTTGAATCAAGTCTGTTTAACTCCAAAGACCACATGCTCTCAGGCATGATCCTTCAGCACGTCTTTCCTCAGTGTTGTGGTAGACTTACCTAGGATTATGGACTTCCCACAGCTATCTGGGGGTGGGGGTTTCTGGAGCCTAAGAGGGCCCCTGTGTCCAGCAGTGTTGGGTTACAGCTGGGAAGAATAATAGCCCCTCCCTCTCACTCTTCCACAGAAGGAGCTGATTGATGAGTTCCGAGAGCTGCGGGCCACAGTGGAGCGGATGGGGCTCATGAAGGCCAACCATGTCTTCTTCCTGTTGTACCTCCTGCACATCCTGCTGCTGGACGTAGCTGCCTGGCTCACTCTTTGGGTCTTTGGGACATCCCTTGTGCCCTTCCTCCTCTGTGCAGTGCTGCTCGGCACGGTTCAAGTGAGAGCTCTTGGCTAGTCAAGAGCACAGCCGTGCTCAGCATCCTTGCATCCTTGGGGAAAGCTCTCTGTATGCCTCAGAAGGCCAAGAAGCCCGGCCCTGTGACTGGGGCGGCACTGAGGATATGGGGAAGAGTTAGCGCACAGAGACATTTTATCATCTGTGCCTTTTACCTGCTCCTTAACCACATGCGCACCTTCACTTTGCTCACCCAAGTGTAGCCCAAGTTTGTCAAGAACCAAGATTCTGATTTCTCAGAAAAGCTTGGCTTTCTCCTCACCATCACATTGCCCAACATGCTAATAAGGCTTAGAACCTGATATCAGAACCCATTTGCCAAGCCTGCTACTCGCCTCTGAGTTTGTCACTCTGTCCTTTTTTGTAGTCTGGATATTCACTCCATCATAAGTCCTAGAACTCCAGAGAGTTCTATGGGAACTCTTCGAGGGAACTGAAGAACAGGGAAAGGATAGTGATTTGCCCCAACTCTTGCATGAGTTAGTGGCAGAGGTCCAGAGTTAGGACCCTGACTCCTTTCCTGACGTGCTCGAGGTACTGTGGCAATCACAGGGCTAGGCAGACGAAGGAAGGGGGTGAGGCAGGGACCCCCTGAGGTCACTGAGATGGAGCCTGGGCTGGTGGGCTGCTCTCAGCGCTAACTTTTCTCACTCAGGCCCAGGCCGGCTGGCTGCAGCATGACTTTGGGCACCTGTCTGTCTTCAGCACCTCCACCTGGAACCACCTGCTACATCATTTCGTGATTGGCCACCTGAAGGTCAGTGAGCTGGGGAGGGGCTCTTGAAACTCCAGTCAATGAAGGGTTTCCTTGGGGGGGGATGGGGGAATGCTAGGCTTTCATACTCATGTCCCTGCTTTTCTCTAGGGGGCCCCTGCCAGTTGGTGGAACCACATGCACTTCCAGCACCATGCCAAGCCCAACTGTTTAGGCAAAGACCCAGACATCAACATGCACCCCCTCTTCTTTGCCTTGGGGAAGATCCTCTCTGTGGAGGTGAGTAGAAATATCAATGGAAAGGTCTTGGGAGAATGGCAGCCAACCAGAAGAGAGGGCTCTGGGGAAAATGTTCACAATGCTGTCAGTGTGGGTGAGAGAGTGAGGCCAGGCTGGCTTGCTGGCAGTCGCCGGAGGCAACAGGCAATAAATAAGCTGCCCAGGATAGAATCACCTGTTATCCCTGGTGAGTGCAAGCCAACAGTTACTGCATAAACGTACCTCATGCTGCAAGGGATCCAAACAGTGACCAGATTACTGTGCAGATCTCTGCAAATCGAATGGATGGTCCTCCTTGGGGATGCTTTTTAGATATTCCTACCCCAGGCAGTCACCCCCACTGACAGCTCCCACAACTCTGATATCCTACTGTGTGCAGTCTTCCCCATCAAGGGCTGGACCAACTGTCTTACTCTTCTTTGATGCCCAGGGCCTGGAACATTCATTCGCTGAGTAATTCTTCCCACCCATCTGACCCCAGCCTGACTTCCAGGGTGGTCAGTGTTGGGTTTGAGTTATCACCTGAGGTTATGAGCAAAAATTGTAATGCAGCTGCTAAAGGATGAATGCCTGAGGGTGGAGATCTGGAGAGCTTTTGGTGAACATAAGGCAATAGGAGACTTTGAATGGCCAATAGAGTTCTTTGTAAAGTTACTTTAAAACGTTCTGTGCCGGGGCGCCTGGGTGGCTCAGTCGTTAAGCATCTGCCTTCGGCTCAGGTCATGATCCCAGGGTACTGGGATCGAACCCCGCATCAGGCTCCCCGCTCCGCGGGAAGCCTGCTTCTCCCTCTCCCACTCCCCCTGCTTATGTTCCCTCTCTCGCTGTGTCTCTCTGTCAAATAAATAAAAATCTTTAAAATAAAAAAAATAATAAAAACACCTTCTGTGCCGAGGCTCTAGGCTGCAGTTAAGAGTCCCACCAGACCCCGCTCCCCGCACTGTATGATACTTCAGCGTGCCAAGAATTCAGACTGTTCCATCGTAGGCATGAGTGAGTGCAAGGTAGCCTGGCTGTCCTCCCCCTCTGGCCAGGAGGACTCTATGGAAAGGCTTTTACAGTGTTGGCTGTCCTGGCACCAGGAGCCCTTTGTTGAGGCTTATGCCCCACCTTTCCATAATGTCCTAATTTTCCTACCTCCTAAGCAAGGCCTTGGCTTGCTACACGTCCAACACTGTATAATGGTCAACAGTGTGCGGATGATGAATCAGCCCTGGCCCCACCTGTGTGGGTGATTTGTTAGGCAGAGCATCTAGTCCTTGGTAGCACTTCCGTCACTACAGAGGGTTAAAAAAAAAAAAAGGGTGGGAGTTTAAGTGGAAGAGAACCTTCTCACACCACTGCCTTTATTGTTTCTTGGTACTAGGGTTTTCAAGAAACTCCCATTTGCAGACACTAAAAACAGAAAGTGATCTAGGATCGATAGATATTTTTCTGTCTAGTTATGAGCCTGAGGATGGACTGCCTATTAGTAAATGCCTTGGCTGCAGGCTGCTTGGCCTTTGCTTCAGCCCCTCTGGGAGCTGATCCCCATGCTGACCCCGGGGCATCCACCTCAGTGCCTCCCGAGTCTCCTGGAGAACAAGAAAACGCAGGGGACACCTCACCCTAAATACAAACTTTCTGGCTCTGTCCGAGAGTTGAAACACAATAGGGCCGTTATTAGGATCATAATAGCATCTGATTGCCATTCAAGGAGGCAGCAGTGGACAGGGCTCCCTTCCATAACAGTTCCAAAATAGGCCAGTGTCTTCCCACTCACCCCCACCAAACCTGACAGGTGCTCCTCGTCTGCTTTTCCCCGAAGAGGATGGGGGTGAACTTCACCCCAACATCCAGTTTATCAGCAAGCCTTGTTAATACTGTCTCTAAAACATCCCAAATCCATTGACTTCTCCATCTTCGTTGCTTCCCATTCCCCCCCCAATCCATCTTGGAGCCTGATTCCTGCTCCAGCCTCTTCCCTGGTCTCCCTGCAACTATACCTCCCCCCACTACAGTTCATTCCCTCCTGCAGGCTGAGTGGGCCTGTCCCAAGTGCAAAGCCGATAATGCTACACCTGTTGAAAGCCCTCCAGTGGCTTCTCATCACCACTGGAATAAAACCCAGGCTCGTTGCCAAGGTCTTCCTGGGGCTCTCTAAGGTCCACTGTGAATTGGCCTTCCCTAGTTGTCCAGCCTTATCAGTCCTTCTCCCCTGTTGCTTACTGTTCCCGGCTACACTGCCCGTTCTGTCCCTCAAACATCCTGCGCCTTTGTACTAGCTCTTCTCTCTGCATTAAATGCTCTTCCCCTGAATTCCTGCTTTGCTGGCTCCTTTTCATTCAGGTCTCAGTCCAGATGTCAGCAGCTCAGAGTGACCATTTCTGACCACCAGAGCCAAAACGCTGCCTCCCTCACTTTGTCCTATTTTCCTGTTTTTAATCTGTAATTACCATTAGTTCTGTTCACACGTTTGTCATCAGCTTCCTCTCTTCAAATTATAAGCTCCATGAGAGTAGGAACTTTTGTGTTGCTCACCTCTGTATCTTCAGCACCTAGAACAGTGCCTGGAACATAATAGGTGCTCAGTAAATACTTGTTGAATTTAATCAGTTAATACAGAAAGGATGCTTCATTTAGCAGAAATGCCTTGCACAGAATCAGTCAATCAGTCAATAAGAATAAATGTTATTGTCATTCCGATGCACAGAAGAAAGAGGGACTGGCGTTCCACTCGGGAGTGGAGTACCTCCTGTGCTCTGGGCTCATCCGGTTGCCAGAACTAACTCGGGCAAGAGGGGCAGAAGGAGCCACCAAGTGAGACAGCAGAGCTTTGCTGTCATGATTTTGGGTGCCCATGCGGGCATTCAGGCTGACTGATCTGACATCACCGGCCCATCTCTTCAGCAGCTAGGCTTATAAAATAATCACTACCCCCTGGGAAAAGCCTTGCCAGAACCTTCAGATTGCCAAGTTGTTCTGTCCCTTTCCGCCAGTATATGCTAACTTCGCTTAGCATTCAGGGGATTTTATAAAGTTCATGTTGTAATCAAGAGACCAAAAGAGGGTCTGGATGGATGGATGGATGGATGGATGGATGGATGGATGGATGGAGAGGGAATACTGGCCTGTGTAGGTGTATAAATGGTTGTCTATGGTGAAAAAAGTACCAGATGGTTGGGGCGCGTCAGTGGCTCAGTTGGTTGAGCGTCCGACTCTTGATTTCGACTCAGGTCATGATCTCGGGGTCCTGGGATCGAGCCCCCAGTCAGGCTCTGGGCTTGGTGGGGAGTCTGCTTGGGATTCTCTCCCTCTCCCGCCTCCCCACTCACTCTAAAGTAAGTAAACAAATCTTAAAAAAAAAAAAAAGTACTAGTTGGGGAAAAGGGGAGAGGATGTGGAGGGGCCTGGAAACCTTAAGACAAAGGTGTCTTTGGATGACATGAGGAGTCCTGAGGACCTGCAGACTCTGCTGTGCTCATGCCTCGTGTGGGCACGGGCCACGGAGCTGTACACCAGGGTGTGTGCACCTGGCCGATCACAGCCTGGGTCTTCCTGCGCCAGTTGCTAGAGGTAAAGCCAGGCCTGCTGGAGCATTCTAACAGCACCAACAAGCTCAGCCAACAGCCCCTGGAGTAGGCCTAAACTCCTGAGCAGGGAAAAGCCAAGGTCACAGGGGGAAGGGAATGGGGTGACTGGTCTGTGGGTACTGATTTGTGTTTGCTTTTCTTCACAGCTTGGGAAACAGAAGAAAAAGTACATGCCATACAACCACCAGCACAAATACTTCTTCCTGAGTGAGTGTCCTTATCCAGCACAGGGGAACTCTCTTGGGATGGGGGTGCTGAAGGGATGTCAGGAAGAAATGACTTTCTTTTTTTTTTTAAAGATTTATTTATTTATTTGAGAGAGCGAGAATGAGAGAGAGTACATGAGAGGGGGGAGGGTCAGAGGGAGAAGCAGGCTCCTCGTTGAGCAGGGAGCCCGATGCGGGACTCGATCCAGGGACTCCAGGATCATGACCTGAGCCGAAGGCAGTCGCCCAACCAACTGAGCCACCCAGGCGCCCAGGAAGAAATGACTTTCTGAAGGATTATAGTATTTTAAGTAAAGGCTGCAGGAAGTACCCTGTCCCCGACTGGTTACTCCCTGCATGGGAGCAGACTACCATCTCAGTTGAGCAAAGTTACAGGCTAATATTTGGTCAAGGGTCATGTGTATCGGGGGCAGAGGAGTTCCTCCAGTTTCACCCTGGCTTCCACAAGAGCACTGAGCGGTCAGGTCCAGCCATCTTGATTAAACCTTAAACCTTGGGAAACAGACTTGGGCCAAGATGACTCTGTGGGTAGTCCAACACCCAGGGGCGTAAAGGCAGACATGGCTATGGGAGGACTGGACTCAAAAAGGAAGTGGAAAGGCTGTTAGAGCTGAAAAGGAGGATATTTCTGTGGTTGTCTTAAGCTCTCTCTGAAGGCTGTTCTATATTCCTTGCTTTTAAAATCTTCATAGTGCCTAAAATTTGAGTTTTCTAATTCCTTTAAAAATTCAAATTTTTAAAGGAAGGGAAAGGCGGATTCCATTGATCCCATTTTAGTTCAAAGGAATTTATCCTAACTGCCTATTATGAACCATCACTACTGGAGAAAGGGGATGGGTAGAAGGGTAGAGCAGAAATGTCTGGAAGAATTTTAGAATCCATGGCACATCAGGACAGAGGAGCCATAGGTGAGCACGGTCGTGCAGGGGGTTATAGGGAGCTTCAGGGCCCTGCAGAGAAGGGATACAGAAAAGGAAAGGGGACAGCATTAGGACGGGACCACTTCTTCAAATCCCTTCCCACACCTGCCCTCCAGGGCTTCAGGTTGGGAGGTACAAGGTCATTTCCCTAATCCAAAGAAGTAAGCTTTCAGCCCACTGAAGCATCAGCAGCACCCACCCCGCACCTCCCAACCCACACAAGCAAACTTTCCTGCTCCTGTCCCTTCGCCTGTAGGCAGAGCAGCCCAGAATGCAGGGCAGGTGACTGCAAGGACAGGCAGTGGCAGGCCAGGGAACACGGGGAGAATCCGCAGTGGCCTTCTAAAGGCATGGAGCTCGAGAATGGAAAAGAATGCCACTCCCACCCTCACCCTCCTGGCATCCTCTTGGGAGGTTTTGCCTTCTTCAGACTTGCACTCATGCCCACCTTCAGGGCCTGCCAGTTCCAATGGAGTGAGGAATGCCAAGGCAGCTGGAAGGGGCCACAGGAAGAGATGGCAAGGGGGCAGCCCCACGCCGGAGGCCACCTCTCAGGCACTGAACTGCCCTCATGCTGCTCACACTTCCTCCCTGTCTCCATTTCCTTCCTAGTTGGGCCCCCAGCCTTGCTGCCTCTCTACTTCCAGTGGTATATTTTCTATTTTGTTATTCAGCGGAAGAAGTGGGTGGTGAGTATCCATAGCCCCCAAGTTCCACATCCTTTGTCTTCAGAATCCTGAGGGAGGGGAATGGGGGTTCTCCAGAGGAAAGCTCACTGAGATTTACTCCAGGCCTAATTTAGAGCAAAGTTAATAGGACTGAGTATAGACCTTCCTTGTCTCTAGATGGGATGATCTGGACTCAGCAGACAGCCTGACTCCCAACGCCCTATTTCTTTTTTTTAAAAAGATTTTATTTATTCATTCATTCATTTATGAGAGAGCACGTACACACAGGCAGGGGGAAGGGCAGAGGGAGAGGGAATCTCTCAAGTAGACTTGGTGCTGAGCATAGAGCGCCAGGCTCAGTCCCACGACCCTGAGATCATGACCTGAGCCAAAACCAAGAGTCGGATGCTCAACTGACTGAGCCACCCAAACCCCCCCCCCTCCACCACCAATGGCCTATTTCATTCAGCTGGTACCTCCTGAGGTTCTTGTGCTTGTCATAAAGCCAGGAGCCAGGCTTGGGGGTGGGGAAGAGGTAGACGCAGAAGGTTCTAGGATTCCAAAAGGGTCTTGCCTGCCTCTGGCTGGATGAGAGGCATCAGAAAAGGCTTTGTGAAGTCAGTTTTGTAGCTGGGCCTTGGAGGATGGGCAAAGGTGGGGCTGGAGGGGGATGGACTCTGGGAAGTGAGGGGCAGTTTTGGCCACTTGGACATGTTGTGACTCGTGCCAGGGGAGAATTGTGGTGCAGAAGAAGTGCTTGATCAGGGCACTGGCACAGACCGAGCCTCTGTCCTGGAAGATTCATTTGGCAGCATGATGAAGGGATAAAGAACTTTGATGGGTTGGGAGGAGCTGGAGGCAGGGAGACCCTGTAGGCCTTGGCACCTGTGAAGGAAACAGGCAAGGAGGACTGGGGGCCGCCGCCAGGAACGGAAGGAAGGAGTGGGGTGGCATGAGATATTGCAGGACTGGGCAACGAAGAGAAGCTGACGGTGACAGAATGTTCCAGTCTGGGTCCCCGGCAGAGTGGCTGTACCATGCAAATAGGTGAAACGAAAGGAAGAGGAAGAAGTGCTTTGTGCCAGTCATCATGCTCTCTGCCTCTCAATGTAGGACTTGGCCTGGATGATCACCTTCTACGCCCGCCTCTTCCTCACCTACTGGCCGTTTTTGGGACTGAAAGGCGTCCTGGGCCTTTTCTTCCTGGTCAGGTAGTATTTGATGGGGAAGGAGGGATGGCAAAGAAAAGCTGATGTTTGGGAATAACGAGTCTGGTCTGGGGGCTGTGCTGGGGCTTTAGGCGGCAGGGGGTGTCCCAGGTGTTGGCCTGGGAAGATGGCCAGGCCAGAGGTTATCTGAGGCAGAAGAAGAGCTCTCACTTGTACTGTTTTTGTCTGTGTGCCATATCCACCAGGTTCCTGGAAAGTCACTGGTTTGTGTGGGTCACACAGATGAACCATATCCCCATGCGCATTGATCGCGACCGGAACATGGACTGGGTCTCCATCCAGGTAAGGGACAGTCACTTGGAAGACCTGGGGATGACACAACTAATGAAAAAGGCAGGTGGGCACAGATGCAGGCTAGGGGGTGGGCGTCCCCAAACAGCACTGCCTCATTAGCTTGAAGCTTCTCTCCTGCCACCATTTGGAGAAGGGAGTGACCAGGGACCGTCCCCCCCGACCCCCCAACCCCCCAACCCCAGCCGGCTTTGCCTGGAGACGGCTGGGTTGGCCTTTCTGTCTGGCACCCAGAGCCACGCTCTCCCTGCCCTCTTCCTCCAGCTCCACGCAACATGCAATGTCCACAAGTCTGCCTTCAATGACTGGTTCAGTGGACATCTCAACTTCCAGATTGAGCACCAGTAAGTAGGGAGACCTGAGAAGCAGGGTCCTTGGGAGGGTCCCTGTGGGGAAAGCGGGGAGGTGGAAAGAGCAGAGTAGGGGCCACTGACGGTCCCGTTCTCCCTGAAGTCTTTTCCCCACGATGCCTCGACACAATTACCATAAAGTGGCTCCCCTGGTGCAGTCCCTGTGTGCCAAGCACGGCATAGAGTACCAGTCCAAGCCCCTGCTCGCAGCCTTCGCCGACATTATCTAGTGAGTACCTGAGCCTGGGAACAGGGCCGGCAATGGGGCTGGTGCTGTGTGGGGTGGGAGCAACAGGCAGGGTCCCCCCGGAATGGAGGCCACCAAGACAAAGGCAGGGTGCTCTACTGGTTTTGCAGCCAAGTCAGGCCTTTGTTCTCAGTGCCATGGCCCAAGCTAGTTCTCAGAAGCCAACGGGAGGAAAGGGGCCATATGCCATGGCGATCAGCCTCCATTCCTCTGTAAGAGCCTCACTACACGTCTGTAGGGTGGTTTGGCTTTCGGGCCTGGCTCTGCGCGCGCGCTCGCTCTCTTTCTCTCTCTCACTCTCACTTCCTGCTCCCATCTTGCTCCCACAGCTCACTGAAGGAGTCTGGGCAGCTCTGGCTAGATGCCTATCTTCACCAGTAACAACCCCCCCCCCCCCCCCCCCCGCAAATCTGGAAGAAATGCCTATCTTCACTGATCATACCAGCCCACCTGGGAGACGAGTTTCTGGCACCAAAGCAGAGGGGAGCTGGAGGGACAATGCCACTGTAATTATAATATTGGGGGAGGTGGTCTGAGGAGATAAAGGCTCAACTCAAACCCTTCCCCTCTATCTTCCCGGCACAGATCTAAGACCCAAAGGGCTAGGGGGACATGCGTGCCCCCTGGAGGGAGGGAAGGAGCTACTGGGGCAGAGATGTGGGAGTTTACTTTCCTTTTTCTAGTTTGGCAGATACAGATGCTTGGTGAGCAATGAGGGAGTCGGTGTTGGAAGAATAGGGAGGACACACTGAGCCCCAAAATCAGTAAGAGATTTAGCATTAAAATTCCAGCCAGGAAAGGGGTGAGCCCATCTCACTGGTCTGCTTCTCGGTGCCTTCTCCACCCTCTACTGTCTGAGGAGATAGAGTGGCTGAACCTTCCAAGCAAGATTGAGATTTGAGGCCTGGCATAGTACACCACCTGGGCGGCTCAGCTCACTCTAGGGCTAGGTGAGACCTAGGTCTGCCTCAGGCTCCTGGAGAAGCAATTTTCCCACTTCCAGAAGCAGGCAGAGCAAAGCCAGGACTGTGGTGCTGGAAACATCTGACTTTGAAGGATCCTGGCATTATCGATTTTGAGCTTATGTTCCATCCAGGGCACCCAGGGAGCATTAGGTCATAGTTCTTGCCAAAATAGCAAGAAGAGTTACTGGCCATTCAAAATCCCCTTCACCTTGGGATCACCTCTTGTAACCACCACTCAAGGAACAAGACTCCTAGGATGGAGTCCACGTCTTGATTCTTCATCCATAAACAAGTGAACAGATGGGGCAACTTCATCTTCTCCCTAAAAACAAATGGGGGTTCCCAGTGCTTTCCCTTTGTCTTCCTATCTGTAATTCCACGTTTAACAAAGTAGTTAGCACAAGTGACCACGTTGGGAGATCCTGAACTACAGTCCTAAAGAATATAGTGGTTGTTAAGAAATGTTCTGCAACCTAAATTATGTTACAGTATTACTTCTGAGTGGGAACAGTGAATTAAATATAATCACTTCACAGTTCTAAACCAGAGATAGGAAGATAAAAACAGTTTGCGAACTATCAGCTCTGTTCAAGCATCTTCTCCGCTGGACACCAGGTAGGAATTTAGGATAATCTCTTAAAAAGCCTATCCATCTAATACTGAAATACAGTTTTTTTGAAAAAATCTCCTGGTTCTTAAAGGTTAACGTTTAACCCATCTCTTAAGCAAACAAAGGAATGAGCCCAGGAGTCTTGCCTTAACCCCCAGGGCTTGTCATCTGCATTCACACCCAAAGCCACAGCCTTCCCGCCAGGTGAGGGGGTCATTTGTCTGTTCATCAGCACCTACTCTTAAGCATAGAGCGTTTTGGATATGGAGAAGAGGAAACTCAAACTAGAAGGAAAAAGCAGAGCCGTAGAAGAGTCCACATTTCGTTGTAGGAGAGAATAAAGGTCATCTGAAAGTGAGCTGCGATGGGGTTAGGACATCACTTGTGGAAAGGCTGTGGGGATGACTTAGAGGCTTGTCAAAACAAAGATTAAAGAGACAACAACAGAGGCAGGACGGGTTGCAAAAGAGTTCAGCTCTTCTCCATTTGGACAGAACCTGGTTTGTAAGAGCCTGGGTAGAAAGACTAGAAGCAGGATTGAAAAGTTCTTTCATTGGCTTCCTCACTCCAGAATAGGTGCTGATCCTGCCCCATCCCTCTCGTCCCTACTACCCAAGGTTTAGGAGTCCTGTCACCAGCCTTTCAAGCCATCTGGCTGCTAATCTGAGCAAACCCAGCAAGGCGTACTGAGCCAAGTCCAGGTCCTCAAAGCACTTCAACCACTGTGGCCTTCTTTCCTTAACCTAGACCAGTGTAGTCTCACATGGCCACAGAGGGACACACCAGTGACAAAAAGGCTCAGACTGTTTTAACAGTACGATGAGTGATCTCAAATCCAAGCAATGACATGAGAAAACAAGCTTAAAGAGGACAAGTCACCTCCAGTCACAGATCGTGGCATACCAACATCTGAACTCAGTGTTTTAGAATTCCAACCTACATGTTTATCTTTGTTAGTCTCATCTTCCCACCACTTTACTGGAAGCACGTTCTTTGATTAGGTCCCACATCTGTATCCTTTTCGTGTGTGCCAATTTTGTTACCACATCCAGACAAGGAAAGCTGAAAAATAAAGTTCACTTTGACCAAATGAAGGCTATTCACTTGTAATCCACGACTTTTCTTCTGCACATGTCAATGGGACTCCCCATGCCAGCGCTGTAAGTTACCACCTACCTACCTCTATGGCTGGGACCAGGAGTTCCCAGACAGACTCGTTTGCACAAGGCCTTTGGGCAGAGGAACACCTGCATCCTCCGAAAGAACACCAAGGCACAGGTAGGCTATGGCGAGGAAGAGCAAAGCCAACCCCTTCCCAGGACCCCGTATGGTCAGGTGTTAGGCTGCGCAGATACACTAGCCAGGTGTGCATGCGTCTCCTATCACGAAGCAGTACCCTCACCCTTTCGACCTTGTTTCTAGTCTCAATACGGGTAGTCCCTAAAAGTCTCTTGTTTTGCCTGTGTCTGCAGACGCAGTGCTTCAGAGCGGGACTGCAAAGCAATGCCTTTTAACCTCAATCCTGCTAGAACAGCTCCCTTTGAGCAAGAACATTAGAACATGCTAGGTAAAAATTTGCAGAACTGGTTTTCCCTGCAGTGTGCAGTGGTTAATAAACTAGAGAAGACCAGACAACTCAACTTGAAAAAACAAGAGGAGGGGCGCCTTGGTGATTCAGCTGGTTAAGCATCTGCCTTTGGCTCAGGTCATGATCCCAGAATCCTGCGATCAACCCCATCAGTCTCCCTGCTCAGTGAGCAGTCTGCTCCTCCCTCTGCCCCTCCCCCATCCTGCTCATGTGCACATGCACACTCTGAAATAAATCTTTTAAAAAAGAAAAGGGGCAATTAAAAACTTAAAAAAAAGGGGGGCGCCTGGGTGCCTCGGTTGGTTAAGCGTCTGCCTTTGGCTCAGGTCATGATCCCAGGGTCCTGGGATTGAACCCCACATCGGGCTCCTGGCTCAGTGGGAGCCTGCTTCTCCCTCTCCCTCTGCCCCTGGTTGTGCTCTCTCTCTCTCTATCTGTGTCTCGAATAAATAAAACATCTTAAAAAAAATTTTTTTTTAAAAGAAAAACAGGAAAACCACTCTACATGTCTGACTACTACAGGGTACAAGCCCTTACCTAGAGCTACAGCAGTGAGACCATCACTCCCTAAGAAGTCTTTCCACCTCTGGGCCCCATCATCATTACCACAGACTTCGATTACTTGGCACTCCCAGAAGCTGTGTGGCCTAGTCCAATCTGAGAAAACCCGTTCCATTCAACTGATGGATACAGCAGTGAACAAAACCAAGATCCCTGCCCTCAGAATAGAACTGTCTACACCAGGGGCGCCTGGGTGGCTCAGTCGTTAAGCATTTGCCTTCAGCTCAGGTCATGATCCCAGGATCCTGGGATCGAGCCCCGCATCGGGCTCCCTGCTCCGCGGGAAGCCTGCTTCTCCCTCTCCCACTCCCCCTGCTTGTGTTCCCTCTTTCGCTGTCTCTCTGTCAAATAAATAAAATCTTAAAAAAAAAAAAGCAAAACTGTCTACCAGTGGTTTGGGAGTCCCCTAGTTATGAGAGCACTGTTGGGGAGACTATGTCCCACTCCTGCTTCAACCAGAGAAGCTCAAATCCTGAGGTTCCACATAAGATTTCACTTGAAAAATACGTTGCTCCATTAGAAATTTTGAAAACCACCAGTCTTTACCCGCTTAATCTGTTAGAATATTGGCAGTTTAAATTTCAGATTGCTTAAGTGTGCCTGTTAACTTCAAATGGCAGCGACAGGAATGCTAAAAAATTAGAAACTCCCCACCAAGTTTTATCAGGATTATAAAACTTTTAAAACATTCCATCTCTATGGGAAACGGCAACCTGAATTTGATGTCACAGAAGGAACATGAAAGTTATTTCTGAAGTGCAGTTTTTTCACAATTTATAAACTAGTAAGGTAAATGCTTGGATGCTATGAAGTAGTTGATCGAAATTGTGAGGCTTTCTCAAAGGAGTTCCTTTATCTCACACAGTAGGTGGGAAACTAGAAACCCATTCAACTTATTAAAACTTCTTTCCTAGTTAAACGAGGCATCCTCCTCCAAATGGCTTAAGTACTGCCAAAGCGGCTTTAGCCATTCTATGGAGTGTGGCGCCATCTTGTGGCCACTCTCAAACCTCTTGCAACGGTACAAGTCTGGGATGTTCTCTTCAGCGTGAAAAGAACATTACACTGCCTGAAGCCTGGGGACACTCGAGATGTTTTCAAATGTTCTCAGAGAACGTGACATTCTGGTTACTTTTATAATTTTATTGGCTTTTCTCATATCTTTAAAACAAAAACAGCACATGAAAATAGCATCTTATCCCAAAGTCTCAACTCAGTTGACGGCCTCAGAGAGGACATTAGAATTTCGCCATCTTGTGCCCCTAAATAACCAATGTGAAGACTCAAGTTACATAGCAAGTTCAAGTTTCTGCCCACCCCAGGACACATAACCAGTAATCAGACCCTTGCTGCCAACTCCAGGGACTCCAGCTCTCCCTGCCTGTCTTAGTTCTCAGCAGCTCTCCCCATCTGTTAAGACTCAGACTTCCTGATGGCTGTCTCACAGGGTGGGTCAAGGCTGAGCCAGAGAGAAGTGCAGTCTGGTTCCACCACCCACTCCCATCGGCCACCAGTTGGCCAGCCAGGAAATCATTTTTGTCCAGTCTGCTATCTCTACCATTTATCTCCCACTCCCTCTTCAAAACTTGTTGCTCTCACTTTCATTTAAAAATAGATTCAGTGTCCGTAAATTGCCTGAGAGGTGTTCTGAGCCTGACATACTTTCCTGAGCTAAAAGAGAAAACAAAGTAGTTCTATGGCATTCCTGCCATAAGATCAAGTACAAAAGAAAAAAGCACTACTTGAGAAGGGTAGAGCTAGAGAAGCAATGCAATCCCCTCCCCGCCCCCAGAGGTTTCTCTAGTGCTAGCTCTTGAGGGTACCGTAAGGCAGGTATTCTGGGGTCAAGGAGGTAGGAGGGAAACTCATTTATTTTCCCCTTTTGAACTTCCCTGCTGTCCCAGTCTTTGCCTTCTTCTTGGCAGATCCCTTGGGTCCGGGCTCCTTGCGCTTAGCTGAAGAGAGCGAGCCAGTCACCTTGAAGAAATCATCCAGGCGGCCCTGGGTGCTGCCTTGGCGGCTCTTGCTCAGCCGCCTGACCCCACTGCGGATTCGCTCCTCAGAGAACTGCTTTTCACCACACATGAACTTGACGAGCTCTTCTTCATTTGGCTCACTCCACTTCAGCTCCACAGACTCTGGGTCAAGCACCTCGGGCTCCAGGAAGAGCTGCTGGGCCTCCCTGTGGAGCCAATTTTCTGGCACGGGGTACTTGTTGGGGTCGAGCCGACGCACAATCTCCTCAATGCTCTTGTGCTTCTGGATGAGGTCCACAGCCCGCTTGGGCCCAATGCCCCGAATGCTCTCACAGTAGTCACTGCCCAGCAGGATGCACAGATCTACAAACTGCTCCTGGTTCAGGCCCAGCTCCTGCAGGATCCGGCTCAGGTGGAATTCCTGGATGGGCAGCTTCTTGGCCTCGCTGGCAGTCAGGTGGCGCATCAGCACGGGGCTGCCAAAGGTCAGGCAATCCATGTCCTCAGTGGCCGCGGCATAGACTTTGCCAGCCTTCACGAGGGCAGCACAGCTGGCCTCGGCCTCACTGGGCGCATCAAGGTATGGGATGCCCATGAGGCTCAGCAGATGCTTGCACTCATCACTGTGTTGCTTGGTGACCTTTACCAGCCTCTTAGTAAACTTTTCTACCTCCTCCTCGACCCCAGCAGCCTGAGCCTGCTGCAGCTGCTTCTCGGCCTCAGCCCGCCGCTCGCTGCGTTTGGCCAGCTCACCTGACTTGAGCTGCGGTGGCTTGCCGTCAAAGACATACACAGGCTTGATGCCGTTCTCCATCATGCGGATGGTGCGGTAGAACATGCCCATCAGGTGGCTGGTAGTCTCACCCTCCTCATTCTGCAGCACATCCCCACCCTGGCGCACAGCAATCAGGAACTGATAAATGCTCATAGAGGCATCAATAGCCACCTTGCGGCCAAAGTAGCTCTTGATGTCATTCTCCCGGATGGCACCAGGGGCCACATCAGCAATCAGTTTGGCCAGGCCTTGAATTCCCATGGCAACACAGAGGAGGGACAGCTAAAAAAGAAAGGAGTAAAGTAAGAAGAGGAGGAACTTAAAGGATGCAAAGGATCAAGGGTTATAACTGGTGCTATTTCACCAACTTCATGTCTTCAACTGACCAAACTGAGCACAACAAAAAGGACGCCAATTTGGGACCGCAGAAGATGAAAAGATGAACAAGACAAGGTCACCATTTGCAAAAAAACTTACTGTCTAGCAAGGGAGCCCACTCAGTTAATACCAAGGCTTCCTGAATATCGGGGAAAAACCTGGGTGTTAACAGCAATAAGATCCTGCTGATGTCGAGGGACTTATTAAGGTTTCATGGATAAGGCAGCAATAGCGCTCGCATGCAGTAAGGGCTACAACTGGTGTGGGAGGACGAGAGTGCCTGGCCTGAGGGGCCCAGGGATCATAATGACAGAACCAAGCCCTGAAGGACAAGCAAATACTGTCTAAACAAAGATGACACAGGTACAAAAGCAACCATAATACAAGGCTGAATGTGCACAGTGGCAAAATAAACACGAGTTACCTAACTTCTTGCCAATTCATACATTCCTCCTGTATACCTTCAGGCCAGTCACTGAACATCCCCAACTCTTCCTCTGGCTCCTCTTAGCAGCTGTGATGGTTAGTTTCATGTGCCAACTTGGCTAGGCTAAGGCACCCAGTTATTTACTCTAACACTAATCCAAGTGTTGCTGTAAAGGTTATTTTGTGACATCTATCATCAGTTGACTTTAAGCAAAGGAGATTCCCCTCCAACATATGGGTGGGCCTGATTGGTTTTAAGGCCTTGGCAGCAAAAACTGAGTAAGGTTTCCCAAAGAAATTCTGCCTGAAGACTGCAGCATCAACTCCTGCATGAGTTTCTAGCCTGTGGGCCAGCCCGATCATTTTCAACCTTGCCAACCTCTTACAGTCACCTGAGCCAATTCCTTAAAATAAATCTCCTTATATATGTCCATATCCTATATCTTACTGCTTCTCCAGAGAACCCTGACTGATACAGTAGCCCTGAAGAAGGACTAGCAAAAAACCATATCTGAATGGGAGTTATGTGGCTTCCTCACACGCTGCTGCTCGAGTCTCCCTTCAGTAATCCTTCAGCACTGAGACTGGTTTCTACTTCTACCATGAGGTTGCTAGGAATTCTTAGTCTTTCTCTTTGTATTTTCTCTCCACCACTAAGTCTGAAAATGTGAACTCCATGGCTCCTACCTGACCCTAGGTCCTGATCTAGAAGCCTGGCAACCTGTAGTTGCTCAGTCCCACATTGCACTTCTGTGGTTCAGGCCCCTTCACAAGTATTTCCTGGGGCAGTGTTTCCTGAACTTCATTTAGACCCAAACCACCCTCACAATTTTTTGCCACTTCCATCTAAAACCTGTACTTTCATTCACTTAATATTTTCTTTAAATGGACACCATTGTTTTAAAAACTCAAGTAATTTCGGGGCGCCTGGGTGGCTCAGTTGGTTAAGGGACTGCCTTCGGCTCAGGTCATGATCCTGGAGTCCCACGATCGAGTCCCGCATCAGGCTCCCTGCTCAACGGGGAGTCCGCTTCTCCCTCTGACCCTCCCCCTCTCATGCTCTCTCTCTATCTCATTCTCTCTCTCAAATAAATAAATAAAATCTTAAAAAAAAAAAAAAACTCAGATTTGAAAAAGAGAACTCCTCTTAAGCAGTAATGTCTGTGCCGTATCAGTTATATTTTGATGTGTTAAATGTGTAACCATTAAAAAGGATTTTTTGGGGGCGCCTGGGTGGCTCAGTCGTTAAGCGTCTGCCTTCGGCTCAGGTCATGGTCCCAGGGTCCTGGGATCGAGCCCCGCATCGGGCTCCCTGCTCGGCGGGAAGCCTGCTTCTCCCTCTCCCACTCCCCCTGCTTGTGTTCCCTCTCTGGCTGTGTCTCTCTGTCAAATAAATAAAATCTTTAAAAAAAAAAAAGGATTTTTTGGGTGCCATTTAAAGTCATCTTGTGTCATGTATGTGTCCAACAGTCCAAGAAATATTACACTAGACCTTTTCGTTGCTCCCACTTTTCACAGGATTCTTTCTAAAGCGTAAGTGACCCTGCTACATCCCCCCCCCCCCGCCTTAATTCCAAACACCTCAACCTGTCCTCAAGATCTTCCATGCTTTGCTTCCCAACCTACCTTCACAGTCTGGGGGCCAACGCCAAGGCTGAGATAAGGCCTGCCCTTTCTCACTGCTGCTCAGCCGTGCCCTCCTCCCGCCATCCTCTAGCTCTCCTGCTCGGAACCCTTTCCTCCCGCAGAGGTCATTCGACCCTCTGGGTCCGGCCTCAGGCTGGCTGCTTTGCTAGAAGGCTTACGGGGAGGTCAGTGCCTGCTGGCCGGCTAGCCTCCCACAGCCCCCAACAGAGGGAGGCGGGAAAGAGATCTAAACCAGTGAAGTCTCCAAAATGTCTCTCATCCAGGATCTTGGTCAAAATACACAACGGCCCCATTAAGTGGAAGCTATCTCTCCTCCCTCCCCCAAATGAAGCAAGAGTCTCGGAGGTTAGGCGACCGGTCCAAGTCGCACAGCGGGAAGGTGGCGGGCCCGCGCTCCGGCCTTCGCCCCGCGCGCGGCAGACGGCCCCCCACAGCACCCAGAGCGAGGCGGACCCCGCCGCCCTCGAAGACACTTCCCATGAGGTCTCACCTGGCCTTTGGGGCGCGAGGTCTCGACAGCTAGCGCTCGGTCCCGTGCTGCCCAGGACGGTGCTCAGCCCCGCACCCTCCTCAGCTCCGCCGCGGATCCTGTCGCGCTCCGCCACCTTCCAAAGCCCGCGCTCCGGTCACGTGACCCGCCGCCGCGCACAGCCTCCTGGGAAATGCGGTGCAGGGCCCGACCCCCTCGGCCAGCTCCCCTTGTGGCAAACAGTCCCGCCGGGGAGAACGAACCCTCTCAGCGGCTCTGCCCTACCCTTCACTATCGCTTGCCCCAGTTCCACATCAGGGGCTCACAGGTCCCAGCCCCAGCTACACCCTGACCCACGGGCCTACAAATCCCACAATGCCACTCGCGCGGGCGCACTTCCTCTTCCGCT
The DNA here is from genome assembly GCF_054177405.1 of Leptonychotes weddellii. NCBI lineage: Eukaryota > Metazoa > Chordata > Mammalia > Carnivora > Phocidae > Leptonychotes > Leptonychotes weddellii. The sequence continues at coordinate 8,591,816 of NC_138379.1, forward strand.
GAGCGGGGCTTCTGCTGCGGCCGACGTGTTATTCCGGTGGCGGAGCGGCGGATGATCCTGTGCCTGGCAAAATGGTGAGGGGGTTGGGGCGTTCCGGGCAGGGCTGTGAGGACCCCTTGGGGCCCGTTCCACACCCCGTTTCTCTCGCGAAGGCCTCTGACGCCCGAGATCCAGACAGCGGGAGGCTCCGGTATCCTCCGGCTTGGGCGGAGGGACGGGAAGGGAAGCCCCTTGCCCTGGACTCGTTAGGCTGAGGTTTTGATCTCGCGACTTTTAAGGGGTGAGGCGTGTGAGGTGCATTTTTAATACCTTAAGCTTTTATTCCTGTTACCTGTGATTAAGCTGTTATCTCTCTTTGGAAATTTCTTCCTCCTGCTGAACTCCTACTCATCCTACAAAGCCCAGGGCAGATGTCAACCTTCTTGGTGAAGCACGTCCAACTCTCTCAGGCACTTGGCCGCTGTCTCCTGGGAGCTCCCACAACCTCTGTACAGACCTCTTGCCACATGTCACGGTCTTCTTTGTTATCTGCCACGCCTCCTAGTGACCACCATCTGACGTGCATCTAGCCCTGGGATGATGTCTATTCATCTTTGTGTTCCCAGTGCCAAACACAGGGCCTGCAATTGGAGGCCCAATAAATGGCAGCGATTGTCTTTATCATTTTTTGGGGGGGAGGGGGCATAAATGTTTACTGAATTGAATTCCAGTGTCTCTTAGAACAATGGGGTCCATTTATTTCTCTAGAGTTGTTATGTTCTGGACTTTAGGACCGTTGGCTGGTGAGTGACAATAGAAGTCAACATTTGTACAGAACTTTACGTTTACAGCCCTCCTTCACAAGCATTATCTCATAATCTTCCCTGTAAGCTTGGGAAGGAAACAAACACCTTTTGAATGACTACTCTATGCCAGGAAGTGAGCTAGATGCTTTGACGTTCGTCATCTTTCTTAAATCACACATCAACTCTGTGAGTGGTGTTATTATAACTATTTTACTGAGATTCATATTATTCAGTAGAGCCAGATTATTAACTGAAGTCTTTTGCCAGTAGATCCTGAGATTTCACAATAGCGTAGTGTGAAAATTAGAGATGTAGAAGTTGAGATTGGGTCCTGGCCCAGGCTCTGAATTACAGCAGGATTCTGAGCTTGGTGTCTACAGACATGGGTCCATAAAGCTCCTAAAATTATAGGCAAACTTTTTCTTGCTTCTGGTTTACCCTGGGCAGGGTCCATACTTTTTTTTCATAGTCATCAGTGGTCTCAAAAAATGTTAGGGACCACTGATCGATAGCTTATCCATCACCTTCTGTGTCAGCCTCTGACTCTTAGCTGCCCTTCTTGTCTCATATTGAAAAAGCAAAGCGTCACCTTAGTTTAAGATGTCATTGTTATCATTTACAAATGGAATCGCTTGATGTTGGTTCTGAAGGACTTCCGTATTTCCCAGGCTGAAACAGACCTTTAACAGCCCTAGAGGAGGAGGCTCCTTGATGACCTCACACTCCCCCTCAGGTTTAAGTCCTGGGATTCTTTGATAGCTCTGATCTCATGCCCTCCCTTAGGAGCTCGAGGCCATGAGCAGATATACCAGCCCAGTGAACCCTGCTGTCTTCCCCCATCTGACCGTGGTGCTGTTGGCAATTGGCATGTTCTTTACCGCCTGGTTCTTCGTGTATCCTTTTACTGAGCAGCCAGTGGGCCAGAATTAGCAGTGTGGGAAACCGAGGGAGAAACCATGCTGGGTACATGCACCCTGCCAGTTTTGCTCTGGTGTGGGGGTAGGGGGAAGGTAAGGAGATTGAAGAAAAGCTGTTGATGTCCAAGGTCAGGTGCTGGCCTTATTTCCCAAGTTCAGGGGAGCTCAGTTTGCTCTTCAGATTTCCAGGATAGTGAACAGAAGGCCTGGCCGGACTGGAGGTTGGGGATAGGGAATCTGAAGTTGGGAAAGTGGTAAAAGGGTATGCTCAGGCGGCAGGAGATCTGAGGGCTAGTGCCAGTTCCACTGGTCACTAGCTGTGTGACCTGGGGTAAGTGACCTAACCCCTCTGGGCAGATTTTCTCCATGGGTGGTTGAGGGCTGGTATGAAGCAACAAGAGTCCAGGTCGTCTCTCAGGCCCCTCTTCCTGGCGACACTGAGCCAGGCAAGCCTTCTAGAAGGCTCACCCTGTACCTTTTTCCCAGAGCTGCACTGGCCAGGCTTCCTGTCCTAGGCAGTCCATCCCTTTGCTTCTCCTTAATCACCCTGCCAGTTATGAGGTTACCTCTACCAAGTACACTCGGGATATCTACAAAGAGCTCCTCATCTCCTTGGTGGCCTCACTCTTCATGGGCTTTGGAGTCCTCTTCCTGCTGCTCTGGGTTGGCATCTACGTATGAGTTCCCAAGGGTAAGAGCTGTGAGAAGGTGGGCACTACAGAAGCTTCCCACGTCTGCATCAGCGGGGTCCTCAGGCCTGTGGAAGACTTTGGTTAATGATGACAGACTCAGCAGAGTGGAGAGGGACACCAGGCACGTGTGCCTCTTTCCCTGTCCCAAATGGGGATCTGAGACCTACATTTTCATTCTGAGTTCTGCACACGGCCCGGGGCTTTGGGATACACTTCATAGGGCTGTGCGCACAGTCTTCCCATGTTAGACATTTGCATCCTTACACATCATACACCATTGACCTGGCGAGGCTGCTTGGGAATGGATTAGAAGGGGGTCAGAATCTAGGAGTACCGTTGTGGTTAGTTTGAATGTTTTCAGTGAGTAAAATAAATCTTGACTAAGTGATTAAAAAAACCCCCAAAACCCTCGCTGCAGATAATCCACTGAACAGGTCACTGAGAATCGGCTTTGGTGGCTCAGCTTCAGAGTAGTGTGCCCATCAGCCCTTGCCCCAGGAGCACAGGGTCCAGTGAGAAAAGGAGGTGGAAAGAAGGGTCATCGGTCTCATTTTGATACCCCCTCTCCTCTTTCAGGTTCCAACCAGGAGCTTCACTGAATTCCTGCTTTTGTAAATTAATTTTTTTACTGTTGCTGGAAATGTCCCACCTGCTGCTCCCAATAAAGGCAGATGTGTGACCGTCTGTCTGGCACCCATTCCGCAGGGGTGGAGCAGTGGTGGGGTGGCTCCGGGACCCATGTGACTTGCCCGGTCCCACCCCTTCCCATCTTTCTTCTGCCTTTCAGATGGTTCCTCCTGCTGGGAAACCCTGCTTTCTCTATGTGTGAGGGGTGAGGAGGGTATGCGAGGGGTGTCTGTCCTTGGAATTTAAAGCTCTGTGGATAGGA
>NC_138379.1:8595198-8667849 GCF_054177405.1 Leptonychotes weddellii
GGAGGGCGGGGGGGGGGGCAGCAGTAGGTCCATGGGATGTGGCCAGGGGAGGGAGCTGCTGAGTCCTGTTCCCAAGCCTAGCGTGAAGCTAAGAAGGATAATGGGATACAAGGCATTCATCTGGCTCAGGAACCCCAGAACTCCAGTTGGTCTTAGCCCCACAGGCAACTCCATCTTCTACCACAACAGTCTCAAGAAGAGATGGGGAGGCAAGGTCAGATACAAAGCCATGTTTTTACATTTATTTATATATGTATATTTACTTCAGAAGGAAAGAACAGGGACAGGAAGCAAGCAGGCCCAGGGCTGCTTCCCTCTGCCCACTCCAGAGTCAGAGTTGGTACATGATAAATATGAGTCAGCACTCAGGAACAGGAACTGGGAGTTAACTGGGAGGGAGGGGCGCTCTATGCACATGCAGGCTTTTGGGGGGGGGGGTACAATATGGGCAGAGGAATTTGTGCATTAAGAGGCCCTATGTACAGCTTGAAGCTTGGGGGAGATTAGCCCAGTGGCTCCAGGAATAAATGCCAAAGGGAAGGGAGGGATGGCTGCTGGACCCCATGTAGGGAATGGAGCCAAGACCCCCACTTACCAGTGCCAGGCAGGCAGCTGTCAGCCTCCAGCAGGTGACCCACTCCCCTCCCCTGAAGCCCTTTTACCTTCATGGGCTTAAGGCAACTTTGGTCCAAGGTTGACCCCCCCACCCACCCACCCAAGCAGCTTGGAGCCCCAGCTTGGCCCCAATCCTTGCACTGAGGACCCCTCCTCAGGCATGGAAACAGCCGGCTGCTACCAGATTGGGGCTACGCTGTGTCTGGAAGGGCTCCAGGGGGCAATGGAGGGTCACTTTCCAGTTAAGGACTGAGGGGCCACAGTCCAATGACAGGCACCCTCACTGAGGAAGCCCCAGAATCCTATTGCAAAGGGTGGGGCTCAGCAGTTTTAAGGCATTTAGGGAGGGTTCCCCGCAGAGGGGGACAGTGGAGAGAGAACAGAGTAGTCCTGCGGAAGGCCTGGCTCCCTGGCTCCCTGCGTGGTGTGGGCAGCCACGTAATTCCTATGTTAGAATGAGGGAGGGGAGCCACACTGGGGAGGGAGCTAGGAGGCGGGGTATCCCTCTCCCCCAGCTCCCCTGAGGATAAGTGCTTTGAGACCCACGGCAGAAGGGGGCCCGCACTTCACAGGCTTCTTCGAGATTGCAGCTCCCCACAGAAAGGCTTCCCATTCAAAGCTGAGAATGAGAGGGGTAAGGCCTGGTTCCCAGAGAGGTGGCAGAACACCACAGGGCAGGAATGGCAATTCCTGTTCCCCTCATTGAACCTGTGTAGCCGTGGCTAAATGATTTCCACACTCCTGTGAGCCTGGATGTGGCCTCAGAACACTCCAGGCTCCCACCAAGACCGGTTACTTTAACATTGGCACTTGAGTTAAGACTTCTTCGGTAACGCAAGCCCATTGCTCCACGTCCGGGAGGAGAGGGCGGAGATGGAATCTGCTGCCGAGCCCGACATGGGAGCCCTTGATTTGGGGAGACAAGGTTGCCAGCAGACAAGAGAGGAGGGAGAAGCCAGAGTCTTAGTGGTTGGGAGTGAGATGGGTGTCTCAAGCCTCCCTGGGGTGGATCAGAGCGAGGGCCCTGTCTTTGTGTTTCCCCAGGGCTCTGCACCTCTCTGGCCTTTCCATCTCCATCCTTCCACTCGTGCCCTGGCTTAAGTGCATTTTAGTAATTACTTCATTAATAACAGCAAAAGCTATCTGTCTCCACGCACCAGCCAAGACCAGCCTGCTGCCTTACAGGGATTCCTGCTCCTCTGCTCAGAGAGAATGATAGGTCACTGATACCACTGCAAGCTCTGGAAGCTCCCAGAAGCCCAGGCCATGGGGCCACAACACCCAGCTGGGGGAGCTCGCAGGGAACTTCCAGGATACTCCAGGTTCAAGGGCCCAAGGGTGACCTGGCCCCCCGGCCCCCGCACTGGTTCAGCCAGGCACTAAGTATACATAAGGCACATGGTCAGTCTTTGCAACCCCTCCAGAGCTGGCTTCAGCTGCCCTGGGAGCTCTTGGGAGCCAGCGCTCCCCGGGAGAAGACACCTCCTGGGCCACACTTAAAGCTTCAAAGTCCCAAGTCCAGCGTAACAGTCAAACCCCAAAAAGTCCACTACCTCGCCACCCCCCAGGGAGCAGCTTCCAGGGTGAGGGCTGTATGCTCTCCGCTGACTCATGGATCCAGCCAAGTCTTTTAGGGCTCCAGCCAAGTCCCCACTCCAGAAGAGGGGTGGCTCGCAGTCTCAAGGGGAGAGTGGGAGGATAGGCTCTGGACGGTCACAGGCTTACCCTTGCCTCCAGGGCCCCTGCAGCCAGCCCTCCAACCACCATATCTGGACAGATACGACGTGGTCCGGTCCTGGCCCCAGGGGGTCTCTCGGGCTCCCCCTGTGGTGTGTGAGGGGCGACCAGCAGGAACAGCAACTCCAGTGTGAGGACTCCGACGAGTTTCCCCAGTCGTGGGGAGGGCCAAGCCCGATTCAGTCTCTCCGAGGGAGCACCAGCGAGCGGCAGAGAGCTGGCGGGCGGCGGGCTCCAGTGTAACGCCATGGCGTCCAGTGTGGAAGGGGCGCGGGGCCCCGGCCCGGGTGTGGTGCCGCCTCCGGGAAGGCCGCTCAGTCACACAGGCGGTAGAAATGGAAGTAGTAGTCCGTGGCCGGCCGGACCGGGGCCTCCGCGCTGCAGTTGGCCTGACCCTTGCGGGGGAGGGCAGCAGGAACGGGTGAGATGGCTCGGGGTGCAGGGCAGGAAGCAGTTCCCCCCCCCCGGCCACATCACCCGGCATTGCGCCCCAGGTCTTCCCATGTGCTCTGGGAACCCCCACATCCTTTCCCCAAGCCCCACACTTGAGATGCAGGTGCCCGGGCCTCTGGGGACAGATGGGGTGCCTGTACTCACCAGCAGGGCCACCCGGAAGTGGTAGGTGAATTCTCGGAAAGACAGGATTGTTACTGGCCACTGGTGGGAAGTGCCCTGGAGAAAGGGGAGAGGGATGGGTGAAGACAGCCCCCTGGCCCTATCCCAGCCAGGAGCCCTGGGCTCCAGGGCAAGTGTTAGGGAGGCTAAAGTCAGAGCTGGGAAGAGAAAGGGAGGGAGCACGTTCTGCCTTGGGGAGCAGTGGCACCCTTTACGCAGACTCGGAGCCAGGCTCACGCAAGTCCAAAGCTGCCCTCCCCTGGTCCCTGCCTTGTCCCTTGCTGCCTTCCCTCCCCGTTATGCTCCAGGCACAACAGAGTATTTCATGAACCCCATCCTCACCCCAACCCAGTAAGGTGATGCTGCTTATCGATGAGGAAGCTGAGCTATTGCTTGAATCACACGGCACCGTGTGGCAGAGCGGGGATTGACACACAGGCCCCCGCGCTGTCATGCTCTCTCCCTTGCACGGGAGCTTGAGGCCCGCCTTCAGACAGCTTGCCCATGTCCCAGCTGAGGCTTTGGCGTGGCCTCCCCATATGTGGCCCCGGGCCTGAGCTCCGCATCCTGAGAGCGGCTGGCTGGGCTCTCCCTCTACTCGCGGGTGTGCTCTCCTCTGCCTGCGCCTCTTTCGAGGCTCTCACCCACTCAAGTGACTTTCTGCACATCTTCCCGGCTAGGGAGTGCATTCTTCCAAGGCAAGGCCTGGGTCCACCCCCACTCCTCGCCCGCCTGCCCCCCGCACCCCCATCTCCCCACAGATGGGCCCAGCACAGGGCCTGGGACAGAGGAACCCCAATACATTTTTGTTGAATAAACATGAATTGGTGAGAAGAAATTCCCTTTACTTGTGCGGAGAGTCACAACTTGGGTCACATGGGGGTCACGTGGCCAGTGAGGAGCTGGACAAGGAAAGGGTCATGGTCATTTGGTTCTCAGAGCAGGAGGTAGGCCTCTACAAGGTAGGCTGAGAGATCTTCCAAACCGGAGGACTGAAGCGTGCCGCTGCCCAGCCTGAGCTTGAGGACCAGGCTCCTTCCTGTTCCCCAACTCCTAGCCTTTTGCCACGTGTCCAGCTCTGCCAGAAGGCCACACATTCCCGGGCCTCCAAACCTCTGCACGTGCTGTTCTGCTCCTGGGACAGTGTCCTCTTTTCTTTGTCCAGCTGACCCCAAATCATGCCGCAGGTTTCGTCTTCATTAAACATGACTCTTGGGGTGGCTGTTCTGACCCTGAGCACAGACAAGGTTAGCTCTCCCTGCCAAGGATCTCTAGAATACCCTCCTCATCCCCACCACTGCGTTCATTCCAGGTTAGTCCTGGTGGAACTGTTTCCTTGCCAGAGGCTCTTGTCAGGGCCGGGCTGGGGATGGGACAGAGCAAGGACAGGGCCGGGAGACGTGCCGCGGTGAGCCCAGAGGCCCAGGCCTTAAGGGTCCCTTGTGGAGAAGGAGACTCCCGGCTCCTTCTCTTCACCTGTTTGGGGGCCCAGTTGTGCCAGGGAAGATGAAGCTCTGGGGCCTGACTGGCCCCCAGCTTCCCAGTCGCCTCCTACCTGGGTGTCCTGGTAGGTGTGCAGGCTCTGTGGGAAGCCCCCCTCCTCACACGGCTCGTCCTTTGACATCAGGCTGCACAGCACCACAGACACGGGAGACGAAGAGCTGGGGGAAGGCCCAGTTAGTGGGGAAGTGGGGTTCCGAGTTCCTCAACCCCAGCCCGCCCCCAGCCAGCCCTCCACACCACCTCCCCTGCCCCGCTGAAAACAAGCCACGAATCCTCACACAGCCCGGAAATGATGCCTCCTAGTCAGGCCCTAGACAGCCCTTTCCCATCTACCATCCCACATGGTCTTCACACCCGTGAAGCAACAGCCATTTCTAGATAAGGAGCTGAAGCCCCGAGACCGCCAGGGTCACACAGCCAGTCAAGCACAGAGCAAGGGATGAAGTTACTCAGCATCCCTCCTCAGACCCCTTCCCCGAGTTGCCGAGGACTGCCGCGTCTCCACTGCCCCGTGCCGGCACTCACTTCATCTGCAGAGTCAGGCTGAGGTGCAGCGGCGTGCTGCTGCTGACAGGGATGTGGTAGGTGAAGTTTCCAGGCCTGCAGGGGCAAACACGGCTCCTTGGACCAAGGCTCCCTGCTGAGGCCCCTTGCCTGCGCACCCCAGCCCCAGATCTGTACTGAAGCCCATGGAAAGGGGCTGCCCCACCTTGGGGGGTGGTGGAGGGGGACGGCATCTGGGCATCTGCCCTGCCTGGGCTCACGGCACCTGAGGGACTCTGTCCTTGGGGTGAAGGGAGGGAGCCAAGCCCACCTGCAGGCATGCCCTGGAGCGCAGTACTGGGAAGTGATGGGCATTGAAGTCTCCAGCACCTGGATGGAGGTCAGGGAGGGCACTGGGTCTGCAAGGAGAGAGGCTGTGGGGGCAGGGAGGAGGGTGACAAGGCAGGACACAAATAAGAAGCAGCCAAGCTGTTCCTTGCTAGGCTCGCATTCAGTCACTCACACCTTAGTATAAGTTAGTTTCAGGTTATTCTTTCCAGACCCCCACAGTGGCCAGGGTCACACCACCCTCTTCCCCCGCGACACTACGAAGAGCCGCTTCCCGTGAGCCTGAGGTCTGCCTCCTTGACAGAACCCGAACACCAGGAGCAGGGGCAGGTCTTCAATATCCTTTGCCAGGGGCTTATAGGAGCCTGCTCACAGTCCTTTTTCCTGACTGCACACATCTCCAACACATTCAGTTCAGCGGCATCAAGTTGGTAGCTTGAAGTCAGCCACAGTGGGAGCAGTCACCACAAATCAGGGCTTTTTTCCCCCAAGAGCCAACTGTTAAACACCTACCAGCACCCCACTCGTGAGGGCCTGTGGCCTTCGGTGGATAAACCCACCACAGACTGGCTGGCTGGGTGGGGGTGGGACTGAAGTGTGACATGGCGGGTGGGGGAGACAAGGCTTTCTTGGTCATCTACGGGCTGGCTGCGCCTGAACCACCCCTCCTCCCCCCCAACTAGGAAGGGGAAGCTGGGGCCACAGAACATCTGCTCGACCTGGCACGTTTTCAGCTCTGTGATGCACAACCCAGGCACGCGAGGACCCCCCACAGGACCCAGCATGCCCCTGGGGTCACGGACAGATACCTAGATACAGACAAGATAGAAGGTACCCTTCTCGTCTCTCTTCTGGGCAAACTCCTGTGGTCCTTCAGAGACTCAGCTCCAATGTCACCTCCTCCAGGGAGGCCTTCCTGATCACCTCCCCACCTCAGCCTGGACGAAGTGCCCTCCCCAGTCACCAGGCTGCCTACCTGTCCCCTCAGAGCCCCGTCACGCTACTACACTACTGTGTTCTCAGGTCTCTGAGCATTTCGGGGTCAGGGCGTGCCTGTCTTCATCACCCCCACACCCTGCACAGAGCCGGCCACAGAGCAGGAGCCTCTGGGGTTTCCCCATCACTCTGAACCTCAACCTCAGCGAGTCACCGTTCCTAAGCTTTTTTTTTTTTTTTCTTTAAGCCACAAAACCCATCAAATGAAAGCTGATAAGGAGGCCCAGTACCTAGAGCAGAGCCACCCGGCTGAAGCCCAGAAGGCCCCTGGCCTCCTCCGCAACCTCCGCGGCCCTGGCATCAGGCCGACGTGGGGTGGGATTCCAGCTCTGCGGCTGCCCGGCCACACGACCTGGCTCCGTTTCCCCATCTGAACCGCGGGGATGAGCCCTTCCTTGCTGGGATGTGTGAGCACTGAATGAGGCGAGCTACATATGGCCCCCAGCCTCATGGCTGGGACTGCACAACGCCCAGCGAATGGCTGCCAACGGACAGTCCTGCGCCAGGCCTTCCAGAGCCTGGGCTGAGCGGTGCCCTGGACAGGGAGCCTCGCTGGCTGAGCTGAGAAGATGAGGGGGCAGGTAGGGCAAGTACCTGGCTGGCCCCGGGCCTGAGTGGGCTGAACAGGGCTCAGGCCAGGCTGGGGGGCCCCTCGGCGGGTCCGGCCATGGAGACCAAGGCTGGGGCTGTTCTTGGCTTTGCCTTGCCCTCCAGGGAAGGGGACCGCAGGGCTGGCCAGAGGCTCGGAGCTCTTTGGATGCTTGGAGTGGCCAATACCATTGGCTGACAGGCTCCAGGACTTGGCTCTGATGTTGGTGACTGGCAGCAGGGCCATCTGGCTGGGGCCTGTGGAAAGAATGAGGGATAGGCTGAGCAGAGGGAACTGGCTGTCTCCTGTCCCGCTTTCTCTAACACTTCAGCAGACTCTGGGTGACCCCCCTCTGTCTTTTCGTCCCCTCGGGGAGACCCACCAATCTCTCCAGAGCCCCATTCTGGGCTCCAGGATACCCTCCCCCCAATGAGACTTCGGGGCCTTTCTCAGGACTCACATAAAACCCCCTCAACCCAAACCCTGGACCCGGGATAGTCATACCTGAGCGGTTGGTGGACGGGCTGGGACTGGGGCTGAGCCCGTGGCCAGGGTTAAAGCTGGGGCCAAGACTCGGGGCAGCGATAGGGCTGGGGGTGGGCGAGGAGCAGCAGACGACTGGGCAAGGGCGGCTAGAGCACAAGTCCAAGGTGGGGATGACCGGACCTGGGGCCGAGCTGGTCGGGCCAGTGGCAACTGAGGAAGCCGGAGGCTGTATGAGCTACAGGCGGGCAGCTGAGTCCCCGCCCACAACACCGCTCCCTTCCCCCACCCCCACCCTCCAGACCCACCCAGCACGCACCCAGCAGCAAGGAGGGCGGTGTGCCTGGCAGCCCAGTGGTCCCTGGGGACTGTCGGAGCTGGGTGGTCCCGAAGGTCTGGCTGGACCTGCTGGGGAGGGGCGAGCTGAGCTCAGAGGGACTGCGAGAGCCTGAGCAGGGAGGCCTGGGAGTCCCAGAGAAGTGGACAGGAGAGACAGAAGGGACAGGAGGAGGTGGACAGGAATGGCAGAAAACAGGCAGGGAGCTGGATGGCAGGAGCCAGAGGTAGGAGGGAGGGGGCTTGGTCCAGACACGTACCATGGGCACATGGCCTCACTCCCCCCAGGGTGCTGGGGCCGGAGCAGGGCCAGAAGACAGGAAGTGGACACGGCATAAGAGCTAAGGGGCGGCAGAGAGGAAAAGGACGGGGGGCACAGGTGCAGGGGAGGAGAGAGAAAAGACATGGTCAGAGATAGCCTCGGAGCTGAGGTGACAGTGGGCAGACAGAGCCCGGGGTCCCACCCTGGCCCTCCTTCCCTGCCAACTCCCCCTTCCAACCTGGGCCCCTCAGATGCCCCCTGACTCGCAGAGGCCCAGCTACCTCAAGGAGCACTGAGTAGAAACATTGGCTTCAGCAGGGACCGCGAAAATGCTGCCCCTCCTCCAGGGAGACCTTCCCACCCGGCCCTGCAAGCCCGGGCGGGCTGAGAGCCTGAGGCACCGTCCCCTTCAGAGGAAACAGCTTCCACAGCTCCGCTGCCCCTGGGCTGCCCACCAAAGCCCCACCTGTCCTGGCAGCCTGGCCGGCAGCCAGGCCTCCAGTGACATACCCATCAGTTTCTACCAGGTCCTCCTCGGTGCGCAGGCTCAGCACGTACAGTGTGGACATGGACACCACGCTGGGAGCCACAAAAAAGGGCCACTGTTAGAGCTGCCACCACGGTCCCCGCCCTCTCTCTAGGGCAGGGTCTGTGGACCTCGGCTCCAGGGGCTGGGCTTGCGAATGAATGATGCCTCTCCACGGTCTCCCCCCGCCCTCGGGGCATGGGACAGAAGGAGGCAGCCCGCTTCCTTCCCTGAGACCTCAGGCAGGTCTCATCTCCCAGCCCCAACTTCCTCTTCCTCCAGGCCTGGGCCCAAGGGCAGCTCACCTCCCCCCAGCCAGCCACGCCTGGAGCCCTGGGCACAAGTCACCTGAAGGCCATGACCACCACCAAGGCAATGATGGTTCCCTGCAGGAAGCGCTGGCTGATGCAGGCCTGGTCTGGGACCACAGAGGACGACTGAGGACCGACAGAAAAAGGGGAAGAAGCAGAAAAGGCCCAGACTTAGGGAGCCGTGGTGTCCCTCGGTGTGGGCTCTGCTGGAGGTGGGGGTGTTAAGGTCTCATGCCTACGGTGGGGGTGAGGGGATGGACAGAGGGAGAGGAAGGAGAAACGGGGCCAGAGAGCTAGAGAGCTGGGAGGAAAGAGGAGCCCTCGCAGTCAGAGAGCCTGGAGAGCGAGGGCCCGGCCCAACCTGCCTCCCATCTCCCATCCGTGCCCACCCTCACCTTGCTGGCCACCTTGGGGGGCCTCTTCTTGTGGGGGACACTGCCCGCCCGGCTGAACTGGCTCCCTGCACGGCTGCAGCAAGAGGGCCAGGGTCAGAGGTGCCTCTGGGAAGGGGGTCTTGCCCCCGCCTGGCCCACGCCCCCACCTGAAGGCGCCCGAGCTGCCCGTGGACTTGAGGCTGTCCAGCCGCCGCAGCTTGGCCAGCTTGTGGCTCCAGCGTTCTAGCTCGTCAATGCGCGTCTCCAGGTTGTCCGTCAGCTTGCACAGCTCCTTCACGGCACCCACGTTCTCCATGAAGATGCGCTCCTGCCGCGGGCGGTGGGCGCCGTCAGCCCCGGGGAGCCCTGGGCTACGGGGAGCGGCCGCGTGGAGGCCCTCCAAGCCTCCCTACCCAGGCCAGCCCTAGCTCCCCCAACTTCCTGTGCCTGCCTCCAAACAGCTGCCCCACCTCTGCACCATTGCTTGGGCCACCCGTCCAGCCGGAACGGCCCTTCCTGCCCCTTCGGAACAGTCTCTCGGAGGCGCCCAGCCTCTGATCTCATGAACGTGGGGTCGCACGCTTCGGCTCCTTAGTATTCAGCCGAGGCCAAAACCTATGACTTCACCCTCACCATAAGCCATGTTTAAGCTTTGCAGGGTCTTGGCAGTGGCTCTTTAACCTCCTTTCGAAGGGGAGGAAAATGACCCCCAGTGAGCTTCGTCTTGCTGTAGACCACACAACCATAGTGTCGCCAAGTCCCCAGCTGGCCCTTGGATGCTCACCCCCTTCCCTGGGGGGTGGGGAGGGGGCTCTGGATGCGTGAGAGAAGACTGGGCTGCCCTCACCCCCTGCACTTCAATGCTCCCAGTCTCCAAGGGGGAGATGAACGCCCTCCAGCTGGCCCACCCCCTGCCCTTGGGCCCCCCAAGTCCTCCCACCCTGCAGACCTTGTTCACCACCAGGAAGTTCTCTATGGTTTTCCCATTGGCAAAGACCAAGTCTCCAGTGTCCTTCACGGCCTCAGGCAGGATCTCCTTCACTTCCTGGGCGATGACACCTGGGGAGTTGGGGGGCAGGGGAGTGGGGTGGAGAACGCCCACAGCACCATCATGTAAGGAGGGGGCCCGGTTTGAGGAGGGCGAAATTCTGGGGGCTAGAGATTTGGGATCCAAGGCACCCTGGAGCAGGGAGCTCCGACAGACAAGTGTTCAGAAGGTTGCAGTTCCGGGGCTCAGGTATGGGGTTCCCTGGCCTGGGGCAAGGGTGGATTCCTGGGAGGAAGGATCCCAGTGGAAGTGGGCAGAGATAAAAGCAGGATTCACCTAAAAAGCCGAGGATCCCGGGACCAGGATTCCCGGACTTCTAGTGTCAAGGGGGTAGCTAGCCGACACCCGGGGAGGCCCGATTTTCCAAGGGCTGAGGGGTGGGGCTTCTAGAGGGCAGGATTCCCTGGGTAGGAGTTCCAGGAGTCAAGGAGAGGGGTGCCTGGGAGTGGGGTTTCCAGAGGGCTGGGACAGGGGGCGGGGTGACTGAGGGCCGAGGTTGCCGGTTCCCGGACCCCAGCCCCAGTCCGCGCAGGCTGGTCCCTACCGGTCTCTGGTGCCGTGGCCTCGATGCCCGCTGTGGCTGCAAACTCCGGCTTGTATCTGTAGTGCACCAGCCGCATGCGCGAGATCCTCTTCAGCTGCTCCGTGGTGTCCACCTGCCCGGGAGCCAAGACCGAGGCTGAACCCCTCCCCTCCTGGGCCCATCCGAGGTGGGCCTCGGAGGTGTAGACGGCGGCCGCCCAGGCTCTGCGGTGTGGCGGGGAGACCCCTAGGGCCTGCCTCCCTCACCTCCTTCCCCTGCCGCCCGGCCCTTCCACCTGGCCCCGCCCCCCCACGAGCCCCGCCCCCTCGCCCTCCGCCCCTCCCGCGGGAACTCCGCTCTCCCCGTCGCCCGGCCCCGCCCCTCGCCCACAGCCCCGCCCCCACCTCCTGCACGTGCTCCTTGGCCCGCAGGTCCGAGGGGTGCATGAGCGAGCCCATGACCTTGACGTTGCCGTGCACTACCAGCGCCTCGTCGGGCCGGTCCGTGTTGATGCCCACACGGCCATGGTGGAAGACAGTGTCGGGCACCTGCGCCCGCTGCCACAGCACGTCGCTGTCACTCTCAAACTGGCCTGGGTTGGAGGCCTAGCACAAGTGGGCGGGGGTTTGGATCAGTCCCAGGGCACGGGGGACCTGCAGTGCCCTGGGCAAAGGGGAAACCCTGCAGCTACCCCTCCAGCTCCAGGCAGGGATCCTCACCCTACCCCGCCCAACTTAAACTGCCCCTCCCACTGTGGCACCTTTCAGTCACTCCTGGGATCTCAGAAGGCTACCCGGGCCTTGTCCACCTCCACCCTTGTGAAGGAGACACTGTGGCTCAGCGGGTGGGTGGGAACTTGCCCGAAGCCACCCAGCCAGGGCCTAGCAGGATCAGCACTCCAGCTCCTGACTCCCCAGGACCCCAGTATTTTTCCTGGGCACTACCGCTCCCAGCTCCGGGGAGGACTGTTGATCCCTTGGAAGGAGGTAGCCCTCACCCTCACGATGATGCGCTCTGAGATTTGGGCAGCCAGCGTGTAGTTCTGGTTCTGGGCGTGGGCCTGGAGGGCCACCACCAGCATGAAGTACCTGTGGCACACGGGGGTTTAGAGGCACTGGGTCCTGCCCCAACTGCCCCTGCCCGCCCACCCCCTTCTCCCCGTCCCATGTCTGCTGTACAGTGCCCGGGCTCCCAGCACCCCAGCAGGGAGAGGGCATTAACACCTCATCCTACAGAGGAGGAACCTGAGTCTCCACCAGGGGGCAGAAACTCGCCAGGGCCCACATCGAGGACACCGGGAGCTGCTCATCCAGAAGCCAGGCTTCTGCTCTCTCATCCTTAACTCCATTAGCCTTAGCTGGGAGCCTCAGGTCTCTCTTCTGTAAAATGGGTCAGTGTGTGGGACACTGCGACAGCAGGTGGTGTCTTCCTGCCCCTCCTCCTTAGAGATGGAGGGCCCCCCAGGGCCGGGGTGCAGCCTGCTCACCTCTGGTCAGGGTTGGGTTTGCCCTTCTTGCGCATGTTGTTGGCAGTGGTCTCGCTGAAGTGCAGACGGCCCACAGTCACCTTCGTGACCTGCTCAGGGGGCAGATTGACCCTGCAGAGGAGCGGCAGGGGACTCAGGACGCAGGGAGGGGGGCTTCCTAGAGCCAGGCGCCCAGTCGGGAATGCGCGGGAGGCAGATATCGTGGGTGCCTGCCTGGCCCCCTCAGCTCCCAAGCCAGCTCCAGGGCCAGCCCACCCGGGGACCCCCACCCCCAGGGTTGACACTCACGTGACAGGGTTAAAGGGCCGCTTGCTCCGGTCCGACTGTGACTGCTCGATGTTGATGGACTGGTTCAGGGCCTCCAGCTGGGGGAGAAGCAGAGGCCGGTGGCCCATGAGGGCCGGGGTCCCCGCCTGGTTCTGCCACCCTTTAGCCGCTCAGCCCGGGCCTGGCCCAGCCCGAGCTCCCCCGGAACTGGAGGCGAGGCCCTCCCCTCAATGAGGGCACAGACAGTCACATGGCTCTCCCAGCTCCACATGCACCCACTCACGCATTGCACGGACACGCGGCCCCCACCCCCGTCCCCGCGGCCCCTCCATGAGCAGCGGCTGAGCCACGCCAAGGCACCAGGCTCCAGCTCCCGGCAATGGAGGAAACCCACGCAGCCGTGCCCCCAGGGAGCTCGCGGGCTCCAAATCAGCCACTCCGAGGCTGGGGCTAGAGGGGCCCCAGGGGAGGAGCCTCAGGGCAGGTGTCCCCAAGGGCCAAGGACTGTAGCAGAGTGAATGGGAAGGCCAGGGGAGGAGGGATGGAATGGGCATGCTCAGGGTGTCCCAGAGGAGGGGAGCTGCCTCAGGAAAGCGGGGCCTGTGAATGGGCATAACCCGTCTGGGGCACAACGAGAGGCAGGGCTGGAGGGAAGGGCTCGTGGGCTAAGCTCAGAAGTCAAGGCTTTGCTGGAGGGCACCAGGAGCTCTGGAAGAATGGCAAGTGTCGTGCCCGCTGGTGTCTCAGGGGGAGCGTGAGCTGGTGGCCCCCATGGAAGCTGCTGTGGTCACTTAGACGAAGTGGGGGTGTGGTCGGGGCCAGGGAGAGGCAGAGGAGAGAAGAGAGAGGAGGTGGGCCAGGCCTGGTGCATGATGATGAGGTGGGGGCAAGTGGGCCCCTGGATGGATGGCTTGGGTAACCAGCACCCTGGAGCCCTACTCCCTGAGTGGGGGGCCCCGACGGAGGGGCAGGCTGACAGGGAGTTCATTTGGGGCTGGGATCTAAGCCGACATAGGGGTCAGGAGAAGGGTCTGGGCTGGGGGTATAGATTTGGGGTCACCGGGTAGAGAAGGAATCAGGAAGCACAGCTGAGAAGGGGGCTGAGGAGGCTGACGGTTGGGGTGTAGGTACACTCACTTTGCCTTGGGGCCGTTCAGGTCCCCAAGCATTCCTGGCTCCCCTCCCCTCCTGGCTGAGCCCCCAAACCTGCCTTCACTCCGTGCAGTTTCAGGTAGAAGCAGTCGAGGGGCTTGAGGCCCTCGGGCGTCTTGACGTACTTGGGCTCGCCCAGCATGCCAATGTACACGGTGACCTGGAAGTGGTTCTTCTTCTGGCACACGAACGCGTCGTCGCCCACCGAGAAGTTGAAGCCCTTGTCAGCGTCCACGCGGTAGGTGAGCATGGGCCTGGGGGCGGGTGAGGGTACTCACCAGAGGCCCCCCCACCAAAGCCAGGCCTGGAACGTCCCTCCCCCATGCCTGCATTGCAAAGCGATTTCCTACCCAGTCCCCACCGCCACCCCCCAATCCTCAGACCACTCACGGGGCTGCCCCCCACTTCTCAGAAATGAAAACTGAGTCCCCGGAAGGATTTGAGCTCAGGTCTGCCAACTCTTCAGCCAATATTCTTTCCTCTATGTGGCTGGGCCCAGCCCACCCTGGTGATGGGGGGAGGAAGGGCAAGACCCCTGAGGCCCACCAGAGGGGAGTGAACTCCTGAGGAGGGGGCTTGACGGCCCCTCCTCACCCTTGGCTCCTTCCCAGAAGGCTGCCCGAAGCCCCCTCCCTCACAGGAGATGGGGTGAGAGGGGGTGCATCTGCAGAGCTTCACTGGCCTGACAGCTGGTTGCCATGGAAACGGTGGAACCAGGCGCCGGCTCGGGACTGGCCCAGCCCCGGCCTGCTGGCTTGCTCAAGCCCCCAAAGTCCTCATTCTGACTCCTCCATCTGCCCAGGTGGGGAGAGGGGCACTCTGGGCAGCGTAGACGCAGCCTCAGTTTACCCATCTGTGGCTGGGCAAGGATTCCAAGTATGGATCCTTTGGGGGACCTCCGGGCGGCGGGAAAGGGGGCAACTGTTGGCTCATTCTCACCCAGGTCCCCAGGCACAAAGCAGTGCCCCCAGTGCCCAGGGCCTGCCTGGAGGAAGATGGGCAGAGAATGATTCCAAACTTGGGGGAAAAGGCTTGGGGGCCTGGCTAACATCTACAGAAAGGCCTGGGGCTCCAACCACCTGCCTGCCCCAGGGGAACACCCAGGAAATACATGGGCCACACTGGGAGCCTCAGCTGCCAGCTTCCTGGCCTTAGGGCCTGAGATGGCAGGGCTGGCCTGGAAAGCATGGTAATAAGAGTGGGGGGGGGGGTCCTCCCCAGGTCACAAGGGTGGGATCCTTGAAGACCTCTCCCCGCATCCTGACAGGGCCTCAAGGGATCCTTCAGCCACGACAGCAGCTGGATCCCCCCCAGCCCCGAGGGCTTCTGGCTAAGGGCTTCAGCCGCACAGCCTGGGGCGCCCAACTCCAGGACGCCGTTCTCAGCCAGCCCACCCAGGCCTGGCAATGCCCAAAGGGAGTCGGTGAGCCACCCTCTCACGCCCACCGGACTTCTGCAGGAGTGAGGGGAGTGGTCCCACAGTGCTCCTGGCCTGGTCCCAGGAAGCTGAATCCACATGGGTGGGTGCTGAGGGAGAGCTAGGAATGCCCAGACAGCCCTGTCCTCCCCCACCCCCTCGTCCCTCCCTTCCAGGGAGGGGGCTGCTGGAAGGGCCCTGCCAACACAGCTTCCTGCTACCTTCCTGGAATGCCGAAGGAGTGGGGGAGGAGGAGCCACCCACTTCTCCCTGCCTAGGCTCCCACTGGCCCCTCCCTGACGGGCACCACCTCCTTAAGGAGGCCTGGGGCAGGCCCACAAGTCGGGAACCCCGAGGGCCTGTCCTAGTTTTGCCCCGAGCCTGCTCCTCTCCTGTAACCCGGGCCCAGGTGGTGCCCAGTGTGCTCCCAGGCCCTGCTCTGGGACCCCGACACCAGGGCCGGTCCCCGGATGTGGCGGCAGGGGTGGGGCGGGGCACTCACAGTTCCTTGTAGTTCGCGTCGTACAGCGTGGCCCACTTGTTCTGCTGATGTGGTTGCCACTTGATGGACTGGTAGTTGGGGTCCAGGTAGGAGCCACTGAGGCTATCATTGTCCTGCAGGAGACCTGGAGGGAGGAAGCAGCCACGTGGGCCCTGCGCCCCACGCCCCCACCTCAAGGGGAGCTGGCTCGCTGTGAGCTCCAGCAGGCCAGGCACGTACCTGGTGAGGGTGCCCCTGGCGGGTGCCAAGGTGGTGTCTGGACCCGGGCAATGCTGAGGGGCAAGGAGCCGGACCCGGGTGAGAGGGGGCCCTGGGGAGGCCAGGGTGGGGATGGGGCTCGAGCTGGGTGTGGGGGCAGGGTCGTTGCTGTCCCAGGCTCCTGTTTGATCATTCCATTCAGCATCTGGGCATTGAGGGTGTTGGGAGGTGATTCGGAGTGCTTCCTCTTCTTGGAGGGGTGTGTGGGGAGCCTGGGGGTGACACAGAGGCGTGCCATGGGGGGCTGGCTCTTCCTGAGCCCCCTCCCCCCTGGGCAGTAGCCCCCTTTCCCTCTTCACCCCGTTTCAGCAGGATATGCCCAATCCAGAGAACACCTCCTCCAAAAAGCCGCTGGGCTTCACCTCCTCAGTGCTGCCCCATCGCTCTGTAATGCCATTCTCTTCTTCTGTCACTCATCTCTACCCCTGCAGCTCATGGAACCCGGGGGGCAGGAGCCACACCTGACTTATCTGTGTGTCCCATCAGGCCCAGCCATGGGCCTGGCGCACAGAGTGCCCCGAATCGTTTGTGGAAGGGAACAAGCCGGTCCCTTCCCTGGGGTGTCATTCTCAGGGCCACCCTTTATAGTGGGAGCTCCACGGAGAGCAGCCTCCGAGGCTGGAAACAAGCCCCAGAGGGCGTGGGCCACCAAGGCTGAGAAGGAGAGCTTCTTGGGGAGGAGGCTGTGGAGTCTTGCCCTGAACTAAACCTTTCATGACATCTCGATGTGTCAAACAAACAGATAAAAGGACAATTCTCCTGGCTGGAGTCAGAGGGGGAGCTTGGGTCCATAGCTAGAACTTCCTCCAGAGCCCCCAGACTTCGTGAGAAGGTTAGAAAGTCACTGGTGTCTGGGGAAAGGCACAGGCCCGAGGTTCAAGTCCTGGCTCTGCCCCTTCCTGGTTCCATGACCCGGACAAGCATTTCCTCCCCCTGGGAGCCCCAGTTTACCTATCTGGGCAATGGGGGTGGCCATGCTCACCAAATAAGGTAGTCGGAAGCATCTGGCCAGGGCTATCTGGCTGCTGGGTGGGCACACCCATATACACGTGCTGACCCCCATCTCCTGGGGGCAGAGCCTTCTGCCCTCCTGGCTCATCCCGGTCCCCACGTCCATCTCTGTCCCACCTGCTGCTGCCCTGGCCCCCCACCCCCGAGCCCACCTGCCCAGTCTTACTCAGCTCCATGCTGCTGCAGCAGCTGGTGCAGCATCTGGGACTGCTGCGTGTGGTGGAGATCGCTGGGCACGAGCCCCTGCCCCATGGCAGCATAAGGGGGCATCGGGGGCTCGGTCTTCATGTACAGATCCCGCTGCAGGACAGGGTAGTGAGGTGGGGGTGGCGGGGGCGGCGGGGGGCCTGGGAGGTGGGCCGGAGGTGGAGGCGGGTGCTCCAGGCGGGAGGGCACTCCCACGTGGCACAGGGTCTCAGGGGTTATGGTGCGCAGGAGATGGGGGTCTGCGGGAGAGATGGGGGGGTAGGCATCAGAGACCTACATCACTCGGGTTCCCGGGCACAGGGTTTCCCACCTTCTCCTGAGACAAGCCCCGGGGTGGGGGGGCTGCCCTCCCACCAACCCCACGTGGGAGGAGGGCTGGGCAGCCTGAGGCTGGCCACTAGAGGCCCCGGCAGGGAGACAAGCCCCTGTCCAGGGGGTGGGCAGCTTCTCCCCCACCCCGCCGCCGTCCTAACCGGCTCCTTCCCCCCAGGCCCGGCTGCCCAGCTCCCGGGGGAAGGCCCCCGCATCCCAGCGTCCTCCCCCAGCCCCTCTCAGGCCTGGTCCTCCTCCGGGCCTCAGGAAGGAGTCTCTCGGGGACCCCCAGCACAGTCCTGCGGCAGCCCTCCTCCATCCCGCAGCCCCTCTAGCGGGCTCCCAGGGGCCAGCCCCCCAGCTCCCTTTGTTCCCCAGGAGGCATTCCAGAAATGTTTTTGGTAAGATAAACAGAACTCTTGACCCCTCTCTGGGCTGTGGGGAGCCAGCTGCCCGAGATCCTTCTGCTTTGGGCCACCTGGGGGCCGCTGCACCCCTGGCACCCCCCCACCAGGGGAGGTGGGCCCAGGAGGCCAGCCAGGCCTGTACTCGGGCTGCACCCACAGCCTTCCCCAGCCGTCCACTTACCGCCGAAGGGCGCGTCCATGATGGCGCAGGCGGGCAGGCGGGTGGCATCACCGGCAGGGACACTTGCTCAGAGGCAGGGCCAGGCTCCCCACCCGCCCGTGGGAAAACAATAGCCAGCACCGGGGAGTATTTGACCAGCGATAATCTGGGCCTGTTGGGCGGCCGCTGGCCCCCTCCCTCCCTCACTCCCTCCCTCCCCGATAAGGCCGCCCCAACCACTTGCCCAAACCCCGGAGGGGGAGGGCGGTGCCCGCTGGACTCACCATTCACCTGCTGGGGGGAGTAGGCCTCGGAGCCCGAGTCTGGGGGAGAATCCGGCAGTGTGCTGCAGGAGCAGGAAGAAGGGGCTGTTGGGCGGGCAGCTCGTCTGTGGGGCCGCGGCCGGGAGACCACAGACGCTGCAGGCCCTGAGGTCCCCTCACTCCCCCCTTCAGGGGAATTTCTCTGTATGAGCCACCTTGGGGTGCCAGGCAGGGCCTGGGGCTGAGTTGTAGGTGGTGGGCCTTGGGCTCCTGCCCAGCATCCCCTCAGACCTACCGGGCACTTGGGGACCAGGAACCAGTGTCCCTGATGATGGCACAGGGATTCAAGGACACAGGGATGGCACAGAGATTCAAGGAGCAGGGGCCAGGCCTGCTCCTCGCTTCCCACACCCACTGAAGCCCCACTTTTTAGAAACTCTAGGGGAGAGCTCTCGGGGGCTCTAGGAGGCTGGGCCGCCCCACCAGGGGCAGGTATGGGCTGGGCAGGGAGCCAGCCCCACCAGGTCGGGGTGTATTTTTTTCTTGCCGGTTTTGTTTTATCAGCGGTTCAGGCAAAAGAACAAACTCAACCCCGAGAGATCAACACGTCCTGCGTGAACCCTGCGTTCGCCCGGTGAGGGGAGGCTGCGGCCAAGCAGGGACCCAGCTCTCTGGCCGTCCTGGTCCCCACATCTGGAGAGACTGCCCGCCACCGTGCCCAGGCAGCCGAGCCCTCATGGACACGGCCCTGGGCTGATTCCAGAGTCCTCACGCTCCCCTGGATGAGCCACCCACCCAGCCCCCCCGGGCTGTGTGAGAATGACAGAAAAGGCAACAGAGACCCGATCCTCTGCAGCCCTCACAGTCCCCGAGGGCTGCCTGGGGCCTCTGCCCTGCGCCCACCAGCTCCTGCCTGCTTTCTGTACAGTGGCCGTTGGGTTTTCCGGTGTTTAAAGGTCCCGCACACCCTCGGGTCCCTGCAGTGAAATGTCTCCAGTCCGTGGGACCTTGTGTTCCTTCCCCACGACTCCTCCTGCTGCTCATTAGTCCTCGATTTGGTGATTTTTTGATTAATAAGTCCCTCCCCAACCGGCCTGCAGGATCCACCTCAGGAGGGACGTGTTTGTCTCGTTTGGCTCCTAGAACAGGGTCTGGCAGGCGCAGGGGCGGTGAAGGGCCCTGGGTCCCTCCCGGGGGGACAGCCTGGGCCACACAGTCTCTGTGTGCCTCTGGGCAAGCCCCTTCTCTCCCTGAGAAATGGCCTCGGTGTGCCTTTCGAATCCCACCAAAGGGGCAGCACGGCTTCACTTGGCAGGCCAGCTGGTTCTGGGATCTCCCAGGAGCTGCTTACTGCAGAGGCTCGATGAGCGTACACGAAGAGAGCCACAGGGTCCTGCAGCAGGCAGGTGCTCCTCCTATGTTCGTCCTCGGTCTTTGCCCTTCGGGGTCTGGGCTCAGGGACAGCCTCTCGGCCGGATGTCTGCCCTCCACAGCGAAAGCGCACCCCTAACACCCCAGCTTGGCCCCGCGGGCCTCCCCCAGTAAGCCAGGAGCTGGCTCCAGTTGCCCCCCCCCCACCCCGCACTTGCTCTGGGCTTCCTCCCCTTATTTCCACAATCCTGGAGGGGGAAGCATTTTGAGCTCACTCCACAGCCGCGGATGCTGAGGCCCTGACCGAGGCGGTGGGTTGTCACGCCAGCGGGCTGCAAATGCTGGAGCTGGGGGTAGACCCAGGCTGTGTAGACAGCGTCACGCCCCCAGCACTCTTACTATTCTTCTACCCAAAGACAGGGTCCCCTGCTCTCCTGCTCCCCACGCTGGGGAGCCCAGAACTTTCTCCGAGCCCCTCTGCAGAACCCAGCAGACCCATGTTCCTGCCTATCCTCATGAGCACGGGTCTGTGGGCGGCCCCGGAGTCTGGCTGGGCTGCTGACCGCCTGCATCCTGCGGTCACAGCCGGGCCCCTGGTGTGGACTCCTTGGAGAGAGGAGAGAAAGGGCCTGGGAGGCTGGCTTGGGTGGGGGGAGCTGCAGGTCCCGTTTCTGTGCCGTCAGCCAGCTCCCTGCGGCCCCAGCAAAGAGCAGCTAGATGCGGGAGTGGATGGGCCTGGGGCAGTGATGTATGTGTGTACAACGTGGGCGCCGGTGTGTATCCGTGTGGGTACGTAGCCGGGTCTCTAGGCTCACCTCCTCCCATCCCCTTTACACAGCTGTCAGAGAATTTTCTAGCACTTACGTCAGCCCTCATCACTCCCCTGCTCAGAATCTTCTGGGGCTGCCCACGGCCTCGGGACAAAGCCACGAGGCCCTCCTCAGCCACCCTCCCTACCCACAGGGCAGCCGTCACCACTGCCAGGCCACCACCAGCACCTCCCAGGCCACGGCCCCTGCCCCCATACCCCGCACGCCTGCCCCCCCGACGCCCCGCCCTCACTCACCCTGGCGCATAGGGAGCCTTGGGCTCGGCCTTGATGGGGGGCCCAGAGCCCCCCAGGAAGGGCTTGGGAACACTGGCCATAGCATTGTTGTTGCAGTTGAGCGCGGAGCTGTAGCTCGGGGCGGGGAGGGAGCCGTGGCGCCCCGGGGAGGGTCCGCCCCCGGGGGGGCTCAGGTGGTGGCCCCCGCTGGAGCCCGGGATCGCTGGCGGCCCGTGGGGGTAGGAGGCTGCACTGGCTGGAGCCGAGATGTCAGGGAAGCAGCTGTGGAGAAAGGAAGCAGCTCAGCGCCAGCCAGGACCCCAGCCCCTCCCCAGGCCCCCACCTGCCAGGCCGCGTGGAGTCCGCGGATGGGAAGAGACGGGGAGCAGCTTGCAGATTGGGGCCGCAGCACACCTTCCAGGTGAAAGGTGGAGGCCAGGGGCGTGGGGGCGGGGCCACTCACAGGTCAGAGGCGTCCTCCTTGCTGATGTACTCCTCCAGGATGCTGGTGTCTATGTTGGAGGGCTCCAGGGCACCGTTGATGTCGTGGCCTGCAGGGGAGGGGCAGATGTGAGCTACCCCTAGGCCTCTGGGCCCTGCCCTGCAGCTCTCCCCAGGCCGGGCTCTCCAAAACATATGCCCCCAGGCTCCTCCCGATCTGCCTATCCATGTCCAGGGAGAGTCCTTCAGTGCCTATCACCTGACGCCCCTCCAGGGGGCATCACACTGTTGATGCTTCCCTCCCCTGCCAGCCTGCCCAGAGTCTCTGAGGAGGGGAGGAGCCCAGAGCGCAGATCGGGGACAGACAAGCCATTTCCTGTGACATGAGCAAGTCCTTCCTCTTGTCTGTAAAATGGGGTCATCGTTCCAAAGCCTTATGGGGGGCTGGGAGGAGAAACTGAGGTACTTTACTGAACTGAGTGCCCAGTGGATGCCCACCACCCTTGAATGCTGGACCCAGACTCGATGACTCTGTCCTGCGCTGCCTCCCTCCAGACGGCCCAGCTGCTGGGCACCCAGGAACACGATGCGGGGCTGGGCTGAATCACACGTCCTGGGGTGGGGGGGCCGTGTGGCCAGGGGAGCCTCCTGCACCCCAGGCCCCAGCTGCAGATGGAGACGGAGTGGGGAATGGAATCAGAAGTGCCCGGCTCAGCCTACTGCATAGCTTGTCGCCCCCATAACGGGGGCTGGGGTACCCAGCCCTGGTATTCCAGAGGAGGAAATGGGCCCAGAGAGGTAAGGGCTTGCCTGGCCTCACAGCAGGGAATGATGGTGGCCAGAGGTCTGCTCCTCCACCACCCTCTCCTGGGCCTTCCCTGCTGGCCCCAGCCCCACAAAGGGGAGGGGCTCACAGAAAAGGAGCCCAGTGCTCTTGGGCATAAGCAGGGGAGGAGAGGGGGAGGCGCTGGCCCTTCCCCTCCCAGGGTCACCTTGCAGGGGGGAGCAGGAGGGCGGGGTGATAAGGGGGCTGACGTAGGAGATGCGTCAGCCCCGATAATGGAGGATGGCCCTACCCACGCTGCTGACCTGGGCTGACCAGCCCCCCTGAGGCAGGAGGTACCCCTCCCACAGGCCCCTGGAGCCGTGAGCCTAGGGTCTGCGCCTCATGCCTTCTCCCGGGCGAGCCCTGGGAACAGCTCAGGAAGATCCAGGAACAAGTCCTGCCTTGCCTACTGCCCGCTGTGTGACCTTGAGCGGATCACATACCCTCTCTGAGCCTCAGTCTCCTCATTAGTAAAATGGGGACATGAACAGCTAACACTTTACAGCGTTCACTATGAAACAAGTTAAGGAACGTAAGGCGCCCCGCATATAATGGGTGCTCAGCAAACGGAGTGGATGTCCTCACTTCACAGACCCAGAGCCCTGGGGTCCCCAGGAGCCCCTGGCCCAGGCCCCTCCCTGGCCCCAGCCGGCATTTCAAGAATGCTGAGCCCCGCTTAGGTGATTAATGAGTGGCTAAGCCCTCCTAGGAGTCACGCGCTGCCTGGGACAGGCCCTCCTGCTGGCCCCCACCCCTGGCTCACCCAGCCGGGAACCAGGGACACCCACCGAGCACTGCCAGTGGCCATGCAGGGCCCAGTGTGGCCAGGGCGAGAGAAGCTTCTCAAGCTGGGAATGACCAGCCTGCACATCAAGGTTCTAGGATTCCCGTCTACGCCCTGGCCCCCACCCCATCCTTCCCTGTTACCCAAAGATCCCATTTATTGAATGCCTACTGTATGCCAGGCACTTTGGGAGCCGAAGACATTAACAATCATAGGAGTTTATTATACGCAAGGCATCCCGCGGGTTCTTCATGCCCTAGTCGGGAATGGTGATGATGACAAGAGGACAACGATAAGGACAGCAGCTCCGGCGGACCGAGCGCCTGCCTAGCGGGTCCCGGCACTATTCTCAGGGCTTTACAGGATGATCACCCAATTATTAGCATCATCCGCTTTATTCAGAGAGGTCAAGTCTCTTGCCCAAGGCAACACAGCAAGGAGATTCAAACCCAGGCACAGGGGCCTGACTCCAAGGGGGAAGGTGTGGTTGGTGGTAGATGAGACTTCCTGGCCATTCTGGGCTGCCCCACCTTATGGGCTGGCAGTGGGGAGGAGGGGTTCCTCAGGGGATAGGGAGGGAGGGAGCACTGGAGCATTACCCACCCCCCACCCTGGCTGCTGATGTTGCAGGTTTTTGAGACTGAACTTGGAATCTACAGTGAATGATGGGGTGATGGAGTCATGGTGTTGCTATTTATAATAGGCCAGGCCCCCTCCTCCCCTCCTCCCCCTCCTCTGGCCAGGAGCACTCCTAATCACCCCTAATCCTCCTGCCCACCTCCCTTGGGATAGGGGGGCCTCAGGCAGAGGCATCCTGGGAGACCCTAACGAGAACCAGATGTGGTTGAGGGGAGGAGAGACCCTCCCGTGCCAGGGGCCGGGAGGACGGGAGGACAGAGGAGGGAGGAGGGAACCACTGGGGCGGGGTGGGGAAGAAGTCTAAGGTTTGGGTAGTTGGTGGGCCTCCTGAGGAACCCTGAGCCCACATCTTCTCCTTCTCTGGGACCCCACAAGGCCTGCCTGACATTCTCCCCACACGGCTCAGCCTAAAGGGTCCAGCCACCAGGCAAATGCCACCAGACTGCCCCAGAAATCATACCGGAAACTTCTAATCAAACATTTGGGAGGACAGGGTGGGGGTGGGGGCTTGCCGGAGCCCAGAGATTCCTGAGGCTGGGGCAGAGCCCCCAGGAACCCAGCTGATGAAGGCATCAGCACATTTTGGGGGGCCCCTCTCCCCAACTGTTCCCAGAAAGAGCTCTGGAACATCCTCGAGCCAACAACAGATACCTGCCCCTCCTCAAACCCTTCCACAACTTCCCACTGCTCAGGATAACCAGAGCCCTCCTGGAGGTCCACGGTGGTCCCCTTACCTGCCTCCTCCAGCCTCCTCTCCTAACCAGTTCCCTCCCCGCACCTCTCTCGGTCCTAGGGCCTTTGCACATGCTGTTCCCTCTGCTGGAGGAAGCCCATTCCCATTCACTGGGCTTAGATGTAAGTTTCTCCAAGAGGCCCCCTCTGACTCCCATTCCCGTGACTGGCGGCCTCCTTTCTCATCCAGCTCCTTACTCGGCTGCCTAGGACAGCCCTCACAGGTGGGCGGAGGGTCTGTCCCCTGCCCACCCGCTGCCCACAGCTCACTCACCGAGTGGTCACCCTGTGCCCACGCTCTATATGGCTCATATTTAACTCCCATAACAACCCTACAGGACAGGTGGTTTTCTTGTTCTCCGTTTTACAGATGAGGAAGCAGGCTCAGAAAGGATAAATGCCTTGCCCAAAGTTTACAGGTGTGGGACCCGGGATATGAGCCCGGCCCTGTTCCGACTTTCTGGGATATAAGCATCTAAGCATACAGTAGGCACACAATTGAGGTTCATGGAATGAATGAGCAAAGTGGCATGCAGGACACTAGAACCAGGCCTGCCTGGGTCTGGGGACCTCCACCCGGCCGTGTTATGGTCAGGGTCCAGGGCTAGACAGGGCCCCTCTAGGTACCGCCTCTGCCCCGCTGAGCTACGCGCCCCAGCTGCTCCTCATTAATTAGGACCTTTATTACCTGCTTCTAACAGGATCCAGACACTGCCCTGTCCCAGGCAGGCTGGGATAGGGGCTCTGGAGAGGAAGCCCCCTCCTCTCTTCTCTCCTCCTCGCTTTAAGGCCACCCAGCTGGGCAGAAGAAGAACCGAGGGGATACGAGCCAGGTGCGGGATGAGGGCGGGTGGGGGCCCAGGTGGTCCTCCACCCTGGACCCCTCCCTTCCCCCTCCTCATGCTCATGACCACCCCCCCACCAGCTGTGGCCGCTGGCTGAGTCTGAGCCATTGTCCCAGGGAACGGGGGAGGGTGGGGACCCAGCACAGTGGGAGGCTTGTGCCCTGCCCACACCTCCCCCCCACCCGTCAATGGGGCACTTGTCAATTCATGTCCCAAACATGGCGGAAATCCCGTCGGCCACGTGGCTGTGGGCAGGGGAGGCCAGGGCCTAAGGATGCTGGCCAGGCCTAGCTGATCAGAACCTGAGGCAGACAGGGCCCACGTCTGTTCCCCACATTCCGCCCTGAGTGTCCACCCCAGGCGTCTGAATCTGAGGGCACCCCGGCTCCAGGCCACGGCTGGGAGCCAGGACGGTAGGGGTTCAGGGGACTGCCCAACCCAGCACCCCCATGATGCCCTCGGGGACTCCTAGGGTCAAAGAGGCCTAGCAGCTAATGTGGGTCCCCCTTCAATGTTATGTGACCTTTGGCAAGTGACCTGACCTCCCTGCGCCTCAGCTTCCTTCTCTATCAAGGGAAGCAGGGATCCCTGCCTCACGGAGCGGTCCTCAGTCTTCAACAAGAGGGTAGGAAAGCTCCTCACTCCCCAGAGGCCATTCCTCAAATAACATTCATCGCTGTTTCCTTCTCTCTTGGGGCTCCCCTCTCCTCTCCTGCCCAGGGTCTACCTCTCTCACCCATGCCTCTCCACCTGACTGCTTATCTGCTCCAGAGAGCCTCTGAGGGGGCCTCCGACCTCCTCCCGAGTCCCTCTGACGCATGCCTGGTACCATACTGTTATTCTGGCATATACACAGCCAAGTCCAGCCTCCAGGCCTTGGCTGTAGCCCCCCACCCACCACCCCGGTGGGTAAGCCTGTGACTGCCTCCCTGCTCTGGAAGCCCCTCCTCGATCTCCTCCATCACAGCGGGCGCCCAGTGCCATCGCTTCTTTCCTAACATGGCCTGAGCTAATCGACACGCTCCAAACTAGTTCACTCTGGGACAGGGCACAGTAGGCTCTCACCTCCTTCGGCTTGAACTTTCTATCTTTATTAATACGATCTGTGATTAATGTAGTAACTGCTAGCGGTCCCCGCTTCAGGCTTCAACCTGTGACCAGACCTTCTCACTCAAAATGCCTTCCGGTCAGATGCTTGATTTTGCAAGCTATCCTTTGCATCTCTGCATCAAGTCTCCAGTTAGCTAGGGGCTGAATGACAAGGATATGGCTCCTAAGTCACTGCCATCAGGCCCTTAAATCTGAACCATGGTTGCCTTTATTTGCCAAAAATGCAAAAGAACCCCCATCTCCTCCAGGGGACCTGGAATCTTTGGCCACCCCTGGGCTGTAGCTATGTCCCCCCCTAGACCCCACACAGCTACCACCCTGTCCTCTGGTCGACACAAGGCTGAAGTCAGAGCCCCAAGAGGCTCCCAAGCCAGGTCCAACAGAACTGAGCCCAGAAGCTGCAACGTGTTCTGTGGGGACCCACACTGGTCCCCAGGGATCTTCAGTTTGCTCTGGGGGGCCCCCAGCCCTGATGCTACAGGGCCAAGTGAGCTCCCACCCGACGGCCACATCTCTGTCATACAGGGACCAAGCCAGGCAGGCTGGGGAAGGCCCACCCCACAGGGGCAGAGTAGAGACCCCGCAGCTTGGGGTGGGGGCGGGTCTCTCTGTACCCATGTCTGTCTGTATTCACACACCAGCATGTCCCCCCACCACACACACACGTGTGTACACAAGGGCACACTCCCACTGACACACGATCGTGTACGTACACACACACACACACACACACAGAGTGGCATACCCTCCCCACGCGGACACACACATGTGCTCATTCATTCAATCAAACAATTACTGAGGATATGCCATGCATCAGGCACGATGCTTGGCTCTGGAGCTGTAGTAATGAACAAAACAAAACCTCCTGCCCATGAGGAGCTGACCTTCTGGAGGCAGAGTCAGATGACAAGACAGAGGGGTAAAAATCCATAGCATTTCAGAAGGTAACAAAGGCTACGGGGAAAATAAAGCAGAGAGAGAGGGGCGGGGGTGGCAGGAGGGCTGGGACGAGTTGCAGTTTTCAATAGGACAGTCAGGGAGGGCCTCAGTGAGACGAGATGGGAAGGTGGTGAGCCACAGGGGTATCTGGGAAGAGCATTCCAGGCAGCGGGGAGCCAGTGCAAAGGCCCTGAGGCATGAGCATGCCTGTGCTTGTTCCCGTGCCGGCACCCCTCCCAGACTTGAACGCTCATGCACACAAATGCTCACTGACCCAACGGCAGGCCCAGGCCAACAGCCCTCCCGATCGGGTCTGGCTGGAGCCAGATCCAAAAGAGCCAAGACAGTGTCGCAGACCCCCGGCTACCCCTACCCCAGGCCGCAGACCCCACAGGGGAAAACCACAGAGGGACAAGAGAGCTCAGGGACTGAGATGGTGAAGAGGAGAGTGAAGGAGGGCCCCGAGGGAGGAAGGGTCCCGAAACTCCAGAGAGGGACAGAGGCTGTGGTTGTCCCATCTGAGGGCTGGAGGGACCCAGGTCGGAGGCAGGCAGTGCTTTCTCACTGATGCAGCCTGGAGACAGGCGGAGGACAGGATGCCCTGGGGCCTCCATAGGCCAGGCCAGTGGAGCCTCTGGACCCAACTGCCTGCCCCCTACCAAGCCGGGCTTTTGCCCTTCTCTCCCCTCCCCGTCCAGGCCTTGGCACTCCAGGGGTCTCACTGCTCACATCACGCGGCACATAGCCTTGACCCTCTGAGGGAGGGCTCTGAGGCCCAGAGAGGTCAAGGGGCTGAATGGAAGTCACCCAGCCCAGCCATCCGTGGTGGCTCGGGACCCTCAGCACTCCAGGGGCCCCCTCCCTGCCCCACTCTAGGCCGGCACCCAACTGTGACAGGAGCCCCAGGGTCCCACTGTGGCCCTGCTGTGGCAGCCCTGAGTGAGGAAGACACATCACCTTTTTCTCCTGCCTCAGCACCGCCCTCTTGGACATGAGACATCTCCATACTTGCACAGAGCCCTGGGACTCCCAGGAGGCAACTTACGCAAAACCCTCTGGCCTGGGTGCAGCAGGTAAAGACAAAGGACAGTCAGCCCCTTCCCCCTGCCACCAGCCCCTGAGGCCCAAGTTCCCCATCACTGAGGGACAGGGTGGGGCCCCAGCTGGAGGCAGCAGGAACCAGGAGCAGGCATCAGGACCCCGCGGGGCCAGCCCCGCAGGACGCTGGGTCCCTGCCTGCAGAGTGCACCCCATAAAGCTGCTGGGGTCCCCCCCGGCCTTGGCATAAGCGGCCCAGAGAGGGTGAGGGCTTTCCCAAAGCACACAGCGCCGGCCACAGGCCCCAGCCCAAGGTGGGGCACTGACCTACCCCGTGGATCAATACATCCTCGAAGTGAGCGGCATCATACCTGCCGTGAGCCAGGTGAACGAGGCTGTGCAAGCCCCATGGGACAATAATCACCATCCAGGCTGATGTTTCTGGGGCATTACCGCACCGGGCACTGTACCAGGCCTCAGAACACCCAGTTTACCCAATCCCCGCAGAAACCCTGAGAACTGGGTACTGGGGCTGCAACTGTATTCCCATTTTAAGGATGAGAAAGTGGAGGCACAAGGAAGTGCAGAGATCTGCCCAGGAGAGGGACTGTGGGCAGGCAGCCAAACTGGCGCTCCGGGGAGTGCATAAGGCCATGAAATATCCGACACCTGCCCCCAACCCAGGGTCTACCCATACCCGGTGGCAGCAGGGGCTGAAGACTTTCACAGGGGAGAGGAGTCCCCCCCCCCCCGCCCCGTACACACAGCCAGGCTGTGAGGGAAACTGAGGCCCAAGACAGGGGGCCGTGAGGAGGAAGAAGGCAGGAAGGAAGGGCAGGCAGCCTGGGTAGGGCAGGGCCACCCCCCGGTTAATGATCCAGTTAATGATTTCTGCTCCCCTTCTTATCAGAGGGCAAAGTCCAAGGGTAGCAGCCAATCAGCAGCCTTGCTGGGCTGTTACCCGGCAGCCTTAGCTGCCAGGGCCCCCCCAGTCCTGTAAGCCCTTGAGAGTTAGAGAGTGGGGGCCAGGTCCCCAGGAGGAGGCCATTCTGCCCAGAGCGACCTACGTGTCTTTCCCCCAAATACCCTGCGTGGCCCTGCCTAAGACCCCAAGGGGCACTCTGCCAACGCCCCCAGACTCAGGAGAGGCCCTGAGGCAAGCAGGTGGGAGACAGCCTTCTCCTCCCCCCCCACCACCCCCACCCCTTGCACTGACCCCAGGCCCTCCCAGAGAGATGGCTTCCTCGGGTGCGCCCCCCACCCCACCTTTGTTCACATAGCCATTGTTGCCTCCAATGACCCTGAGAACGTTTCCTACCCGCCCCCCTCCCCGCCCCAGCCCCATGCCGCCCTGTGCCCTGTGCTGGGTGTCGGGAACATGGGATGAGTCAGACCCCCCACTACTATTTCTCCTCCAGCTGGACTCAGGACCTGGGGAGGAAGGGCTGGGACAGGACTCCTCCAGAAGGCACCCCATCTCATCTTCTCGACAGTTAGGCGTCCAGCTGCCTCCCCCATCCGCCCTTCCACCATCCTTGGTGCACCACAGACAGACAGACAGACAGACAGACAGGCTGACATGGGGCACAGGGCCATGCGATCACACACCCCAACTCAGCCCCAGACTCCTGTCCAGGGTGGGCATCCTCTCCCAAAAATCGTCAGGTGGCCTCCCCCTGCGGCCTCCTCCTGCCCTCTGGAGGCAGACAGGCTGGTCCCACCGGAAGGCCACGCTTCCTCCCCCAAGACCCTGGTGGCAGAGGAAAGAGCTGAGGGCTTGGCAGCTCTGACTAATGCTGGCTAAGTCCCTTCTCTCGGAGTCTTGGCCCCTGGAAAAGGGGGCCAGTGCCGGCCCCTACCTCAAGTGGCTTTCAAATCAGGATCCCGGTGCTCTGGGGGCTGTGGGGAGCCCCGCCGCCCCCACCCCCTGTGTATCAGGAGGCCATGAGTTTGCCTTTCTTTGGTGGCTAAAAAGAACCTCACTGGAAGCCCCGGGTCTGGTCCAATCCACCTGCCTACCCCAGGAGGGGAAATGAGGCCAAAGAAGGGAAGTGACCAGCCCAAGCCACCCATCAGGTCTGGAAGGAGTAAACGCCCTGGTGGCGCTCTAGAGGCCAAGTGGAGGTCCCCCCACCTCTCAGTGGCCTTTTCAGCACCTGCTGGAAGCCCAGTTCCCCTAGGTCTCCAAGGCTTCCTCCACAGCACCTGCTTTCTTGGGGGAGGAGGCGGGCACTGCTCCCCCAAGCCCCAGGTGCCCCTGGAACCAGGGGTCAGCACCCTCCACCTTCCATGCTCTAAAACGGCCCTCCTGCCCAGGGCTGGGAGACGAGGCTCATCAGACCTGAAGGCATCATTAAGACCTCTGCCACCCCCTCCTGTCTCGCAGGTAAGGAAAAGGGGTCCAGAAAGGGTGAGAGCTCAGCACAGGGTCACAAAGGTCTCAGCGGCAGGGCCGGAGCCTGTACCGGAACCTCTAAGGTTCTGTCGGGCTCCCCTGATGCCGTCTTGCCCCCGTCCCTGACCAGGCTCTGGGAATCCAAGGCCCCGGCCAATCAAGATGCTGAGGAGTGCACCTGCCACCACGACCCTGTTACCTGCCGGGAGCCAGGGCATCCTGCCTGGAGGGTCCCCTCTCTGCAGGCCCTGTGCCCGCCGATCCGGGCGGCCGGAGCCTCCTTCTAGGGGATTAGCAGGGCGGTCACGGGGGCCCGGCTGTACCAGCCTCGAGGGGGCCGCCCCGTCCCAGCCTCCCACCCGAGGCCCAAAGCGCCTTAGCCCCGAGCCCACCACCCCGGGGTGGGGCACAGCCTGGCCCACTGCACAGGGCAGGAGCCAGGACATAGGCCTGGTGTTCCTAGAGAGTGGGCCATGGCAGACAAGGGGTCTCGATCCGCCCCTGCCCTTCAGCAAAGGCTTTTTCCATCTCTGGCCCCGAGCTGAAAGCATAGACCCTGCCCCTGTCCCCACAGTCCACGGGGAGTGACCAAGGCCAAGGGAGGACCAGACTGAGAACTCAGGTTCCAGCCCCAAGCGCGAGAGTTCAGGAACAACATAGCCACGTGCACGACACTCACTTGCTTTCACACTTGCACTCATGAGCACACTGAGGCCTGGCCCTGAGGTCCACCCCCCACCACTGCATACCTGCTCCCCGCCAGGCTCCCCCCTCCCAAGTGGCCCCCAAGACTCCTGGCCCGCAGCACCGGCCCACCTTCCCGCTCATCTCAGGCTCTGGGAACACTTCTCCAGCCCCTGGCTCCCTCCACCCGCCTCAGCGGGCAGCCCCACACCCCCCCCTGCTCCCCACAGACATTCTTGAGTCTCCTCTTATCTCTCTGGAGGGAGCAGCACAACCTCCCCGCCAGGCCAGCCGCATGGCTGAGCTGTGGCGTCAGCCCCCACCCCCCACCCACGGCCAGGAGGGAAAGTTTGGCTCAGGAGATGGGGAGCCTGAGCGAGCCGGGCCCACCGCTCTGCCTGGGTGCAGGGTCCTGGGGGAGAGGACCCATGGGGACATCTGCAGGAATCAAGGAGGCCTGGCCCATGGCCGTCCTTGGTATCTAGCGGGCTCAGGGCACCCCCAAAACAGTACCCTTTCCCTCCTCCCCAGGGGCCCCCAGCCCCCATAAGGCCCCTTGAGGGTTCATAAAGGATGAACAGTGTCTAGGGAGAACCACAGTCCCTGGGACAGATGGGGGGACTGCCTAGGACCCTCAAATGGCCCAACTACCTCAGGATCAACCATTTAATCTAGTCCAAGCCTGATTTCTTGGGGTCTGGGTCTGCCAGGGTGTCCAGAATCCTGAAGTGAGGAGGCCTGAGGTTAGGAGATGCCCTTACCTATGCAGGAAGCAGGAGTGGACAAAGGCTGCCCCCTCCCCCAAGTCACAGAAACGGAGACACTGAGGCAAAGGAAGGCCTTCCTCTCTCCCTCCCGGACTCCAAAGGTATCTGGGTGCTAGGCTTGAAACTTGGGCCATGATCCACCGCCCTGTAGCCCAACATCCCCAGCACAGTGGTGCCCTGTGGACCGCCCCATCCCTAGGGGCAGGTTCACGCTGAGGAGTAGGCTGTGGGCTTAGGGGCTGGGGAGGGTGGGTGGGGACAGAGGCCTGACTACCCAGGTTGGTGGAGAGGAGCACAGGAGGGGCCGGAGGGGCTGGCGAGATGTTCCAGTGAGGGTCTGAGAAGTCGAGTGGGCTGGGAGATGTCTGCCTGCACCTCTGCCCCCCCTTCCCACACTCTGTCCCATTCCTCCAGCGTCCAGCACCCTGGAGGAGGGGGAAAGACCTGGAGGAGGTGCAGAGGCTACCCAGGAAAAGGGGAGGGGGGTCTGGGTAGATGTAGGAGCAGACCTCCAAAACCACAGAGGGTGTGTTGGGGGGTGGGGGCAGGGGTAGAAGAAAACATCGTAGATTGTGTGTAGATGTCTAGATCCCCACCCTGGGATGGGTCCTCTCAGGGTCGAGGTGAGGGGGTGAGGTCACTCCAGGGGTGGGGGGCAACAATCAGAGGAGGCATAGCTCCAGGGACAGGTGTGGGTGGAACAGCCCCGAGGAGCCTCAGAGGGCTGGCAGGAAGCAGTTCACCACTTTGGGAGGGTCTCAGAGTGCGGAGGTGGCTGGCAGCAGGGCTGCCCACTTCGAGAAGGTTCTAGCCCAGGGAAAGCCTTTCAGGGTGGGGGGGAATCCAGCCCATGGAGGAATGCTGGGGAGGGGTTCCAAGCCCTGAGTAAGGGAGTAGTAGCTGCTTCGAGGGGAATTTCAGCCTTGGGGGAGGGAGCAGCTTTGCAGAAGGTGGGTGACAGTCTTGAAGGGGGTCCTAGTCTCAGGGAAGCACAGTGGGGAGGTCTCAGCTCCTAGGAGTCAGGCTGGGGGTACGGTGTCCACCTGAAAAGGACACATGGGCCTGAGTCTCTAGGCAGGGGGCCTGACCTCTGGAAGGCATGCTGGAGGGCTGGGGTGCCAGCCTAAGAGGCATGGAAGATCCTAGAAGGCATGCTGGGGTCCGGGCCTCAAAGGGGGTCTGGAAGTCTGGGTCTGTATGAGGTTCCAGGGAAGCACAGCGGAGGGTCCCCAAACTCGAGAAGTGCACTAGGGGTGGGAGGTGTCAGACTTTAGAGGGGACTGCAGGTCCTGGAAGGCATGAAGAAGGACCAAGCATGGGAGGCGACACAGCTCCAAGGAAGTTGTGTGCTGGGGGCACTGGGAGGGGGTGCCCAACTTTGGTGGAGGTGGGCAGTAACCTCCAGGAGACTCCCAGCCCTGGGAGCCAGCCGGGCAGCCTGCTGCCAGCCCGGAGAGGCCCCCCCACCCCGGCCCAGAGGAAGCGTTCTGGGGAGTCCCAGCGTGGTCGAAGCAGAGTTGGGGGTCCCGGTGTCCGGGGAGATCGGCTGGGGGTTCCCAGCACGAAGGAGGGGGTCGCTGCCCTCCCCTCAACACCCCCCCCCCCCCGCCCCGCCGCGCTCCCGGCCGGCCCGCGGTCCCTCACCTTCGAAGAAGCGCTGCAGCGCCTCCGTCTCGTCCACCACCTCCATGTCCGGCCTGCCCGGCGCGCGCTCCGCCGCGGCCCCGCTACAGCCCGGCCCGGGGGCGCGGCATCGCCGGCGCGGCCCGCGCGACAGTCCCGGCTCGGCTCCCGCTACGGTCCCGCCCGGCCCGCCGGCGCGCTCGCCCCTCGCGCGGCCCTGGCCCGGCCCCCTGCCCGCCCCCCGCGCCCCGCCCGCCGCGCCCGGCGCCCCCTGCCGGCCCGGCCCGCGCTGCAGCCCCGCGGCGGGCGGGACGCGCGGCCCCTCCAGGCGGCGCTGGGCGCGGGGTGACTTCCCCCGGCGGGGGGGGGGGCGTCCCCCCGCAGTCCTCGCCCTCCCCTTGGGCACGAGAGGGTAGCGGGCTTCTGAATCTTAGCTTCTGTGGCCAAACCTCAGAAGACACCCCCCATTTCCTCCCCCGCCCCCCCGCCTCAGCAAGAGTAGCACCCACGTCTGGTGAAGGGACGCTCGCACTGAGGACTTTACGGTGTTACCTCATCTAACCGTGGCAGGTGTCCCACCGAGGACACACTACTGTGTGCATTTTGCAGAGGAGGACCCGCGCTCAGGCTCAGTGATGAGCAGTCCTGTCGGAGGGAGCGTTGTCCCGTAGAACTTTCCCTGGTGACCGGAATGTTCTCTGGGTGACTGGGAGATCCAGTAGGGCGCCCACTAGCCACACGTGGCTGTCGAGCACCGGAAATGTGGCCGGTGAGGCTGAAGAACTGACTTTTCAATTTTATTTAATTTTCAGTAGCTCAAGCGCAAATAGCCATGTGCGGCTGCGGTATTGGACGGCCCAGGTCTGAGGCTTTCAAGGTAACTGGGGTCCAAGCCACATTCAGAGCCAGATCCCGGCTGACCTGGAAAGGCAGCCTCTCGGTTACTGTCTCCCTGTGTGGTAGTGTGCGGCCCACAGGTTCTACCTCCTGTCCTAGTGTGTCCAGGATAAACCCACCATCCCCGTCCCTCTGTCTCCATCTCGGCAGTGCCTCCTCGTCTCTGTTTTGCCCAACGGCACCGCGTCTGTCCTCAGTGATGGCCTCTGGAACCTCCCAGATCACTCTTTTTTTTTTTTTTTAAAGATTTTATTTATTTGAGAGAGAGAGAGCACGAGCTGAAGGGGAGGGGCAGAGAGAAAGGGAGAAGCAGACTCCCCGCTGAGCAGGGAGCCCGATGCGGGACTCGATCCCAGGACCCTGAGATCATGACCTGAGCCGAAGGCAGATGCTTAACCAGCTGAACCACCCAGGCGCCCCTCAAATCACTCTTTTTAAATGTCAATCAGATCATGTCATTCCTTTTCGAAAACCAGTAGTTTCCCATCGTGTTCAGAACAATATCTAATCCTCTTGTCCTGGTTTCTGAGGCCTTCTGTGATCTGCCCCTGCCCGTACCACTGACCTCAGCGCCTCCTTTTCTCTTCATTGCTCACTAAGTCACAGCCCCCAAGGCCCCCTTGCCCTCCCTCAAACATGCCGGGCGCCACATGTCTGCCCCATGCGGTTCCATCTGTCTACAATGCTTGACCCCGCATGACTGGTTCCTTCTCACTCATCACCTCTCCGTCCACCCTACCTGAAGCAATTCCCCCTACCTGCCCTTCTTTCTCACCACATAAAAGATTTTTACTTAGTCTTTGTGATTATCCTTCTCGCTCTAGATTGGAAGCTCTGTGAGGGTAAGAGATTTTTCCGGCTTGGTCATTGCCGCAGCTTCAACACCAAGAACACTGGCCGGGACGCAGTACGTTCTCAGTAAATAGACGTGGAATGGATGGACAATAGCATCTTCCCACCGCAGAATCCTAGATCTCTGAAACTTTGGAAGCAGAGAATTCTGGAATCTGGGACCCAGCAAATCATCTCACTACGGAGTGGTGCTGCTCACAGCCGCTCGGGATCCTCTGATACAGCAAGTCAGAGCTGGAAAACTGATCCCACCCGACCACTGTTTGACAGATGATGGGACTGGGACTGAGACCGCGAGGCCCGGAGGGGCGGGAGGACCACCGGCCGACCGAGATCGCAGCCCCGCCAGCCAAGAGCGTGCCACGCTGCCCGCCAGTGGCCCCCCAGAGGAGCGTGGGGGGCGAGCCGGGCTGCTCAGTGGGCATGGGGGTGAGAGCCGGCGAGGCTGCTCCCACCCAGGCAGCCCTCCCCTTCCTCAGCGGCCAGCTGTGGGGGAGGGGTGGCCGGTGCCTGAGCCCCAGATGTGGCCCAGTCAGCAGGCCCGTGGTGGCCCACCGAGGAGGGTCAATGCCACGACAGTTCTGGGGCTGGGGGAGGGGGCGCCCAGGCCGGCGGGCGCCTCACAATGAGGTTCTGTCCCTCCGGGGGCCGCTCTCCGAGCCGTTGCTCCCAGATATATAGAATGGGATTTTGCTGGAGGCCCCAGCTGTGTGTGCTGCCGGTGCTCCCCCCGCAGGGGCCGGGCTGAGAAGGGGGGAGAGGGCCACACTGAGACGCCTATTCTTTTCCAGCTGATACACCCCAGAGGTTTTTTTCGCCCTCCGCAGCCTCCCTTAAGACAATTGTTATTCTCTGCTCTGTCCCCTCCCCCACCCGGTCAGGCCTGCCTGTGGACAAAGTAGACACCCGCCTACGCCATGTGATTTTTTTTTTAAATGAATTTATTTTAGGAGTTGCCCGGGACCAGCTGGAAAAC
The DNA here is from genome assembly GCF_054177405.1 of Leptonychotes weddellii. Lineage (NCBI taxonomy): Eukaryota > Metazoa > Chordata > Mammalia > Carnivora > Phocidae > Leptonychotes > Leptonychotes weddellii. The sequence continues at coordinate 8,631,354 of NC_138379.1, forward strand.
TAGCTCCTTCCTAAGCCTCCACCTACCCAAAGGTCTTTCCACCATATTCCACATGGTGCTGAAATGTCCACCATCTGAGGGCCATCGTGACGAGCTAAGCATTGTCCTTGTATGGGTCATCAAAGGAGTGGGATGTGCATATTTTGTCCCCAACACCCCAACTCCTCAAGTTGGATCATTAAGCCTCTGGGGTGGCCTTGAACTTGGATGGGGTGGGATGGGGCTTCCGGTTCATCCTGTGGGAGCTGGCCTGGCTAAGGGGGTTCTGGCCCTACCATCTCCCCTGATTCCCCTAGGCCACTGAGCAAAGGAGCAACTGGCCCAGGGCTTCCCATCTCTGGGCTGGAGGAGAGGAGTGGCTACAGTCCCAGATTCCGGGGCTCAGCCAAAAGTTGATGCTGCCACCCCCAAAGCCCATAATTAAGTTGGGGCCCAAGCCTGTCTGGGACAGGGCGATGACAGCGAGGGCTGGTAAGGGAGCCCAAAGGAACCTGCATAACCAGGACTATGAGGGAGCCATCCACAGAGAGGGGCCCCATCTGTACCCCGTCCCCACCAAGCCCTAATGAGTGAGCAACCGACATGTCATTCCTGGTCCTGCAGACACAGCTGTTCCTGTGGTCATCTCAGCCATCCCCCAGGGCCTGCCCTCGGGTCCTTGGAGGACTCATCTGTAAATCAGCCTATTATTCCCGCCTCTCTGAGCAGGTAGAATGTCAGGGAAGTGATCAATAAATCCTGCTTTCTTCTATTCCAGGACAGTTCCTGGTGCTCAGCTCTGGCCGGTGAGTGACAGCAGGGCCAGCGGGAGGCAGCACTGGGGAGAGGGAGGAAAGGACTGAGGGTGACTGGAGGAACAGAGTACCGGGCTGGTGGCCAGGCCAGGAGAGGGTGGGGCTCATCAGCTAGCCAGAGGGCCAGGCCTCCCTGCTGCGGGACTGCCGACCCCCCGTGGGCTCAAACAGCCCTGGCACCTGCCCCCCTTTGCAGAGGAAGGGAGGAAGGCCCAAGGGGTGGTGAGTGGGAGCCCAGCGTCAGTGAGGCTGGGGGTGCGGGCTTCCCCGGACTGGGGTGAGAGGGGCAGGGGGAGCCCTGCAGAATGACCTCCCTCCCACCTCCCTCCCAGCTGAGGTGGACAGGGCCGTCCACAGGGCCTGCGTGGGGATGGGAGGCACAGCGCTGCTCCAGCCCTTCCCGAAACTGCCCCTCGTGAGAGCCCTTCCCCACACAGTCTGACTGTGTGACCTTGGGCAAGTCACAGCGCCTCTCTGGCCACAGGTTTCTTCTGCTTCTGCTCCACTGATCGGACAGGGCAGTTTGCAAACTCAGTGAGACTGAGTTTCTGAGGAAGAACCTCGGAAAACCATAAAATGAGGGTGGAGGCCAGAGTCCTCAGCTAGGAGGCCCGGATTCTGGTCTTAACATCTGTCCCCACAGCCTGAGTCACCTGAAGCAGGTCTTTGCCCTCATGGAGCCTCTTCTGTTCAAAGAGGCTAGGGGTGAAGCCAGGCACTGGTCTGTCACCTTCCCCCAGACTCCACCAAGTAGGGTCCCTCCGGACTTGGGGGTGGTGAGAGGGTGGGCAGTGTGGGGAAGGGGAAGGTCAAGGTCAGGTCAAAGCTTGGCTGGCTCAGTGCCTGGGCCCACTCTGCAGGCACCCTGGGACTGGCTGGAGGAACAGCGCCACCTGCTGTGCGGGCGGGGGCAGGCCGGGCCTGGGGCTCCAGGAGGCCCAACAAACTGCCTGCTCACCCAAGGCCTGCAGCCAGCCGCCTCCCAGGCCTCACGGTCCTGGAGCCTTCATGCACTGGGGACCCTGGGGTGGCCTGGCTGGACCTGGCCAGCTATTCTGCACCCTCCTAAAGAAACACTCAGCAAAGGTTTCCAGTGGCCCTCACATTTCAGTGCTACCCTGCTGGGGGGTTTTAGTGGAGTCCTTCCCCCTCTGCTCTAGTTCTCAGTATTGGGTATTGGGAAGGGGTGGGAACTGTCAGACCAGCCTGGTACCCCACATGCTGGCTCTGTGGTCTTGGGCAGCTTACTTACCCTCTCTGCGCCCCAGACCCTTCAGGGAGGAGAAAAGCGGCTGACAAGTCCCGTCTTTCAAGGCCCTGATGAGGTCATGAACGTGGATTCCGCCCCCCCAACCCCGTACATCTTTCACAGGGGCAGGGCTCAACAGGGGACTGCCCCCATTCGTGTGGGGCTCTGAGGGTCTTCTGGTCCCTCACTGTGACTCTTAAGTGTGGTCCTAGACCAGGGCATCGACAGCAGCGCGAGCCAGGCTCAGAGGACCCCCCCCCCACTGACCTCAGCCGCGGGGGGGGCCCCCCCAGCCCATCGCCCCCTGCTGGGAAGAGAGGTCACTCAAGGCAGCGTGCTTCTACATCCAGTTTATACACAGCTCTATACAATATACAGAAACCTTTATATACAGATATATTTATAGAATAAGCTATATTAATTTGTCTCTCCTTTTTACAGCAATATTAGTTTGGATCTTTCATACAGTAAGTACAAAAAGTCGTGGGCGAATGGCACGGACAGTGCATGAGTGTCTCTGGGGCCCAGCTGCTCGCTACCGTTTGCATATGGGGGTCACCCGGGCCCCTGGGGGAACAGGCCAGCTCACGGCTGGGAGAGTTTGTGCTGCGGTCTGGGGGAGCGAGTGGGGGTGGGTCTGAGCCTAGCTGGGCTGAGGGGGGTGGCTCAGACCCCCCAAAGTGTGGTGTGGGGAGGAAGGGAGAGATGCGCAGCAGGCCCATTCCTTCAGGGATATGGGGGGCAGGGGCGGGTTCGGGGCGGGCTGACCCTGGGGCATCCAGGGCTGAGTCCGAGCCTGCCCCAGCCCCAAGTCTGTAACCCTGCGCAGCTGCAGCCTTGGGGGTGGGGAGTCTGTCCCTGATGGCTCAGTCCTGGGCATGGGTGGGTACCACGCCCCCTTAGAGGTCCCAGGGCCCACCCTGGCAGAGGAAGAATTAAAAGGCCAGACACCAAGTCTCGCCCAGCAATTGGCTGAGGTGCTTGTTGGAACTTTACTCTGATTTACGATTTGTTTTTTTTAAACTCTAAGAGCCGCTGATTCCATCTTGCTTCTGCTGGGCCCAGGCTCTGCCAGCAGCGGGCCCCTCAGCAGGGGCATCCTGGAGTCTTGTTGGGGGGGTGGGTGTCAGAGAGGGAGGGAGGCCCAGCTCCCCGCTCTCTGTCTCCATCTGTCAGGGTGGGCAGGGGTCCCAGAGCAGCATCCGGGCCAGTCCCTGTGTGGGCCGGAGGTCAGGACACAGGCCCCAGGTACCAGTGATCATGAGATTGGGGGGGGATTTCTTGGTCAGGGGAGTCTAGCAGCCCCGGAGAGGCCGTGGAAGGGCCAGCATGGGGGGGTCTGCCTCCAAGACGAAGGCACAAGCGGGCGATCAGCGCCTGGGCACACACCAGTTTTCCAGACCCGGGGTCAGAGCAACAGGAAGGACACGGGGGATGGCGACATCTGAAATTGAGCTCGTCCTATGCACCCCCGCTGCACAGGCCCCCATCCTAGTCTAGTTTCTCGGCGGGCTGGGAGGGGCAGCAAGCAGGCAGGGCAGGTCGGGTGGGGTGCGAGCCCCAGCAGCCCCTTCCTCAGGAGCGGCACACACTCATGCACATGCACAGACTCGCCCCACGCCAGCATGCACAACCTTCCCCAGCCAGCTTCCCTGGGGCGGGGGCGGGGGGGGGCGTTCTCCGACTCCCCCTTGCTTCCCCAACCCAGCAGGGAAGGAACCCCTCAAGCGTGGGCTCTGGAGGCCTCCAGCTCAACGGGGAAGGCCCCAGAGCCCCTGGCCCTCCTGCTCCCCTTTTAGCCAGGTCCCACAATACACCACTCTTGGCTCCACTTCCTGCCAACAGGACATTGAGGATGGGGGGTGGGAGGAAGAAAGCCCTGCTGCTAGGACAGAGCTCAGGCCAGTGAGGAGGGGGAGCTGAGAGGAGCAGAGGCGTGTTTGGTTTCAGATCCCAGGGCCTGAGGCTGCCTAGGCGTGGGGGCGAGGTGATATAAAGGGGTTACATGGGGCCCTCAAAGGAAGGGGGATTTGGGTGTCCTCCTTCTTCCCAGGGCACTGACCCTGCAGCCAGGGGTGGTCACACCTGTGACTTCTGCCCTTTGAGTGGCCAGGATCCCTGGGGGTAGAAGGCAAGCCGGGAAGTAATGGGCAGATGGGGCAGGCCAAGGTGCCTCGGACCAGTTGCCAGAGGGATCATCATGAGGGGCACCAAGCAGAGAAGGGGTAGTCTCAACCCCACTCTCCTCCAGGCCCCTCCAGGCCCCTCCAGGCCCCCTCCAGGCCCCGTGGCTGCCTTGGGCTCTGTGGAGACGGGCCCCCTCCCCTCCCTGCTCGGAACCCATGATAGGGCAGGGTGTGTGGGGGGGTGCTTGCAAGCCCAGGAAACATCCTGAGCCCAGCCCAGCAGCATCTGTAAACATACACAGCACTGCGGGCCATCTTGGTGTGGGGTCACCCCAGGGGGCTGGCCAGCAGGCACCAGATCTGGGGGGTGGCCAGGGCAGATGCCAGCCTGGACCACAGATGTGAGTATGTGGGGAGAGAGCTGCTCTCCATCTCGGCCCCAGGAGAGCAGCCGGAGGGCAGCGATGGGGAGTCGCCAGGCCCACAGCCCGTCCTGTGGGGCACAGTGAGGCTGAGAAGGCGGAGTGCTGCCCTGCCCACCGGACAGGCTGCCCCAGGCTCCTCCCTGCTCCACACTCCTCCCCCATCTAGAGGACCTGGATCCCGGCCCGCCCGGTGGCCCTGAGCTGAGGTAGGGCTGCGGACCCCCAGCTCAGCAGCAGTGCCCCATGCCTGAGGCTAAACTGGCCCCTGGGGGGGCTCTCCTCAAAGCGGCCTGGCCCTGGGGGCAGCCACCAGGAGCCCGAGGGGCCACCTGCTCCCCCCTCCCCCCCCGCCCGGGCCTCAGCCAGCAGTCACTCCTGGGGTGCTAGCGCGCCGAGATGACCAGGTCGTCCTGCTTGGTGGGGCTGGCCCCGTGGCCGGTGGGGGTAGAAGTCCGGATCTTGTCCACTGCCAGGCACTCCTGGCTGCTGAGACCCGTGGGTGTCAGGTCCATGAGCTCGCCCGAGGAGCTGAGCGGGAAGGAGGGCGAGAGCGAGATGCCCGAGGAGGGGTCCGCTGAGCCGGCGAAGAGCCTCGGGGGCTTGGGCACCAGGTTGGGCTCAAACTGGGCGCGGAGCAGGATCTCTTGCTGGCTGGGGGACTTGGGGCCCTCGGCATAGTCGCTGGTGGGGCTCTCGGGCACCACCATGCAGTAGAGGTCCTGGAAGGAGCTGCTCTTACTGTCGAGGTTGAAGAGGCTGTCGATGAACTCCGCGAACTCCAGCACCTGAGGGCTGGGCGAGTCCCCCAGGCGCCCGTTGTGCAGGGCCAGCTCCCCCCCGGGGGCCGCCCCGCCTCCGCCGCCACCCTCCTCCTCGTCCTCGGTGGCCGCCGCACTGGGGGGCCGCTCGGGGGTGACACCCCCACTGCCCAGGGCCGCCTCCAGAGGCTGCGTGTCCTGGGAGTGCTTGGACAGGCTGTCGGCCCCCAGCAGCTCGGTGCGCGAGCTCAGGGACGGGTTCTCCTCGGGGATGGCGGGGTCGATGTAGAAGAGGTGGCCCTCGTCCCGCTCCAGCACGGCGTGGAGGCTGGGCGAGCCGCGGATGCTGCGGAAGCCCGACGAGCGGCGGGAGTCGAAGCTGTACAGGGACTCGGTGTCGGACAGGCTCTCCATGGTGGCCAGGGGCGCCCGCCGGGCCTGCAGCTCGGCCGCCAACCGCTCCTGGGTGGACAGCAGCAGCAGCTCCACGGGGTCCTGGCGGGCCGCAGCCGCCGGCGTCAGCAGCCGCCCCTCCGAAAAGCCCTCCAGGCTCATCTCAGACTGGCACTTGCTCCTACAGAGGGCAGGGCAGGGGGGCGCGAGACTCAGGAGGGGCAGGGACACCGGGGTGGGGGGGAGTCCCCCTCCTGGGCTGCAGGGAACTTGGGGAAGGGAGGAGGGAAGAGTTAATTTAGCGGTTGCTCAACAGTGTGGGGCAGGGAGGCTTATTTTGAAAAAACAACTCACAAGAACCCAAGACAGAAGACAAAAGGGGCTGATGCTGTGGGTGGGGTCACTGAAGGCCTAAGGCCCCGCTGGGAGCCCTGGGGTGCCCGGAGCACTGCCCCAGTCACTCATGAGGCAATGGTGGGAGGGGAGAGTGGGGAGGGGGAGGGAGAAAGGGAGAGAGCACTGCCCAGAGCTGCCCCCACTGGTTCTCTCACACCCTCAGGGCCAGTGCCCCTTCTGCATGGGGGGCGGCGGCGGCCGGGATCACACACTGGGGTTCCTCCCCCCTCTGCCATGGGTTAGACCCTCTGCTGGACGGACAGGAGAGAGGCGGGGGTGGGGGGGGAGAGGGGGCCCAGCAGCTCCTCCGAGCAGACGTGGTCAATGCAGCGGCCACAGGAAATGCACAAATGGTGGGGAGAGGTGTCCAGGTGTCCCCACCAAGGGCCTGGAAGTGGCGACCACCCTTCGGAGCAGCCTCCTGGCCAAATCTGTGACCTGCCCTGGAAGGGTCCCAGAGAGGCGGGAAGAATCCCCCCGCCACCAAAGGAGCCAGCCACCCTTTCAGAGCCAACCCCTGTAAGAGTGTGTGTGAATACGGAGTGTGTGCGGGACCAGGGGCGGGCACGCGAGGCCCTGTGACGTGTGCAGCGTGCATACCAGGTGTCTGCATGCGTCCGTGTGTCTGGGCACACGTGCATTCACACACTCACGTACACGGGGGCCCATTCTTGCAGCCCTTCTGTGCGTGTGGCTGGGCCTCTGTCTTGTTGTACGTCCTGTACGTGAGTATGTCTGTGTGGGGCTCTCCGTGCACCCAGAGCTACTGCTTGTGAGCACGTACGTACATGCACGTGTAAGCGGCACCACGAGTACACTTGTGTGCGTGTATGTAAGCGCACGGTACCCATCTGTGTGGGCTGAACGGCTCTGAGTGAATCTACGTGCTTGTGGCCCCGGGTCCGTGCATCCCTAGGTGACCACCATGCCACGTGGGCTTCGGTGATGGCAGGCTAGGGGGCCCGGGGAGCAGGCCAGGAGACCCTGGGCACAGGGGCAAGTTCGAGCCCTCTGCGCCGCTGTGCAGAGCTTCGGGAACACCCGGAGGCCCAGCGAGTGCACGGGATATGCACGCGCACAGGCATTCCTGCTCGGAACGCACCTGTGGCGCTGCTCGCCCCCCGCCCCCCGCCGCGGCGGGATGGGGCTGCGCAGGCAGGACTCACCTGACGCTATTTCGGTGGTCCGCGGCGGGCAGCTCCAGGGCAAGGCCGGCGGGCACGGGTGGCCCCGTTGGCAGCGGCTGCTGTTGGAAGATGAGCTCGGGAGTCAGGTCCACCTCAGTGGGGCTCACCATGACCTTAGCAGCGGAGAGCAGGGCCGTCTTCCCCTTGTTGTAGTTCTCCAGCACCTGGGGACAGGTCGGGCAAGCTGGTGGCGGTGGTGGAGGGGTGACAATCACATGTGGGGGCGGGGCAGCAGGCCAAGCCTCTCAGGCCAGAGCCTCATGGGGTCGGCCGGGCCCCACTCCTGCCCCCCACCTCCAGCCCAGGTCCCTGCTCCACCAGGACGGCCTGGGACTGGCCCTGCAATCATGCCTTGCCCTGCAGATGGACCAAGCTGGTGTTCTCCTTCCCTATGGTCAGCCTTTCCGTGGCCAGGTGATGGCTGAGGGTGCCCCTGCTCGGCTGTGCATCTGTCATGGGCCAGGTCCCTGGGAGACTCCCAGACCCCTCCCCGCCATGGGGCCCACATAGCAATGTGGACAGCAGAGGTGTGGGGACCAAAAGGCGAGTTCTGGCTCACTTCTCTGAGCGTCCGCACCCTTGCCTGTCCTACGGGGACGGAGAGCCGGCCAACAGGGCACTGCAGGGCTCTGATGAGGCGTCCCTGCCCAGGCTGCCCCGGGGGCTCACCTTGTTGAGCCCCTCCATGACCACATAGGGGAGGTGCTCATGCAGCATGGCCGGCGAGATGATCACTTCGTTGAAGGCCTTGTTGTCGCCCCAGATGGCAAAGTACGTGGGCTCCTCCTGCTCACAGCAGCTGGGGGGGCATAGGGGCCGGAGGGAAGCTGAGGGTGGGTGGCAGCCTGGCTCCGGCCCCCAGGTCCCTGGGCTCCCTGCTCCGGCCTCACCCGAAGCCCTTACCCTCCCCCTCCCCCGGCCAGGAACGTTGATGCCAAATGGGCCTAAGCCACAGTCCCTACATAGCCTACTACCTGCTCGTGGCCTGGGCCGCACCTGCTCCACCCTGGGCAAGGCCCGGCTCACAAGCCTTTTGTCACTGGGACAGAGGGTTCAGGCCCCACCCTCTGAAAGAGCCCGAAGTGGGAGAAGTCTATGTACTGCTGGCCCGCTCATCTCTCCCACCCCCGCCCCAGCCCTGCGCACAACTGCTGCCCACTAATTCCAGAGGGGATGCCACACAACTGAGGTGGGAGCTGGCCAGGGCCTCAGGGGGACCCCCCAGGGCATCCACTTTTAAATGGACCATAAGTGGGGAGAGCTACCCTGGGGGACACCAGGGAAGGCCTGGCACTGGGAACAAAGGCTGGGACTGTCCAGAGAGGAGCCTGGGGTCCTGCTCTGCCCTTTTGCTCTACTTCCACGGCCCACGGATAGGGCAACCCTGCCATGAGTGTCCTGGGCAATCCTCTCCCCGCCTCTGCCCACAGTCCCAGGGGGCGGCTAAGCAAGGCCAGCCCCGTCCCCCACGCCCCTGGCCGCTGCTGCCTCCCAGCTGACCCAGGGTCGCAGGCAGCACCTACCAGCACTGCTCTGCTGGGTGGTTGTGGACCACGTGGATGATGCGGCCGGGTGGGTAGAGAGGGGTGCTGGCAGAGAGGGCGATGGTCAGGTCGCTGGGGTGGGTCCAGAGCCGTGTGCTGGCGAGGGTGGCCACCTCGACCTCCTCAGGCAGCTCCGACTTGGGGATACATTTGGTGGCCCCCACGATAATTCGCCACTGTGCAGGGTCGGGGGCGAGATGGGGACAGAGCTGACCAGGGCTGGCTGGTGGGCAGCGGCAGGAGCGGCCTCAGAAGGGGGCTCAGGGGTGACAGGTGGGAGCTGGGACGGATGGCCATGGGGCAGAGGGAAGAACAGTGCCCACCTGAAGAGGCAGTGGCTGAGGCATATGGTGGCCACAATGGCCAAAAAGATGCCAAGGACAGATGACATGACAGTGTTGAATTTCAGGGCTAGAAAGGGGCTGGAAGACCAGTCAACTCCTTATCTAGAGGATGGGGAAACAGCCCAGCAAAGGAAGGGACTTGTTCTGGGTCATGTCCCGCATCAGAGACAGAGCAGACCCCGAAGTTCAGTCCAGCTGCATCTACGAGGCCTGGCCACGTCTGGGTTGGCCCCCAGCCACCCACCTCCCGGGCCTGACGAGCGCGCAGGCCTGGGTCCGATAGGAGCAGTTCTGCCTCCCAGAACCAGGCTCCTGCAGGCAGACATGGCCCCCTAAGGCTTTGCTGCCCTGCCCACCCCTGCCACCTGGTGCCTGGCCCAGGGCCCTGCCTGCCAGAAGGTCATGGGCACCAAGGCTGGGAACAGTCCAAACTGGGCGGAGATGATGAGTGGGGTGGGGCCGGGGGTCAGAGAAGACATGCTGGTTCAGGTTGGCCCCTTCCTGCCTGCCTCGGGGTACCTGGCCACAGCACCCACGCCCGCCTGGCACGCTGAGGCTGGCTCGGCACAGGAAGAGCCCCCCGTGTGCTCGGAGACCTGATAAGGGATGAGGCAGGGCTGAGCCTCTCCTTAGCCCCAGCGGAGCATCAGAACAAACTGCACCCAGACCCCCTCCGGCGGTGGCATCAGGACTCGTGGAGTCTGGGGAACCGCAGCGGGCTCGGCAGAGGCCTTCCTGTCATGAACTCGAAGCACCTCGAGTTTGAGCCTTGGGCCTGCTTTTTCCTGACTTTAGGCAGCTCTGGGTGACAGGGCTGGCACTCAGGAGCCCTTGGTCCCAGTCCTGACAGCTTGTGTGAGCAAAAGCAAGTCCCTTACCCACTCTGGGCCTCGGTTTCGCCCTCTGTACAACGACAGGCCATAGGGGAGACAAGATGAGTGTGGAGGTGCTGAGAGTTTGATGGCCCGGGGTTCCCGTGACATCAGCCACATCGAGCCTGGCCTCACATGGCTGGGCTCTCTTGTGCTTTGTGCAAGCCCAGCATGCCCAAGTGGGTTGAGGGGCAGGGGACTCACTTTGGGCTTGGTGCTTCGCTGTAGGACGTCTAGGAGCTGTCTGCGGAAGCCTTCCAGCTGGGAGAGGCCGATCCTGGGGAAGGAAGCAAGCCGGGTGTCAGCCTGGCCGGGCCAGGGACTGGGAGGGGTGTGGCGTGTGGGGGCAGAGGGGCAGGCCCATGGCAGCCACAGAAAGGAGAAGACCACGCCGTCGGTATCATGGGGTGGGATGGGTGGGCAGGGGTGAGTCCGCAGCTCAGGCAGGGTGGGGCCACCTGTCCTCTCGCTCTGGGGACTCTGGGGGCTCTGGGATTCCCTGGGGAGATGGGAATCTGAGGGAGAGGCCCCAAGGAGGCAGGAATAGCTGGCCAGGATGGTGGTGAGAGGGAGCGACTTGTGACTTGCAACTCGCCTGGGGACAAGATCTTTGCCCAGAACCACGGCCGTCACAAATTCCTTGGAGTACTCCATGGCGTCCTCGCTGCAAAGGAAGCCAGGGGTTGCTAAGGCAGGGGTGGTGAGGGGGCCCCGCTCCAGCATTCCTGGGGTTCGTGTTTTGGTTCAAGGCCCTCTGGGGAGCTCACAGGTGCCAGGCTGGGCTGCCTGCTCTTGGTCGCACCTTTCCTGCCCGTGAGGCTTTGCAGGGTGCAGATCCTGGGCTCTGCCTGGCATTTGACAGAGCACCCCTCCCTCCACTTACCAGGCCATTCCCAGGCCCCCATGTGACCAGAAGGCAGCCTGCCCAGGCCAGCTCCCAGGCCTTTAGCCCCCATCAACCCCAGGCAGCTCAGGCCCCGGGCTGCTCACCTCAGCAGGCCTCCTGGTGGGGAGTAGGCAAAGCACTTGAGGGTAGGGTACTGGGGGCGCAGCAGGAAGGAGAGGATGGCCGCGGTGCCTGCACCCAGGGAGTGGCCCACCACAATCAGGCCATAGTGTTTCGTTCCTCGGCCCTGAAAACCAGGAGAAGTCTGAGAGCCCTGCCCCATGGATTGTCTGGACTACAGCTGATACCGGGCGGGCAGAGGGGTCTTCCCAGAGTCCTGACACGGGGTGTGTGCTGCGTGGTCACTGGGGCAGCGGAAGAGCCAAGCTAGACTCGCACAGAGCAACTTCCTGGGGAGACTCTTCTAATAAACTCCTACTCACCTTTCAAAACCTTGTTCAGAGTACCTCCTTGGAGAAGCCCCTCCTGATTTTCCGGGAGAGACTTACTCCCTCCTAGACGCTGTATCTATACGCATGGAAGACCTTTCTATATGGTGATTATACTCTACTGTAATTGTGTACATTCTACGGTGATTATCTTCTAGAATAATCATTGGTTCACCTGCCCCTGTTTCTGTGCCCCAGCTACTAGACTGGGGTCTCCTGAGGCCAGGGACTACTTGGCTTTGGGAAGGGTGGTTGGAGCACCTTGGGGGCTGCCTGCCCGGGGAGCAGGGGCTGGGTAGGATCCGGATTGCCCCAACCAGAGCAACACCCTTCCTATGGGCTCTGTAATTATTTTTCTTTGTGGCCTGCTCTATATTTTGAAGCCCCTGACCAGAACCATCTTCGTGCCCCCAGTGCCTGGCATGGAGCAGGTGCTCATAACTGGGGGGGCTGGGCAGGGAGGCCCAAGAAATGCTGGTACGAGAGAGGAAGGGGTCAGAGGCGGGGGAGGGACTGAGCAAGTGAGGAGGGGGCTGCGAGTCAGGCATCAAAGGGGAGTGTAGGAGCCTGGGTTGTGCGGTGTAGGGGGGCTCCACCATGCACGCACCCTGCCCCCAGGGCTGTTTTGGGGGAGGCAGAGTCGGCATGGCCAGGGCTCAGTGCCAGGGAAAATGCCTCACCAGGTCTCGCCCAAAGGCCTGGGACAGGACCATCTCCTGCTCCAGCTTCTTCTTGATGTACTCAGCCGAGAGGACCATTCCCTGGGCAAGGAGGGACAGAGGTGGGTGTCACGGGGAGGGAGGTCTTTTATCTTTTTTTTTTTTTTAAAGATTATTTATTTTGAGAGAGAGGGAGAGCACGCAGGGAGCAGGGGCAGAAGGAGAGGGAGAGTCTTAAGCAGACTCTGTGCTGAGTGTGGAGCTGGACACAGGGCTTGGTCTCACGACCCTGAGATCATGACTTGAGCTGAAACTAAGGATCAGATGCTTGGGGGCACCTGGGTGGCTCAGTCAGTTAAGCGTCTGCCTTCAGCTCAGGTCATGATCCCGGGTCCTGGGATCGAGCCCTGCATCGGGCTCCCTACTCAGTGGGGAGTCTGCTTCTCCCTCTCCCTCTGCCCCTCCCCCTGCTCATGTGCGTGCTCTCTCTCTCTCTGAAATAAATAAAATCTTTAAAAAAGAAAAACAAAAAATATTAAAAAAAACCCAAAAGAATCAGATGCTTAACAGGCTGTAGCCTAGGCGCCCCGGGAGGGAGGTCTTTCAGAGACCAGCAAAACCATGACTGGAATCTCACCAATCCTGTCCCAACTATTTCCCCTTTGGCCCTCCTAACAACCTGGCTGTGGGGGCTGGTGGACACTTTATCACATCATTTCCATTTCACAGATGACAAAACTGAGGCTCAGAAGAGTTGTGTGTCTCACGGAAACCAGTCTCTTCCCAGCTGCCTCTTCAGGCTCTTCTGGGGCAGGATCTGGGCCAGGAAGGACGGTGGGGGTCCCGGTGGGTGGGCCACAGTGGATCTTCTAGATGAATCCATGCTCCTCTGACCCATCTCTCCCTAGGGGCCCGGCAGGCAGGGAGGACCCCCCACCCCGACAGCAGGACAGGTGTGTGTGCTGGCAAGGGAGGAGAGGAGGCAAGGGGCCTCGGGGGCCGGGAAGGAGCAGTACCTTGTGCCCTAGCCAGGTGCCATGGTGCCCCTCCACGGGGAGGCGCTCGGCGTCACCGGTCAGGTCTGTCAGGGCATCCTTGTGGAGAGAGAGGACAGGTGAGGGCTGGGGTGAGGACAGGAAGGGGGAGGCGGACACCCCTCAGGGGCCGTGAGGGGTGGGCTGGGAGCCACACGCAGCATACCTTGGGGGAAAGGGTTCCCCGGATACTGATCACCACCTTCTTCTTGTCGTGGTCCACTGCCACATAGAAGGGGGTCTCGTAGACCTAGGATAAGGGGGGGCTCATGAGCCAAGTGGCCCTGGCATGGGGCCAGACTCGGGGAGTGACCTACACAGGTCTCCTGGCCAAGGAACCAGCTCCCTGGGCCCCCGCAAGGCTGCCGGGGCTCCCTGTAGGCTCCCCTCCAGCTCAGGCCACCTGAGAGCTGCCGTCCTGCCTGCGGAGCCTGCAGGGACCGCTGCCCCCTCCCCAGGGCCTCGCTGTTGAGTCCCCCGCCCCCTCCCCCACGGTGCGGGGTCGGGGACCACTCCCTAGCCCCAGGGGGGTGCAGGCCCGGCTGGGGGGAGGGGACGGGTCCCGCGGCCCACCGAGGACAAAGGCTGGGGGCTGGGGGGCGCTGCACATGGGCCGGCGTGGCCCCTCACCGCGTCATGGCAGGAGGTGTACACGATGTCCACCGCGGTCATGTTCTCGTCCAGGAAGTGGCGCCGGATGGCAATGGCATTGCAGCCACAGCAGTTGTCCTCCTCGATGGTGACTCCTGGGGCAAAGCGGGGCCTCGCGGGGCACAGGCAGCACCTGGCGGGGGGGGGGCAGGGGCTCAGAGACCCCAGAGCACCTGTCCCTGCCAGCCTCTCTGGAGCCCCCCCAGAGGTCCCACAGTCCTCGCCCTACTTGGCCTCCTGGCGGCAGGGGGCCCGGTGGGCCTCTCCCTCTCCCCGCACCGCTCTCCCCGCCTCATCCCTCCATCGCTCCCCCCTCACTGGCGGCCTCCCTGGGCCCATCCTCTGCCATAGCTGCGCCCTTCTCTTCTCCCTAGCTCCTCACCCGTCTCTGGCCTCTGAGCTCCCGAACCGCCTGACCTGCTCCGGGCCCCCAGATGCCCCCCTCCCACCTCCCCAGGCCCCAGGCCCCACCGGCCCGCCCCCGTGTGCTCCCTGAGTCCCCCTGCTCATTGCCCAGGGCCGTCCTTGGAGCTGGCTTCACGTCCCCTCCCCACCGCATGTCCCACAGCCCATCGGTCGCTCGGCACATCCGCTCACCCTGCCTCCAACTTCGGAACGGACTGCAACCACTTTCCCTCGCGCCCACCCCTTCCACCATCACCTCTGCCTCGGAGCGTCACGGTGGCCTCCTGACGGGCCTCCCTCGTCTACTCTTGCCCTCGACGTTCTCCACTGGCAGCCAGAGCGACCCCCTAAGATCTAAGTCGAGCCATGTCGCTTCACTCGAAACCCGACAGCGATGCCCTTCCCGTCCAGTGTAAGAGCCAGAGTCCTTGCGAGGGTCACCGGCGCTGCCCCATCTGGCCCGGTTCCCTGGCTCGCTGCCTCCGACCTCCCTCGGGCCCTGCTGGCCCTCCTGCCCACCCTCGGATGCACTGGCCAGGCTGCCCAACCGGACTCCTCACTTCCTTCGGGCCTCTGCTCAAATGTCTGTCATGGTGAGGTCCACCTTGGACAGCCCCTCTAGCCCAGCCAGCCCCCTGCCAGTGTTCCCCGGCCGGACAACACCCCCCTTTATTTCTCTCCCAAGCGTGCCTCTGGTCCTAGAGGCTCCGCGTCCTTGTCTGTGTACTGTCTGCGTCTCCCCCCGGCAACGGCTCCCCAGGGCCGGGGCTGCTCGGCCCCATGTGCAGCCACGTGCCCAGCACCAGACACACAGAGGCGTCTCCCAAATGAACAGCGGAGCGTCTGAGGGGGGCACGCTGCTCGGGGTGCAGCGGCTCCTCAGGCCGCCAGAGGGAGCCAGCAGCCAACAGATGGGGCCTTGGAGCCGTGAGCCAGAACACCAGGCCCCTGGGGGCTCCCTGTCTGGAGAGGACAGCTGAGATTTTGTGAAGAGTCCTGAATTTCGGGGATGCTGAGAGGTTTATCCTCACCCAAGCAGCACCTAAGGGACTGTTACCTACTTCCCAATGAGGAGAGGCCTCGCTGGGAAAACTCAGGGTCCAGCCGAGTCTGGGAAGCCACGGGGCCTGCGGTGGGCGACCACCTCAAGGCACATGGGGGGAGCCCTCCCCCGACTGCAGGGCCAAGTGGGGGCCGGCCCGGGTCTGGGGGCCAGGCTCCTGTTCCCAGGGAACTGCCTCCTCTCTGCAGCCTCAGCTGGCATGTGGACACCACAATGTGGCCTTCAGGGACATACACCTGGGCTTTCTCCTCACAGCCCTGAGAAGCTGACAAAGCATCCCTCCTGTCTGCACATCCCCCCGAGGGCCCAGCCTGCCAGCGACTCCCTGGCTTCTCAAATACCCCATGGGCAGGCGGGACAGGCACCAGGTGGCGATGTCCCCACCCTGCCAATGAGTAACGGAGCAGAGCCTGTCAGAGCCCAGGGCTCGAGGCTCCTGGTCTGGTGCTCATTTGGAGAAGCTTCTCAGCAGTGGCAGGGACTCCCAAGGATGCTGGAAGGAACGCCAGCTGTGGGAGGGGGCATGGGGTGCCCGGTCCACTCACTCGGTGAGTCACTGGGGATGGGAGAACAGGGTCCCAAGGGCCACCCAGCCTTCTGCAGAAAGGAAGGGCAGCGCAGGAGGGGTGTGGCTCCCCCAAGGGCAGGAGTGTCACAGACAGAAGGTCAGCCTTTCCAGACGAGGGAGCCAGGGACCTGTCCTCCTTCTGTCTGGGCCAGGCTGAAGGTGCGGACACCAATGGGGAAGGGCCCCTCCTGGAGCTGTGCCCTTCTCTGGCCCAGTTGGGAAAGCAGAGTCCACCGGTGCCCAGGGGTGGCTTGTGGGCAGGTCTGGGGCAGGTGCTTGCCCAATCCCTGTGAAGAGGGTCAAAGTCTTTCACTAAAGGGCCTTCTTGACGCCCTTCCAGAGGCCTCCACGGACTGGGCCTCTACTAGGAAAGTCCCTTCTTTCAGAAAGGCAGAGCACAGGACAGGAGCAGAAGAAAGACGTAGGCAGAGGGGAGCGAGGCAGAGAGGGGCGGGAGGAGAAGGGAGCCAGCAGGGTCCGATGCTGGGCAACCCTCATTCGATCCTCTCAAACCAACTCCAGGAGGTAGGTATGGCCATCCCCACTTTACAGATAAGGAAACTGAGCCTTGCGGAGGTAGGCCGACTCGCCCATGGCTGCCAGCGACAACATCTGGATTCAAACCAAATACTGTGTGATTCCAGAGCCCACGCTCTTCCCCGCCTAAGGATAATGCAGACCTAGAGAGGCCGAAGCCCAGAGGCGGTGTGGAAGAGAAGCCATGCAGGCCACAGACCACGGAGGTGGGGGAGAGTCTCCCCCAGGCTGGCCCAGCCTCAGGACCGCTGCTCGCCCGCACACGCCGGCCGGCCGGAAGGACGGGACAGGGGTACTCACGAGCAGGACCGCGCCAGGCGGCAGAGGCCACAGGCTGGCTTCCGCATCAGGTACATGGGCCACCCATAGGCGGCCAGGGCGAAGAGCATGTAGTAACAGACCTCTTTGTAGCGGAGCATCTCTTGCTGGAAGAAAGCAGGGGGAGGTGGTCACCTCTCACCCTTCCGGCCTACAGCCTCTAGGCCCAAGGGCTCCCCTGGATGGAGGAGGGAGCGGCCCTCCTGGCCTCCCCAGGGACTGCAAGCCCACCGTGCTCCCGCCTTGGAGGAAGGACCGCTCCTCCAGATGATAATTCCATTTCCCTAATTATCTCCATGCAACCAGGGCACGAAGCCTCCTGGGGCCTGTCCTGATGCTCCAACCTCCGAATTAATGATTTGGGGACAGAAAACCACTCGGAGCACTGGATCGATTTCCTTGCCTGTTTTCCAGAGAAGGGAAGTGAGGGGGAGGCGTGAGTGGCCATCACCCGCCTTAGCAATCAGGCCTGGGAAGGGAAGTTTAACCCTCAGAGGCCCTGGGCCCTGCCCTCCAGCTGGGGGTGTCCGGGCCTTGAGCAGCAGCGCTGGCCCTTTAGACGCTGGGTGACCTGACAAATCAGCAACACTCTCTCAGCCCGCAAGTTCTTTGTCTGCAAATATGGGGAGACTCCAGTTTGACTGGGCAAGTCACAGGCTCCCCATGGATGTCTGGAGCAGATTGGGATCTCTGCAGAGAAAGGCGCCAGTTTGAAACCCAGCATCTGAGGCCAGTGGCTATGGTTATTATCAGCCCAATGGGCTGGAAGGAGACAGGAGACACAGGTGTCCTAGCTAAGCGGCTTCCAGTGTCCCGGGAGTGCCAGGCGCCGGAGGGCTCCTGCACTTAGGGGGAATTAGTCACCTTGTAAAAGTTAAAGAGGGTGATTAGTCATCTTCTGAAGTGAAATAGGTAGCACCTTAATAAGAGCCCAGAGGGGTGGAACCATCCCCGGGCCAGCTCTGTCTGCTCTTTAGGAACGAGCTGGAGAAGGTAATTATCCTCTCCCTGTGTCGGTGCTCGGCTCTGGCTGGAGGGCGGGGCGCTGGCAGGCTCTGCCAAGTGGCAGGCAGGGACCCCAGCACCTCAAGGCTCTGCGGCCTGCCTCTGCCCCCCCCTCACATGGCGAGAGAGCCCGGGGCGACCGGGTAAGCGAGGCCAGGCGGGGCACCTGCTGCGGGCGGGCCATTTTCAGAGGGGATACACGCAGCTACTTTGGGCAGTGGGGACAGACGGGGACTGGAGGCTTTTCTAGGGGATCTAGATACAAGGGAGGAATCCTTTCGAGTCGGTCCCGACTGCGGAACTGGACTCAGAATGGCTCATTTCCTCCCCACTAGAGCTCTGGGGGGAAGGTATGCCCAGCATCATTACCCACTCAGGAACGGGCTCAGAGGGGACAGAGGACTTGCTCAAGGTCACAGCGACAGTGGCAGAGCTGAAGCACCCCCAAATCGGTTTGCTCCTGAGCCTGCCAGCTGCAGTGTCGGCCCGGGCAGCCCAGGACCCTTGTGGTGGTGCAGGGGCTCCCCTGGCCACGGGACCGGCCCCACCTTTACCTGTGAAACACTGGGGCTCTAGTACAGAAGCCTAGAAGAGGTTCCGTAAGCAGTGCGGTACGTTGTGCTGCCTCTTAGGAGAACAGAGTAGCAACCGTGTAAGCCGCGCACGCCTGGGAAGCACTTTAGGATCTCAAGAGGCCAGGACCGAACATTCTGAGTGTGGTGAAGCCGATTCCAGGGTTTTGACCGTGGGACCAGCATGATGGGGGCGGTCCTCAGGAGGAAGGGGTGTGAACTGAGGAGGGAGGCTACGTGGGGAGCTGCAGGGGGACCCACAGAGGAGGAGGTGCTGCCCATGCTGTCGGGGCAGTGGGCAGGTGGCCCGCTCAGGCCGCCCCAGCAGAGGGCGAGGGACCCGGGGCAGGGGGTCTGACTCACCGAGTTCTTGAGGTCGAGATACTTGGTGTTTCTGGTCACTGGCATCCCAGACAGGAAGGTCAAAATGTCATTGTTCGCCTGCAAAACCGGGGTGTGAAGGTGGCTGTCCCAGATCCAGGGGGCATGGCTGAGAAAGGGGGTCCAGCCCCCTAGGCTCTGACTCTGCCTGCTTCCCAAGGGCCTGCACGCCCAAACGAGGGTGTGGTTTCTAGCTCTTCCACGACCCAGCCAGTTTCCCCAAATCTGAGGTCTCCTCACATGTCCACTGCTCTCTTTCCACCCCCCCATTGCCCCAGGGACATTCCTGCCCAGGCTGAGGGTAACGTGCTTTGTAGGGGATGCTGGGAGGTCCCGGCTGGGATCAGGGCGTTGGGGGGGTGGGATGGAGGCAAGTGCGAAGGGCCGAGGCGCTGAGCATCGTTATTCACGAGGGCCACGTGGTTAGAAGCCCACGGCGCTGGCCCAGCAGAGGGACGTCACTCAAGCCAGAGCCAGGAGGGGAGCTGGCACCAGGGGGTGACCGGAGGGACCCTGGGAGCAGGGCGGCGGGGGAGGCCCGGAGGAGGGTGGTGCCCACCTCGTCCAGCACGGCGCTGCGCTTGGCCCGTTGTCGCTGCCGGAGCAGCACCAGGCCAGCAATGATGTCGGACGGCACGATGTCGAGGTCTCGGAAAAACTCGGCAAAGAGGTAGGCGATTTCTGAGTAGGCGTCCTGTGAGGTCCGGGGGTGGGCGGGAGGCGGGGCAGGGGAGCGGGAGAGAGGGTGAGAGACCAGGCGTGAATCCCCCGGGGCCGGGGCCCTGCTCCGGGCCCAGGGCCAGCTCGCCCACCCCCGCCTGGCCCTCTGCAGCCGTGACCCCGAGGGCCCTGGCCTGGGCTCTGGAACCCCGCGGACGTGGCCAGGGCTGTCTGCGACAGCCACCGAGCCTTGTCCGGCCTCCACCTCCCGGCCCTCTCCTGTCCTCGGAGCTCCTACGGCACTCACCGTCACCGCCTACCACGCACAAATGCCAACGTGAGCCATTTCCTGTTCTTTCCCCAGCCACTAGGAATCAAGGCCTGCTCAGCCCGGCTTGTTTCTCCTCCGCCTTTCTCTCTAGCAGAGAAGCCCAAACTGAGCTCCTGACTGCTGCCTCCCCACACTGAGTTGCTTCCCACCTCCCAGCAGCTGTGACCTGGAAAGGCCTCCTAAGGGCCGAGCCTCCGCGGGGGGCGGGGGGGGTGTGTGTGGCAGGCCCCCTCCCCCACCTGCCCACAGCTGCCGGCTCAGGGACCCTCACGATGTGCCTGGATAAGGGTGAGGACGCTGGGTCTGTGGCCCCTCTGGCTTCCCCGCAAGCCTGGTTCTCGGGCCAGCCCGAGCCCAGGGCAGGAGGCAGGAGGTGCACATCCAAAGGCAGCCCCGCCCGTCCCTGCGCTCGGCATCCTCCCCGCCTCGGTCCGCGTGGGAGTCGGGAACCTCTTCCCTAACCTGTTGGGGGGGTGGCGCTGCGATGGGAGCAAACTCATGGCAAGTGGTTCTCGCTGGGTTTCACCCTTGAGTGCCCGGCATTTGTAAGAGAACAAAAATCGGGGGTTGCAAACTCAAAGGCCTAATGAGGCCAAACGACGCTAGCTACTACTCGGCTTCGGCTGACTGCCCTGCGAGGGGCCCACACTGCCAGATCTAGAAATACGAACCTGTATATGAATGCCCTGCTTCTTCACGTTGGCACTCAATTCAGATTTGAAGCCACCACAGCACAGAGGGATCAAAACGTGCTCTGGGCTGGACCTGATCCCCAGTGTTTGACGGGACCCAGATCCTGGGCCACCCCTCCCCGCAGCGCCCTAACATCAGCCCCAACTCTGCCATATGCCCAGGAGGGCTGGGTGCGTCCCCCTCGACCCCCCAGAGAGGCCCATGGGGGTGATCCCCGCCCACCAGGGAACCTCCGGGGAGAGGGGGGCTTTCTTATACCTGATTACTCACTCTACAGCTCACCAGGGGCTGCTGGAGGGAAGGAGCCACTCAGGCTTCCGGTGGCTCCATGGAGGGCACTTGCTGTCTGGCTCAGGGAGGAGTGGTCTCCTGACCTCACTGGTTCTGCCACTAACTAGCTGTGGGACGCTGAGCAAGTCACACCACCTCTCTGGGCCTCAGCTGTCTGATCTGAAAAACGAGGGGCGGGGGGTGGGGGGACACTAGATGGTCTCTAAGGGCCCTGCTGGCATGGGGGGTCTGTCTCGAGGACCCCAGGGGCCCTACCTCCCCCCCAGGGGCTGCCCTCCACTGAGCCGGCCTTGCTTCGGCAGCACCGGGCCCCTCAGGCTGCTCTTCCGAGCACCAGGCCCGGAGGCTGGCTGCGCGCGTCTGGGCTCGGCACCTGACAGCTGCGACGGATCTTCCAGAGGCCTTTGCAGCTGGTGACATGCTGCTTTTCTGTGCTTTCAGGTCACCCTGCTTGTTTAGTGTCTCCTCTCCTAAACTACTCTAAGTTGCAAGGGGGTGGATGAAAGGTCTTGAAACCTTTCCGTCCCCTCGACAAAGCCAGGGATCGGCCATCTCACATGCAGGAGGGAGTCGGTTGGTCAGTGGATACCAGGTCCTCACCTTGCTCCTGCTCAAAACCCAGCGCCCTTCTGGCAGCCCTGCCCCACCGGCTGTGCCGAGGAGTGGCGGCCCCTCAGTGGCTGGCGGCCGGGTGTGCGCCGGAGGGAAGCGACGTCCCGGTACTTACTGACTGGGAGTCCTTCGTCCGAGTGCAGCACAGGAACACCTTGAGCCGGCGCGACCAGCTGGTGGCCTGACCCTCCTCCAAGCGATGCCTGCAAGAGGACAGAGTTGGTATGTGTGAGGTCAGGGGGCGGGACCAGATGCGAGGGGAACAGGGTGGCCCTGACCCACCAGAGGGCTGTCCAGCAGGGGGTCTAGGAGAGAACAGGCCTGGGCCTGGCCAGGGTCCCCTGGGGGGGCCCTGCTGGCCTAAGATGGCCTACGGTTGGCCATGCTCCCAGCTTCTGGCAGACTGAACACCAGCATGCCCAACGGGCTTCAGAGGTGGGAGCCCAAACTGGGGGCCGCTCTGTGGCTCAGGTGTCCAACGGCTCAAACTAAGAGCCCCGGGACACTGTAGCAGGGTGCTGGGCCTCTTAGCCAACTCACCGGAGCAGACCTGTAGGACAGACTTGCTTCCCCTTGGAAAGGATTTCAGATACCCAGCACTTTCTGTACTTGGGGGAAATTTAAGGGGCACGTGAGGCTCTGCATCTCCCAACTCCTTGGGTCTGTTACTTTAGAGGGGACAAGGGCCCCCGCCTTTCATCTGCATGGCTGGCGCCTGTCCATTCCCGCCCCCAGCCCCAGCCCCAACGTGTCTAGCTGCTCTGATGGTGAGTCAGGGTATCCAGCAGTCCACACCCAAGGGCAGAGCGGCTGGCCGATTATCCACAGAGGCCCTTCCAATGCTGGGTGCCCAGAACTCGGTGTGGTTTTTTGTTTGTTCTGTTTTTAAAGATTTTATTTATTTTTATTTGCAAGAGAGAGTGAGTGAGAGAGCACATGAGAAGGGGCAGAGGGAGAGGAAGAGGGAGAAGCAGACTCCCCTGCTGAACAGGGAGCCCAATGTGGGGCTTGATCCCAGGACCTTGAGATCATGACCTGAGTCGAAGGCAGACGCTTAACCAATTGAGCCACCCAGGTGCCCCGAAATCGGTGTGTTTTGAGCATAAATTTAAGAGACGCAACATTAAATATGTAAGCTTCCAGACTGAGCAAGAAGAGGCTGGTTTGCTTTCGTGACATGTGCCCTCCCCTCCCTCCGGTCCCTGCAGATGCTGATGCTTAGTGGTCAGTAGGGGAAGGCACGGGTGACCCCGAATGCTTGCAAGGCACTTAGTATCCATCAGGAGTGACAGGCCAGGCCCTCCTTCCTGAGCCCTCTGGCTTCCCTCTGCAGCAAAGCGCTGCTTCCTACAGCCCTAGTTCCATAAGGCAGTGGGCCACAAGGACAGGGAAGGCCACAGGGCTTTCCAGGACTAGAGGAGGAGTTAGGAGAGCGTAAGAAGGATACAAGGAAACTGCTGCTTCTGGAATCTACGAGCTCTAAGGGACTTGGGCAGCCTTACATCATAAAGCAACATCCCCCCTCTAAGCTTGATAGAGGGACAGCATGCTGGCAAGCCGGGATCCCAGAGCATCACATTCTTTAACCCTTTCTAATCTAATGGGCTTTTAAACATTCAAAGCATATTTCCTGCCAGGCCTCTGGCTGATCAAGTGCTGACTGTATGCTTTACTGCACTACCCCTTATGCCCACCAGGAGGCAGATGGAGCCAGGGAAAGGTTTGGCCTAATGCATCAGTTAGGCTGCAGAGACCAGCACAGGCAGATAGTGAAGCTGGACAGCAAGTACATGGACCCAGCACCCCTCTGGGAGTGCAGACGCCCCTGCAAAGATCCAAGGTCGAGGCTCCCAGGGAGCAGTGCTGGGAAGAACCCATCTCCCCACCCCTACCAGATTTCATCGGCAGGAGAGAGGGCCCGGGACTTAAACAGCTTCCTGACTTCCAGAGATGCTAAAACAACCTATCAGTGTGGCACGGGGGGGGGGTCTGTGTGCGTCCCCAAACCTGGAAGTGGATGAAGGGCAGGCAGGTTTGAAAATGTCCTTGTTAGAAAAACTGATGTTTTCAGAGCTGAGGGAGGGCCAGTGGAGACAAGCCCGAGAGGTGGTCACATTAACCAAGCCGCAGCCTAGGCTGCCCTCCTGACCCCTGCAGAGAGCTGGAGAAGATGCAACAGGTCAGAGCCTGTGAGCTCTGAGGCCTCTCACTCACCCCCACAGGGCCCGAAACTGCAGGAAAACTTTCTAATTAAAACGACAGCCCCCAGCTGCAAAGGCGCTGGCTTCCCTGGGCCCCAAAGGCAATTACCCAGAGTCAGGGAGGGGAGATTTTTTCCCAGGGCCCCAGAAGCCTAGAAACCAGGTCAGGTGGGGGCGTATGCTCAGAATGAGCAAAATGGGACGGGTGGTGGTGGCTTGCTACGCCAGGAGGGAGAACAGGCTCCAGGGCCCTGGATCCAAGACCTGGTATTTTGGGCTGGGAGGTGGCCAGCCCAGGCGCGGGTGTGGCTCTGGCCGATCTGCCGAGCTGACGTGGAGGGCCTGAGAGGAGCTGAAAGCAGAGGTGCAGGAGGGTGGGGTGAGGAGAATTCCCACTGGGCCTGGGGGCCTGGGCAACCCGCTGGCCTGGCCGAGGGCTCCTGACTCCCCTGCCCTGGGGATGGAGTGCCAGGTCTGCTCCCCGTCAGTGTGACCTGCGGCAAGTGACCTGCCCTCTCCAGAACTTGGACTCCTCATCCGTAGAATGGGTCTCCTAAGGACACCAGGGTCGGCAAAAGGACTGAATGGGCTGATGGTGGGAAAGGACTCATGGCAGGGCCTAAGTCATAGTAGAAGCTCCATGCCCCCCAGCCGCCGGAAGCCCCCACCCCCACCCCGCCCATCTTTTTCTTTCACTAAACAGGAATTCCTGTGACCCTGGATTCTCTCATTTTCTTTACCATGGCACAGTATTCCCCTTCCCTCATAACATCATGCAAAACTTACCTCCTCCAGGAAGCCTTCCTTGATTAACCTTCTCCAGCCCCCTTAATCCTAGAGGCAGCCCAGCCTAGTGGTTAAGAGCAAGGGCCCTAGGGGCGCCTGGGTAGCTCAGTCAGTTAGGCGCCTGCCTTCAGCTCAGGTCATGATCCCAGGGTCCTGGGGTCAAGCCCCGCATCGGGGAGTCTGCTTCTCCCTCTCCTCCCCACTTGTGCTGTCTCTCTCTCTCAAATAAATAAATAAAATCTTGGGGCGCCTGGGTGGCTCAGTCGTTAAGCGTCTGCCTTCGGCTCAGGTCATGATCCCAGGGTCCTGGGATCGAGCCCCGCATCAGGCTCCCTGCTCAGTGGGAAGCCTGCTTCTCCCTCTCCCACTCCCCCTGCTTGTGTTCCCTCTCTCGTTGTGTCTCTCTCTGTAAAATAAATAAATAAAATCTTTAAAAATAAATAAATAAATACAATCTTTAAAAAAAAAAAAGAGCAAGGGTCCTAAAGCCAGACCGCCTGGGCTGGAGCCGAGCCCCACCATATCCCAGCTGTGTCACTTGGGCAAGTCCCAGCTCTGTCTGTGTTGCAGGGATGATGCTAACAGCCCCCTCAAGCAGCCCCACGTGCTTGGCTTGGCTCGGGCGTGCGTCCTGCTGTGATGACCGCATGGTTAACAGCACTGAAGATGGTGCCAATGGGCACGATGGCCGCACTGACTGAGCACGTACCAAATGTGCGAGCAGAACATCAACCACTCTGCGCTTGTTTTATTTAAATCTCACGGCTGCAGTCTGAGCAGTCACGATTCCCACTTTACAGACCAGGAAACTGAGGCCGGGGGAGGCTAAGACTGTCACCAATGCCCATGGCTCCCACAAGCTGATACGTGGTTTGGGAGGCACGGGGGCCAGCTCTGCCCACCTGCCCGCAAATCTCCTAGGGGGCTGCCCACCCGCCCGGCCCACTCACCGGAGGTTGTAGGTCCGGAGGTTGCGCTGCCGCCTCTTGGTGGCTCTCAGCTTGACAAAGGTGCGGCCCGTGGGGTCGAAGACACAGAGGACGGTGATGCAGACACTGAGGATGACCACCCAGTTGCAGACGACCATCCCTGCAGGGCAGCAGTGGGAAGCAAGAGGTGGAGGTGCTGGCAGGGACCTCCCTGGCTCACCTGCTCTGCGGAAAGGGGCCCTGGCGCCTCCCTATCATCATCCGCTTCTGGGGCCCAAGAGCAAGGCTCAGAAGCCCCTGACCCCAGCCTCTGGCCACCTGGTTGCCCCGTGCTGAGCCATGACCCCAAGGCCCAGCCTGGGTACGGAGCAGGCAGCTCTGGGGGTTTCCAGTGAGGAGCTGAGGGGCCCTCCACTGTTGCCCACCCCTCCACAGCAGGTTCCCCTGAGGGCGGGTGGCCGAGCTCGGGAGGAAGCCCACAGCCTCAGCCACCATCCTGCCCGGCATCCTCACAGCAACCGTCCCCCTTGGGAGGTGCCTGAGCTTCGTCCTCTCTGAACGGACCCCGTCCCGGCCACCACTGGGGCTGGCTGACATACCGAGGGTGACATTCTTGGCAGTGAGGTCGTTGCAGGAGGTGTAGTACTGAGTGAGCCAGACGATACCCACGATGGCATAGATGAACTCGATCACCAGGATGGCTGCGAGGAGAGCAGGGGCCAGGCTGAAGGACGGCCACGGTCGGCCTGCCCGGGAAGGGCCCCGGAGCCTCCGCCTGGCCCCTCGGCAGCAGGGGCACCAGACCCCCGCCCGCCCCCCGCCCCCGGCACAGGCCTCGTGGCAGGTAGGGCCCAGGGAGCGCGGCTGTCCCACCACTGCTCCGTCCTGCTCCGACGCACCCACCACCTGTTCTAGCGTAAGTGTCCTCAGGCCCCCCGACACCTCCCCGAGAGGGTGAGCGCAGGGGCGGATGATGAAGAGGCATTTCTCTTTTCTTTCAGGATTTTAGACTTATGTCCATGAACTCTGCTATCAGACGTATCTTAGGCAAGTTACCTAATCTCCCTGGGCCTCCGCTTCCTCATCTGTAAAATGGGGTGACAACGTCTGCGTTACAGGACTGCGGAGAATTAGATGAGAGAGGGTTCATCTCACGGAGACTGCTATTTCCCAGAAGGAGGCTCCAGCACTTGGGGCAGGAGGAGGGAGGGGCCCCCGCAGGCAGCAGCTGCTGCTCAGGCCAGGGGGCTGGGGGCACGGGGCAGCCTTAGAGGACCCAGCTCCAGAGGCAGTGCCCGAGGCAGCTGAGAGGCCGGGCTTAGGAGACAGACAACCTGGGTTCAAATCTCAGCTCTGACACACACACACACACACACACACACACACACACACATACACATACACACTAGCCATGTGACCCTGAGGGAGTTATTAACCTCCCCGGGGAGGGGGGCCCCCAGATTCCTCATCTGTAAAGGGAGACCAATAATGGCTCCTCCCTCAGCTAACAAGGGAAGGGCTTAGCACAGCTCCTGGAAGCACGCGTAGGAAAGATGGGGAGGAGTGGTTGGAACCCGAGCCTGAAAAGAAGACACAGGCAGGCCCTCCAGGGAGCTGATCCAGACCCCTGAGGGGCTTCCGGGGAAGGGGGGCTCTCTTTGGGGGAGGATTTCAAAGTAGCAGAAGCCAGAGGTGCTTGGCCTAGAACAATGGACAACAAACTTCCCCTGTAAGGGCCAGAGTAAATATTTTAGACTTTGCGGGTCCTCTTCTCTGTCCTGACTACTCAGCTCTGCCGCACTGTGCACGAGCAGCCAGAGACAGTGAGTACATCAGTGAATGAGTGTGGCTGGGTTCCAATAAAACTTTATTTACAAAAACAGACGGCAGGCTGGATGTGGCCCTCGGGCTGCAGTCTGCCCACCCCTGGTCTAGAACACAAGCCCAGTAAGTCCGCTGGTTCGCGGCTGGACCCTGGTGCTGGCCCAGGGCCTGGCCCATCGCATGTGCCCCACAAATGCTGGCCGACTCAGTGGTGGAGCACAAGGAGGAGGGTGGAGGTGGGGGTGGTCTGGAGCAGCCCCCACCCACGGCGGGTGGCCCTTACCCAGGCGCACGTAGAGCACGTACTGCATGGATTCGCGGGGCTCCGTGTAGAGGATGCCCCCGCGCATGCTCAGCCAGATGATGGCCATCTCAGCGATCATGCAGCTCAGCAGGATGCCTAGGTAGCCACGGCCGTGGTCCACCAGGTTGAGGGAGCAGGCCTCGTTTGGGTTGTAGACCAGGCCAAAGAGCACCACAGACAGGATCACAAACCTGCAGAGACGCACATGTGAGAGGGGGCCGGGCAGTCTGGGCACCTCCCATGGACCCTGGCCAGCCGGGACTCGGCAGCTAGAGGGCTTCACTGCTTCAGGCTCAGGACCGCTGTCCACCTGGCAGCTAATGCCTCTGAGGACACGGGCGGCCGGGGACAGGGAAGCGAGAGCAGGGAGCCCAGGTGCTGGCCGTGGGCGGGAAGCGGTGGCAGCCCTGCCCGGTGATGGCGCTGGGTCCAGTGGTGGCCAGGCAGGGTCTCTGGGCTCCACGTGGGCATCTCCCTAAGCGGTGGGTGCTCCAGACACCAACTGCTAGGAGCTGGGAGCATGACAGGGTCGGGACGGACGGCCAGAAAGCCTTCTTCCAGGCCTGTGGCACGGCCCTAAGACTCACCAGGTGGTGTGCAGGAGGAAGAGGAAGATGGCTGGCAGGACGAGGTCATCACTGCCCACAGACCAGCGCCGCCGGAAAACCACAATCCCGGGCATGGCTGGCAGCTCTGCAGAGGCTCAGCGGGCCTGGTGCTCACCTCCTGAAAGGCAGCAGAGGACCCTGTGGGCTGCCTGGGCTGCTGCGGCATCCGGAGCCACCACACTCCTGGCCAGGTGTGCACAGCACACCAGCATCTCTCCCAGGCCCCACGGCCCGGGTACTTCCAGGCCACTGGAAATGCTGATCCATGCCTGGGCAGGACCCACCTCCAACCCAATCCACCCTCCACAGCCAGAGACGGGCTGCGGCCTTACCCCTGAGGATTCTCTTGTCCCCAAGACTGGCACCAGCCCTTTGGAATCGGCTCTCCCTAGGGTTACTGCAATAGTAACTGATCACTTCCCTTAAAGACCTGGGCTCACCCCTGCCTCCCCCTACATGGGATGAGGGGAGCCCCAGCTTTCCTGCTGCCTTTTCTCAAGGAGACCTGGCCCAGTGCATGTAGTCCTTGGGGGTGGGGTGAGGGCTTCCCAGACCAAGCATGAGCCTGTTCCTCAGCACAAACCAAACAAGACAAGTAGAAGGCTGAAGACCTTGGGGAGGGGGGGAAGGGCACGCATGGATCTAGCAAGTATGGAGGCAGGAGAGCACCCAGCACATAGCAGGTGCTCAGTAAAGATGTGCTGAATGAGGTCTTCAGTTTCTTGCTTTGCTGGACCCCCGGGAGTATGCTCTATGCCTCGATTTCACACTCATCACAGTGCCCAACCACAGCTACGCCTCTTGGTAGGGAGGGACAGAGCTGGGATCTGGGGTCAGGAGCATGACTGGGCCCCCCCAGCCCCTCTGCTGGAAGGGCAGTGAGTAAGTCCTGTAGGGCATCCCATCCTCCTGGCAACCACAGCTCCCATGCCCACCCTGAGCCATGCAGCCTCTGCTGCCCGGTTCAAAACTCTCTGAAGCTGAATTCCGATCAGCCACAGGCAAGCTCAAGGAGGAGGGCCCAGGAATCCAGGGCCCCCACGCCCTAGAGCCCTAGGAGCAAGGGGAGCGCTGCGGGCCAGGAGGCTCCCCACACGGCAGGGGGGGGGTTGGTCTGGGAGATACTGGTGAGGGGCTCCAGGGTAGCCCTGCGCTGAACTGTGCAGAGGAACCCCTGCTGTGGGGGTGGGTGCCCTGCTGCTGGGCAGCTGCCCCCAGGCTCAGAGGCTTACATGGCACCTGGTCCAGAGGTGGGCGGCAAGTCCTCCTCTCCCCGGTGACGGCTCCGGGGAAAGCAAGTGTCCTCGGAGACCAGCATCACTCGGGAAGCAAGTGACCAAGTATCCCCCGGCCGGTGGGCACGGCGCTCAGGTCGGATGAGGGGCCATGGGGCCGGGTGGCCAGCCGGCATGTCCAGGCCGGCCCGTCTCGGTCCCTCTCTCTCTGGTGCAGCCACTTCAGCAGCCAGGCTGCTCCCTGCGAGCTGGAGGCCTGGCGGGCTAGCCTGGCGGGGTCGTGCCTACTCCTCCCCCCCTCAGGAAGTGATGTCATCCCACTCTCTCCAAGGAGGAGTCAGAGCGCGGATTGTGGGAAGTGGGGAGAAGGATGAAGAGCGCGGGAGCCGCGTGGAGGGGTGGCCAGGCGGGGGCGGGGGTCTGGGGCTCCAGCAGGGTGCGCGTCCCCGACCAGCGGCTGACAGCCCGGGACGGGAGGGGCTGGGACACCGTGGGTTGGGAGCCGGGCTGGGGCAGGGCAGAGCTGCCAAGAGTGGTGTTTCAGCCCCCGTTTCTCTACGGCCCCTCCCTGTCTCCAGGTGGCTCACCTTAAAAATACTGGGCTCAGGGGCCTCCTCACACGAACGGGATGACTGAGAGGTCAGGCCTGGGGGGGGGGGCGGCGGTCCCAGCAGGTGCGGCAGCTCCCAATCCCCTCTAAGCACTAATCCGAGGGACCCCCGCGGGGGTGGCTGAAGGGGAGTGTCGTCCCAGAGGGGCTGGAGGGGCGAGGGTCCCGCCCAGAACACCTTGTTCTCAGGTGCGCCCCGCGGAAGGCCCTCTCCCCAATCACCTCGAGGGGCACCCGCCTCTCATCCCCACCCTTCACTTCTGGGAGTCTAGACTGGCTAACGCTCCTTCAACTCACACGAGCCATTCACCTCACACCTGCAAACGCGCACACACAGCCCCGCCTGTGCACACGGCCCTGCCCTCCCCGCTCTCTGGCAGCAAGTGGGGAGAGCCTGGCTCCCGGCCGTGCAGACGTAGCCCGAGATGTGTCAAGACGCCGCAGAGACACGGCCAGTGGCGGCCTCTGCCCAGGCTCAGGGGGCGACCAGCCTGAGGCCAGCAGCCATGCTCGGGGCCAGTGCCCACCTAGATCACGTGGCAGGGCTCCTTCGGGCTGACCGCACCACACCATGCTCCTCCAGCCTGTCCCTGCGGCCAGCTCACCACTGCAGAATCCTGGGCACAGGGCTGGGTGCCCAGGCTGCCTGGCTTCAAAGCTGGGCCCCACCACCCACTGGTCGTGTGACTCACTAGCTGTGCCTCAGTTTCCTCATCTGTAAAATGTCGCTTGACCCCACCTGCTAAAGTTCTGGTGAGGACCGCAGGGGAGAACGTCTGCAGAGGCCCCAGACGTGCTGGATAATGCCAGGGACGGGCCCAGTGAGCGGGTGAGGCAGAGGACGAGCTTGAGAGCCCCGGTGGACCAGCCGCCCCTCCCCCGCCTGGGCTAGTGGATACTCCAGCTGGTCAACGACAGGTCACAGGGGTGTGGGATGGGAGTGACAGGGCCCGTGCTGCTGGGAGAGGCTGGGCCACTCCATTCCATGCGGACTCATCAATCTCAGGGCTGCTATTTTTAAGGGCCTGAAAGGCACCCTTTCTCTGAGACCCCAGCCCTTCACAAAGGGGGCCTGTTCCCCTGCTGGGATGTGATTTCATCCGGAGGAAATGTCTCAGGAGGGGGAGGGCAGAGGCTCCTTCCTGGTCTGGAGCTGCCACAAAGCACCTCCTCCCTTGGGGCACAGGGTCGACGCCCTCCAACAACGGCATTTGTAGGACACACAGCCTCCCCTCCTTAGCCCAGACCGGTGGCACCTCCAGGGCAGGAGTGGGGCCCCCTCCAGCAGGGGAGAACAGAGGCACTGCTGGGGGCCCCCCATGTCCCCTGGCTGGGTCCCCAGCTCAGGCAGGTCTGAATGGGGTGCCAAGAACCTCCTCACGTGGATAGTTTGACTTGAGTGGTCCTTGGGGGGGTCCCTTTCTGCCCCCATCCACAAAACCCCGTTTCCCTGCTGCTGATTCAGGCCCCCAAATTAAGTATTAACCATTTTGGGAGTTCCTTTCTAAAGATACAAAACTCTTTTTTAAAAATGCGCATGCTATCTCCTATTTTAAAAACCTTCGGTGGCTCCCCATGCCTGCAGGATAAAGTCCAAGCCCCCTCAGGCAGTGGCTAAGGATCTTAGTCTCTGGCTGGCAGGCTGTGCAACCCTGTGCGGGTGCCTTGCCCTCTCTGAGTCCTGTGCCAGAGAGATACTCTCCAACCCCTGGGGATTCAGGACGTAGTCAGCTGCAGGAACAGGACCTGCCTTCAGCCAGCCAGTTCCTTCCGGCTGGGGAGGCACTCCATCCCCTTCTCACACTGCCCCCACCTTTCTTTCCCAACTCCCCCCAAATCTTGTTGTCTCCCTAAAAACACCTCACTGGACAATTCCATGCTTTGCTTACTCCAGGTCCTCTGTCAGGCAAAATCCTACTCATCTTTGCAGGCCAGCCAAAAGTCATGGCCTCTTTGAAACCGTCCCTGACAGCACCCACCCCCCCACCCCACTCTTCTCAGGCAGAGCAGGCTGCTCCCTTACGGGATCCCAAGACCTCTCATCCCAGTGTAGCCTTGGGCACAGTATCTTACAGCCATCTTGCCAATTCCTGGCTGTCTAGCCCCACCCCAGCTCAATCAGAGCCCCTAAGGGCCTGGGTCTTGCAGCATTGTCCATCTGTGCCCCTGGGGTGTGAACACATCAAACCAGCCCCTCTCCTCCTGAGCAGCATCAGAGCCCCAAACCACCACTCCAGCCCCCCGAAGCTGCTGCAACATCTCCTCTCCAGCCACAAGGACCAGAGACATGGCTCCTTTCCCTCTTCGCGCACATCCTTGGCTTTTTGGGAAATGTCCCACCCCAGTGCCTCCCCTGACCACTGAGGGAGAACCATCTTCCCCCTCCCCTGGCTCTCTTGACAGTCTGGGGCTTTAGTTTCTTGGTCTGCAAATCGGGGATAACCCCAGCCCTCAGAGGGCTATAGCAGGAACTGGCTGGGACACTGTCACCAAGGCCTGCACAGGCCCCAGTAGACGCCAAGGGTCTATTCGTGGGGCTGTCGTAATCGAGCTCCTGGGGGGCTCTCTGGGGACTTGTTGGCAGGGTGATCTGTGACTGGGTTCTGGGGTCTGGGCAGGTGCTGCTGATGCCCGTGGCTGGCTCCAGCTGGTAGGAAAGGGCTGGAACGAACAGGTTATAAGCCCAGACAGGCTAACCTGCCCTCACCATGGGCCTTGGGGGGTGGCTGGCTAAAGCACCCCAGGCTGGGCCTCATCCTCTGATCCTAAGGTCCCCTTGGGCGTGGCCCTGGCAGCAGGTTTTGGGGAGAAGGGCTCTTTCACAGTGGGTGCTAGCCAGCAGGGTGCCGAGAGCCCCCAGGTGAGGGAGGAGGAGGGCATGGCTGTCGTGTCTATCCTCCAGATGGCCCAGAGCTGGTGGGAGACGGGAGCGGGGCCCGGTCACTGGAGCCGGGCTGAGCCCAGCCCCCACAGGAAACAGGATGACATGCTGTGGGAGGCCCATCGAAGGCCACCTCCAGCTTCCAGGTCAGCCCATGAGTTCTCCCACCTGGCCTGAGCTGGCCCCAGGCCTCTGAGCTGGAAGAAAGGGATAACCACCAGGTCCAGGCTATGGGTCCTGCCATCAGGTGAGCACCCCCTATGCCCCAAGTTCTGGACTAATTACCTTCCACCCTCATGGCAGGCATGCTCTAAAAACAGACCGTGCCCAAGTGCTGGCTCTGAACTGACTGGCTGTGTGACCTTGGACAAGTTACTGACCTCTCTGTGCCTCAGCTCATTTCTAAAATGGGCTAAGAACAGTACCTACCTCAGAACTGTCACAGGGTTAGATGAGCCATATGCTGAGGACAGCGGCTGTCACACGGGAGGTGGCCAGCCAACGCACCCCCCGACAGCACTACTCCCAAAGGAGGCCCTACAGCTCAGAGGACCCCCCGCCCCGACTCCCCACGAGAGAGCACTCTCTCACGCTCCTGACGCATGACCCTCTTGGAAGCTGGCCGGTCCACATGAGATCCGTCCCCAAGAAGCCATCAACCACATGTTCCGTTTCAAACAGAGTCATCCGTGGCTGGCCCTCCACCTCCCATGGCAGGGTCCCCACTACGGCTGGCAACAAGGCCGGGCCTAGCCACATCTAGAACTGCCAGTCCCGGACCAAGAGCAGCGTCCCCAGGCCAGAGTGTCACTGCCCCTCCAAACCTCAGTTTCCTCTTCTGGACAACAAGGAGCCTGGGCTACCAATAGGAGGCTTGTGGTTTTGTACTCATATTAGTATTTACGTGATTTCACAACAAATGGCTGTGTGTGCCTTATAGGAACCAAAAACAATGAAGAGGGGGAGTATGAATTTAAGAACGAACACACTTCAGCACAAAAAATAAGGAAATTAAAATAGAAGCGGGGGGGAATCGGTTGCACACGTGTAAGAAGACATAAAAGCTCTCATAGGAACCATGTGTAAAACTATTATTAGACTCCGTGCTTCCCGGTGGCCAAAGTGAAAAAGGTAACTGGGTAGTCTGTAAGGTCTCTTTGAGCTCTGCAGGTTGTTTTGATCCTCGGTTCCCTGAGGGGAGGGCCCAGGACTCCCTCCCTACCCCACAATGAATGGGATGCCCCATTTGGAAGGGCTTTGAGATGGGAAGGTGCTCCAAACAAGGTGAGAGGGACAGGTGCCTGCTGCCTGCTAGCTTGGTCGGATTCAGATTGTTCCTGTGTTGGATGCTGGAGCTCGTCTAGTCTCAGTGCGGAAGGGCGTCTGACCTGGGGGGATGACTGCAGTGCGTCTGGGCCCCGGGGAGCCTGCAGGGTGACTGGTGGCCCCCAGAGGCTCCATCCTAGCTGGGACGGGCTTACCAATGGGCCACCCCCTTGCCAAACTGTGCTGGCAGATGGTTCTTGCCGTCTTTAGCAGCGTCCAGAGCATGGGCTTCGGTGGTGGGCAGACCCCAACCCCACCACCTTTGCAACTCCATGGCTAGTTAGAGAGCTAGGTTAACCTCCCTGCTCACTCACGTGGCGTCCACAAGAGCACCTGCAGAGGGAGGGGATCAACACAGAGTAACCTGGTTCTGATTTCCTGAAACTGCAGGGCGGTCCCAGGGTGTCAGGCTGATGGGGAGGAGACAGCCCACCTGTAAGGTGGGGGACCCAGTCGTTTCACTTCCTCTAGCGTTTGTCAGTTGCCTACCATGTCTTGGGCCTGGTCTAAGCCCTTGGCACACATGATTCAGTCCTCAGAACAACTCTGGGAGGCGGGTACTGCTACTACCTGTATTTTACAGATGAGGAGAAGTGACTTACCCAGGGTCACACAGCCTAATTCCAGAGCCCACGTCTTAACCGTGACACGCTGCCTCTGAGGAGCAGGCCTTGATCAAATGCCTGCTTCTGAATGCAGAAGTTGGCTTCAAAACTCCCCTCCCAGCGTGAGGGGGCAGGGCCCTGGAAACCATAAAGAAGTCTCCGGGTCTCCGTGTGGCTGCAGACTCATGGTCGCACCGCCACGTGGGAGAGAGTGAGCATCGGCCTATTGTGCAGAAGAGGAAGACTGAGCCCAGGAGGGCCCCACGGCCTGTCTGCAGGCGAGCACGCTGCGGGGCCAGGAGAGAGCACAGAGCGAACGCTGTAAATGTGGTCTTATTCCAGCCTCATCAGGCTGTTACCCCAGCTTCACAGATGAAGAAACCACGGCTCAGGGAGGTGCAGCATTTGCCCAAAGATCCCACGACAAGGAGCTGGGATTTCAAGCAGTCTCCTTGAGTTACTTGCAAGGAAAAAAAGAATCTCTGCCTCCTTCCGTCCGACTCCTTATTCCCACACACAGACACTGAGACCCACACATGTTCCTTCCACCCCGAATGCCCCTTCTCCTTCCCAGGTCTGTGGCCCCACACGGAGGCTGGGCTCTGGAAGGCACGGGAAGGGGGAAGGAGCCGAAGGAGGCGGCAGAGAGAAAGCACGCGTGGGCTGGGGGCCGCGTGCGCCACCAGCCTGGGCCCGGGTGTGTGCTACCCAAGTTAGGGGCCCAAAAGCTGTTGCTTTTCACGCCTCAGCTGTGCCCAAGCAGAAGGCAGAGCCAAGCCTGCC
The DNA here is from genome assembly GCF_054177405.1 of Leptonychotes weddellii. Taxonomy (NCBI): domain Eukaryota; kingdom Metazoa; phylum Chordata; class Mammalia; order Carnivora; family Phocidae; genus Leptonychotes; species Leptonychotes weddellii. The sequence goes on from NC_138379.1 coordinate 8,666,649, forward strand.
CAGGGCTGGGGCTGGGTTTCAGCACGAGATGGGTCCTGGGACTAACACAGCGTGCCTGGTGCAGCGGGGAGCAGGAGGGGCACGCCACTGCCTCTGTCCCCTCTGTCCCCAGAGCACCTTCCCTTCCCTCCGGACCAGGCCAGCCTTGACGGGGAGACGCCTTCTCTGCTCCTCACTGCAGCCCTGGGGGGTGGGTATGGCTGTTCTCTCGTCACCTGAGGGGAGACTGAGGCTCAGGAGGTTAAATAATCTAATGAGTGAGGGGCCAAGTCAGGCTTTGAGGCCACGTCTACCTGCTTGCTGATCAGAGCCCTTCCCACCGAGAAGCAATCGGGGGCCGGGCACAGAGTTCAGAGAAGAGAATGAAAACAAGGAGCCCCAACTGCTGGGGGCCTTGACTGCTAGCCCAGAAGTAGCCCCAACAATTACTTTAACACCTGGTTTGTTTGGGTTTTTTTTAAAGATTTATTTATTTATTTGAGAGAGGGTGCCAGTGCGGGCGGGGGTGGGAGCAGAGAGAGTCTGCAGCAGACTCCCCGCTGAGCAAGGAGCCTCAGGTCATGACCTGAGCCGAAAATGAGAGTCGGACGCTTAACTGACTGAGTCACCCAGGCGCCCCAACACCTGTTTATTTTTTTAAAAAACCTTAGATGGCACTTAGTACATGCCAGGCACTTCAGCAAGGAGCTCACAAATACTGCCTCCTTTAATGTAATCTTTTTAACAACCCTAACAAACCTAGTGCTGGTCTTACCCCTTTTTAAGGATGAGGGAACTCAGGCCCAGAGAAGTTAAGCAACTTGCCCAAGGTCAGTTAGGAAGTGGCAGAGCCAGGCCGGAAGCCACGGGCTGTGCTCCCAGGCCTCTTGAGAAGCCCTCCTCAGGGCTCCATTTATCACAGAGGCTCCAGCTTCTCATTCTGACGCTAATTATTTTCCACTCCTCCACAACAAACAGGATTTGCCATCTGCCACGGCCCTGTCACAGACACCAGCCAGCTCCCCGGGAATCAACTTGGGTCTCCTGCTAGTTGCTCTGGGAGGGCAACTGGCTGCTGAGGAATGAGGAGGCAGGGCCCGGGCCCTCCTCCCACCCCGGCCCTCCCCTGCTCCTCCCTCCCGGAGGTTAACGCCAGAGCCCAAAGGACCTGTTTCCAATAGTGAAAGGGGTCCCCTAGGTTCTGGCCAGGCCAGATTTTGTT
>NC_138379.1:8667949-8699215 GCF_054177405.1 Leptonychotes weddellii
GCACCGACCTGGAGGGTGGCAGCCAACCAGTGAGCCCACGGCTGCCTTCCCTCCAGCCCCGGAGTGAATCTTGATTCCATCCTTTCTAGTTGCCTGTGACCCTCACTTCTCCGAGCCTCAGACTCCTCATCTGCAAAATGGGATAGTGAAGGTACCTGCTTCAAAGGGAGTCACGAGGAGTAAGTGAAATAATACATACAAAGCACTCCGCTCATAGAAAGTACTAGCTGCCATTACTGATCTTTATTAATCACGTCTCCTGAGAGCTTAGACCTTTTCCTCACCGCAGCGAGCCCCTACCCCCAGAGGTGTGGCAGGAGTGCTAATTTCTCTGCCCTCTAAGACAACCCTCCTGAACAGAAGGGCCCAGCTCTCTGTCCCTGGCTACCACACCTGCCCTCACCCTTGCCAACCTACGTGATGCCTGACCGACCTCTCCTGGGAGCCCCACCTGCTCATGCTGAGGCGCCACTGGCCCTTCCTCCTTTACCCCGTAAGGAGCCGGTGAGGTGGGAATCACCATCCCGCGGGTCCGCGGGTCAGCGTGTACCACGGAGCTCCATCCAAGGCCATGTTTGTGCTCTTGCTAGAATTCCCTGCGTCTGTGTCTGCAGCCTCAGGACGTCCCACTGCTCAAACTCCGGACACCCCAAGGGGCAGAGGCCCACTATTCATGCCCATCTGCCCTCCGCATCCTATTCACCCGCCCCCTGCTGCTCCCTGTCCAGCCTCCCGCAGGGCCTGTGTGAAAGCCCCTTGCTGGGAGCCCCCCACCCTCCCCACGGCCCCTTCTTCCAGGCAGTTCAGTGCAACGCCCTGGTCTGGCTTCTCAGAGCTTCCTGGAGAGGAGACTCCCTGTCCCGGGGGCTGGCAACACCTCCGAGAGGAATTAGCACCTTCCACTTCATTAGAGGTCCCCTAGGGAGGCTGTTACCAAGAATGCTAAGTGGGCCACACCCAGCCTGACACCTCGCCCCACGCCCAGCATACCCTGAGCCGGTGTGGTCCTGCTGCGCGCCTCGGGCTGTGGGCTGGGTTTCGGGGTCTGGCCCGCCCTGGGGAAAATGCCTCCCAGGGTCTGCATGGGCCCCGGATCCACGGAGGGGCCACCTCCGTGGGTGGCGTGGCCATCTAGGGCACGGGCCAGCCTCCTGGGCGATTGGGTTTCACTTCTACCATTCCCTGGGCATCAAGGAAGCAGGCAGGCATCGAGTGACAACGTAACCCTAGCTCCTTCCCAAGGGGGGAGATCTGCAGAGTTCCCGTATGTAACAGCAAGAGCCAACATCCTCTGCCCCACAGAACATGGATGGAGGTTAGCATGGGGGGCTTTCAACTGCACACAGGCCTGGGCCCGGGCCCCACCGCTATGTGGGCCTCCTCTTCTGTGTCCAATGAAGGGAAGTCAATACTCTTCAAAGTGGGCTTCTGGAAGCCTTCAGGGACCCCCAGATAAGGGGAAGTGGCCAGAGCAGGCAGGGCTGGGGCTTCCCGGGGCTTGCATGCTATGTCAGTCAGAGTTGATGTTAGCTGCTTTACATATGGGGGTTCCTTGTAACATTTTACTGGAACGAAACAGTCTCAGTGCTTAAAAACATTTGGGAGGCACTGGACAGGATGACCTCTCAGGTCCACTCTGGCCTTGACTTTTTGACTTCTACCTGGTTTTGGTGTAGAACTGCCAAGGAGAGGACCTTGGGGCTCCAGGCAGGACCCCAAACTAGTTCTACAGTCACAGAGTCTGCCTGGCCTGAGCCCCAAGGGGAAGAAGGGTCACAGGAAACACCGCGGCAGGGGCTCCGACTGGGGCCTGTGGCTGACTCGGCTCCCCTTCACACACCCCTCCCCTGCAACCACTCCCTCCCACCTCCCAGGGCACTACAAAGCTGGACCCAAGCCCCAGCTACCCCGCGGCCTCCAGGAAGGGGTAGGGGCTCAGAAGGTCCTCTGCTCCTGGATGGAGGGCAGGGCTAGCCCTGCTTTTGTCTTCTGCTCACTCAGACGTCCACTGAGCTGCGACCTTCAGAGCGCAGCGCAGGGACCATTCCCAGGACAAATCAACTACAGAACCCTGCGCTTCCTCCTTTGTAAGCCGGGATGGTGATGACAGTGCCTCCCTCGTGGGGCTGCTGTGAGGACAAAGTTCAAAGCCGTAAAGTGCTGAGAGCAGGGACCGCGCAGGGGAGGTGCTTGCCAGCATTAGCTACATGTACACACAGTTTACGGCTTTAATTAAATCAACCCCCTCCTCAAAAGCATATTATGGCTCTGAAATGCCCTTTAAATAAGATTAAAGCTGCCAACCACTGGCTGTAAAGCTCTCCACCAACTGCCCCCCCTTCCATCCCTGCCCATCGGACTAGCCCATTTCCTGCTCCTATGTCTCTCATCCGCTCAGAACTGAGCAAGCCCAGGGGTTTCCTCCTCTCCAGATGGCCCACTCACTTCAGGGGCCCCTCCCTAGTGACGCTCAGGGCCTGTCCCCGGTTGGCCGTAAGCCCTTGTCCTGCCTGATCAGCCTCCCACGGGCCAGGGGAGCCAGGGCCCATGTTCCTGCGGGCTCCTGGCCTGCCTGCTGCACCTTCTCCTGCTTGCGGGTGCTCCCAGGGAGAAATCTCAGCTCCCCCTGCCTCTCTTCCAGCCTGGGGGGATGGGCCTGGAGGCTGTGGGCAGTCTGGAAATGGGGTAAGCCTGGGAGAGGAGCCCAGGCATCCACTCTGGGGGTAACCACATCAGGCAGCTGACAAACATCAGCCTTCTTCTGTCTGCTCACGCCGGGGCAGGACCAAAGGACCCGCTTTGTATCTGGGTAGGGAAAGGCTCCAAGAGCGCAGGGCCCGGCCAGCTTGCCCTCGGACTCCAGGGCTTGGCGTCATTTTCCTTCCCAGAGGACTCATCCTCAGGGCCTGAGGCCTGACCCTGCCACACTGTCCCTTCCGTGGCCTCTGTCTCCCTGCCTGCTCCCTGGGTGTGGCAGGAGGTGGAGCTAGGTAGGGCTGCATGCCCAGCCCAGTGCTGGTGACCACGGGCTGCGACTGCCACCCTTCTAGCCCACTTAACAAGGACACAGCAGGGAGGTAACAGGCATTTGGTAGGGCCTCTTCCCAGTCACCGTGGGGCAGGTGTCCATGGCCCCATGAACTGCCTGCTACAGGAGGAATGAGGCAGGCCTTTCACAGACCCCTGCTGGCCCCAGGAAGGTCGGCAAAGCTGCTGGGGACTCCAAGGATGAACCTTTCAACAGAGAGCTGATGGCACCAGGAGACAGCAGCAGGCCCAGACACTGAGTGCTAACAGGATGCCCACCTGGGACCAGGGAGACAGACAAGGTCCTGGCCAGACAGGCAGAGGCCAAGGCTCCTGCCAGGCAGAAAGTGGCACCTCATCTCCTCCAGGGCTTGGGGAGGCAGGGTGACGATGCCTGCTCTCACAGCAGGCCCAGCCCTTCACCGCTCGTCCCAGAAAGGCTCCGGAGTGCGGGGTGGCAGTGAGCTAGGGGACCTGGTGGGGGGTGGCCTGCATCACAGTTCCTGCTGACTTCCCCGCCCTTGGTGGCCACTGGCTGCTATAAATACCACTCCTGCCTCTAGATGTTGCAGGAGGTGACCTAGAATCGTGGGCTCTGGGGCCTCCTGGGCGCCTCCTCCCTGCCGGTGTTAGACCGAGCCTGTCTGACTAGAACATCCTGGCAGCCTGGGAGCCCACCGACACCAAGCGGGGCCCTGGCCGGGAACGGGAAAGCCCCAACACCGAGGGGGACAGCTATGGCTTCCAGCCCCGAGTCTGCTAAGACCAGCATTTCTACCATTTTATGGCAAGTGTTGAGGACACCAGGTCCCTGCAGAACAAAGGCTTGGCCAGCCTGCAAAGGAGATGCTGTGCCTAAGGCTCCCAGCTCGGCCCCGACACCACCCACCTCTGGCCTCAAGCTCAGGGGAGAAGGTCCCCAAACCACCTGATCCTGCGCCCCCTCCCCCACTTCCTTGGGCCCACTGTGATGCCAAGATTCTACCTGGTTTCCCAACTTCTCGTCACCCTGGAAGCCTCCCGGAGTGGCCCTGATAGTGCTCTACTAGAATGTGTGGCCCTTGTTCATTCTTCCAGCCGCTAGCATGCTTCTGAGAGGACCCTTTTCTCCATGATAGACCCCTGACAGGCCCAGGCCCCAAGCCCCCTACTTGCCCAGCCCAGGAGCACAAGACTGGAGGTGGCCCTGGGCCCAGCAGCTATGAGGACCCCCAACCCTCCCACAGGGCCAGGGTTTGGTTCCAGGCTCCCTGCCTTGGGGCAGGGGAGGATGTGAAAGGAAGAAAGACTAGGAACAGCTCCAGGGGTGGGCTCCAGGTGGTGCAAATACAGGGGACATCGAATTAAAATGAAATGCGTGCACGCGGCCATTCTCCATCCACCCAGCAAGTCATCAGAGTACCTGCCACACACCAGGGGCTGATGTGGGGCCAGCCTTCTCAGAGCCCACAGGCCAGAAAAAAATAAAGACCTGAAGCTAATCTTCACATACGGCCAGGGAAAATGCCATGACGCGTGCTCCGAGGGGGTGACCCGTCAGAGCCTGAGTGAGGAGGTGAGGACCGGCTGCCTTAAGAACTGGGAGCAGTCTGTAGGACAAGCCAAAGGAAAGAGGCTACAAGGGGAGGGCAACACAGAGGACGCCCCTCAGCAGGAAGGCCCATGAAGGAGGAGGAGGAAGGACCGAGCGGAGACCAGATGAACGGGATAGAAGCAAGAAGGAGGCCCGAGGTGGAAAGGCCAGTGGGCCCAGGGGGTCTGCACTTCATCCGGAGAACAGAGGGCAACCACGGGCCACAGCAGGCATGAGGCTGGAGAGAAGTGGGGGCCCACACTGAGGTTCAGCAGGCAGTGGTGACAGATGGGACGGGGCAGTAAGGGAGAGGGTGCTGTCAAGGACACCCCAGCCAGATGGTCTGTGTAACTGGACAAACACCAAGTGATCCTGACTCCGGAGGCCATCATACTCCAGGAGCCTCTCTCTCCCTGCAGACAGGGAAGGATGGATGGTGCTCTGGTTTCCCCTGACCCTGGAGGAGCACCATTCGAACCCAGGCCTGGGGCAGCCTGCCCCACCCCAACATCTACGTCCTCTCCTGGACTTCCAGTTCAGTCTGGTCCAGCCCTCAGGTGGGCGGCAGGCCCCGGTGTCCGGCCAGCCCACACCTGCTCAAGGGGAGTCACTAGGCTCTTCTCTCACTGCTCAGGGTGCCGGTGTTGAGCTTGAGGTTGGAGGCGTTTCCCCTGAATATTCAACCCCTTATTCTTCCTGCCACCAAGCTCTGACCACAAATACGACCACGGGGAGGGGCCTTAACCCAGGCAGGGGACATCTCAGAGCCGATGCCAACCCCACATAAGAGGGGAAACAGAGGCTCAGAGAGAGGATGTCTGTCTGCTGGTCAACCCCCCACCACCATTTCCAGTCTCCCCACTTAGAAAATGAAGATAGGGATTCTTCTGCTGGCCTGCCTGCCCTCACCTCCTCCCAGGCCGCCCTTGCAGATCACCCCCCAATGCTCGGGCCTACTCTCTGTCCCTCATGCAGCCAAGTGTGCCCTGTCTCAACATCCAGGCCCTCAGGCCTCCCCTCGCCTGGACATGCTCCCCGCCCCTGCCATCTCTGCGTGGCTGGCTCTGTCCCACCACTCAGTTCCTAGCTCAAACCTCGCTCCTCTGACCTGCCTGCCCTATCTCAGCTGTGCCCATCCCTGTCCCTCTCCATCACCTCTCTGTCCCTCCTGCATTTTGCTCTGGGCACTCGCCAGCATCTAGCACTCTCGGCCTTATTGTCTGTCAGCCTCGTTACTACCTGCCTCCCCCCCGCCACTAGGGTGCAGCTCCTGGGGCAGGGGCCCTGCAGGAGGCAGGAACCCACTGAGTCCCTGCTGCTGCAGGAGGAGGAGCTGGGCCAGAGCACAGGCTGAGGGAGCCTGTGCAGAGCCCAGCCCGGAACCCAGGGCTCCTGCCTTCCAGCCCCGGGCCCTCTGCACAGCATCCACTGGCCCCGTTGGCTGGATCCAAGAACTGCCCTCCTCCAGCAGCAGGTGCACCCAGGCCTTCCCGCCCCTGATGACCACGCCACGGGTGAGGCAGGGGGAGGCGGCATCTTTGTTTCACGGATGCAGAAAACTGGCAGGAAGGGGGTGCTGGGTGACTTGCCTGAGGGGGCACAGAGAGAGCGGCAGAGCAATGCCCAAGGCCTGCCGTCTGAGGGGCTCCTCTGCACCTCCACGCCCCGCTCTCCCTCCCCGCCCGCGGGAGGGAGACAAGCACGCGGCAGGGAGGAAGGGAGCACCTCCATGGGTGCTCCCTCTCCCAGCAACAGGGTTCCCCGTGGAACCCTCGTGGCCTATAGCCCAGATCCAGCCTGCCTGGGTGTCAGCAAGAAGAAAAGGGGGGATCTGGCTTCCCCTCCTAGAGCCTCAGCATCTTCATCCGAAAACAAGGTGAGTGACCAGATCATTTCCAATTTCCCTAGGACTCGCCTGTTTAGTCCCCTGAATGCTCAATTTCCAAGGCTCTTCAGTCTCCGGTTCCGGAATGCGATCCCTCGGAAGGCTCAGAGCGCCCTGGGAGGGAGAATGGGCCAGAACAGCCACACTACAGCCCAGCAGTTTACGGGCACCAGCCTGTGAGGTCAGCCAGAACGAAGTTCAAAACCTAACCAGTCGCTGACTTGCCCATGACCGTGACCGAGTGACCGCAGGAAGTCTCTCCACCTGGGTTCCTCTCCAGACGACGCGGATGAGAATGGGGCTGCCTCCTGGGCCACCTGGGGAGCAGATGGCTTGGTAAAGGGCCTGCCCTGCAGGTCCTCATTCTGCCTCCCTCCCCGTGACCCTCATCTGCTCTCTGCCAACTTCCCAGGAGTGTGAGAGCAAACAGGAAGAAGCGGGGGCTTCTTGGAAGGAAAACTCTATAAAAAGCCTGGGCAACGGGATGACTTCCCTTGAAGACAGAGCCCTGGGCCTCTACATCCCTGTCCCCGTGGGCCTAACGCCAGGTTCTCTCCTCCTGGCTCACGCAGGCACAACCCTGGAGGGACCAGAGGCAGGGGCAGCGCAGACGGGGGAGGGGGCTGGTTTCTGGACGCGCGCAGCCCCCTGTGCCGGCTCTTCCACCGCCCTCTACACAGAACCTCCTTTCACCTCTTCTGGGCCTCGGGAGGATGCATGAGATCACGTCTGGGAAGTGCTCAGAGCTCCCCAGAGAGAAAAGAACAGAGGGATCCAAGGTGGGATTAATTATGTATCAATGTGCTCATTTATTAGCAGTTCGATTTACTGCAGGAGCCAGAGTGGGACATGCGTGGAGCCTGGTGTCCGAGAATCCAGGCCTGGTCCTGGGCCCAGCCATGAATACATGTGGGTACGTCGCAGCCCCTTGGACCCCAGTTCCTGTAAAAGGGGGATAAATAGCATCTGAGCGATGTGAGGTAGAGTACGACACAGACAGGTGTTCCCTTCCCCGTGAACGGGGTCACCAGGTACCAGACCCACAGTGCTGCCGTGAGGAGCAACAGTTGGGTACGGGGCATGATACACATCGGGGTCATTACTGCTGATGCAGGAGTGGCAGGTGGGGTACAAGGACTGTCCATCCTGGGGTGGGCACCCATCCCTGACCTGCTGGAGGGAAGGCTGGGCAGGGCCTGGCGGCCACAGTGACCTAAACAAGTTACAGCAGACCAACGCTGCCTTCCTCTGCATCTGTCATCCTCCCCAGCTAAGAGGTGGTGGTGGAGGGAACTGGGCTCCCCACAGCCAGGAGCCAGACGCACTCGGCCAGCTCCCCAAGGGCCAGGATGGGAGTGACCAGGCAACCTCCAGCAAGCTGTGCCCACCTGGGAAGGCTGTCCCTAAGCCTTCTCTCGGCCGCTCTCTGTTTACAGAGCTCTTTGCCCATGGAGGGGGCCACGCAGCCTCTTGGTGACAGCCTGCTTGTCCTCACAGCTTGTCTGACAGGTACCAAGTGGCGGGGAGACCACGGGCCGGAGCAGTGGGTTTGCTAAAGGCCACAGTGCAAAGCAGGCTGGACACCCCATGGCATGCCGAGGTTCCTCACCCTCGCAGGACCAGAGCCACTCGGTAGGCTGACCAGAGGCAGGACTGCCAGGAGGGAGGTGCTGGCTCCCCGCCAGCTGATGCAGGCAGGCCTCTGCCTGGGGTCCCAGCTGCAGTGAAGAAAGGGCCTCTTCCCTGGGATGCCAGATCCAGCCTGCCTCTGTCTACCTAATCTATTCCCGTCAGCTGCGAGGAGCAGGTCCGTGGCCTCAAGGAGGCAGCAGCACATTCCCCGGTCAGCGACTGCCCACGTAGCAGAGAGCTCAGTCGGACCAGAGAGAGGGCGCTGGAAGCCTGCTGTCAGGAGGCCAGGCAGAGGGGCAGGCCCAGGGCCCCAGAAGAAATCGTCAGGTTTCTGGGGCTGATTCATCTGAAAAGGGGAGAAGGGCAGGGCAGGGATTGGCTGAGTCCAGGCAAGCTCCCCCCTGGCAGGCGGGGGGCCCCCCCGAGCAGCAGCAGCTCCGAGAAGGAAGGGGGCAAATGCGCCTGAGCAGGATGCTCCTGGCTCGGCCCGTGCTCCTGCCCAGTCACACAAAAGCCCCATTGATGCCGCCCCTCGCCCCCACACTCTGAGGCCAGTGCCCCACATAAGGGCTCGGGGGACCTCTTCTGCTCCTTGCCGCCTGTCCAGCTGCTGCGGCCACCACCGCCCTGGCACGCCAGGCATGCGAGGCCCGGCACTGCCGAGTCACGTGCTCCACGCGGGCGACGCCAGGCCCTGCTGGGGCAGCAGCGGGCCTGGAGGGCTGGCCCTTATGGGCAGTGCGGACCTCCTTGGTCATGCAGAAAAGCTGGAAGCCCAGAAGCGGCCGACCACCTGCCTGCCACCCTTGCCCAGCCTCACCCCACCCCACCCCATCTTCCTGGAGGGCAAATCCTTGGGCAAAGAGTGAGCCAGGTGTGAGTGACACAGCAAACGCAGGGCTGGGAAAAGCAAACACCGCAGGCCACTCCTCTGCTGGGCCTGCTGCCCTACAGGATGGCACTCGGCTGCTCACGGTGGCCTTGCCCGCAGCTGCTGCTGAGGCCCCTGGGAGGAACCTGAGCGTGAGGAGAGGGGGAGGCAGCGGCAGGGGCGAATGGGCAGGGCACAAGTCCTCAGGGAGCCGGGCTTATCATGTTTGGGTGCCAACCCCCCAGGCACCGTGAGCCTTCTCTAGGGGACAGGGTACGTCATCCAGAAGGAGGTGTGCTGAGGAGGGTCAGGCTGACCTGGGCCTGGAGCCTCTGCTTGGCCACGTCCTGGCTGGGGGACTCTGAACAAGTCATGTCCCTGGCTGGGGCATTTAGCAGTGCCCATCTGAGTGGCCCTTGGGAAGGTTAAATGGGACGAGGTCTGTATGGGAAACACTTCGAGCACAGTCTGGCATAGATGAGGGTCTCAATACATGGATGCTGTGCCCAGTGTCACACGGACGTAGGGTAGAGCCGGGGCAGGTCACAGAACATGGGGCGGCACTCCGGAAGCCTGGGCACCTCACCCTCCAAGGGCATACTCACTCAGCTACTCCGTGACCCCCTGGCCTCAGCCTCCAGGGTAGATTTCTCCAGGGGAGGATGCTCCAGCAGCAGGGGGTTGCTCCTGTGGGCCCCAACTCAGTGCAGCCACGAGCCAGGTCCCAGAATCCCTGCAGCTGAGCCAGGCCTGTGCCACCCCTATTCCCTATACAGGGCTTCTGGTCAGGGGAGCGAGGTTTCCCCTTGCAGATCCCCCCTAGTGATGAACGGCGCATGCTGATGAGGCAGCCTGCCCTTCATCTGCTCTGCTTTTTGCCACAGCCAAGCATTCTGCGGGGTCAGAGCACTTCATGCCTCTGTGCCTTTGCACAGAATGCCTTTTCTAATCCTGCTCGCCTGGGAACTCCTCAGTCTTTCAGGGCTTAGCCCAAATACCACAGCCTCTGTGAAGCCTCCAGAAGCCTGCGAACTCCGAAGCAGACCAGATCGGTGTCCCTCCACCCCTCCCCTGAGTACCCTGGCTCCTCACCATGCTGGGAGCTCCCGGAGGGCAGGGCTGCACCCTCTGCCTGCATCCTCGGCACCCAGCTCAGGGCCTGGTGCTCTGCAGCTGCCCCAGAAATGTCAGACCAGGGGGCACCTGGGTGGCTCAGTCGGTTAAGCAACTGCCTTCGGCTCAGGTCATAATCCCAGAGACCCAGGACCGAGTCTCACATCGGGCTCCCCGCTCAGTGGGGAGTCTGCTTCTCCCTCTGACTCTCTCTCCTGTCATGTTCTCTCTCAGTCTCTCTCTCTCTCAAATAAATAATCTTTAAAGAAAAAAAAAGAAAGAAAGAAAGAAAAGAATGTCAGACCAGGCCCTGGGCCTGCTCCCTCGTTCCTCTGAGATCCTGTGGCTGCAGATCCCTGGCTGCGGCCTCTAGAGACTAAGCACTTGAGAACCAGGGCAAGACCGAGCTTCCCTGACAAACAGATGGGGGCTGGAGATCTCCTCTCCTTTGGAGACTTGATCTGAGCACCTAGCCTCACCCACAGTCACAGGTGGCTTTGCGGCCTTGCAGGCTGCCTCCCCAACTTGGAAAGCAGACAAAAGTTAACAGGAGGGGTGAGCAAAGGGACGGGAAATGCAACTGTCACTGCAAGGAGAAAGGGAGTTGCGGCTGCCATCTGCTGTGAACAAGATGTTTGGGGACAGGCACTCCTCAGTTCTGAGGTCTCCCCGCCAACTCAGGGAGGGGGAGCCGCCCCTCTGCAGATGGGAGCCGGTGGCTTAGCCAAGCCCAAGAGGTGCCAGGGACCCCTCCTGCCCACCCGGAGCCCCCGGCTGCCCCCCTCTGACCTCTCATTACTCACTCACCTGACCATGGGGCCAGGAAGCCAGCCCAGGACACAAGCCATGCTGCCTCTTCCAGGGAGCCCCCCTGCAGGCTTTAGGGAGCCAACGCCACAATAATGATGATAATAAGGGTACGATTCCAGCCCAACTATCTGCTGAAGGAACTCTGGGCCATCATCTGACTTGTCCCATCATCCTGGAGAGGAGGGAGGAGGAGACAGAGAGTCCAAGGGGGGGGATCACTGTCGTGCTCCTCAGTTTAAGTGCCTGGCCACCTAGATGCCAGGACAAAGTTCTGGGGCCCTCCCTTGTTCTCTAATGCTGGGGGCTCAGTAAATGACAGGAGAACATCTGGGTATGAAGGAACCTTCTGGGCCCCTGAGTCACATACAATCATTTTAGGAAGGAAGGTAAGGGCCAAGGATGCAGATCCCCTGCCCTAGGCAACGCTGAGGTCAGCCGTGGGCCAGGAGCAGAACCTGGAACTCTGCCCCGCTGCCCAGTTCCCGGGCCCTTGGCAGGCTCCCAGGCAGGGCTGTCCTCTGTCCTTCAAAGAGCGCTGCCCTCAGAGGGCTGGCCCTGCCTTAAGGGCCACGGCGGTTCAGGCCAGGCCTCCCCCGCACCTTGCCTGTCCACGCTGCCTGCTCAGGCCACTGCCAGTCAGACTCACTGCTGCCCCGCCCCCTTGGCTGTGCCCCCCACCCTGTCACTCGGGAGGCTGGGCCCACAGGCCACATTCCTTCCCTGGGCCACCCTGCCCTGTGCCTGCTCGTGGAGGGACTAGTGTGGCCAAAGGGGCCAGGCATGCTTGCAGGGGTTTAAGTGGCCTGTTCATCAGACACACTGGGGCTGCCCCGTGGTACCTGGCCCACAGAAATGGCTCCACTTCTCAGCAGGCCAGGCAGCGGGTAGGGGACTGAGACGTCTGTCCGCTGAGATTGAGCTGGGCCAGGGGCCCAAATGTCACCCTGTGAACCTCGGCCGCAGCAGCCTGCCCCTGGGGAGCTGCCAGGCCTCCGCTATTCCAGCCTGCAGACGTCAGGGGGTGACTCTTCCTCCCATCAACAAGGGGAAGGCAGAGACTCTGGGGCAATCGTTCTGAACTGCACATCCCATCCCACCTCCCCCCCCAGCCCGCCCTACACTGCTCTGCTGCCACCACCCACAGGCCTGCTCGCGAGGCGCACACCCCACATTTCCGTCGGCACGGTCCGCCCCCAGCCCCCCACACCGTGGCTGTGACACTCCACCCTGCTGCCAGTTCTCAGCTGAGGGCGGCACCAGCAGCTGGGGCCGAGGAGGGCCCCGAGATGTGCTCCAGGGCGTCTGTGGGCCTGGAAATCTCACGCAGACTTACGTGAATTCCTCTGGGCTGCGGGTTTTTTCCCCTTTCTCCAAGGGTCCCTGGCCCCTGGCTGGGTCACTGTGCTGGCCCCACTTCCTGCCTCCCCCCCCACTGGGGCCTGTCTGTGCAGTGCCTGGGGAACAAGGGAATCAATGGCTTCTCTATTCTCTGGAGGGAAGGCATTTCACCCTCGGGGCGGGGGGAGACTCTCGCAGGGAGGCAGGGAGTAGCCCTGCTGGTGCTCAGGTCCCTAGATGCCTCCTCACCAGTCCTCCTGGGTCGGGAAGTCCGGTTGTTGTGCTTGATGGAGAGCTTAGGGTCTCCCGCCCCATGGGGGGCCTGCCCACAGCCAGCCCCAGGGACCTGCTCCCCTACTCCCGGGACTCCCCCGTGCGAGTCGCTGCAGCGACTCAGACACCTTCACAAGTAACTCCTGCCTAGGCTGCGGCACAGCCAGGCCGGGGCTGAGTCAGCCAGGGAAATCCCAGCCCGGCGCCCGCCGCTGGGTGACAGTTCCATTGACACCTACGGAGTGGGGCACCCAGCCCCTCCCGGCAGAGGGCGAGAGGAACACCCGGGCTCCCCCACCCCCATTTCCTGTTCCCTGAGAGGGGAGCCTGGCGGTGGCGGCAGGGAGGAGTCACAGTGCCAAGGAGCCCTGCCATAAGGCGCTGGTCCTACAGGCTCTTCAGGCCTCCGGTCCCTTATCCTCGGCATGGCAGTACGGGAGGAGGTGGGGGCCTGGCCTCCACGAGCCATGGGAGCTCCTGCCTGGGACTCGTCCCCCCAGCCACTGGGTATCCTGCTGCCAGGGCCTCAGCACCCCCGGGCCTCACCGGGCCAGGGGCACGGACACCCCCACCTCATGCCTGCGAGGCCCTGGCCTCCGTGACTCCTGCCCGGGCACGCCCACCACATGCAGCCCTGCATCTCAAGGAGGACAGGGTCAAGAGGGCAGTGAGGAGAACAGGCCAGGAGAGGACCAGCCTGAGAGCCTGAAAGGGGAAGGCCAGAAAGGACAGGCACAAAGGCTGCTCCCAGCAGGACATCCTGTCCCTCAAGAAACCGGGCCAGGTCCCCACAAACCAGCCAGACCGGTTGGTGTTAGCGGCCACTTCATTGCTGCGGGCTGAGCGCGCAGGGGAGGGGGTCTGCGAGATCCCGCCTGGGGCAGCTGCAGGCTCTGTCTGTCCTGCGGCAGATTCTGGCCAGTGCCTCACTGTCCACCCCATTACCCCATTCCCTTCCAGCCTGACTCCTGGCCAAGGCATAGGAGAGGAGAGTGAGGGGAGAGTGATGTTCTGAGCATGCCCCCCGCCACACACTGCCTCAGTAGGCTCCGAGACCAGGGCAGGAGACCAGACCCGGGGCCTGGGGACTGCCAGATGGGGCTTCAGATCCACTCAATGGGACCTTAAGAAGGAGCTTCTGGGAGCCACCTGGGTGGCTCAGTCGGTTGGGCATCTGACTCTTGGTTTCGGCTCCGTCATGATCTCGGGGTCGTGGGATGGAGCCCCACTTTGGGCTTTGTGTTCAGCACAGGTCTGCTTGTCCCTCTCCCTCTGCTCCTCCCCCCACTACGCACATGCTCTTTCTCTCTCAAATAAATAATCTAAAAAAAAAAAAAAAAAAAGAAGGAGCTTCTGGGGATCAGAACATGGAGGTGGCAAGCCCTATCCCCGAGGAGCTCACAGTGCAGAAGGAAACCCACACGTAGGCCAGAGGCCATGAAGCTATGATGCTGGGGACCCCACAGTGGGGACACCTATCAGCCCACGGTGGACAGAGAAAGCTTCCCAGAGGTGCTGGAGGCTGAACAGATCACCGCCAGGAAGAAAAAGGCAGGAAAGTAAGGCTCGCTTGTTCTCTCCTGCCCCATAGAAAGCCTCCCAGAACCCCAGAGGCAAATGCACCTTATTCCTGGGCCAGACCCCAGCCAGCACAGAGCCCTGCCTCCCTCACCTCTGCCCTTGCAGGGCTGTGTGCCGAGCACCACCATTAGCTCCCAACTCCTGCCCCTGGGTTGCTGGCAAAGCTGATTTCTACAGGCTCCCTGGGCCAGGGAGGGTGCAAAGGGCAGGCACACCCTTGGCGTTACCTGGACAGGAGCCCCTCCACAGCTGGGGAAATGAAGCTCAAGTTCAGGTTGCCCCCCGCCTCCCCACCCCCACCCCTTTGCTCCTCCCACCCTGGCTGGGCTTCCCCTCTCCATGATTCCTCCTGAAGCCCGGGCCTCTTGCACTTGCTGGGCAGGGAAGCCGGTGCTGGGAGAGTCCCAGAAACCCATCCATTTCTTTGAAAGAAGACTGAAAAGATGTGGCCACACAAATCCCATGGGTTTACTTAAATGTCTTTAAAACAAATGGCTTGAATGGATTTCTCCCACCCTCCCTCCTCCCTGAGCCACTCACTGGAAAACAGCTGAAAGGGCCAGAGACTTCGGGCAGCTGGGGCCTGATGGAAGCGGGGTTTCGGCCGCCAAGCCGCCCAGGGGGACTGGGATAAAGGCAGCTCTGGCCAGGAGAGCTGGACTGCAGACACCTGACCCACAGACGGCACAGAGGCTGCCCGGGGCTCACGAGGGACCAGTAGCGGATTCGGGACTGTCCGGTGTCCTCTGGCTCTGAGGCCTACTCTCTTTCCCAGCACCACGGGTCCCCTCCCTCCCGCCGCCCTTGGCTGGAGGCCCAGCCCTGAGCAGCTGCTTCTGCACACACCCTCCCAGGGCCGCTGGGACAGACAGGTGGGGTCTTCTTGGACAGCACAACTTGCTTAGAAAACCAGGCAAGGGGGCAGGAGTGGGAAGGTACATGACTCCCCGCAAGTTGGAGCTGGAAGGGCCTGGGGGGAAGCAGAGCTCAAGCCTCTGCGAATCTTAGAGACGAAAACCCTAAGCCCAGAGAAGCATGCTGACGTGCCCAAGGTCAGCACAGCTATGCGTCTTGTCCAGTCCCCGGCTGCATCCAAACTTCCGTTCAACCATGACTTCCCAAACACATCCTATGTGCCAGACTCTGGAACAGAGGTTTAGGTGCCTGCCTAGGTGGCCCCCTGATGAAAAGTGAACTCTGCCAGAGGCTTGCAGGATGGGGGGGGGTGCTCCCACCCCTCCACTCTCCCCTCCCGGCTCCCCTTACATGAAATGTTCTCCGCCCCTGCCAGGGAAGACTCAAAGCAAAGAGGAAGTAAAAAAAGGTGGGAAAAACAGTGTGAAGGACTGGGCAGGGGAAGAGGGGATGAGGTCACAGCCTGGAGGTGAGGGGGACCGTGGTGAAGGTCACCCCAGCAGGTAGGTCAAGTGGAAGGAGCACTGTCTTGGGAGTCTTAGCCTTTCACTGGGAAAGGTGACCCAAGGACCCTGGGCCACCCATGCTTATCTGTGTCTACTTTTTTCTTCTTATTACCAAATACATGTTCGCTATAGAACACAGAAATAAAAAATAGAAGGAGAGAAACAGAAGTCACCATGATCCTCCTAGGAAAATGATTAACTATTAACATCCGTCTAGTCTTTCCTCTGTCCAAATATGGGATCATTCTGTACCTACCGCTTTTTTCCACTGAGTAGAGAAGGTGAGCATTTCTCCTCATTAAATACTGTTCTGGCCCAATCTTCCCTCATCGTTGTAGAGTAGACCATGTCCTGGTGTACACGAGTTCATTCGCCCAATTCCCCACAGGTGGTTGTTCCCCTCTTCTCACTGTGAGAAAACCCCACAGCTGGGCCCAAGGCAGAGCAGCTGCAGCCCCCCAGGTGGGACAGGCTCCTGGCCCCCACCTAGCGCTCCTTTCCCACACCCCACCACCAGCAGAGGCAAAGCCTCCTGCACAACGTGGGGAGGGGTCGGGGGTGGGGGCCCTGCTCTTCTCCACAGTGAGTCCCAGTGACTCTCAGCTGGAATGGTAGTGAGGAGATGGATAAATGCAGATTCCCAGGCTCCACCCAGAAATTCTGAATCCACTGGTCTGGGGTAGGGCCTAGGGACCTATATTTGGAGCAAGCCCCACCATGGCCATCCCTGGGAGATTCTGAGGCTCGGGTTAACCAGCCTGCACTCAGAGAAGCCCTGCTCTAGAGGGTGAGGCCCAGCAGTACCTCCCTGACTGCAGTGAACACAAGGAGCACTGGTTAAACCATGGGTCCCCAGGCTCCACCCCCAGAGATTCTGAGCCGGGGTTGGGGGACGGGGCACAGATTCTGTGTCTCTAACCTGTTCCCAGGTGCTGCTGCTGGCCCACGGGCCACACTCAGGAGCGCTGAACTAAAGCCAAGAGGGCAGCAGGTGCAGGCGACGGGCACTTCTCCTGGGCGGATAATCCCAGCTAGCTCTCACGAAGCACTTCTATGGGTCAAACACCATGTCCTGGCCATTCAAGGTGTGGTCCGTGAGCCACATCACTAGGAGCAGATCTGGGACCCCAGCCAGCCTCCGCAGGGATCTGCATTTGCAAACTCCCTAGGTGATCCGTGTGCCCATTAAAGGCAGCACCATGCTGAGTCGTTAACAAGGAGCATCCCACATCATCCTCCTGACACGCCTCAGAAGTAGGTCAACGAGTCCCCTGATTTTACAGGTGCAGCTGAGAGGTTACATGACTTGGTTAAGGTCTCACAGGTACCACGAGCCGGAGCTGCAGCAGGAAGGAGATGGCCCAGATTCAGAGCCTGAGCTCCTAACCCCACACCCCAACACTCCCGGGGACTCCCCGGCTGAAAACCCACCACCCAGGTGGGCTCGAGCTCTCCACTTTGTAGAGGGGACCTGGGAGACTGGGAAACGGTGAGCCCGGGGCCCAGGCCATGAGCCGTGCCCGAGTTACAGTCCCTCCCGGCCCCTGGCTCACTCGGTCTGCGGCACAGAGCCTGAGCACAGCGCCTGGGTGGGGGTCCCGCCTCCAAAGCCCACAGGCTCTGCAGACACAGTCGGGGGGCAGGAAATGGGAAGTGGGGCGGAGGAACCAGGAACTCGGTCTGGTCTGAGGACGTTCTTTTTTCACAGCCAGGCTCAGTTCTGTGTGCCTTTTGAAAGGAAGTAGAGAATAGCTGTGCTCAGCCCAACGAGGCTGGCCTCTTTCAACCTTCCAGTTGCTGCCATTTCCAATTACAACTTCAGAGGGCTCCTCTAATTTATACATCCCAGGATGCACTGCTCCAGCTGCTTTATGATGGGAGTTGGTTACACCATTAGGTTAAACTTTTATAAAGTACTGAGCAGGTGGTGGGCTCGGTGCCTGGCTTAGTCACCACTGCCGGAAGCCTGCTGAATAGGGTTCACCTGGCGAAGGGAGGGGGCCAGGCTCTCGAAAGGGGCCAAGAAGTGGAGAAGGCAGCTCCAGAGAACAGGGGCCCTCCATGAACCCGTTAATCGAACCATACGGGAGAGCAGGGAGGCAGCATGGAGAACAATCTGCAAGGGCTCAGCGTTACTGGCAGGGGGCATGCAGGGTGAGAGGAACAATCCTGTGTGTGCTTGAAAGCCGCCTGCCGAGGCCGGAGAGGTGCGGGGTCTGAGGAGGTAGGTGGCTGCAAGCCACCGACGGCCTACATGTGGGGAATGACAGGGCCTCCTGGCGGTGGGCGAGGCCGCTCTCCCAGCAATAGGGTGGCCAAAGGGAGCCTTCCTTTTGTAGGAGCCCGCTCTTCCCATGGCTCAGAGGGTCCCTAAACCCGATGCAAGGGGGGAGAGCAAGAAGGAACACCCCGAGAACAGGGCCCAGACAAATGAGGGTCTGGGTCCCAATCTGCCAGCAGCAAATTTATGGCCTTTAGCGGGTCCCTTCAATTCTCTAAGAAAGCTGAGGTCTTGGACCCGCCCCTCTGCTGTGAAATACGAGAGCGTCCTTCCGAGGGGTGGGTGGGCACTGCCCACTGTCACTGTTCTTTGCATTCAATGAACTACTACACGTAAAGCACTCATTACCGCGCTTGGCAGAGGACAGGCCAGGAAGTGCGTGCTCACGTTGCTGTTGTTACATCTGTCCTGTTATAGGTCAGTCCCCAACCTGGGAACTCCCTGAGGACGACATGAGAACTTTTATCATTCTCAGCTCCAGGCACAAACTTAACATGCAGCAGGTGCTTGACAAATGTCCTGGAAAGAACCGGGTTCTGTCCAGACAGAGGGGGAAAACAATTCTCCACAGCCTGGCCCCCGTCCCAGGGAAGGAGGTGGAGGAAGACCAAGTTCTTTTCAAAGGTATGAAACTGAAGCAACCTCTTGAGACAAATTCCTTGACTTCCCAGAAGGAAAGAGACTCCAGATGTGGCTGGTTTTCTGGCTCCAGGAAGCGGGGGTTGTCTCCGGCCTTCTCCTTCTGCGTGTCCTTAGAACCCAAGAGGATTTGCTGTGACTGGAACCTCCAGCCTCGGTTGGGGCTCTGGGGCCCCCACACTGTGGGCTCACCATGGGTGCCCGCCCCCTCCCCTTGGCAGCAGGGGCCTCCTTCTGCAGCCCCTGGAGTGGCTGTCCTCCCGGCAGGCTCCCAGGGCTGGAGGTGGGCGCTGTGGGAGTCTGGATTTGTCAAGGTTGCCAGTGTTCTTGGCTGAGGGGCCAAGTCGTGACCCCCACCCTCAGGATGCACAATCTGACCCCCAGGCCAGCTTCCCACAGCCGAGTGCAACTGCAGGGGCTGAGAGGCCACCACTCTGCACAAGAGGCGGAGGGTCTCTGAGGAAAGACACTGGCTTTCCCCAGAGGCCTCGGGACAGGAAAAGATGTACCAAGAAAAGCAGTCAGAAGGAAGAGATGCGAAGGGGAAGGAAACGAACCAGGAGAGGAACGAAAGGAAAGGGGAAGGGTGGGGAAATGGGGGCCAGCCTAAAAGAGGGTTGAGGCAGGAATAGGGTAAGATGCCAGAGGGAAGGTGGGACACTGCCAGGCCCTGGGAAGTGGCCCAGAAGTGGGAGGGGAGAGGAGGAAGCCCCAGGGGCCGGCCTGCATCTCAGGAGCCATGCTAGGGTTGCCTGGCTGCAGAGGAGAAAGGGAGCAGCCTCAGCAAAGGGAGGGTCCTCTCGGCTGAGCGACCACCTGGGTTGACCGAGAAGAGCCGAAATAATCACGATAATTAATAACGGCAGGTAACATTTATTGAGTACATATGATGTTCTTGGCACCGGGCAGAACTTCCAAAGTGGTATCTCACTGGATCCCGGCAGCAACCCCATGTGCCATATTCCATTAGAGCCCCCATTTTCGACATGAAGAAACTGAGGCTCAGAGGTCCAGTGACCTGCCCGAGCAGTAGTGGACTCAAAAAAAGCTCCATCTTTATGCTAAAGTCCATGCTTGCAGGCCTATGCTATGCTAAATTTATAGAGAGAGAGAGAGAGAGAGAGAGAGAACAAATCAGAGGTGGATAATCAAAGGAATCGAAGGGTGGCATGGTCTCAGAGACCAGTGGTCCTGAGGGGTGAGGCGGGCAGGTGTGGACTGGGAGACCACCCCCCGCGGGGTGCCTGGGACGGGCCGGGACAGCCCCCCTCCGCTGCCAGATTCTGCAGCCGGCCCGAAGCTGCAGGGGACCGGCCGTGCCAGGGCAGCGTGGGCCCTGGGATGAGGTGGGAGTTGGCTGAAGGGCGAGCCCGGCGACGGGAGTCCAAAACGGGAAGCGCAGCAGAACGTCCCCTAACAGCAGTCCGGCCACAGACTCCCAACAGCAATGCCAGGCCTGCCTCACCCCGACCCACTGTCTCAGACCTCTGCCCGCCTCTCCGGGCCCCGGGGGCCCCTGGCAGCCCGCGCCGTGTTCCCCAGGCTGACGAGAAAGCAGCGGACGCCTAGCCAACGCCCCGGGAACCCTGCCATCGGGAGGCGGCCAGCCTCACGGCTTTCCGGAACAGACGCCGGGCTCACCTCTTCACCGGGCTTTCCGCATATTTTGAGGGGTGAGGGGGGGTCCAGGAGCTGCTTGGCAAGCTATCCTCCTTCCTCACTAAACCTAGCCTGAACCGACCTAGGCAGGCTGCCCAGGTGAGAGGGTAGTGGGGCCCAGGGCCACCAGGAGGGCCCCATGCCCTTGCACACAACCCAAGCACCCAGTGCGTGAGGGACCACCTCCAGGGACCCAGGGACTACTCAGCCAACTGGGACACCAGACTGTGGCCTGGCCCCCACTGGAGGGACCTCCTGCCCAGCTCTTGGCCACGCAGGGTCCTCGAGTAAGTCCTTGCCAGCTGGCAAGCCACGGAGTGCATCAGCCCATCCAGGGTGGCTCAGAAGGTGGGTACAGATCCCCTGGCCTGGGTTTCTGCGTCCAGCCTTAAGCATTCCTGGCCTTCATGCCAGCTCTTAGAACTCACGCACAAGCAATCTAACCCCTGATCAGTACAGCATCTTTCCTATGCCTCATCACCTCTGACCATGGGCACAGCCAGCGAGGGAGAGAATAAATACCACTGTTGCTGATATACAAACAGGGCAATTGAGGCTCAGAGAGGCTGCTGACTCATCTGACGTTGCCCAGCTGGGTCAGGAGCAGAATCCAGGCCCAGTACCCTCCACATGCCTTGCTGTCTTCCTAAAATCACCCATCCCACTTGAGTGTGCACTCCCGATTCCCAAAGCAAAGGACGGGCCCCCCCCCCCCCTTGCAGGCCAACACTTCAGGCCAGATGTGAGAAGGAGGATGTGGCCACTGGATAAACATACAGATGTTTGATAAACAGGCCCAAGGAGATGGATGGAGAGAGAGGGAGTGCAGGGAGAGAATCAGTGAGCGCCCTGGATCTCAAGGCTGCCGGGGTCCAAATCCTGGTTCTGCCATCTATTAGCTGAGTGCCCAGAGCACATTTCTAAACCTCATCTACAGAATGGGTTAACATCACCTGCTCCTTGGGGTGGTCATGAAGATTAAATGAGCTAATGCATGAAAAGTGCTTAGCACGGCGCCTGGCATCTTTGCTCAGGAAGTGCTATCCGGCCCTTATTGTTAGTCTTCAATGAGGCCATGGATTAGGGAGAGGGACATATGGGGTGGGGGGGGCTGGGGCTACGGGCCCTAATGTTAGCTAGGCCAGAGCTGGAGTTCAGGAGAGCAGAAGAAAGGCTTGATTGGGGAACGACCCATGTGGGGCCCGAAGGAGAGGCAGGGTTTGGAGAGGGGAGGTGAGGGTCCTGGGCTCACACCTGGCTCCCCTTCTACCTGCCATGTGTCCTCCCTGAGCCTCCTGTAAGCCTGGGGGTCGGAGAGATGGAGTGAGCGAGAATGCACCGTGTCGGATTAGTTCCCCCAAGCTCACAAAAAGGAAACCGGTATTATTACTGTTACGTTGTGTCTGAGCAAAGCCTCCCGGAGACAGAAGCCCTGGGGTCTGCTCGGACCCCCAAACCTGAGAGAGTCGGACAAAAGCCGAGTGCAGGGCTCTGTCCCCAGCAGCGAGGGGGGTAAGGGCCAGAGAAGCAGCCCCACAGCACTCACCCCACCCTGTATATAATGAAGGCACATCGATAATAAATGAACCTCAAGTAAGTCTAGGAACATCAATCATAAATTAATTAAATGGCTCCAGGAGAGGCAACGACAAGAGGCTTTTTTGGGATGGATTAGAAGCGTCCCCAGCCCCCTGCCCGGCAGGCTCCATGGCCAGGAGCATCTCCTGGTACTGGAACTGGTGGCCCCTAAAACACAGGTGAAGACAAGCTCTGTTCTCCTCCCACCTGCCCCCCAGCTCAGAGAACTCTCAAACGCTGCAAGGGTTTTGATGAAACTTCCCAGAATAGTAACCTTCTGGGCTGAACTCAGGCAGGCAAAATTTCAAGGGGTAATCTGGTGAGAAAATGATCAAACGCCTGGAAATAAATGCCAGGAACGCTGGAACCCCCTCGATGGGTCCTCAGGGATGAGAGCAGCCTTGCAGGCAGAACAACCAGCCTCACAGGGGTCCCTGAGAGCCTCTCCTCAGACTCCCAGGAGGGAACAGACAGGAATCAAGACAACAGAAAGTTCTGATCCTGGGCCTGGCCTCCTGGCCCTTCCCCGGGCCCACCCCTTACTGACCAAACGGACAGATCTTTTGGCTTCTACCTCCCCTCCATACAGGCAGGCTGGCCCTTCCCCCTTCCTCCCCAGGGCCCTCCGCACCTGGGAACTGCCCTAGCGCCCGCCGGCCTCCCTACTCCCGGCACCTGCTGCCAGATGCCGATGGAGGTGACGCCCATGGAGATGCCTGCCACTACCCTCTTGCTCAGAACACTTCAGTGGCTGCCCGTGTTTTCCACAGACCCAACCCTGCTGTCACGCCCCCGGGGACCCAGCTCCAAGTCACTTTGTGAACCTCGCTTTCGCTGCTTCCATTCCATGTGCCCTGCGCTCAAGCCGGACCACAACACGCCAGCACCTCACGTTCCCGGCCACATCCCCCATTGCCGCCACTTCCTCTACCATCACCTGGATAGCCCAGATTAAAGGCCATCACCACCCAAGTCTCTGCTGACCTCCCTCGTTCAAGCTGCTCAACCTCCTTTGGCCTATAGGGGCCCCTCTCCTGGAACTGTGGCACAGACCTTTACGTCCGTCGCGTAGCTTCTCGATAGACTTCGAATACCTGGAGGGCAGAGTCTATACCTTACAGGCTCGTATGCCCAATTCATCTCCATGGCCTCACCGAGCCCAAACCCCTGCAGGTGCTCAAGAAAGGACTTCTGATGAATTCCAAGTGGAAACCGTCCCCAGGGGTCAAGACATTATTCCTGTGTAGGATTCTGTTGACAGATAAGCAAGATTCTATCCAAGCCAAGGATTGGGTGGAGCTAACTTCTCCTTATCAAGAAAAAGGTCATGACCTATTACATCTTCCTTGGTACTAACATAATGCAGATCATGATGTAACTGCTTTTCTGTAGAAAACATTCTGACTATGAGAGCAAAAATACCTGTGTGTGTGTGTGTGTGTGTGTGTTCTTGCTTTCATCACGATCTTTCCACTCGCCAGACATTATTAGGTCGTGGAATTCTTACAACCACCCTGGTTGGAGGTTTTACTGTCCCCATCTTACAGATGACGAAACTGAGGTATAGAGAGGTACCAGGATTCAAATCCGGGTCTGTCTGACCACAGAGCCCCAAGTCTTAATGCCCGTGGCTACCATGCTACCTTCTGTCATCCGAGTGGACTATGTCCAGCTGACTTCCAGGGGGGCTTGAGGAGGAGCACAGAAGCAGGCATGAGGAAGCACATATGGGCGTTGGAGAGCCACACCTCCATCCTGGGCTTCCTTCTAAGGAATACCGAGAAAGCAGAAAGGCTCCTTCCGTAGGAATCACAACCAGAGACATGGGCCCCCCCCAGCTGGAAGGCGCCCACCCCCCGCCCCGCTCCCACTGTTCTCTCCTGCTCCATGGAACCCAGCAACGCCCCGCTCCTCACACCCACTGACACCAGGCCAGCCAGACACAGGAGCCCACAAGTTCCCACACCGCCCCCTCAGCCCTCACTTCCCACGGAAAGCTCCGGGCACACGCGGCTACACACATGTGCAATCCCTGGACCGCCCTGCCTCGGAAACAGCCCCACCCCTGCTCATCTCAACCACCAGCGTGGGGAGGGCTTGGGCGTTCCTGCCAAACACCCTCACCTGTGGCCACAGCACTCCCCTGCACCTCATCTCCTGGACTGCTCCCTCCGCGGCCAAGGTCGGGGAGAGGGGGGTGGTCCGGGCGGTCTCCTGGGTCTTCCTCACCTACACACACACTCCCCGGTCCACCCCAGAGAGATCCAGCCCAGCCAAAGTCAGAGAGGAGAAAAGAAAATCAAGATAAACCATTTTCAGCCTTGCCCGCTGGGGAGGTAACCACATCCTGCAATGTCCCGGGCTCCGCGGTTCTAAAAGATTTATCTTCCCCTGACCACATGCTCATTGATGTTTCCCCCAGCGCTACTTGCTTGGTCCACTAGCGCGTAATGTAAAGCGATCCCAGTGAGAAGCTGAACTCCGGTGGAGCGCTGGGCCAACAGGTGATTAAACCCTGAGGTCCCCCTCTGGTCCCTGGCAGGAGGGCTGGGGGAGGAGTGGCTTCCAGCGACAGGCGCTGCCTTCAGCTGTGGCCGGCTGGCCTGGCACTCTCAGCTCTGGTCCAGAATCCTCTGTCCAGAGATGCCCGATTCCCTGGCACCCCTGAAGCAGGGCAGCCAGGCACCATGATTTATGAGGCAGCTGAGGAATGAAGGTTGCCAGGAACTGACTTAAGCAACTTTTGGAGAAACATGGACAAAGCAATGGGAACAGGACTGAGGACCAGAGTTGAAAACATCTCGGCCCTTGATGTCCACTCCTATGGGACTAGCCCCCTGCCCCAGCTGGAGTCTGCTCAAAAGCAGCATCTGTGCCTAAGGACCAGGGGTGGTGACCTGGCTGGGCTCCCTGCTGGCTCAAACCCTGAAGCCTCGGAAGAAAGCTCAGCTCTGCTTTTGGGGAACGGAGGCCAACTCCTCCTCGTCTCCTATCTGCCCCGCCTGCCACCCAGCCCTGCTGTGCAGAGTCCCAGCATCCCAAGCAGATGGCAAGGGGTGGCTGCAAAGGGCTCCCGAAGCCCAAGACCATAAGGCTGAGCCACAAATCAGAACAAACGGGCCAAGGTGTGGAGGGTGAGCTGAGGGGACGTGAATGCTCAACATTCACAACGGGGAGGCTCCAGGCTGCCTCTTAACGGGCTTCCACCGTGGAGAGCTCTCCAAGCAGGAGCTGAAGTGTGGGCAACTCCCAGGGAGGCAGAGAAGGGCGCTGCCGGGAGCATGTGGGACAGGCCTCGGACCCCTCCCACCAACCTGGGAAGGAATGGTCCCGGAAGCCCTTGCCGGGGCCCAGGCAGCAGCCACTGCGCCAGGGTGAGTCCCACGGCATGGAAAAGTCAGCTCACCACCCTGGGTCTGGCGGAGCTGTGTCCTTCTTCTACCCACGAGGCTTGACACTGCAGCCTGGACGTGGGGCAAAACCCTTCTGCCTCGGGGAGCAAGCCGGTAGAATGGGTTGCTGGCTAAAACAGACCCTCACACGGAGTGCTGGAGAAGTTGGCCTGAGCTCATGGGGTCTATAATTCAGCCTGTTGTCAGGAACTAGGCCCCTGGAGGCAGAAAGCAAAGCAATTTGCAGCCACCCTCACCTTCCCCATGTGGGAAGGCCCTTCGGACAGAAGCGGGGCCATGCGGGGTGAGACGTCCTGGGGAATCTGTGCCACACCCATCCGCCCTCGAGGACCCCTTGGAGGGTGCTCATCGCCCCTTCTCCTTGCCCCCGGGTCCGCTAGCACCCGCCACTGCCCGCAGACCTCCTGTCACGCAGCCCCAACCTCTCTGGCAGGACCACCCAGCCCTGCGTCCACTCTGGTGGCTCTGACCCACTTTGCTTTCCTCAGGCCACAGCCCCAAAAACGCTGATGCGACTGCTCCCCACCCCCATCCTCAGAACCCGGAGCCAAAGGAAATTCTCAAGAGAAAACACACACCTTTCCAAGTCTCCCCGCCACACGAGCCCCCCAGATCCGTCAGCCACATACACCTCCCAACCCTGTGCGACCATGAGGCGTGTCTGCAGGGCAAGCGAGGGCTTCCTCGCGCTCGGGCCGCTCCTGCAGGACAACACAGTTGCTCTGGCCACCCGCTCGGGACCGTCCTCGGGAGACCTGGGGCCTGGTTCCAGCTCAGCAGCTGACTCACAGTGTCAACAGATCCCACTTTTCCCCCCACCAGGAGCCTTGACACTCAGGGCCTCTAATTCCCTGTGACAGGCTCTCGATCTTCCGGCTGCCTTCTCCCCAGCACATTCCAGGCCTCCACTTCCATGGCCTCCCACCCTGGTCTCTCTACCTGATGAGAATCTCTGACCTTTGTACAGCCTTTCACTGTTTACAGAGCGTTTGTTTCCATGTGCACCATCTCCTTTCCTGCTCTGTGACCACTTGGTGACATGGATCTGAGAGGTAGTCACCTGCCCAAGGTCACACAGCTAAGACTGGAGTGTAAGTCTTCTGGCTCCCTGTGCACCAGGACGACACGCCAGCTTTAAGGGATCTCAGTGGCATCTCCAAGCACCCACCTTTTGGCAAACGAGATGCCATCCACCACCCTAGTCTCCCATACCCTCCACATTGTTCTTCTGGACTCCTACTAAAGGCCTTCCCCAGGCCCAGCCCAAGTTCACCCCCTTTATTCTTCTACCCCGTTTCCACTGCCCCCAGAGATCCCCAAAGTCCTAAAGATGCCCCCCACATCCGAAGACTTCCCTGGAACTCTAAATTGCCCCTCTGCGAGGTAGACACCACGCGGCGCAGAGTGAGACCCTCACCCAATGCTTCCCAAAAGACTGGTGGGAGCAGACGCAATCCTGACACACTCCCAGTGGCTGCAGATTCATCTTTCAAGTAACCCCCCCCTACAATGATCCTCTGGACTCAAAGGCTCCCAAGCATCAAAGAAGAGAAGCAACTCCCAGCTACCCTGGAGTGAAGCATCAACCCAAAGTGAAGACAGGGCCTGGAGAGTACAGACAGACGGTGCCCCACCTCTCCCAGTGCTCTGACACGGTCACCTCTCAGTCCTGCACATTTCTCTTGACACATGTTCAAGTATAGTGATCGCAGCTGAGAACCATTCCCCTCTTCCTGCTTCTCCAAAGCTAGATGAATACATGAGCCCAGGACAATGCTAGTACCTGGTCAGGTTTCCATCTGGGTCACCGTTGGGTTCCTCGTGGTAGAAGCATCTCCTGGCATCGCTCTTTCATGTCCATTAATAAAGGACACCAACCTTCTCCCAGCCTTTCTCCTTCCTCAGTGCCGGTGTACCCAAGAGGCATTAAAAGTGGGCCCTGGTGACAGAGGCCATGCCCCTCATCATCACCAGAGTGGCAGGATGGACATTTACCCTTCCCATCCACCAGGGTCTGGGAGCCACGGAGTCCCCCCTCCCGGGGCCAAGCAGCCTCCGGCACCACGCTGTGCCAAGGCCATTTCTCGCAGTCACACCAGAAAGTCCTGTCATGCTGAGGACACCGATTCTTCAAGTCCAGGTGCCATCATTCCAGACCATGTCAGGCCAGAACCATCCAACACCCTAGCACCCATGCCAGGAGAACCGCCACGTGCCTACCAACTGCCACTGACACCCCGAGCCAGTCCTAGCGCGGTGCCCACCACCGACCTGCACAGAGGGCTGCACCCGCCTCCCACCTGGGCGGCCACCACCACACCAAGGTGGGGGTGAGTCTTCTGACACCCGTGCCAGCCCCACGCTGCCCACGCCCGTGCCACGGGTGTCACCATCCCCACGCCGGTGCCAGGAGCTCCACGGATCTCACACCTGCCACCGGCGCTCGTGGCAGCCGCACCGCCGCCAGCGGACCCGTCGGGCCGGCCACCGCGCGCCCTGGACACTGCCCAGCCCGTCGCGTCGCTCGCACCGCGCCCGCGGCCCCCCTTACCTCCCGCCCTCCGCAGGGCTCGGCCCGCCGCCGCCGCGACCGCCACCTCCATCCTGGGCTCCCCAAGGCCCCGATTCACTAACGCCGCTTCCGCAGGGCGCCGGCGCCGGCGCGAAGGCCGCCTCCGCCCCCCGGGGGACGCTGCGTCCTTTACGTAAACCCCACTCCGCCGCCAGCGGTGACCATGGCGACGGTCGTGGGGCGGCAGCGCCCCCTGGTGTCAGGGAGGGGAGCGGCGCTGAGGCCGGGGCCAGCCGAGCCTTGGCAGGCGCGGGCCCGCAGCGTGGGGGCGGTGGGCGCCCGGCTCCGGCAGCCGCGGGGGCTCCGAAGGCGGCCGGGAGAGGCAGGACCCGCCGTGCGGCACGCGGGGAAGGGAGCGCCTGGGTCCACCTCCTTCAGGCCCCGCGTGACCGGGCTTAGCGTGGGAGAGGTAAAAAAGCAAGTAGGATCACTGGAGAACTGGTTCATTTAGGGGGAGGAAAGAGAGAGATGGGTTCCACCTCCTCGGGGTGACTGAGTGGTCCGTGAGGGGTCGGAACACTCCATCACTTGTGTCCTGCCCCCCGTTCCCCATCCCCCCAGTGCCCAGCATCGTGCCTGACATCCAGAGGGGCCCTTGGTCAATTGTAAATTCCTGGTAATTGAAGAAAATCTCCCCTCCTATTTGGCTTCACACACACACACACACACACACACACACACACACGCCCATTCATTCAAGCTGTAAATCACTTAACACACCTTCCCTGAGAGCTGCTCTTGAGCTGGGAGCACTACTGTCCCCGAGCATTGTGCTAATAAGGGTGGGGAGTGGGGAGAGCGAGTGGGCACAGAGAGAAGCAGAAGCCAGGCCCTGCCCTCAGGGAGCTCAGGGTGTTTGTGGGTGGGACCTAAGCAGGGAGGGCTCTTTACAAGGGGCACTTATAAGGAAGCCCCAGGGGAGGGAGTTGGGTCTGGAGGACTGGATGACCCAGTTGGGTCTCAAAAGTCCAGCAGAAGTTCTTCAGAGGCAAAAAGGGGAGTAGTGTGCTTCTGCAGGGGAAAGGCCTCTAAAGTGTTTCCTGGGCCCTGTTGTCATCCCAGGAAAACAGGGTGATTGGCACTGGCTCAGTGCAAACGGGAGCCACAGTAGAGCATAAGAAGCTGTGTGTAAGGGGGTCTGACGTGGAGCATCAGCCTGAAAATTACCTGGCCACT
Source organism: Leptonychotes weddellii (assembly GCF_054177405.1). Taxonomy (NCBI): domain Eukaryota; kingdom Metazoa; phylum Chordata; class Mammalia; order Carnivora; family Phocidae; genus Leptonychotes; species Leptonychotes weddellii. The sequence goes on from NC_138379.1 coordinate 8,696,792, forward strand.
CGGGTTTGAAGTGAGACTGAGTTCAGAGCAGACTGCCTCTCTGCTGAAGCAGGTGGAAGCTACTACTTCTAGAAAGAATTCTGTGTTACTTGTGTTATTTTGAAGGCAAACTCCAGCTTAGGTTAAAAAAACAAAGAAAATGGGGTGGATGGGGAAACAAATAGTGGGGTGGGGTGCCTGAGAGGATTCAAGGAAATGTTGTACCCTCCTAGCCTGAAGGAAGGGGATGATCAGGGAGGCTTTAAGGACTGACTGTAGCACTAACAGTTTACGGACCTTTACCAGATCCTTGTCATTAATCAGAATCAAAACTGCCAAATCTAATGTCTCTTGGTTCCAAGTTCTAGATTCCCAGAAGAAGGAATCTTATTGGTCCAGCTTGGCCCATGGTCGATCGTAGTAACTTACAACCTTAGCTGCCCTGTGCACACAAATTCGCATGTGTACATACACACACACACACACACACTCACACACACCATCCTTCCATTCATCCAAACGAGTATCAATATTCCATGGTCAGGCCCCTCCAGACTTAATGTCATGTCATGGTTAATATCCAAGTCCAAGATTTTCAAGGTGCTGTCCATTTCTCCTCAAGTGAGTCCATCTGGGCATCTAACAACTGAATTAAAGGGCACATTTCACCACCACCAACATGTCTTTTAAATTTTCCTGATTGAAGTGTATCATTGACACCATCGTAAGTGTTTCAGAAATGCAGAATCTCAGGCCCAGGACTCTCAGCAGGTTAAGATCCCCAGGCGATTTGTGTGCATATTAAAGTTTGATATAAATATAACTTTGACTTAATTGTTGTTATAAAAATTGGGGGGAAGGAAAAGGAAAGATATGAAAAATATTTTTTCATTGCAGTCATTCCTACTGAAAAAGAAAAGGAGGGAGGGGTTAATGATTTCATCCTCAGCAACTCCAGTGGCCAGCAAGAAAGCACAAGCAGGGGCTGAACTCTTTATTTTCGCAACAGTTGCAAACTCCTGAAAGGTGTTTATGACTTCTGTCCTCTGACTCCTTATTTCACGTTCCGCTGGCCTCCAGCCTGCGTCTCCTCTGGTCAGGATTCTTCGCCTGGTGGACTGACCTGTCTTCATCCTTGCGGGCCTGAGCCATTGGTGATCCCAGCTGTAAAGCATCACAACTCGCTTCCATCTACATTTACCATCGGGCAGGATGATGTAGGAGGTACTCCTTGGGGACCCTCGGTTCCACCCGTACACCCTCTCCGTGTGTGTGTGTGTGTGTGTGTGTGTGTGTGTGTGTGTGTGATGAAGATCCCCAAATGGCCAGGTGGCGGTCTCAATTTCCAATTCAGTGGAGCCATGATTGTGCCTCCTGGTGGAACTGTTCCTTCCTTCAGTTTAAAGACAATCAAAACCCAGAGCGGTCTGAACAGGAAGCAGACGGAAGACATTCTGATGATGGCGAGAGTCACCACCATCATTTCCACCCCCACTTCTGAGACCTTTTGGAAGAAGCATAATGGAATAGGTGTCTGGTTCAGAGCACGTATTCTCCAGGGGCCTGGTCTGGTCCACCTGCCAGGCCGAACTTTCTCTGCTCCAATGCCCTGCTTCCTTTCCCAGGAGTGCCTTCAGGCCCAATTCTGAGAGTTTGGCCAGGTGTCTTTGGAGACAGCCACCAGCGCTGTGAGCAGACTGAAATCCTGGGGGCGGGGGGAGGACAACAGTGAGGCTCCCAGAAGGGGCCATAAGCCACAGACTGGTCCCGGTCCAGCTGCCGGGCTGTTTTCTCTCAGTTCGGTGCCAAATTCCCACTCTGGCCTCAGTTTCCCTCTGGGTCCCAGTGGGGATAATAACATGGCTTCTCATCCCAGGGGGTGCTGTGCAGATTAACTAATTAATGAGTGTGACATCGTCTGCTTCCACAAAGGGGCTGATTAAATGCTGAGCGTTGTTATTAGAGCCTCGGCGGATGGGTGACAGGCAGCGTCGACTGGAGACCGATCTGCTCCCTTCGCCTTCTTCCCACCCCCTTCCTCCGTCTGCCCCGTGCTCCGCAAGCTGAACACTTTGCAAGACAAAAACCAAGATGATTTTTGGCACTCCAAAGACAGTGTATAACTTTTGCACATTTCCCCTGTGCTGGAATGTGTCATGGCTGAGCTCCATAGCGTAACCTGTCTCCGAAAGCTGGCACAGCTGTGCCCTGCCCCAGACTCTCAGCTCCCAGCAGCTGCAGAATGGGATGGCGTGGCCAGTGACTGCATCAGGGCAGAGCTGCCTGCAGAAGGACAACTGCAGAATTCTGAGCTGGGCACCAAGCCGCCGACTGCACTACCCCATGGCACAGGGGACTCAGTGACCACCTTTCCTCGCAGCCTGAGGGAGGGAGGGCCAACACAGCACACGGGCTGAAGGTTGGGGGGACTCAAAGCATGCAGGG